>NC_092335.1:351771500-352475500 GCF_046630445.1 Rutidosis leptorrhynchoides | reverse complement strand
CCTGGAGTTAGTAGGTTGTACAACCAGTTCCCAAACTTGGTTGTCATACATGGATTACATCTCAGCGTTCATGGCTTCCTGCCATTTATCTTTATCAATCCGTGACAAAACATCTTGGTAGTTGGTTGGTTCATCCAAATCAACCACATAGCAGCCATCCATGAGAAACCCATATCTCTCAGGAGGATTACTAATCCTACCAGATCTACGAACGTTTTGTATACTTTGATCACCCATGTGATCATTCCCAACATTTTGATGTTGAGTGCTAGTGTCAACCAATTGTGTATCATCTTCTTAATCTTGAACCTCTTCAAGATCTATCTTACTTTCACTATTACCTTTCATTAGGAACTTAGTTTCAAGGAATTTCGCCTTCCGAGCAACAAATACATTTTGCTCGATTGGATCATAGAAATAGTATCTCATATCATCCTTGGGATATCCTATGAAAATACACTTCGTGGATCGATCATTTAGCTTATTAACAACGAAGCGCTTAGGTTTTCCAAACCACATCTCATGAGAAGTTCGATCTAATTTCTTGGTTGGGGCCATATTTAGAATACGAGCTGCGGAGCATAGACAATAAACCCAAAATGATAGAGGTAACGAGCTTCTTGCCATCATAGATCGAACCATATCCATTAGGGTTCGGTTTCTCCTTTCGGATACTCCATTAAGCTGGGGTGTCCCAGGTGGAGTAAGTTGCGAGATAATCCCACAACTTTTAAGATGATCCTGGAAAGCATCGCTTAGGTATTCACCTCCTCTATCGGTACGAAGTACCTTGATTGTTTTGTTGAGTTGATTTTGTACTTCATTTTGATATTCTTTGAATGCTTCAAAAGTTTTGTCCTTGTGTCTTAACAAGTAGACATATCTGAAATGACTGAAGTCATCAATGAAAGTAAAGAAGTATCTTTCACCATTCCTAGTCATGGGCTTAAATGGTGTGACGACCCGGAAATTTTTGACCAAATTTAAACTTAATCTTTATATGATTTCGATACGATAAGCAAAGTATGTAATGTTGAGTCTAGAAAATTTTCAAACGATGTTCATATATTCAATTGACCTTCGACTACTCTCAACGATTCACGAACAATTAATTTTAAATAGTTATGTATGTATGTATATATAAATAATAATTCAAAATATAATTTGAAGTATTATATGTCGTTGTTATTAAAAATTAATAAAATAAAAATAGGATATTATAATAATTATTATTTAAATTATATCTCTATATATAAATAAAGTATATTAAAAATAAATATTAGATGATTGTAATACTCGTTTGGTGTTTCGATTAATATTAAGCAAGTTAAATTCAAGCTTATGTAAATTTTAAAATAAACAGTTATTCGAAAATAAGTGCTACAAATTTTAGGCTTACTAAAAATGTATTTAGGTCATAGTTATTAAGTGTTAACATTTTTTTTATATTTCACCCATAAATGAGAGGGACAGTTGATGTAATATTTATTTATCAATGATTGAATTTTATACCATAATGACCAAAATAAATAAATATAGTTAATTTAAAAATTTGAGATTTTTCCAAAGACTTTTATCCGCCACTCATTAACAACGGTGCACATTATATTATGTCTATTAACACTGTCGGTAGCCTACTATTGATTAATCACGTTTAATACTGTATAGACATATTATATAGCATATTAAACTATCTATATTACTTTTTCACATTTGGAATTGCATAGACAAACTTAACCCGTGAATTGAAGCATCTTTCATAGTAATTAATGATGTTTAATATCTATCCAAGTTTATATCAATATATAGAAATATACATACATTACATATATACAGAGACATAGAAACTTAAAAAAATTAACTTCCTTCTTCTTCTTCGATAACTATACCGATCACCACCTCCAACAAAATCATCATCGTCAAACACCACAACCCACTATCAAATCACCACCTTTGGTGACTACAAGCGAGAACGACCATCGGCCAAATCATCCACACTCACCACTATCAGCATAAACAACCACCCACAATTGTTAATTGTTGCTACTCAAAATAAGCCATTCATTTCACCAAGTAACCTTCTCCTATTACTAAGTCAAATTGCAATACCCATTCGAAGAACACCATCACCATTGTTGCAACTATATGAAGATGGTAGGACACCATCGAGTCACATGAACAACCATCACACGCCATCCTTCTCTCTCCTTCTCTTTTTCTCTCTCATATTAATATCCAAGAACACCGCCACTTTCATGACACTTACAGTCGCCACCATCTTCAAACCAAGAGCCACCACCATCGCCGATCACCGTAGCAATCACCATCCATAATCACCATACCACCACACCCTCGATCACTTACTGTTAATATTATGTTTTTCAAAAACCATCGATCATTAATTAATACTACAAACAGTTGAGGTTTCCTTCTGTTTTTGTTCGTTAACAACCCCATTCGAGAACCACCTTTAACCACCACACTCGATCTCTACCATCATCAAAGCCTCCTACTGCAATTGCGAGACACTTAAAGTTTTTGCCATCGGTTTCTGACTGTTAACCATCGAACGTACCAAGTTCCTGTAATTGGGATCGATTTTATATTAAATATAAACCATAAACCATATTCCTTCTGCTTTTTCCTATTCGGTTTCTTTTTTCTTTTCTTTACAGCTCATTTCTAACCCTACCAACTACCAACGATTTGTTTTGATATGCTACTGGACTGATTAGTTCAATTGGTATTGGACTCAATAAATGGATTACCAAAATTATTCGGGCCCATTTGGTTTAGGCTAGTTCTTGTTGGGCCATTATTAGTTGAGTGGGTTGTATATGGGTTTGAGCTGTGGACCGAAGGGAGTATGGGCCATTTATAATGTTAGGAACGAACCTCAAATGGTGATAATTGTTTTGATCGATAATAAATCTAGGAAGATCATAATCATGATGATTATCATGATGTTTAACGATGATGATGATGATGATGGCGTGTTATGAAGATGATAATGATGCTTTGATGATGATGGTACGATGCTGCGAATATGATATAGATGATGACGATGGGAAACTTAGATAATTATGTTTATGTTCATGAGGAGGAAGAAGAATCAGTAAATTCGGGTTAAATAAATTAAAATGGGACTTTAATCAGAAATGAATGAGTAGAAGAGTGGTTTAGCAGCGTGTGTGTTGAGCTAGAGGTCGCGGGTTCGAGTCCCTGATGGGCTGTATATTTTTTTGGGTCGAATTTCATTGAAGGTAGTCACTTAATCATTATTGTTATTATTATTTTTATCATTATTACTATTAATATTATTATTATTATTAATGTTGTTATTATTATTATTATAATTAATTAGTGTTGTTATTATGTTAAAGTAATATGATAATCAATATTATTATCATTTTTTGTTGTTACTAAGTAAAATCATTAAGTATTAACAGTAAGTAATATTAGTATTATTATCACTATCGTAATGCAAATTATAATTATAATTATCATTAATATTAATATTTTTATCATATTTATATTTATTATTACAAAGTATTAAGCACTAGGTATTATTAAGTCTGGAATTAGAATCAAAACTAATATTTTCATTGTAAAAATAATACAACTTTCATATTAGAATCATTAGTATGATTCTTAAAATGTTTATTAAAACTATCATATAATTTATTTATTTAAATTATTATCCTTATTAAAAACTTTCATTTCTATTTAGATTACTATTATTACTATCATTAATATTATTATCCTTAAACTGGTATTATTATAATTATAAATTTCACAAACGAAAGATAATTATATGAAAAATATATTTAAAACAAAACCTAACTATAATAATATTGTTATTAATACAAAAATTATATCACTAATAATAATATATAAATTTGTTCAAATACGATTATGTGCATTAATAAATATACAAATGATATAGGTTCGTGAATTTGAGGCCAACCCTATACTTGTTCAATGTTGTTCTATGTATTTTTACTACAAAATACAGTATGGTGAGTTCATTTGATTCCCTCTTACTCTTTACATTTTTGGAACTGAGAATACATGCGCTACTTTTACAACTGCTTTATTAAATGCTTTTGAAATACATTTAGAACTGCGAATACATGAAATGCTTTTATAAATGTTTGACGAGATAGACACAAGCAAAACATTCCTCGAATGAATTATGTGGACGTGATAATTGCCACCAATGAATTATGTGGACGTGATAATTGCCACAATTGATATGAATATTTTTCCCCAGATTATTATTGCTTGGTAACCTAAGAATTAGGGAACATCACTAATTTTGAGAATTAGTGCACGCCTAATTGACGCGAATCCTAAAGGTAGCTACTGGGTTTAACACCCCCTCCCAGAATGTTCACTAGACGGAAGGGCTAGTGGGCGTGGTGTTTAGTACTTCGAAGTTTATATGATTATTATACAGACGAGATGTTCTGTTTTGGGGATATTATTATGCGCATTATATGTTAAGGTCGGTTACCAAGCCAAGCCATGAAAGCAATGAAAAGTGAATGTTATGTATCGAGAGAATGATTTTTATACACAGGTTATGTGTATGAGCTTTTGTAAACGAGATATGTGTACGGTTACTAAGATTTATGAAAAATGGATTTCGTACACGAGAAAGGTGTACTGTATTTAAAAGATATCGCATGTAAATTACAGGTGGGTATAGGATTCGGGCCCATTTGTACCATGCACATTTAAATTTTGTGGTCTATCAAAATTACAAAATTTTATTATTTTATGATAAACTTATAAACTCACCAACCTTTTGGTTGACACTTTAAAGCATGTTTATTCTCAGGTATGAAAGACACCTTCCGCTGTGCAATTGCTCATTTTAAAGATATTACTTGGAGTCATTCATGACATATTTTAAAAGACTTAAGCAAAACAAGATACCAATTATTAAGGTTCGATGGAATGCTCGTAGAGGACCCAAGTTCACCTGGGATTGAGAAGATCAGATGAAAAAGAAATACCCGCACTTATTTCCAGAAGATACGACAACACCTCCAACTGCTTAAAATTTCGGGACGAAATTTATTTAACGGGTAGGTACTGTAGTGACCCGAACTTTTCCATGTTTATATATATTAAATGAAATTGATTTTTACATGATTAAGTGTTTTCAACATATTAAGCAATCAAACTTGTTAAGAATTGATTATTTGAAATGAGTTTCATGTAGACAATTGACCACCCAAGTTGACCGGCGATTCACGAACGTTAAAACTTGTAAAAACGACATGACGATATATATATATGGATATACATATAGTTAACATGAGATTATTATAAGTAAGTATCTCCATAAGTATATTAACAATGAGTTATATACATAAAAATAAGACTACTAAGTTAAGAAACTCGAAACGATATATATAACGATTATCGTTATTACAACGTCTTACTAAATACATATGTATCATATTAAGATAATTTTACACTATATTTAACATGATAAAATGATAATTATATATATCATTAAGTATGTTAACAATGAACTACATATGTAAAAACAAGACTACTAACTTAAGGATTTCGAAACGAGACATATATGTAACGATTATCGTTGTAACGACATTTAAATATATATATATATATATATATATATATATATATATATATATCATATTAAGATATAGTAATATATCATAATATCATGATAACATAATAATTTAATATCTCATTAGATATAATAAACAATGGGTTAACAACATTAAATAAGATCATTAACTTAAATGTTTCAAAACAACACTTACATGTAACGACTAACGATGACTTAACGACTCAGTTAAAATGTATATACATGTAGTGTATTTAGATGTATTAATATACTTTTGGAAGACTTCAAGACATATATCAAAACACTAATACTTAACAAAAATGGGTACAATTACATTCTCATTATTTTTTCATCAAGAATTCTAGTCGTATTCATATCTGTATTATACACAGCTTCTAGACGTACTTACTATGGGTATATACCAATAGGAACTAGCATGGGATTCCACTTTTGATTATGTCATGTATGACTAATCAATTTTAACTTCTACCATGAACTAGTCAACTAACTAGAACTCCTTTTAACCCCACTCATCACTCCCCACTTACCACTCATCATTCACTCCATTTCACTTCCAATTCTCTTTCTAATTCTCTCTCAACACACACACACACACTTATGAATGAATTTTTCCAGTAGTTAATCATCATCTTCATCAAAAATTACTTCAAGAATCAAGTTATAATCATCTTAGGAAGAACACTTCAAGAACATTTCGAAAATCCTTTCAAGTTTACTAGTTTACATCCTAGCTTTCTAATCCATTCCAAGTAATCATCTAAGATCAAGAAACCTTTGTTATTTACAGTAGGTTATCTTTCTTATTCAAGGTAATAATCATATTCAAACTTTGATTTAATTTCTATAACTATAAACTATTTTAATTCGAGTAAAAAACTTACTTGAACTTGTTTTTGTGTCATGATCCTGCTTCAAGAACTTTCAAGCCATCCAAGATCCTTTGAAGCTAGATCATTTATTGTCACTTCCAGTAGTTTTACCTACTAAACTTGAGGTAGTAATGATGTTCATAACATCATTCAATTCATATATATAAAACTACCTTATTCGAAGGTTTAAACTTGAAATCACTAGAACATAGTTTAGTTAATTCTAAACTTGTTCGCAAACAAAAGTTAATCCTTCTAACTTGAATTTTAAAATCAACTAAACACATGTTCTATATCTATATGATATGCGAACTTAAAGATTTAAAACCTGAAAACACAAAAAACACCGTAAAACCGGATATACGCCGTCGTAGTAACACCGAGGGCTGTTTTGGGTTAGTTAATTAAAAACTACGATAAACTTTGATTTAAAAGTTGTTCTTCTGGGAAAATGATTTTTCGTATGAACATGAAACTATATCCAAAAATCATGGTTAAACTCAAAGTGGAAGTATGTTTTTCAAAATGGTCATCAAGACGTCGTTCTTTCGACTGAAATGACTACCTCTTACAAAAACGACTTGTAACTTATATTTCCGACTATAAACCTATACTTTTTCTGTATAGATTCATAAAATAGACTTCAATATAAAACCATAGCAATTTGATTCACTCAAAATAGATTTAAAACGAAGAAGTTATGGGTAAAACAAGATTGGATATTTTTTGATTGTTGTAGCTACGGGAAATATTGTAACAATTCTATACAAATCATAACTTAACAAACTTATATTGTATTATTCATGTATTCTAATATATATTATGTAATCTTGGATACCATAGACACGTATACAATGTTTTGACATATCAAATCGACCCATCTATATAATATATTTTGGAACAACCATAGACACTCTATATGCAGTAATGTTGGAGTTAGCTATACAGGGTTGAGGTTGATTTCAAAATAATATATATAGTTTGAGTTGTGATCTAGCCTGAGGCTTGTATTCACTGGGTCATGGATTGATCCAAGATAATTTATATTTAGTTATTTCTGTACATCTTACTATGAACAACTAGTTGTAGGTTATTAACGAGGACAACTAACTTAATAAGCTTAAAACATTAAAACGTATTAAAAAATGTTGTAAATATATTTTGAACATACTTTGATATATATGTACATATTTGTATAGGTTCGTGAATCGACCAGTGGCCAATTCTTACTTCCCGACGAAGTAAAAATCTGTGAAAGTGAGTTATAGTCCCACTTTTAAAATCTAATATTTTGGGATGAGAATACATGCAGTTTTATAAATGTTTTACGAAATAGACACAAGTAAATGAAAATACATTATATGGGTGAATGATCGAAGCCGAATATGCCCCTTTTGCTTGGTAGCCTAAGAATTAGTAAACCGATCTACTAATTGACGCGAATCCTAAAGATAGATCTATTGGGCCTAACGAACCACATCCAAAGTACCGGATGCTTTAGTACTTCGAATTCGTTTTTATCATGTACGAAGGATTTTTCGGAATGATAGGGGATATTCTTATATGCATCTTGTTAATGTCGATTACCAGGTGTTCACCATATGAATGATTTTTATCTCTATGTATGGGATGTATATTGAAATATGAAATCTTGTGGTCTATTATTACGATTTGATAAATATATAGGTTAAACCTATAACTCACCAACATTTTTGTTGACGTTTTAAGAATGTTTATTCTCAGGTGACTATTAAGAGCTTCCGCTGTTGCATACTAAAATAAGTACATGATTTGAAGTCCATGCTTGTATGATATTGTGTAAAAACTGCATTCAAGAAACTTATTTTTGATGTAATATATTCTTATTGTAAACCTTATGTAATGGTCGTGTGTAAACAGTATATTTTAGATTATCATTATTTGATAATCTACGTAATGCTTTTTAAACCTTTATAGATAAAATACAGGTTATGGTTGTTTTAAAAATGAATGCAGACTTTGAAAAACGTCTCATATAGAGGTCAAAACCTCGCGACGAAATCAATTAATATGGAACGTTTATAATCAATATGAACGGGACATTTCAGTTGGTATCAGAGCGTTGGTCTTAGAGAACTAGAAATTTGCATTAGTTTGTCTTATCGAATTTGTTAGGATACAAGAGTGAGTCTGGACTTCGATCGTGTTTTCTTTAAAAACGATTGCTTAACACTTTTGTTGGAAACTATATATTATTAACATGTAAATATTATGTGATATATTAACCTCTTAATGTGTTTGATATTGTGTGATTAATATCTACCTCTAGTATAAATCCCATTGATTCACCTAATAATAATGAAGATTCGAATATATTTTGGGAAGATTCACAAATTCCCGAAGAGGAACCGGAAGAGGAGGAACCGAAAGAAGAGGAACCAGAAGGGGATGAATCGGAAGAGGAGGAACCAGAAGAAGAAGAGGTTCTGGAGGAAGAAATAGTGATACCCACAGTAAATCGTTTAAATAAAAGAAAATCCTCAACCAACGGACCAAAGTTAAAAATGGTCAATGGTGTTTCTGCCGAGGAAGCAAAATATTGGGAAGATTACCAATTTTCAGATGAATCGGATCCCGATGAGGATTCCAATGATGTTATAGAAATCACCTTGACCCAATTTAATATAGCAAAAGAAAATAATAAGGAAAAAGGTATAAAAATAGAGAAACCCGATTCCAACCCCGATGAGCTTTATATGTATCGGCAACATCCGTATTTCCTAAAGTGTAACAATAACCCGAGAACCTCTAAACCACCAGGTTTTTCTAAACCATTGTGGAAAACGACGGCTCGTATTAGAGGAACACCATATATCTCTGGAAAATTAGGAAATCGAACCAAGTCCGAAGAAGAAGAAACCAGTGATTCAGATTAGGGAGTTGTAATCATGTTGTGTATTATATGTATTATAGTGTGCTTGTACTTTTATGTTCTATGTAAAAATTGCTTGTATTGTTTGTTAATTATCTTTTATAAATCTAATCCTTGTCTATTTTACAGTATAAAAACAAAATGGACGTTAAGGGTAGACAACCAAATATTTTAGAAGACCTACCAGAGGATATGATTGAGGAAATCTTGTCTAGAGTCGGTCAGAGTTCATCAGCACATTTAGTTATGGCGAAATTAACTTGTCAAACATTTGAAAGACTTTCCAGAAATGCCTTAGTTTATAAAAGGCTTTCCTTTGATAGGTGGGGTATATCACATTGGGGAGACCCTAAGTTACGCCGTGTTTTCTTTAAAGCGTTAAATGCGGGAAACCCAAATGCAATTTTACGCTACGGGTTAAGAACCTATTTGACTCAACATATCCCAACATAGGATTTCGCGAGTTAGAAAGAGCTTCTAACATGCAACATAAAGAAGCATGTTATACTTACGGGTTAGTGATGTTCGTTTCTTACCAAAGTGAGAAAATGAATATCGGGTTACAACTTTTAAATAAAACCTTTCCACAAGTGACGGATTCAGTAGTGGGGGTGAGAAACAAGGTTTTTAGATTATTACGGGGCTGTTGGACATTACGAAACCCTCGTCCTTTTGACGACATTACAACATGCTGCCTAGCCAATGGTCATAACAGTTATTTTCCACAAGACCAAGGATGGGAAGTCGTCTTAGTTAAACCGGAATGCATGACTTGTTTCTGGACTTATGAATTACATGTCTTTATTTCCTTTGCTGAACAACTTGCGTATTAACTAGATTTATCTTCAAAACTGTCCTGTATCAAAGTGTAATATATTTCATGTTATATGTAATATAGCGAAGTTGTAAGTTTGAAGAATATTTGTATGTGATATATTATTATAATCAGTTTTTTATATGGAATTGTAGTTGTTGAATTGTATATTAGCTACTAAGTATGAACTTAACGGGTAGGTAGCACCCGAATTTAAACTTATAAAACGCTAATATGAAGAAAAAGCTTTTATAAATGAGTTCATATTATGCTACGAAATACTATTAACTACTCTTAATATTCTGTATGATTAACTCGATTCAGTTGACTATTTTGAAGGAAATGGCACCGACTGCTCGACAAACCATGAATATGAGCGAAGAGGAATTTCGTACTTTTCTTGCTACAAACATAGCTGCAGTACAGGCTGAGCTACATACCAACAATAACTCTGAATCTAGCAATGCAGCTAACGGCGCAAGAAATCGTATAGGATGCACCTACAAAGAATTCACTGCCTGCAAACCTTTGGAATTTGATGGAATCGAAGGTCCAATTGGATTGAAACGGTGGACCGAGAAGGTCGAATCGGTGTTTTCCGTAAGTAAGTGTACTGAAGAGGACAAAGTTAAGTACGCTACGCATACCTTCACAGGTACTGCGTTAACGTGGTGGAACACCTATCTTGAACAAGTAGGACAAAATGCTACTTACGCACTACCATGGTCGGCATTCAAGCAATTGATGAACGGGCAGTACCGTCCTAGAAACGAAGTCAATAAACTCAAGGCGGAACTTAGAGAGTTACGAACACAAGGATTCAACGTTACCACATATGAACGACGATTCACAGAGTTGTGCCTATTGTATCCGGGAGCATTCGAAGATGAAGAAGAGAAGATCGACGCGTTTGTAAAAGGGTTACCAGTAAGGATTCAAGAAGATGTAAGTTCACACGAGCCCGCTTCTATACAGAAGGTAAGTCGAATGGCTCATAAACTCATAAATCATATTGACGGAAGAATTAAAGAGCAGGCGGCCGAAGAAGCCAACACGAAACAACTCTAGAGGAAGTGGGAGGAAAACGGTGACAAGAGTCACCAGTACAACAACAACAACAATTACAACAACAATCGCAACAACTATCCCAACAACCGCAACGACAATCGCAACAATAACCGCAATCCTAACAATAACTACAATAAACATCCCAACAACAACAACAACTATAACAACCGTTTCAACAACAATAACAATCCCAACAACAACCTCAATAAGAACAACGGCAACAAAAACCAAAAACAGCCATGTCATAGGTGTGAAGAAAATCATCAGGGGTTTTGCACGACATTTTGCAACAGGTGTAAAAGAAATGGTCATAGCGCGACAAAGTGTGAGGTCTACGGACTAAAGTTTAACAGAACTAAAGGAATAAATAATGTCGGAACAAGTAATGCCGAAATGAATAGTGTCGGAGCAAGTAATACCAACGCTGTTTGTTATAAATGTGGAAAACCGGGCCACATTATTAGAAATTAACCGAATCAGGGGAATACTAATGGGCAGGGCCGTGGAAGAGTTTTCAATATTAATGCAGCAGAAGCACAGGAAGACCCGGAGCTTGTTACGGGTACGTTTCTTATTGACGATAAATCTGCTTATGTTTTATTTGATTCGGGTGCGGATAGAAGCTGTATGAGTAGAGAATTTTGTGCTAAATTAAGTTGTCCATTGACACCTTTGGATAGTAAATTTTTACTCGAATTAGCAAACGGTAAATTAATTTTAGCAGATAATATATGTCGGGAGAGAGAAATTAAACTGGGGGAGGAAACGTTTAAAATTGATTTAATACCAGTCGAGTTAGGAAGTTTTGATGTAATAATTGGCATGGACTGGTTGAAAAAGGTGAGAGCAGAGGTCGTTTGTTACAAAAATGCAATTCGCATTATGCGTGAAGAAGGAAAACATTTAATGGTGTACGGAGAAAAGAACAACGAGAAATTAAATCTTATTAGTAGTTTGAAGGCGCAAAAACTAATAAGAAAAGGTTGTTACGTCATTCTAGCACACATCGAAGAAGTTAAACCAGAAGAAAAGAACATCAGTGATGTTCCCGTCGCAAAAGAATTTCCCGATGTATTTCCGAAAGAATTACCGGGATTACCCCCACATCGATCAGTTGAATTTCAAATAGACCTTGTACCAAGATCTGCACCAATAGCTCGTGCTCCATACAGACTCACACCCAGTGAAATGAAAGAATTACAAAGTCAGCTACAGGAACTTTTAGAGCGTGGTTTCATTCGACCAAGTACATCACCATGGGGAGCTCCTGTTCTGTTTGTCAAGAAGAAAGATGGTACATTCAGGTTGTGTATCGACTACCGAGAGTTGAACAAACTTACCATCAAGAACCGTTACCCATTACCGAGAATCGACGACTTATTTGATCAGCTACAAGGCTTGTCGGTTTATTCGAAGATCGATTTACGTTCTGGATATCACCAAATGCGGGTGAAAGAGGATGACATTCCGAAGACCGCTTTTAGGACGCGTTACGGTCATTACGAGTTCATGGTTATGCCGTTTGGATTGACTAACGCACCAGCTGTGTTCATGGACCTCATGAACCGAGTGTGTGGGCCATATGTTGACAAGTTTGTCATTGTTTTCATCGATGACATACTTATTTACTCAAAGAATGACCAAGAGCACGAAGAACATTTGAGAAAAGTGCTAGAGTTGTTAAGAAAGGAAAAACTGTACGCTAAGTTTTCAAAGTGTGCATTTTGGTTGGAAGAAGTTCAATTCCTCGGTCACATAGTGAACAAAGATGGTATTCAGGTGGATCCAGCAAAGATTGAAATCGTTGAAAAGTGAGAAACCCTGAAAACTCCGAAACACATACGCCAGTTTTTAGGACTAGCTGGTTACTACAGAAGGTTCATCCAAGACTTTTCCAGAATAGCAAAACCCTTAACTGTATTAACGCATAAAGGGAGAAAATTTGAATGGAAGGATGAACAAGAAAAAGCGTTTCAATTGTTGAAGAAAAAGTTAACTACGGCACCTATATTGTCATTACCTGAAGGGAATGATGATTTTCTGATATATTGTGACGCCTCAAAGCAAGGTCTCGGTTGTGTATTAATGCAACGAATGAAAGTAATCGCTTATGCGTCTAGACAATTGAAGATTCACGAACAGAATTATACGACGCATGATTTGGAATTAGGCACGGTTGTTTTTGCATTAAAGACTTGGAGGCACTACTTATATGGGGTCAAAAGTATTATATATACCGACCACAAAAGTCTTCAACACATATTTAATCAGAAACAACTGAACATGAGGCAGCGCAGGTGGATTGAATTGTTGAATGATTATGACTTTGAGATTTGTTACCACCCAGGGAAGGCAAATGTGGTAGCCGACGCCTTGAGCAGAAAGGACAGAGAACCCATTCGTGTAAAATCTATGAATATAATGATTCACACTAACCTTACTACTCAAATAAAGGAGGCGCAACAAGGAGTTTTAAAAGAGAGAAACTTAAAGGATGAAATACCCAAAGAATCGGAGAAACATCTTAATATTCGGGAAGACGGAACCCTGTATAGGGCTGAAAGAATTCGGGTACCAAAATTTGGAGATATGAGAGAAATGGTACTTAGAGAAGCTCATAAAACCAGATACTCAATACATCCTGGAACGGGGAAGATGTACATGGAATACCAATCTCTATTATCTCTGATAGGGATGGCAGATTTATTTCAAGATTCTGGCAGACATTACAGCAAGCATTAGGAACTCGTCTAGACATGAGTACTGCCTATCATCCACAAACTGATGTGCAGAGCGAAAGGACGTTACAAACGATTGAAGACATGCTATGAGCATATGTTATTGATTTCAGAAATAGTTGGGATCGACATCTACCGTTTGCAGAATTTTCCTACAACAACAGCTACCATTCAAGCATTGAGATGACACCGTTTGAAGCACTTTATGGTAGAAAGTGCAGGTCTCCGATTTTTTGGAGTGAAGTGGGGGATAGACAGATTACGGGTCCGGAGATAATACAAGAAACTACCGAGAAGATCATCCAAATTCAATAACGGTTGAAAACCGCCCAAAGTCGACAAAAGAGCTACGCTGACATTAAAAGAAAAGATATAGAATTTGAAATTGGAGAGATGGTCATGCTTAAAGTTGCACCTTCGAAAGGCGTTGTTCGATTTGGTAAACGAGGGAAATTAAATCCAAGGTATATTGGACCATTCAAGATTATTGATCGTGTCGGACCAGTAGCTTACCGACTTGAGTTACCTCAACAACTTGCGGTTGTACATAACACTTTCCACGTCTCGAATTTGAAGAAATATTTTGCTAAAAAAGATCTCACTATTCCGTTAGACGAAATTTAAATCAACGAAAAACTTCAATTCATCGAAGAACCCGTCGAAATAATGGATCGTGAGGTTAAAAGACTTAAGCAAAACAAGATACCAATTATTAAGGTTCGATGGAATGCTAGTAGAGGACCCGAGTTCACCTGGGATTGAGAAGATCAGATGAAAAAGAAATACCCACACTTATTTCCAGAAGATACGACAATACCTCCAACTGCTTAAAACTTCGGGACGAAATTTATTTAACGGATAGGTACTGTAGTAACCCGAACTTTTCCATGTTTATATATATTAAATGAAATTGATTTTTACATGATTAAGTGTTTCCAACATGTTAAGCAATCAAACTTGTTAAGAATTGATTATTTGAAATGAGTTTCATGTAGACAATTGACCACCCAAGTTGACCGGCGATTCACGAACGTTAAAACTTGTAAAAACGACATGACGATATATATATATATATATATATATATATATATATATATATATATGGATATACATATAGTTAACATGAGATTATGATAAGTAAGTATCTCCATAAGTATATTAACAATGAGTTATATACATAAAAATAAGACTACTAAGTTAAGAAACTCGAAACGATATATATAACGATTATCGTTATTACAACGTCTTACTAAATACATATGTATCATATTAAGATAATGTTACACTATATTTAACATGATAAAATGATAATTATATATATCATTAAGTATGTTAACAATGAACTACATATGTAAAAACAAGACTACTAACTTAAGGATTTCGAAACGAGACATATATGTAACGATTATCGTTGTAACGACAATTAAATTTATATATATCATATTAAGACATAGTAATATATCATAATATCATGATAATATAATAATTTAACATCTCATTAGATATAATAAACAATGGGTTAACAACATTAAATAAGATCGTTAACTTAAAGGTTTCAAAACAACACTTACATGTAACGACTAACGATGACTTAACGACTCAGTTAAAATGTATATACATGTAGTGTATTAAGATGTATTAATATACTTTTGGAAGACTTCAAGACATATATCAAAACACTAATACTTAACAAAAATGGGTACAATTACATTCCCATTCTTTTTTCATCAAGAATTCTAGTCGTATTCATATCTGTATTATACACAGCTTCTAGACGTACTTACTGTGGGTATATACCAATAGGAACTAGCATGGGATTCCACTTTTGATTATATCATGTATGACTAATCAATTTTAACTTCTACCATGAACTAGTCAACTAACTAGAACTCCTTTTAACCCCACTCATCACTCACCACTCACCACTTACCACTCATCATTCACTCCATTTCACTTCCAATTCTCTTTCTAATTCTCTCTCAACACACACACACTTATGAACGAATTTTTCCAGTAGTTAATCATCAACTTCATCAAAAATTACTTCAAGAATCAAGCTATAATCATCTTAGGAAGAACACTTCAAGAACACTTCGAAAATCCTTTCAAGTTTACTAGTTTACATCCAAGCTTTCTAATCCATTCCAAGTAATCATCTAAGATCAAGAAACCTTTGTTATTTACAGTAGGTTATCTTTCTTATTCAAGGTAATAATCATATTCAAACTTTGATTTAATTTCTATAACTATAAACTATCTTAATTCGAGTAAAAATCTTACTTGAACTTGTTTTTGTGTCATGATCCTACTTCAAGAACTTTCAAGTCATCCAAGATCCTTTGAAGCTAGATCATTTCTTGTCACTTCCAGTAGGTTTACCTACTAAACTTGAGGTAGTAATGATGTTCATAACATCATTCGATTCATATATATAAAACTACCTTATTCGAAGGTTTAAACTTGTAATCACTAGAACATAGTTTAGTTAATTCTAAACTTGTCGCAAACAAAAGTTAATCCTTCTACTTGAATTTTAAAATCAACTAAACACATGTTCTATATCTATATGATATGCTAACTTAATGATTTAAAACCTAAAAACACGAAAAATACCGTAAAACCGGATATACGCCGTCGTAGTAACACCGCGGGCTATTTTGGGTTAGTTAATTAAAAACTATGATAAACTTTGATTTAAAAGTTGTTCTTCTTGGAAAATGATTTTTCATATGAACATAAAACTATATCCAAAAATCATGGTTAAACTCAAAGTGGAAGTATGTTTTTCAAAATGGTCATCAAGACGTCGTTCTTTCGACTGAAATGACTACCTCTTACAAAAATGACTTGTAACTTATATTTCCGACAATAAACCTATACTTTTTCTGTATATATTCATAAAATAGAGTTCAATATGAAACCATAGCAATTTGATTCACTCAAAACGGATTTAGAACAAAGAAGTTATGGGTAAAACAAAATTGGATATTTTTTTATTGTTGTAGCTACGGTAAATATTTTAACAATTCTATACAAATCATAACTTAACAAACTTATATTGTATTATTCATGTATTCTAATATATATTATGTAATCTTGGGATACCATAGACACGTATACAATGTTTTGACATATCATATCGACCCATCTATATAATATATTTTGGAACGACCATAGACACTCTATATGCAGTAATGTTGGAGTTAGCTATACAGGGTTGAGGTTGATTCTAAAATAATATATATAGTTTGAGTTATGATCTAGCCTGAGGCTTGTATACACTGGGTCGTGGATTGATCCAAGATAATTTATATTTAGTTATTTCTGTACATCTAACTATGGACAACTAGTTGTAGGTTATTAACGAGGACAGCTGACTTAATAAGCTTAAAACATTAAAACGTATTAAAAATGTAGTAAATATATTTTGAATATACTTTTATATATATATATACATATTCGTATAGGTTCTTGAATCGACCAGTAGCCAAGTCTTACTTCCCGACGAAGTAAAAATCTGTGAAAGTGAGTTATAGTCCCACTTTTAAAATCGAATGTTTTGGGATGAGAATACATGCAGTTTTATAAATGTTTTACGAAATAGACACAAGTAAATGAAACTTCATTATATGGGTGAATGATCAAAGCCGAATATGCCCCTTTTGCTTGGTAGCCTAAGAATTAGTAAACCGATCTACTACTTGATGCGAATCCTAAAGATATATCTATTGGGCCTAACGAACCCCATCCAAAGTACCGGATGCTTTAGTACTTCGAATTCGTTTTTATCATGTCCGAAGGATTTCCCGGAATGATAGGGGATATTCTTATATGCATCTTGTTAATGTCGGTTACCAGGTGTTCACCATATGAATGATTTTTATCAATATATATGGGATGTATATTGAAATATGAAATCTTGTGGTCTATTATTACGATTTGATAAATATATAGGTTAAACCTATAACTCACCAACATTTTTGTTGAATCATGTTTATTCTTAGGTGACTATTAAGAGCTTCCGATGTTGCAAACTAAAATAAGGACAAGATTTGGAGTCCATGCTTGTATGATATTGTGTAAAAACTGCATTCAAGAAACTTATTTTTGATGTAATATATTCTTATTGTAAACCATTATGTAATGGTCGTGTGTAAACAGTATATTCTAGATTATCATTATTTGATAATCTACGTAATGCTTTTTAAACCTTTATAGATAAAATAAAGGTTATGGTTGTTTTAAAAATGAATGTAGTCTTTGAAAAACGTCTCATATAGAGGTCAAAATCTCGCGACGAAATCAATTAATATGGAACGTTTATAATCAATATGAACGGGAAATTTCATAAACCTTATTCAATCGCTCGTTCCGACCGACAATCATCCCGGAATAATATAAGAAATCAACGAACTTCGCGCTCGAATAATCAATCTGAAAAACGTGGTGCAACACCTACCAACTTCAGCAACAGCACCGGTAACACCAGTACCGCCAACAACAACATCTGCAGCACAAACCTCAACATCTCATTCTATACCTCGAGTATAATCATCGTTCTACGAATAGTTCTACATAAACTATCTTCTTCCTTCATGCGATTATGTAATCTCTAAAGTTTTAGAGATTATGTGCTCTAGTTCTAGCCATAAATCAAATGAGATTAATATCACATTAACTCATTAAATCCATGATTATATCTGAAGAAAATATATATGTATATATTTTCATAAAGATTGTAATTAAAAATTCTTTCGTACAAACTGTTAATGGTGAAAATATTTTAACGGGTAGGTAATACCCGAGAAATATTTAGATTTCACATTAATAAGTTACACTGTACATTCTTCGAATTTGATTCAACGGTCATTTACTATCCTATTTACAACCACCGATATACGTATCCGTTCACCGCAAAATAACCAATTTCATTCAATTTCATATTTGGATTTTTATCTATCAGAATCCAACAAGTGGCATAATGAAGAAAACATTTGACAAAATAAAATTTGTTAGAAATAAACAAATTAACTATGAGAAATTCTGTTAAGAATCCACGCTAACTGTTCCTAGCTAACTGTTCCTAGCTAACTATTAATTCTGTATTACATTTTGTTTATCGCAATTTATTTATCGCATTTTATTTATCGCAATTCTAATTCTCGCAATTTTATTAATCGTCATTTAATTTCTGTATACGTGTCGATATGATATGTCAAAACCTTTTATATTCCACCATATTACCAGCAGACGTACCAGCAACCTCGTTGCTTCTTGGCTTATATCTCTCTGATAAATCATTATATTTATTCATTGAAACCCTATCACATACTCATCCGCATCTTGTAACTAGAACTGCCATACCAATTACCGGGAATCGGTAATCAGTACTTTGAAAACTCACAGCATATCTACATCAACAGTTATATGTATAACATTTATCTCTTAGAATTATGATCTTTCATTCTGAAAAGCACTCAGTCTACAAATCAATACTCTGAATGTTGAAAAAGCTGAATGAAGCAGCAGAAACCATAAACAACCATAAATGACCTTAATCATCGGAAGTTTGATGATAAAGAATAGTATGTTGGAAAATCTCAGAAAAGTTGGAACTGAAAAACGGATTGAGCTAACCACGAAGGAGACCAAGGACAAATACAAGGACCATACCCTATATTCAAAGAATCCAGGTAATTCTGGATCTGTTGAAATCTTTAGAGAATATCTTGCTCCGAAGTCATGTTAAAATCATGCGGAAAATTTTTCTTAATCAACCTTCGAACTTGGAAATTCCAAAATATCATCATAAATATCTTCGATATTTCTGAGGATATTTTCATAAAAATTCTCGTCCGAAATTATATATCTCTTCGTGCTTTTTGTGTTTCATTATATTGGAAACCTCTGTAAAATCTAAGTTTAATTTATGAATGAATTCTGTAGAAATGTAAAGAAATTGATGCATGAATTAGTATAATATAATGACACTTGATCAACGTGATTATATTACAGTAAGTCATGCTGAGTTTCTAATGAAACGTGATGATTCACAGATCCTAACGTCATCATGTGCCATGTTACATGACTCTTACATTCTGTTAAATCTATGACCATATCAAGAGCATATTTTCTTGATAGTCCTATCTTTTCCTTGAATTCTGGTAATTTGACAAGTCAGATTGTGCTATTACCGTTTTCTTCTTAAAATATTAAAAATTTTCATTCTGAAACTTATATCTGCGAATTCTGGACCATTACAAGAGATGCCCAATCGCAAAAAGAAGAAACGAAGGGACAAAGCTCCGTAATAGACAATGATTATAGGAAACAGAAATAGGGATATTAAAATATAAGGGGAGATATAAAGCCCGATAACAACACATAAATTACAAACCGTGCATATCAATGTTTATTGCAACATAAAGAAACGGGAGAATTATAAGTACTATAACCCTAAGGGCAAAGTAGAAGTAAGCAGATTCCTCTGGTGTAAGTTAGAAAAGGAGAATAATTATTGCGATAGTAAGAATAAGGACAAGGATTAGAATTGGATTAAGCATTTTCACAATCTTTTGGATGTACGAACTAAGAAAGAAAGTATAGGAATAGTGAGAATAATGGAACGAAAGAGTTTAATTTATAATGAAAATGCCAGACAGAGTAATCAAGTCAGATCTCCACATTTAATTAGAGAGATCCTGATTTTCCTTATTCGCCGAAGAATCAGATCTTATAGATTTCCAAAGATTTTCTTTTAAATCCCTTGAATTCCGGAATTCAACCAAGACAACGTCAAAAGTTAAGATGCACCTTATTTTCTAAATTC
The DNA here is from genome assembly GCF_046630445.1 of Rutidosis leptorrhynchoides. NCBI lineage: Eukaryota > Viridiplantae > Streptophyta > Magnoliopsida > Asterales > Asteraceae > Rutidosis > Rutidosis leptorrhynchoides. The sequence continues at coordinate 352,454,642 of NC_092335.1, read as the reverse complement.
AATCCTGACTATGTCAAAAGTTAAAATGAATCTACCTTTGCTCATTTCACTCTTGTGTGATAGCTTCATTCATACGCTTCGAATGATCGAATTATTTTATCTATATTACGCAATATTGATAAAATCCTATTTATCAATTAGAATTCATCATGAAAACATTTTTATGGTTAGCCATAACCACCTCACTCAAATTTCAGGACGAAATTTCTTTAACGGGTAGGTACTGTGACGACCCAAAAATTTTTGACCAAATTTAAACTTAATCTTTATATGATTTCGATACGATAAGCAAAGTATGTAATGTTGAGTCTAGAAAATTTTGAAACGATGTTCATATATTCAATTGATCTTCGACTGCTCTCAACGATTCACGAACAATTAATTTTAAATAGTTATGTATGTATGTATATATAAATAATAATTCGAAATATAATTTGAAGTATTATATGTCGTTGTTATTAAAAATTAATAAAATAAAAATAGGATATTATAATAATTATTATTTAAATTATATCTCTATATATAAATAAAGTATATTAAAAATAAATATTAGATGATTGTAATACTCGTTTGGTGTTTCGATTAATATTAAGCAAGTTAAATTCAAACTTACGTAAATTTTAAAATAAATAGTTATTCGAAAATAAGTGCTACAAATTTTAGGCTTACTAAAAATGTATTTAGGTCCTAGTTATTAAATGTTAACATTTTTTTATATTTCACCCATAAATGAGAGGGACAGTTGATGTAATATTTATTTATCAATGATTGAATTTTATACCATAATGACCAAAATAAATAAATATAGTTAATTTAAAATTTTGAGATTTTTCCAAAGACTTTTATCCGCCACTCATTAACAACGGGGCGCATTATATTATGTCTATTAACACTGTCGGCAGCCTACTATTGATTAATCACGTTTAATACTGTATAGACATATTATATAGCATATTAAACTATCTATATAACTTTTTCACATTTGGAATTGCATAGACCAACTTAACCCGTGAATTGAAGCATCTTTCATAGTAATTAATGATATTTAATATCTATCCAAGTTTATATCAATATATAGAAATATACATACATTACATATATACAGAGACATGGAAACTTAAACAAATTAACTTCCTTCTTCTTCTTCGATAACTATACCGATCACCACCTCCAACAAAATCATCATCGTCAAACACCACAACCCACTATCAAATCACCACCTTTGGTGACTACAAGCGAGAACGACCATCGGCCAAATCATCCACACTCACCACTATCACCATAAACAACCACCCACAATTGTTAATTGTTGCTACTCAAAACAAGCCATTCATTTCACCAAGTAACCTTCTCCTATTACTAAGTCAAATGGCAATACCCATTCGAAGAACACCATCACCATTGTTGCAACTATATGAAGACGGTAGGACACCATCGGGTCACATGAACAACCATCACACGCCATCCTTCTCTCTCCCTCTCTTTCTCTCTCTCTCTTATTAATATCCAAGAACAGTGCCACTTTCATGACACTTACAGTCGCCACCATCTTCAAACCAAGAGCCACCACCATTGCCGGTCACCGTAGCAATCACCATCCATAATCACCATACAACCACACCCTCGATCACTTACTGTTAATATTATGTTTTTCAAAAACCATCGATCATTAGTTAATACTACAAACAATTGAGGTTTCCTTCTGTTTTTGTTCGTTAACAACCCCATCCGAGAACCACCTTTAACCACCACACTCGATCTCTACCATCATCAAAGCCTCCTACTGCAATTGCAAGACACTTTAAGTTTTTGCCATCGGTTTCTGACTGTTAACCAGCGAACGTACCAAGTTCCTGTAATTGGGATCGATTTTATATTATATATAAACCGTAAACCATATTCCTTCTGCTTTTTCCTATTCGGTTTCTTTTTTCTTTTCTTTACAGCTCATTTCTAACCCTACCAACTACCAACGATTTGTTTTGATATGCTACTGGACTGATTAGTTCAATTGGTATTGGACTCAATAAATGGATTGCCAAAATTATTCGGGCCCATTTGGTTTAAGCTAGTTCTTGTTAGGCCGTTATTAGTTGAGTGGGTTGTATATGGGTTTGAGCTGTGGACCGAAGGGAGTATGGGCCATTTATAATGGTAGGAACGAACCCCAAATGGTGATAATTGTTTTGATCGATAATAAATCTAGGAAGATCATAATCGTGATGATTATCATGATGTTTAACGATGATGATGATGGTGTGTTATGAAGATGATAATGATGCTTTGATGATGATGGTACGATGCTACGAATATGATATAGATGATGACGATGGGAAACTTAGATAATTATGTTTATGTTCATGAGGAGGAAGAAGAATCAGTAAATTCGGGTTAAATAAACTAAAATGGGACTTTAATCAGAAATGAATGAGTAGAAGAGTGGTTTAGCAGCGTGTGTGTTGAGCTAGAGGTCGCGGGTTCGAGTCCCTGATGGGCTGTATATTTTTTTTGGGTCGAATTTCATTGAAGGTAGTCACTTAATCATTATTGTTATTATTATTTTTATCATTATTACTATTAATATTATTATTATTATTAATGTTGTTATTATTATTATTATTAATTAGTGTTGTTATTATGTTAAAGTAATATGATAATCAATATTATTATCATTTTTGTTGTTACTAAGTAAAATCATTAAGTATTAACAGTAAGTAATATTAGTATTATTATCACTATAGTAATGCAAATTATAATTATAATTATCATTAATATTAATATTTTTATCATACATATTTATATTTATTATTACAAAGTATTAAGCACTAGGTATTATTAAGTCTGGAATTAGAATCAATACTAATATTTTCATTGTAAAAATAATACAACTTTCAAATTAGAATCATTAGTATGATTCTTAAAATGTTTATTAAAACTATCATATAATTTATTTATTTAAATTATTATCCTTATCAAAAACTTTCATTTCTATTTACATTACTATTATTACTATCATTAATATTATTATCCTTAAACTGGTATTATTATAATTATAAATTTCACAAACGAAAGATAATTATATGAAAAATATATTTAAAATAAAACCTAATTATAATAATAATGTTATTAATACAAAAATTATATCACTAATAATAATATATAAATTTGTTCAAATACGATTATGTGCATTAATAAATATACAAATGATATAGGTTCGTGAATCCGAGGCCAACCATATACTTGTTCAATGTCGTTCTATGTATTTTTACTACAAAATACAGTATGGTGAGTTCATTTGATTCCCTTTTACTCTTTACATTTTTGGGACTGAGAATACATGCGCTACTTTTACAACTGCTTTATTAAATGCTTTTGAAATACATTTAGAACTGCGAATACATGAAATGCTTTTATAAATGTTTGACGAGATAGACACAAGCAAAACATTCCTCGAATGAATTATGTGGACGTGATAATTGCCACCATTGAATTATGTGGACGTGATAATTGCCACAATTGATATGAATATTTTTCCCCTGATTATTATTGCTTGGTAACCTAAGAATTAGGGAACATCACTAATTTTGAGAATTAGTGCATGCCTAATTGACGCGAATCCTAAAGGTAGCTACTGGGTTTAACACCCCCACCCAGAATGTTCACTAGACGGAAGGGCTAGTGGGCGTAGTGTTTAGTACTTCGAAGTTTATATGATTATTATACAGACGAGATGTTCTGTTTTGGGGATATTATTATGCGCATTATATGTTAAGTTCAGTTACCAAGCCAAGCTATGAAAGCAATGAAAAGTGAATGTTATGTATCGAGAAAATGATTTTTATACACAGGTTATGTGTATGAGCTTTTGTACACGAGATATGTGTACGGTTACTAAGATTTATGAAAAATGGATTTCGTACACGAGAAAGGTGCACTGTATTTAAAAGATATCGCATGTACATTACAGGTGGGTATAGGATTCGGGCCCATTTGTACCATGCACATTTAAATCTTGTGGTCTATCAAAATTACAGAATTTTATTGTTTTATGATAAACTTATGAACTTACCAACCTTTTGGTTGACACTTTAAAGCATGTTTATTCTCATGTATGAAAGAAACCTTCCGCTGTGCAATTACTCATTTTAAAGATATTACTTGGAGTCATTCATGACATATTTCAAAAGACGTTGCATTCGAGTCGTTGAGTTCATTAAGATTATTATTAAGTCAATTATAGTTAGATATATTATAAAATGGTATGCATGCCATCAACTTTCGATGTAATGAAAGATTGTCTTTTCAAAAACGAATGCAGTGTTTGTAAAATGTATCATATAGAGGTCAAGTACCTCGCGATGTAATCAACTGTTGTGAATCATTTATAATCGATATGGACTTCGTCCGGATGGATTATGACAGGTCTCTACATGAAGGATTTTCTTGTGCCCGAGAGACATAATAAATTAATGTGGCTTACATGTTGTGATCCAAGTCGGGTCATACCCAATAACAAGCTATCAACACTTTATGTATTTGTTTTGACAATCGGATCATTAAAGCAAATACACGACACTTGAATTTTAGAAATTGGTTTTCTAAAATAAATGCTAGATATAATTATTTGGATAATTATAAGTTACTACATGTTGTATATTATTTATATAGGTTATAAATAATATAAAGTGTATGTAACATATGTGTGTTGCATTTTATTTTATAAAAGGCTTATAAAATAAAATACTTACAACTAAATGCATGTATGTTTTATAAATATGTAATAAAATATAAAATAAATGGAAGGGGTGGGGGGCCATTTTTTTGAAGGCTCCTAGGTGCCAACCACCCTTCCTTGATTACTCCATATAATTATGACTAATACACATGCATTGGTGCAACTTTAACACACTCTTTGACTCTAGCATTTTGAAAATAATACTTGCAATTTCCTCTCCTTTCTTCAAGGGATTCTTGGTTGATTTTTGCAAGTAATTAAGTGTCTAAAATCCTAACCAAGTCTTGGGTGTTGATTATTGCTTGTGGGTATCAAAGATTTGAGGCTTCAAGTTAGAAGTTTTCTTCATCTACATCATCTTCTTCATCCTAGTTCTTCACCTCCATTTTGGAGTAGGTATAAACATCTAACTAGCTCTATTTACATTTAAGTGTATTTTCAAGACTAGATCTTTAATGGATTTCAAATTTAAAGGGTTAAACTTTACATGCATAAACTTGAAATTGCTTCCGCTTTATATATACATATACACACGAATTTATATGTAACAAAATGGGTTTGTGACTTTGTTTATGTATTGAAATCCATCAATGGTATCTAGAGCCAAAGTCTTGTTAATATGCTTCTTGTTTTTGGCTAGTAAACTCACTTTCTTTACAATCTACCAACATGCATGAAAGTAGAATGTAAAAATATTGAGTTTTGGTGGGTGTATGGTGATGGCCGAAATATTTGGTCCCAAAAATGGGTTTGGGATTTCAAGTTTTGGCCATGTTTGATGTTATGTTGTTGTTCACAATCGAGCCTAGGCCATGTGTTTGTTTGGTTGATTGATTTGGTGATTATTCATGGGTGTAATATTCATTCATATGGCTTGTAATTATTTTGTAATTTTGGTTTGTAAAAGTTGTAATTAATCTTGTATTTTGTATGTAATTTGTTCTATTTTGGTTTGTAAAATAGAATAGGTTGTTATTTCATTTTCTAGAAAAATTGTATTAGGATATGATTTTGTAAAATGAAAGTGAAGATTCATGAAGAAGATTACAAGATGAAGTTTTGAAGATTACAAGATTAAGTGGGAGATTTTGGTAAAATCTCTTACTTTGGTTTAACCCCTTAGGTGACATTTGTTTATTGGCTAAACAAATGTCTACCAAAATGGCTCTTGATTGTGAACACTTTGCTATGCATGTTTGTGTATGTTTGTATGTTTGGTTGCTACAAGATCATCACATGATTACACTTGCATAATACATTATAAAATGGTTATAATAAAACATAACAAAATGACACTAATAATTGGTTATTAGACTTGAATAAAATGGTTTATTTAAAAAGGTAATGAAATGATTAAAACTAGTAATTGGTTACTAAAAGGCACATGAAAATGGGTTTTTCATAAACATACTACACACCAAATGCATGTTGGTGTATAGCACTTTGTTTTCTAAACTAGAATGTAGAAAACCTAAAATCCCTTTACTAATACAAGATAAACAAGTTAAACGCCATCCTTTTGTGGAAACACTTAGACATATTAGGAATCTCATGATGGGATAAAGGTCACCTAACCGTCATGAGTGAACTAATATGAATAAAGTACACTTTGCATGCTTGTGGGATAAAGGTCACCTAACCACTTGTATGTTAAGTCTACATGTCTACACAAGTAGGACGACTTGATTTGGGAATCATGAACTTAGGGTCACCGAAGCATGAGGAACAAATAGGCGTTGATGGGATTAATATGCCATGCAAAAGGATTGCATGATCCCATAACTTAGAAGTTGCAAAAGGATTGCAATTGTCATTATGACTACCTAGCTAAATCAAATGACGGGATAAAGGTCACCTAACCGAAATTTGATTTACCGTTGGATTCTAATATTTAATAAAACAAATTAAAAGGGTATTGTTTATTAAATCCAAATCGATACTTAAAAGAACTTTGTTGAATTTTGTAGATGGCCGCTAATAACAACAACAACATGAACAACGCACCACTTAACTTTAACAACCTATCGTTACGGTCTCTCCTCGAGAAAGACAAACTCAACCATACAAATTTTATGGATTGGTTCCGCAATCTTCGGATTGTCCTCAAACAAGAGGATAAAATGTATGTGATTGAGGACCCCATTCCCGACCAACCGGATGAGAGTGATGTGGAGGCAATGGCCTCTTACGATAAGTATTGCCACGACTCCCTTCAAGTCTCATGCTTAATGCTTGGGACTATGATACCCGAACTCCAAAAGGATTTCGAGCATCATAGCGCTTACGACATGATAACACAATTGAAGGAGATGTTTCTCCAACAAGCACGTGTTGAGCGTTTCGAAACGGTTCGGGCGCTTCATGCTTGTCGTATGGACGAATCCCAATCGGTTTCATCTTATGTACTTAAGATGAAAAGCCTTATCGATCGTGCTAACCGTCTCAACCTTAACATATCTAATGAGTTAGCCACCGATCTTATCCTTAACTCCCTATCAAAGAGGTTTGATCAATTTGTAATTAATTACAACATGAATGGGATGGATAAGAGCATAGGTGAGCTTCATGGTATGCTTAGGACGGCGGAAACAAGCATGGGTAAAAGAGCTTTACCCGTGTTAGCAATTGATCAAGGTGGGTCTAAAGGTAACACCTCTAAGCCAAAGGTGGCTAAGAGAAAAGGACCCGTCCATCAAGGCAAAGGGAAGGGGAAGATGGTTACCCCAACCATCAACAAGGCCAAGAAGCAAAAGGTAGCCGAGAAGGCAAACCCCAAGGAAGACCCATGTTTCGGTTGCGGTGAGATGGGTCATTGGAAACGAAACTGTCCAGTCTATCTTAAAGAGTTGAAGGACAAGAGGGATGCAGGGCAAACCTCAGGTAATATATATATGGTATATATAGAGCTTAGTATTACTTCTTCTAATACATGGGTATTAGACACGGGATGTGGAACTCATATTTGCAATTCTTTGCAGGGGTTCAAAAGAAGTGATCATAAAGCGGGAACATCAAGTCTCTATATGGGCAATGGTGCAAAGGTGCATGTTAAAGCTCAAGGAGAATTTGTTTTGAAGCTTCCAAGTGGATTGGAGCTTATTTTAGAAAATGTTTTGTATGCACCGGATTTATGTCGAAACATTATTTCTATTTCTCGCTTAAGACAATGTGGTTTCAATGTTAATTTTATTGATAATGATATCCATTTTTCTAAAGATGATATATTCTATTTCAAGGCTACGCCTTCAAATGGAATTTATGAATTGGTTCATGATGATGCATCATCTAATAGCTCAATATACCATACTAGCACCAAGAAACTCAAAAGGGATTTGAGTGATTCCTATTTATGGCATTGTCGCCTTGGACATATAAACAAGAACCGAATGCATACACTTCAAAGGAATGGACTTTTGAAATCAAATGAAATGGATTCGTTTGATGTATGTGAATCTTGTTTACAAGGCAAGATGACTAAAGCACCTTTCAAAGGCACTCATGAAAGGGCTAAAGATTTATTGGGTTTAATACATTCGGATGTATGTGGACCCTTTAAACCCATAACTAGGAATGGTGAAAGATACTTTGTTACTTTCATTGATGACTTTAGTCGTTTCGGATATGTCTATTTACTAAGACACAAGGACGAAACGTTTAAAGCATTCAAAGAATATCAAAACGAAGTACAAAATCAACTCAATAGGACAATCAAGGTACTTCGTACCGATAGAGGAGGTGAATACCTAAGCGATGCCTTCCAAGATCATCTTAGGAGTTGTGGGATCATCTCACAACTTACTCCACCCGGAACACCCCAACTTAATGGAGTATCCGAAAGGAGGAACCGAACCCTAATGGATATGGTTCGATCTATGATGGCTAGAAGCTCGTTACCTCTATCATTTTGGGGTTATTGTCTAAGCTCCGCGGCTCGTATTTTAAATATGGCCCCAACCAAGAAAGTGGAACGAACTCCTCATGAGATGTGGTTTGGAAAACCTCCTTCTCTTTCATACTTGAAAGTATGGGGATGTGAAGCTTATCCTAAGCGTTATGTAGCAAATAAGCTACATGCTCGATCCACAAAGTGTATCTTCATAGGATATCCCAAAGATGACATGGGATATTACTTCTATGATCCATCCGAGCAAACGGTATTTGTAGCTCGGAAAGCGGAATTCCTTGAAACCAAGTTCCTTATGGAAGGTGATGGTGAAAGAAAAATAGATCTTGTAGAGGTACAAGATCAAGCCGATGATACACAATTGGTTGACACTAGCACTCAACATGAGGATGCTGAAAATGATCAAGTGGATGATCAAGGTACACAAGACGTTCGAAGATCTAGTAGGATTAGTAATCCTCCCGAGAGATATGGGTTTCTCGTGGATGGTTGCTATACGGTTGATTTGGATGAACCGACAAACTACAAAGATGCTTTATCAAGGATAGATAAAGATAAATGGCACGAAGCCATGAACGCCGAGATGCAATCCATGTATGAAAACCAAGTTTGGGAACTTGTTGAGCAACCTCCTAGCTCTAAGCTAGTTGATTGCAAGTGGATTTTCAAGATGAAAACCGACATACATGGAAACTTGGATACATACAAAGCTAGACTTGTAGCAAAGGGTTTCACTCAAACTCAAGGGGTTGACTATGATGAGACCTTCTCGCCTGTGGCAATGCTAAAGTCTATTAGGATATTATTTGCCATCGCTGCTCATTATGATTACGAAATTTGGCAAATGGATGTCAAAACCGCTTTCCTAAATGGATATCTTGAGGAAGATGTCTATATGGCACAGCCCGAAGGTTTTGTCGATCCGAAAAATCCTAAAAAAGTATGCAAGTTAAAGAAATCAATCTATGGGTTGAAACAAGCATCGAGAATGTGGAATCATCGTTTTAATGAAGAGGCAAAGAAATTTGGCTTTATTAAAAATGGTGATGAAGCTTGTGTATACAAGAAGGCTAGTGGGAGCTCCATAATGTTCCTTGTGCTATATGTGGATGACGTATTATTATTTGGGAATGATATAACCACAATGCAAGAGGTCAAAACTTGGTTAAAAAGTTGCTTCTCCATTAAGGATCTTGGAGAAGCACAATATATATTGGGGATTGGAATCTATAGGAATAGATCCAAGAGATTGATAGGCTTAAGTCAAAGTACATACATTGATAAGGTCTTGAAAAGGTTCAAGATGGAAAACTCTAAGAAAGGTTTGGTACCTATTCAAAGAGGAACCGTTCTCAGTTCATCTCAGTGTCCTACCACGAAAGATGAACAAGAGAGAATGAAGAAAGTCCCATACGCATCTGCTATTGGGTCTATCATGTATGCAATGATATGTACTAGACCGGATGTGTCATGCGCTCTAAGCTTGACAAGTAGATACCAGAATAACCCAGGAAATAGTCATTGGACTGCGGTTAAATGTATATTGAAATACCTTAGAAGGACTAAGGATATGTTTCTAATATATGGGTCTGGTGAGGAGGAACTCGTTGTAAAAGGTTACGTGGACGCGAGTTTCCAAACTGATCGAGATGACTCTCGGTCACAATCCGGTTATGTATTCATGTTAAATGGTGGTGCGGTCTCTTGGAAGAGTGCGAAACAGGAAGTTGTTGCGTTATCCACTACAGAGTCGGAGTACATTGCCGCCTCATTGGCAGCTCAGGAAGCTGCATGGATGAAGAAATTCATCGACGACTTAGGAGTGGTCCCTTCCATTCAGGACCCTCTTGAGATCTTTTGTGACAACGAGGGTGCGATTGCTCAAATCAAGGAACCTCGTGCTCATCAAAAGACTCGTCACATTGAGCGGAGATTCAACTACATTAGGGATGAGGTTGAAAAGGGAAAGATATGTATTCACAAAGTTCACACAGATCAAAATGTTGCGGATCCACTCACGAAGCTTTTACATGGGCCAAAACATGAGGGACATGTTTGTGCATTAGGGCTTCGACATTCTAGTGATTGGAATTGATCTACTTTATGTATTGTAACGGAACGAATTAGTTCAAACTCATTAATATAATTATGGTATTAATTTAAATTATGAGTCATGTTCCAATTTAGCATATTTTATCCATGAATAAATTATTATTCTAAATTCCGTAGTTGATCACATTTGTGGGAACAAGTGTGAGGTCTAGACTATTATGAACTTGGATTGGTTAACATTCAAATGGTGAATGTAGGGCAAGGTTGCAACCAAGGTTCATAGATATTTGTGGGACACAAATATTGGAAGACCCGCTCTCAAGATTACTATATGGAACCTTTGTGGTTGATCACATGTAATCTTGAGTAAAGGAGAATATCATTATATCCTCTGACCTGAGACACATATTGGGTTCAGATATTCACCGAATATTGTGCCTTGATTCTTTCCTTCGCTATTCTGAAACATGGTAGTACATAAGGGAGGTTTCAGGTATGGTACGAAGTGTAATGTCTAGGACGTATGTAGTCAAGATGGAATTTGTCCCTCTTATTCGTTGAGAGTCAGATGTCTAAGGCCTGACAAAGTTAAATCTATAAGAGAGTGATCATTCTATGTCTCTTGGATTTAACATGACATCTAGGGCAAAAGGATATATTGAAAGATTCACCTAAATCATATTCGAAATGGAAACTCGAAAGGGATGATGTTATTGAATGGCACTAAGTCATAACATGTTGGGGGTGATGGACGGTCGTTAGGTGGTATCTGTCACTTGCATTAATTCCTTATGTTTCTCGTGCAAGTGGGAGATTGAAGGATTTTCTTGTGCCCGAGAGACATAATAAATTAATGTGGCTTACATGTTGTGATCCAAGTCGGGTCATACCCAATAACAAGCTATCAACACTTTATGTATTTGTTTTGACAATCGGATCATTAAAGCAAATACACGACACTTGAATTTTAGAAATTGGTTTTCTAAAATAAATGCTAGATATAATTATTTGGATAATTATAAGTTACTACATGTTGTATATTATTTATATAGGTTATAAATAATATAAAGTGTATGTAACATATGTGTGTTGCATTTTATTTTATAAAAGGCTTATAAAATAAAATACTTACAACTAAATGCATGTATGTTTTATAAATATGTAATAAAATATAAAATAAATGGAAGGGGTGGGGGGCCATTTTTTTGAAGGCTCCTAGGTGCCAACCACCCTTCCTTGATTACTCCATATAATTATGACTAATACACATGCATTGGTGCAACTTTAACACACTCTTTGACTCTAGCATTTTGAAAATAATACTTGCAATTTCCTCTCCTTTCTTCAAGGGATTCTTGGTTGATTTTTGCAAGTAATTAAGTGTCTAAAATCCTAACCAAGTCTTGGGTGTTGATTATTGCTTGTGGGTATCAAAGATTTGAGGCTTCAAGTTAGAAGTTTTCTTCATCTACATCATCTTCTTCATCCTAGTTCTTCACCTCCATTTTGGAGTAGGTATAAACATCTAACTAGCTCTATTTACATTTAAGTGTATTTTCAAGACTAGATCTTTAATGGATTTCAAATTTAAAGGGTTAAACTTTACATGCATAAACTTGAAATTGCTTCCGCTTTATATATACATATACACACGAATTTATATGTAACAAAATGGGTTTGTGACTTTGTTTATGTATTGAAATCCATCACTACAAATGGTCCACATACATCTGAATGTATTAATCTCAATAAGTCTTTAGCCCTTTCATAGGTCCCTTTGAAAGGTGCCTTAGTCATTTTGCCTTGTAAACAAGATTCACATACATCAAACGAGTCTAGCTCACTTGATTTCAAAAGACCGTTCTTTTAAAGTGTATGCATTCTGTTCTTGTTTATGTGACCAAGTCGACAATGCCATAAGTAGGAATCACTCAAATCCCTTTTGAGTTTCTTGGTGTTTGCATGGAACATTGAGTTATTATACGATGTGTCATCATGAACCAATTCATAAATACCATTCAAAGGCGAGGCCTTAAAATAGAACACATTATCTAAAGAAATATGGATATCATCATTAATAAAATTAAGATTAAAACTACATTGTCTTAAACGGGATACAAAAATAATGTTTCGAGTCAAATCAGGTGCATACAAAACATTTTTCAAAATAAGCTCCAAACCAGTTTATAGCTTCAAAATAAAGTCTCCTTGAGCTTCTACGTGCACCTTTGCACCATTTCCCATGAAGAGACTTGTTGTTCCCACATCTAGTTTACTTCTTTTGAACCCCTACAATGAATTGTAAATATGAGTTCCACATCCTGTGTCTATTACCCATGTATTAGAAAAAGTAATACTAAGCTCAATGTATACCATATATACATTACCTGAGGTTTGCCCTGCATCCCTCTTTTCTTTCAACTCCTTTAGGTAGATCGGGCAGTTGCGTTTCCAGTGACCCATTTCACCTTAACCAAAGCACGGATATTCCTTGGGGTTTGCTTGACCAGCAACCTTTTGCTTCTTATTTTTGTTGGTTGGGGTAACCATCTTCCTTTTTCCCTTGCCCTTGCCTTGGTAGGCGGGTCCTTTCCTCTTAGCCCCTTTTGGCTTAGAAGTGGAATCATTCTTTGACCCACCTTCTTTGATCATAAGCACGGGTGAAGCCCTTTTACCCATGCTTGATTCAACCGTCCTAAGCATGGCATGCAATTCGCCAATGCTCTTATCCCAACCATTCATGTTGTAATTCAACACGAATGTGTCAAACCTTTTTGACAAAGAGTTGAGGATAAGGTCCGTGGCTAATTCATTAGACACATTACAGTTTAAACAGTGCAACTGATCAATCAGACTTTTTATTTTAAGAACATAAGATGAGACGGATTGGGAGTCGTCCATTCGACAAGCATGAAGCGCTCAAACCATTTTGAAGCGCTCAATACGAGCTTGTTGAAGGAACACCTCCTTCAACTGAGTGATCATGTCGTATACCCCAAGATGCTCAAAGTCCTTTTGTAGTTCGGGGATCATTGTCCCAAGCATAAGGCAAGAAACTTGCACCGAATCGGTGCAATATTTATCCCAATATGCCATACCCTCGGTATCATCCTCCTCTGGTTGATCGGGAATGGGGTCTTCCAACACATACGCTCTATCCTCAAGCTTGAGGACAATTCTTAGATTGCAATACCAATCCATGAAATTCATATGGTTGAGTTTTTCCTTTTCGAGGATGGAACTCAATGATAGGTTATTAAAGTTGATTGGTGCATTAGGGATGTTGTTGTTATTGGCGGCCATCTACATTATTTAACAAAGTTTGTTTAAGTATCAATTTTAATTTAACAATCAATACCCTTTTAAATCCAATTGATATATTAAATTTTAGAATCCAACAGTGTCACGACCCCCGTCTCGATTTCCCAAGACGTGGTGTGAACTTTAACATAGTGTCCCAGGTTATAGTCAACGTAGCAGCGGAAACATAAATATTATTACATCACGGTCTCTGTTTTTAGTTTTGGTACATCGTGGTTACAAAATACAAGTACAGACATAGTACAAATAAAAATACATCATAATCTAGTCTATCAATACTAGATTTAACAAAAGACATTTTTAAACTTCCACGATGCCCGACCTGAAAATGCTCCAAAAGCTAAGTACCTGAGATAAATACTTAAAACGTCAATATAAATATTGGTGAGTTCATAGGTTTAGTTACAATGCATATTTAATGGACATCAAGATTTCATGTACAAAACAGTTGAAAAGTTATTCTAGTTCATGAGCTTTCGATATCGAACGTTAACGTAAAAGTACCTGAAAACAAGCGTCACTAAAGGTCTAAGTGCAAGTGGTCGAAGGTTATGCATCTGATAGCCTAGAAGGCCTATCCTGATGTGAGGAGTCATCCTCAAATCGATCTATTCATAATATTCACATTTACCAAATCGGTAATTAACGATATCAAAATCGGGCTTTCTAAAATGACCTTTGTTACTCAACATAGAATATAGTTGTAAGTACTTGATTCCAATATGTAAAATATTAAACAAGTATTATCTCATCCCAAAAGTATAAAAGATTGATTAAAAATGGGACTACGAACTCACTGATGATGTTATGCGGTATGAAACTTGAAATTGCGGTTTAAGTACTTTGAAGTACTCCGGGCTCGGGACCTAAATACATAAGTTAAGGTCAGAGGTGTGTTATTACTAATATTAGTAATGCTAATGATTTGTTTTATGTTCAGGTGTATTAGTGTACTCGGTTTCAAAAAGGCGGTTTCTCGGTTTACAAGTTAAGGTTTCTATGTGGACTGATTTTATAAGTAGTTTTAGAAGTTGATTTTCTTATTTAAAAAGTAGTGATATAAGGTAATTCTTATTTTATATGTGAAGGTATATGTGTTAGACTTCTAAGGATATAAGACTTGTAATTTATATCATAAAAATGAATTTTATAGAATTATTTTACTACAAGTGGACTGTTTTGACTAGTTTAAAGTTTAATACCACTAAAAATAGTAAATCAACTTATTTGGACTTATACTTTTAAAGTTTTACTCCAATCTAGTTATCTATTAGTTCAAGAATTCGTTTTGCTCAGAAAACATTAGTTAAATACGTTTTCTTTATATTCTAAGTGGTGACAGTTTCAGCCAGTCTAAATCCCATTGTTTAAATGTACAAGGCCATATCTTAATCATTTCTTGAGCTTTTTATATGATCCCAAAGCCTAACATGTTCTAATTTTAGTCCACTTTATAATGAAAATCTCCTAAGTTTTCATATCTAGACGTTGGTCCCTCATTTTTGGTGAAACATGTGTGTTGGACAGATCCTGTCCAAATCAGAATCTTTTAAAAGTAAAAATATAAAATAAATACTTAGACTACTTAATAAATCATGGGATTTTTATAGAAAGTCTAGGACTCATAAAAGTTTAAGAATCTCAACAATTCCAGTAGCCAAAATGAGTATAAGTATTTTCTAAAAATTCCACCAAATGATGACTGACTTGGTTCTTATGAAAGTTAAAGACTAACTAGTAAACTAAATACATTTTAGCTATATCCCTTTTCACTTGAAGTTTATTTTAGGTTGTTAAACATATGTAAAACATATTTTTAGTTACTTATGATCAAGATTAGAGTTAGCCATGTAATCATCATTGAGTGTTTTTAACACTCTAGATTGAGCTTTTACACCCATTTCTCTTGAAAGTAACTTAGTAAGAAATAAAAGAAGTGTTCTTGGTGATTATACCTTGAGTAATGATGATGTATGAGTTGATGAAGATAAACAAAGAAGAAAGAAATGGCTGTAACTTAGAGAGGATTTAGTGAATGATTAAGATTAGTAAGTGAGTTTAAGAGTTAACAATTTGATCTTATAGGAATGATGATGATGGCGTGTAACATGGAGAAGAAAAGATGGTTATGACTCAAAATCTTCTACTAACTCCTAAGCATGACTAATCACCTTTTACAAACTCTTAGGTTATGACTAAGCCTCTTGTTTATGCATGGTAAGACAAGATTGCATGGTAGGAAAGTTCATGAAAACTTAATGATGAAGGTATGGTGGTGATGGTATGGAACGTGGCATAAGGAGATTAAAAGGGAAATATGACAAGCCAATTCTCATCCAAGCTCATGCAATTATTTTTAGTATCTTCAAGACATAAAGATTAAGTAATTGCATGTGCTTATGACAAGTATGTATGGAAGATTAATTTAATTAAGTACTTGCACATGAAGGTGATGATGGTGAGAAGGTGGTGGTGGCGTGGCCTTATGAGGTCAAAATAGGATTATGACAAGCTAACTTCCATGCAAGAATGTTTAGTATTTAGTTAACAAGGTATTTAGGAAATGTGCATGGCTTTTTAAAAAAGATTGCATGTATTTAAATTATGTGATAATGATGATATGGATGATGATGAGGGTGGAGGTTTTGATGATGATTATGGAAGATACTTTGTTAATTTTTGTCATTTAAATGTACATATACTTGTATAGTTCATAAATGTATAAGCTTAGGTTTTAATTTGTAAGTTTAATGTTTAGAAAGTAAGCTTATGCTAGGTTTAAATCAAAGTAAGTTAAGGTTGATTAAATTGAAACAGTGACAAGTATAAGTTAATCAAAATTAAGTGTGAAGGTGAATAATTTTTAAGCGTACAAATGTCTTAACCTAAGGTTTAATATTAAAGTGAATTGGTTACAAGTTTTTAATCTATATACTTAGTTATTAAGTTTACTTGTTAAGTTAATATATATATATATATATATATATATATATATATATATATATATATATATATATATATATATATATATATATATATATAAAGGTATGAATTACAAAATTTAAATTTTATGGTGATGAGCTAGGGTTTTAAGTCATTATGCAAAATATTATGAGGCAATGTTTAGACAATTAAGACCTAAACACGACCTTAGAGTTATACAACTCTAAAAATAAACCAAGACATAATTCATTAAGTTTACTCGTCAAGTTGGAAATTGAAATTTTTAAAGAAGTTGAACTAGATATCCTAAGTTGAAAAGCTAGGGTTATGACATTACCTAGCCGTTAAGAAAAATTTCGTCCTCAAAATTTAGGTGGTACTTTGATTATCGAACAGAGAGGATATTTCTGCCTTATATGGTCCACACGTTCCCAAGTGAACTCTAGACCTCTCATGGCGTTCCAACGAACTTTAACAATCGGAATCCTACTATGCTTCAATGTCTTTACTTAACGATCCATCACTTCCACTGGTTCTTTGACAAAATGCAACTTGTCGTCGATACTTAGGTCTTCCAAAGGGATTACTAAATTCTCATCTGCTAAACTCTTCTTCAAGTTTGAAACATGAAAAGCATTATGAATACCACTAAGCTCTTGTGCTAATTTCAATCTATATGCAACTGGACCAATCCTTTCAATAACTTCAAAAGGTCCTACAGATCTCGGGCTTAATTTTCCTCGCTTCCCAATCCTTATTACTCCCTTCCATGGGGAAACTTTAAGCATAACTCTATTCATTAGATCCATAAATACTGCAGGGGCGTTGGTTAAACCAAACGGCATTACCAAAAATTCATAATGGCCATAGCGTGTTCTGAACGCTGTCTTAGGAACATCGTCCTCTTTGACTCTTAATTGATGGTACCCTGATCTGAGGTCGATCTTAGAATAACCACTTGACCCTAGCAATTGATCAAATAGATCATCTATCCTTGGCAACGGGTAATGACTCTTGACTGTAAGCTTATTCAACTCTCGATAGTCAATGCACATTCTGAAAGATCCGTCCTTCTTCTTGACAAATAAGATTGGAGCACCCCACGGAGAAACACTAGGTCGAATGAATCCTTTATCTTGCAATTCTTGGAGTTGATTTGATAGTTCTTGCAATTTTGAAGGAGCTAATCGATAAGGTGATTTGCCAACTGGTGCGGCTCCGGGAACTAAATCAATCTAGAATTCAACTTGTCTATGCGAAGGTAGTCCTGGAAAAATCTTCTGGGAATACTTGAGAAAACTCACGAACGACTGGAACATCCTGTAATCCAACTTATTTGGTTTTGGGTTCTTTCACGTGCGCGAGAATGGAAGGATATCACTTCTTTAGATATCTTCGAGTTCTCATACAGGAAATAATATTAAGCTTTACCTTACTCTTATCTCCTTGGATGACTAATTTCTCACCATTCTCAAGAGGTATACGGATAGACTTTTCAGCACAATTAATGTCCGCACGATTCTTAGATAACCAGTCTATGCCCATAATAACATCGAAACTTCCTAACTCAACGGGCATTAAATCAACCTCGAACAGATTATTTAACAAATTTAAGGCACAACCTCTCATAATCTTATCTACTTTCATCAACTTACCGTTTCCCAATTCTACAGCATATCTAGTGTCTAAGGCAGGCCTATTTATCGCAATACTAAAATCCTTAACTATAAAACTCTTATCAGCTCCGGTATCGAATAAAATAGATGCTAAATGATTATCTATGAGGAACGTACCCGTGACTTGCTCTGGGTCCTCACGAGCTTCTTTAGTGGAGATCTGAAAAGCTCGACCCTTAGCCACTTCTCCCTTCTTCACCTTAGGACATTCTTTCTTGAAATGCCCTGCTCGCCCACAATTGAAGCAACCACTCTGCTTCCCCTTTTCATTATTATCATTTCCTGATAAACGAACTCTACAATCCTTCGCGAGATGCCCTTGCTTCTTACATCACTGGCAGACTACAGTATACGTACCAAAATGATGTAGTGTACATCTATTACAATATGGTTTCTTCCCTTCATAACCATTGCTCGAACCCCCAACTTTGTTGTTTCCTTGCTTCTTGGAATTTCCTTCTTGATTCACGTTCCACTTACGCTTCTCAGTCGTGATCTTCACATCCATTTTGACATTGATTGGTTAACGTCACACTACTTGCACCATCAAATCATGTGCCATACGGATTGGACTCTGGATCGTCCCTGGCTTTGATGATAGAACATTCCCTTGAATGTCTTCGGACAAACCCCAAATATACCTCTCAACTTTCTTATATTCAGGGGTAACCATAGTTGGGCACACTAAAGCTAATTCCATTCGCGGCATTTGCTACACGCCCCGCTTCAACATTAGCAAAGGCTTCAGCTACTCTTTGAGCTACCATTTCCTCAATATGAGAGGCACTCATTCCTCTGGAGATAAGAGTAGCATAGTGATAAATGAACATCATACATGTGTTATGAAAATGAACTAGATATTCATAATTGATAAAAGTCTATTAAAACTTTTAATCATTACAAAATTTGGGTATTCTCCTACTCTTTAGTTCACACACATAATGTACATAAGCTATTATCACACTATATGGCATATCTGACATTTGATCCTAACACAACCGATTACTGATCCTAGCACACACAAGCTACCTTTCCTATCATATCTGTTATACATGCATACTATTAAGAGTATAGGCAAGAAAATTAACACTCCTAGTTACTAACGGTAGATCTAAAGTGGCACAATGGTGTTAACCACCATAACCATCTCGTGCAGCTGGGTTTCCAAACTCGCTACTTTTGTCACAAGTTCTTGATTCCTTGCTGACAAGTCATCCACACGGTACTTCAACAACTCGATCTCCTCCTGTTGCGTACACTGAACACCCTCGATTTCATTAACACGAGAATAATTACCATCCTGATTCTCTTGGACATACAAATAGTTAACAGTTCATTGAAGTCATTCAATACGTCCCTCACGCCTAAAAATTCTAGCTAACAAAGTGTAAATCGTGTCCTGTTGTGATTGACCCATTAATCCGTCCCTGCCATTAATGGTCGGAGGTACATTACGTTCATGGTACGAGGATCCCTCTTGATGATTCCATCTACCTAAAAGGTCACGAACCCACATCCATCGTTGCCAGAATGGTTGGTACGCTGCGAACTCATTCATGTCAGAGTCGTTGTCCGGATTAATCTCTATAGGTACGGTAGAGTTGGATCCTGTGGAGCCAGTAAAGCTAGACGAGGCCATCTTAACACACACAACATATAAAGGTTAGCCTATAGAATTTCTGACGAGTAAAATTAATAATATAAGACTCGAAAAATAGTAGAGACCGGAAAAATTTTGACTCGGTTATAGGTGGGACACACTAATGCAATCCTAGTTGGTCAGGTCTAGACACACTAATGCCGTCCACATTCCCTATAACCTAAGCTCTGATACCATGTCTGTCACGACCCCCGTCTCGATTTCCCAAGACGTGGTGTTAACTTTAACATAGTGTCCCAGGTTATAGTCAACGTAGCAGCGGAAACATAAACATTATTACATCACGGTCTCTGTTTTTAGTTTTGGTACATCGTGGTTACAAAATACAAGTACAGACATAGTACAAATACAAATACATCATAATCGAGCCTATCAATACTAGATTTAACAAAAGACATTTTTAAACATCCACGATGCCCGACCTGAAAATGCTCCAAAAGCTAAGTACCTGAGATAAATACTTAAAACGTCAATATAAATATTGGTGAGTTCATAGGTTTAGTTACAATGCATATTTAATGGACATCAAGATTTCATGTACAAAATAGTTGAAAAGTTATTCTAGTTCATGAGCTTTCGATATCGAACGTTAACGTAAAAGTACCCGAAAACAAGCGTCACTTAAGGTCTAAGTGCAAGTGGTCGAAGGTTATGCATTCGATAGCCTAGAAGGCCTATCCTGATGTGAGGATTCATCCTCAAATAGATCTATTCATAATATTCGCATTTACCAAATCGGTAATTAACGATATCAAAATCGGGCTTTCTAAATTGACCTTTGTTACTCAACATAGAATATAGTTGTAAGTACTTGATTCCAATATGTAAAATAGTAAACAAGTATTATCTCATCCTAAAAGTATAAAAGATTGATTAAAAATGGGACTACAAATTCACTGATGATGTTATGCGGTATGAAACTTGAAATTGCGGTTTAAGTACTTTGAAGTACTCCGGCTCTGGACCTAAATACATAAGTTAAGGTCAGAGGTGTGTTATTACTAATATTAGTAATGCTAATGATTTGTTTTATGTTCAAGTGTATTAGTGTACTCGGTTTCTAAAAGGCGGTTTCTCGGTTTACAAGTTACGGTTTCTATGTGGACTGATTTTATAAGTAGTTTTAGAAGTTGATTTTATTATTTAAAAAGTAGTGATATAAGATAATTCTTTTTTGATATGTGAAGGTATATGTGTTAGACTTCTAAGGATATAAGACTTGTAATTTATATCATAAAAATGAATTTTATAGAATTATTTTACTACAAGTGGACTGTTTTGACTAGTTTAAAGTTTAATACCACTAAAAATAGTAAATCAACTTATTTGGACTTATCCTTTTAAAGCTTTACTCCAATCTAGTTATCTATTAGTTCAAAAATTCGTTTTAATCAGAAAACATCAGTTAATTACATTTTCTTTATAATCTAAGTGGTGACAGTTTCAGCAAGTCTAAATCCCATTGTTTAAATGTACAAGGCCATATCTTAATCATTTCTTAAGCTTTTTATATGATTCCAAAGCCTAACATGTTCTATTTTTAGTCCAATTTATAATGAAAATCTCCTAAATTTTCATATCTAGACGTTGGTACCTCATTTTTGGTGAAACATGTGTGTTGGACAGATCCTGTCCAAATCAGAATCTTTTAAAAGTAAAAATATAAAATAAATACTTAGACTACTTTATAAATCACGGGATTTTTATAGAAAGTCTAGGACTCATTAAAGTTTAAGAATCTCAACAATTCCAGTAGCAAAAGTGAGTATAATTATTTTCTAAAAATTTCACCAAATGAAGACTGACTTGGTTCTTATGAAAGTTAAAGACTAACTAGTAAACTAAATACATTTTAGCTATATCCCTTTTCACTTTAAGTTTATTTTAGGTTGTTAAACATATGTAAAACATATTTTTAGTTACTTATGATCAAGATTAGAGTTATCCATGTAATCATCATTGAGTGTTTTTAACACTCTAGATTGAGCTTTTACACCCATTTCTCTTGAAAGTAACTTAGTAAGAAATAAAAGAATTGTTCTTGGTGATTATACCTTGAGTAATGATGATGTATAAGTTGATGAAGATGAACAAAGAAGAAAGAAATGGCTGTAACTTGGAGAGAATTTAGTGAATGATTAAGATTAGTAAGTGAGTTTAAGAGTTAACAATTTGATCTTATAGGAATGATGATGATGGCGTGTAACATGGAGAAGAAAAGGAGGTTATGACTCAAAATCTTCTACTAACTCCTAAGCATGACTAATCACCTTTTACAAACTCTTAGGTTATGACTAAGCCTCTTGTTTATGCATGGTAAGACAAGATTGCATGGTAGGAAAGTTCATGAAAACTTAATGATGAAGGTATGGTGGTGATGCTATGGAACGTGGCATAAGGAGATTAAAAGGGAAATATGACAAGCCAATTCTCATGCAAGCTCATGCAATTATGTTTAGTATCTTCAAGACATAAACATTAAGTAATTGCATGTGCTTATGACAAGTATGTATGGAAGATTAATTTAATTAAGTACTTGCACATGAAGGTGATGATGGTGAGAAGGTGGTGGTGGCGTGGCCTTATGAGGTCAAAAGAGGATTATGACAAGCTAACTTCCATGGAAGAATGTTTAGTATTTAGTTAACAAGGTATTTAGGAAATGTGCATGGTTTTTTAAGAAAGATTGCATGTATTTAAATTATGTGATAATGATGATATGGATGATGATGAGGGTGGCGGTTTTGATGATGATTATGGAAGACACTTTGTTAATTTTTGTCATTTAAATGTACATATACTTGTATAGTTCATAAATGTATAAGCTTAGGTTTTAATTTGTAAGTTTAATGTTTAGAAAGTAAGCTTATGCTAGGTTTAAATCAAAGTAAGTTAAGGTTGATTAAATTGAAACAGTGACAAGTATAAGTTAATCAAAATTAAGTGTGAAGGTGAATAATTTTTAAGCGTACAAATGTCTTAACCCAAGGTTTAATATTAAAGTGAATTGGTTACAAGTTTTTAATCTATATACTTAGTTATTAAGTTTACTTGTTAAGTTAATATATATATATATATATATATATATATATATATATATATATATATATATATATAAAGGTATGAATTACAAAATTTAAAGTTTATGGTGATGAGCTAGGGTTTTAAGTCATTATGCAAAATGTTATGAGGCAATGTTTAGACAATTAAGACCTAAACACGACCTTAGAGTTATACAACTCTAAAAATAAACCAAGACATAATTCATTAAGTTTACTCGTCAAGTTGGAAATTGAAATTTTTAAAGAAGTTGAACTAGATATCCTAAGTCAAAAAGCTAGGGTTATGACAAACAGTAAACCAAATTTCGGTTAGGTGACCTTTATCCCGTTATTTGATTTATCTAGGTAGTCATCTTACGACAATTGCAACCCTTTGCAACTTCTAAGGTGTGGGATCATGCAATCCTTTTGCATGGCATATTTATCCCATCAACGCCTATTTGTTCCTCATGCTTCGATGACCCTAAGTTCATGATTCCCAAATCAAGTCGTCCTACTTGTGCAAACATGTAAACTTAACATACAAGAGGTTAGGTGACCTTAATCCCACAAGCATGCGAAATTCACCTTAATCATATTAGTTTGCTCATAACAGTTAGGTGACCTTTATTCCATCATGAGTTTCCTAATATGCCTAAGTGTTACACAAAAGGATGGTGTTAAACTTGTTTACCTTGTATGTAAAAGGATTTTTCAAGGTTTCTTTATTCTAGTTCTAGAAAACTTTTATACCATACACTAACATGCATTTAGTGTGTGGATATGTGAAAAATTCATTTTCATGTCATGTAATAAAACCAATTTTATTTCTCCGGAGTCCTTTCAAATTTAACCAATTAAATTTTAGTTTTTATTCTATGCATGTTGTTAATAATGTAAGATAAACTTGTAGCATACAAACATTCAATCCACAATCAAACAATAAACAACCAAGCATGCAAAATATGTTCATAATCAAGCCAATTTGGTAGACATTTGTTTAGCCGAAAACATATGTCACCGGTCAATGGGGACAAACACAAATTTGGAGATTCCAAAATCTCCCACTAAATCTTGCATCCAAATGCTTCCTCATTGTGTTCTTCCATGTCACCATCTTGTATCTTCATCTTGTTACAAAAAAAAAAAAAAAAAATATATATATATATATATATATATATATATATATATATATATATATATATATATATATATATATATATATATATATATATATCCTAATACATTTTTCTCTAAAAAATGAAAATACAACCTAATCTATTTTACATACCAAATTTAAAATAAATTACATGACCAAATAAATAAATATTATTACAAACCAAATGAATAATAACAAATCAACCAAACATACAACCAAACACAAGGTCAAGGCTCAGATTGTGAATATCATCATACAACCAAATATGAATAAAATGGAAAAACCCAAAACCCATTTTGGGTCCCCATGAATTCGGCCAAAAACAAACCCACCCAAAACCCGAAAATTTTTGCATTCTACCTTCATGCATGTTTATAGAATGCAAATATAGTGGGTTTAATAACCATCTCGAAGCATATTTCAACAACTTCGGCTCTAGATACCATTGTTGGGATTTAACATGTGTCAAAATACATAAAACCATTTAAGAAATAAACATAGCGGATGCGTGTAAAACCGATTACAAACATGTTATTCTTTAACCATTTAAAGTTAAATCCCAAAAAGGATCAAGTTATGAAATATACTTACAAACTACAAGTGAGAAAAGTGATTATACCTACTCCAAGCTAGGTAGTGGATGGTGAAGATGATGACGAAGAATGCAACTTCAAAAGGATGAAGTCTCAAGTAGTTATACCCCAAGCTTGACACCAACACCTTCTAGTTTTGATTAGGATTTTTCTACACTTGAAATTACCTTGCAAAAACTAAAGAAACCTATTTCTTTTCTTGAAACTTTCGGCCAGCTCAAGGAGAAAGGGAGAGAGTTTTTGCAATCACTTGATATGTGTATTTTTGCATGTGTATATAGTACCGAATGTGTCTAGGTACATATGCATATGGAGATGGGAAGCAACCACATTAAATGACCAATTAAATGTGTCTAGGGCATGCAAACTTACACTCCCAATGCCACTCGCACTTTATAAAATAGTTTTATAAAATTAGATTTTATAAAACATATTTTATAAACTTCCATATTATTTGTTATGTATACTTTATTTATAAAACCCAAAATGTAACATAACTTAATTAATTATTTAACCTATAAATAATTAAATCCTAATTGAGTTGTAATCACTTACATTCATTAATTTGCTTGAAAACCAAGGGATCAATGAGAGCGCGACATGTGGCGCGAAAATCACATATGATTGGAAAAAAAATTTCAAAAAAAAAAATTCGAAATTTTTTTTTCAAATTTTTTATTTCGAAATGTTTTTTTCAAAATTTTTTTTCAAATTTTTTTTACAATCACATGTGATTCTGCATGTCAATCACATGTGATTGTAAACCCAATCACATGTGATTATGCGTGTAAAATCCAATCACATGTGATTGTGTAATCAATCATTTGTGATTGTGCAGGTAAATCACATGTGATTGTAAAGAAAAATTCGGAAAAAAAATCGTAAATAAAAAAATTTTGAAATTTTAAAAAAAAAAAAATTCCGGAAAAAAAATTTAAATTTTTTTTTCCAATCACATGTGATTTTCGTGCCACATGTCACGCTCTCATTGGTCCCTTGAATCTCAATTTAATTTATGGATTCAAATGAATATTCCTCAAATCCTCATTATATAAATTATTTCATAATTTATATACATATCATGTGATTTTATTTTAGAAAACCATTTTTCTTAAAATTCAAGTGTCGCGTATTTTAATCAGCGAACCAATCGCTAATATCAAATACGAATAAAGTATCGGTAAGCTTGTTATTGGATATGACCCGACTTGGATCAAAACATACTAGCCACATTAATTTAATATGTCTCTCGGGCATACGAAGTACATTCACTTACTTCATTTTGACCGATTAATGTGATAAATCCTATACTGACCGATTAAAATTATTTTTCGAAAAATTTATTTTGCTAGTATCACATTAAAAAGTAACTTTAGAATGATTTATTTATCCTAATCTATTTACTAAAACAGCTTACTTTTACAACCATAGTAACACCAACACTATTTTCAATCAACCCTTGAAATTAAACCCTATAATGTAACACCAACATAACCAAGTTTTAGCAATAAACATCAATAGATTTAACTACACCACTTCATAAATCATAAAATACATCATTTTTAAACAAAAGTTTCACACAATACTTTCCACAAATACCTTCAAATTAACCATAGAACAACCACCATCTTTCACCGATTCATCCGCCACCTTCTTCCACTTCTCAACCTTCTCCCTTATTCCGACCGCCCTATCACCGCCGTCCATCACCACCTCCAAACATCTCTTTATTTCATCCCTCCCCACCACCATATTCTCATCAACCACCGCCCTAACCCCATTCCCCCAAACCTCATCCACCATTTTCGCATTGGTCGCTTGATCCGAAAACTGAGGACACCCCACAATCGCTACTCCGGCCACCATACTTTCTAACGTTGAATTCCACCCACAATGCGTTACAAAACACCCGATCGCTCTGTGTCTCAACACCTCCATTTGTGAACACCATTTCACTATCAACCCATTTTCTCCAATCCTCTCTTTTAACCCCTTAATCTCCACATCTTCTTCATCACATTCGTCACGTAACACCATCAAAAACGGCTTACCGGATTCTATCAATCCGTACAAAACCTCCACCTTTTGACTTTTAGTCAAAACCGCCAAACTACCGAAAGACACGTACACCACCGATTTCTCTTTTTTTGTATCTAACCACTCGAAATACGACCCTCGATCTTTGTTCAAACACGTCGAACCGACCAACGGGCCCACCACAACCGCATTCTTGATCGTTTTCATTGATTCAGGCTCTAAACCGTCTAAACTATTCACCAAAACAATCGATTTTGGATCTTCTTCTAGAAACTTGATATGTGATTGATAAACATAAACCATATCCTTAAAATACGGACTTGTAGGCAGCACAAAAGTAGGAAGATCATTATATTTAAACACTGTTACACCTTTCAATTCAAGCCAAAAAGAATCATCAACTATTTCATCATTTAGGATAGCGATACCATCGCGGCTGTTGCAAAACTGGTTATAAATCCAGAACAGGGTGGCGGATTGGATGAGAAACAGAGCAGACGGCACGTGCAATTCACGTGCAACCCCAGCAGCAAAAGGTAAGAAAAGAGTGTATATGACCAAATTTACATAATCGCCTTTTTCAGATAAGTTTTGAATAAGGGCTTTGAGGGTTTTGGACCCAAAATTTCTGACGTCATCAACGTAACCTGGGTTTAAGATTGCGTTGGCGTCATCATCATGGCCGTCCGAGAATGACGCGAAGGATATGTTTTGGTTGGAAGGTGTTTGAGATTTAAGTTTGTGGAAGCCGCTGACTGGGGTGGCAATGGTGACACGTGCGCCGGCACATGTGAGATTGGTGGCGAGTTGAATTGATGGGTTTAGATTGCCTTGAACAGATTGACAAACAAGGAGGATATGTGGGTGGTTCATGGTGCTAAAATTTGATGCTTTACTGTATGCATACGGAATACTTTGTTACGTTATTACTCCTAAATAGTACTGTAGCTATAACATAAGATATGTCGTATTAAGTTATCTTGTATATCGTTTTGGTTTGAGCGGTGACATTTTGTTTTCACTTTTTTTAAACATGTGGTCACGACATTTAAAAAAATATATATTCAAAATTTTTCAAACTTAGTTAAATAGAATATGTATGTTTTCTAATTTTACTTGGTATTCATTTAATAAAAGATTTGTATAAAATTCTCAATATAATATTGTAATTGCAAACGATCAATATAGAAAGATAATTCTCACACACTTTGTTTTGATCCATTTACACTACTTTTTACAAAGTGACTATTTTACCCCTCTTTTAATTTAAGATTAAAACCTCTCAGGCTCTCACTCTTTCACTCCAGATCTCACGATACACCATTTCATAGCCGACTAAACAACAGGTAAAATCATATAAATAATTAAGGTTCATGTATAGAATAGATGTGTACAGATACATGTTCAAACATGAACATCACAAGATCAATAATTCCCAACCATCAAAATTATTCGTCGGTATCCAAAACTCCCCGTAATTACAATCCCAACTCTCCGTTTAATCGCTGCAACTCAACACTCTGAAGAATTCTCACACCCTAGACGCCCTTCACTTCCCTATATTCTTCTTACAAAAATTGCCTACATTTTACACAGTTTGAAACTAAAATTTATGAAAATTATGGACAATAAATTGTTGAAAGGCTCTGTAAAGCGTTGATGATGAGTAAATTATATCAATTGCCTTTTCAATCAATTTATCTGTTAGGTGGGACTTAGGGTTTACGAACGATTTGGAAAGGAACAGATATAGAATATATAGCTTATAAGATGTATATGTATATATGTAATTAATATATATTGATATAGATTATACTCCGTAAATAAATAAATAGAACTAGACTAGATAAAATTGAGCTCAGGGAATGAAGTTCGTGGTGTCGAGGTAGATGATTTGGGGTTAAACGTTGAATTTAAAAGAGGGCAAATTAGTCACTCTAATAAAAATAGTGTGTATGGATCAATATTTGATGTGTGAGGATCACCTCCCATCAATATACTGTAATATAGTAATATTTAATTGGTATTCATTTAATAAAAGATTTGTATAAAATTCTCAATATAATATTGTAATTGCAAACGATCAATATACTGTAATATAGTAATATTTAATTTAATTTAATGTATATAACAGATAACAGATTTATGTATTGGTGCAAATCATTACGTGCAGCAGCGCGTGAGTCATATCTTCTCTCATTATAACAACAGGTAGTAAAAGCTCGTGCATTGCTACCAGAAATAGTTTCATTTTATATGTTGAACACTTTTAGTCTTTTAAGTAGTTTATGATTACAAAATGTGGATTGGTAGTAAACTCAAAAGTAAATAAAAAGAGTAGACGAATATTTTTAAGAGGTCAGGGCAAACGGTTTCGCTTATACCACTTACACGATTGGTACAAAACTTTTAATAAAATATAAAAATGTTATGTGCATTAATAATATATATATATATATATATATATATATATATATATATATATATATATATATATATATATATATATATAGTGGACCAATCCATGGATAAGCACTAAATGGGACACAAACTGGATAAGTAAAATTTTATTTTATTTTTTTTAAAAAAAACGATCCTTTAATATGCAAATAGAAGAAAACGAAAAAATTTTAAAAAGTTTTTGAACAAAATCGTTCGAAAATCGATGATGAATGGTAAACATCGATGATGAATTGTAAAAATTGATGATGAATGGTAAAATTAACCATTCATCTGGTTAATTTATCATTCATTTTTGTTCGCGATGAATGATAAAATTGATCAATGCTAAAAAAGCAGATGAATGGTTAATTTAACTATTCATCTGTTTATGATGAATGATAAAAAAACAGATGAATGGTTAATTTAACTACTCATCTGGTTTTTTTTAGCATTGATTAATTTTATAATTAATCGTAAACAAGATGAATGATAAATTAACCCGATGAATGGTTAATTTTACCATTCATCATCGATTTTTGAAAGATTTTGAACTTTTTTTTTATGAAAAAAATTGATTAGAGGTGCATTTTAATGCAGATTTATGAATGTAAAAAAAAATACAAAAAAAAAATTTATTTTGCTTATCCGGTTTGTACTCTTTTTAAGTTTATCCATGGATCGTGCCCATATATATATATATATATATATATATATATATATATATATATATATATATATATATATATATATATATATATGTATATGTATATATGTGTGTGTATTATGCATATAAATGATAAATAAATATAAATAAAATTATATTATTTAAAATAGTGTTCATGGACCAGTGAGGATTAGTATATATAGTGCTCGTGTGTCGTGTGTGTGTATTATGCATATAAATGATAAATAAATATAAATAAAATTATATTATTTAAAATAGTGTTCATGGACCAGTGAGGATTAGTATATATAGTGAAATATTTAAAATACCGAACGAATCATTACTCGCAACAAGGTGGATTATATATTTTCTTGTTATAAGAATATTTATAATCTATAGATTTTTCTTTTTTATTAATTATCAAATCAAAATTATTTTAATATAGAATTTTGTTTTTATATTTATGTTATATGTTATATACGGAGTAATACTTAGCGAAAGTTATAATTATAAAAAATATTTAAAATTCAATCCATACATTTAATTTTCATCGAATATTATATAACATACATATATTAATACTCCATCCGTCCCATATCTATTGTCTCCAGACAAAAAACACGCAGTTTTAGAAAATCCCACTAAGTTAATTCTCCACCAATAATATATCTTCTCTCTCCAGATTAACCTCTTTTGATTGGTTGAAAAAGAATCTGGACAATTAATTTGGGACATCCCAAAATGAAATAATGGACAATATATTTGAGACGGAGGGAGTAATTATTATAAAATTTTTAAAAATATAAACCATCAAAAACCAAAATAGTACGCTTATTTTAAAACAAAGAAAGTATATATATTATATAAATTATGCAGATTAAATTATATTTTATATATATATATATATATATATATATATATATATATATATATATATATATATATATATATATATATATATATATCAGTAATAATATTAATGTGTTATATATAATATATAAACGTATATAGAATATAATATATTATACTCCATTTTTATTATATAAATATAGTATAATAAAAACAAAAATACATGTATTTAAATTCCCTCACATATTATTTATGTGAGAAAACTCATATTCTTACCTAATAAACTCGTAAAGATTTTATCATAGTCGTTAACATCTCACGTGCATCATGCAACCAAATGTATAATCAAAACAAGCAAACAGAAAAAAAAAAAATGTATTTTTTGTTTACTTTTAAAATACTTTATTACAATTAAATTTTACCTTTTATATTTACCTATCTATTTATCTTGATGCCTACTTTAATGGTATAAAGAGACCGTACATTTTGTTTTTTTTTTTATTTAAGAAATAAACAATTAATTTTTTGCATCACGAAAGGAATATCGGACAATAAAATTGAGACGAATGAACGACTTATCATTAATGTTGTTATTGTTATTATTATTGATATTATTACTATTATTATTTTTATTAATATTAAAAATTCCATTGTTAAAATGATAAATTAAGAGGACTTAACCAACTGCGCTACATGAATGATTCAATGTTTCTGCTACTTTTGCAATGTTAAAACGATAAACCACAATAAAGTTAAGTAAAATTACTAAAATAGCCAAAATGAACGGTGTCCAATGTCTTTCCTAATTGATACATTAGAAAATTAATATTAATATTAATATTAATTTAGTAGTATTATTATTATTGTAATTATTATTATTCTTATTACTATTATTGGAATTGAAGAGTACTATTTTATTATTATTATTTTTTTGTAAGCGATGAATCCTTTATATAAACGAGCACATTGGCTCCCTCATAGAAGGTAAAACATCGAATAATCAAGCCCCCCGAGCGCGACACGTGGTATCGGGTGAATTGCGCATTATGCGCACCCTCTAGTCACTCTCCCTTTTTTGAACAATTTGGCATAGTTAGGAATTGAACCCGAGTGGTATGCTTCATTGTTATCATGATTATATTATTATTATTATAAATATCAATATCAATATTATTATTACTAACATTTTTATTATAGTTTTTTGTATTTTGAGATACATTAAGGTTGAGGGTTCGAGTCCTGCTTAGGACAATTCGTGGTGTATATATTCGAGCTAGATTTAGATGGGTGTGTGAGTTTGCATTTCAAAAAAAAAAAAAATATTTTTTTGAGAAATAATTACTTTCTTCGTTTCAATTCTATGATCAATATTTCGATTAAACGTCTAAGATTAATAATTTACTTACATAAAGAAATGAAAATAAGGAAGTATGTAACTTTATACTTGTAATGAACGAATGTAAGTAAAAAATAAGGGTACAAATATGTAAGAAGTAAAAACTGTTAAATGATATATCCTAAAAAGTGTGTTTTTGTGCGAGATAATTAAATTGAGACATACGTAGTAACGAGTACTATTTTCTTTCAAAAATAAGATATAACATGTAAATTCGTGAACATTTAAATTCGGTCCCCATTTTGTAAATGTGGTTAGGGGCGAGCATAGTGCGGGTTACGGCGGTTTGAGGTCAAAACCACACTCATAACCATTATTGCGGTCTCAATTAGTTTTTTTTTTTTAATTATTGAGTTCGGTTAAAAGTGGTTTGGTTAATTTGGTTAAATTGGTTAACGGTTAATTATAAAGCGGTTAATTTGGTTAACCATTTATAAAAAAATTAATTTCATAAGTTGTTTATGTGATAACCCGGAAAATTTCCGATTAAATTTAAACTAACTTCGAGTGTTTCCGACGATTCACGAATAACCGGTTATGAAAAGATATGTAAATATATGTGTGTATATATACATCATTTACAATCATTATTATTATCAGTATTATAATTATTATTATTAATAACTATCATTATTATTAATATAATTACTAATATATTAGTAATATTATTAGTATTAGTATTAATACTTAACATTAATATTAGAATAATGAAATGTCATTATTATTATTATTATTATTATTATTATTATTATTATTATTATTATTATTATTAATAATATTATTACTAGAATTATTAAAAATTCTATAAATATTATTATTACCATTATAAAACAACTTATTAATATTTTCATTTATATAATAATAATTATTATTAACATTTATAATGATTATTATCATTATTATTAATTATAATCAAAATTATCATTTCTATTTTTAATATTGTCATATTAATATTATTATCATTATTTTTATTATTATTTATCATTAATAATATTTTTATTATTATTATTATTATTATTATTATTATTATTAATATATTTATTAAATATTAATATTAATAATAATAAAAAAATATATAGAATGAAACTGACCAGAATTAGGTCGACCTTTTTAATCTGCTTTTTACTTTTTAAATATTTTATAAAAAGTAGGTTAGGTATCTGTTTTATGTATTTTTTTTCTTCATCGTGCAGCTTCATTTTTTTATTTGATTTCCTGCTTGATCGATGTAGTGACCCGAACTTTTTCATGTTTATATATATTAATTGAGATTGATATTTACATGACTAAATGTTTCCAACGTGTTAAGCAATCAGACTTGTTAAGACTTGATTAAATGAAATAAGTTTCATATAGACAATTGATCACCCAAGTTGACCGGCGATTCACGAACGTTACAAATTTGTAAAAACTACATGTTGTGGTATATATATATATATATATATATATATATATATATATATATATATATATATATATATATATCTATGGTTGACATGAGATTATGATGAGTAAGTATCTCACTAAGTATTTTAACAATGTGTGATATACATAAGAAATTAGATTACTAAGTTAAGAAACTCGAAATGATATATATAACGATTATCGTTATGATAACGTCTACTAAATACATATGTATCATATTAAGATATTGATACACTTTATTTAACATGATAAAATGATATTTAAATATATCATTAAGTGTGTTAACAATGAACTACATATGTAAAAACAAGACTACTAACTTAATGATTTCGAAACGAGACATATATGTAACGATTATCGTTGTTACGACATTTTAATGTATATATATTATATTAAGATATAATAATATATCATAATATCATGATAATATAATAATTTAACATCTCATTAGATATAATAAACATTGGGTTAACAACATTTAACAAGATCGTTAACTTAAAGGTTTCAAATCAACATTTACATGTAACGACTAACGATGACTTAACGACTCAGTTAAAATGTATATACATGTAGTGTTTTAATATGTATTCATACACTTTTGAAAGACTTCAAGACACTTATCAAAATACTTCTACTTAATAAAAATGCTTACAATTACATCCTCGTTCAGTTTCATCAACAATTCTACTCGTATGCACCTGTATTCGTACTCGTACAATACATAGCTTTTAGATGTATGTACTATTGGTATATACACTCCAATGATCAGCTTTTAGCAGCCCATGTGAGTCACCTAACACATGTGAGAACCATCATTTGGCAACTAGCATGAAATATCTCATAAAATTACAAAAATATGAGTAATCATTCATGACTTATTTACATGAAAATAAAATTACACATCCTTTATATCTAATCCATATACCAACGACCAAAAACACCTACAAAAACTTTCATTCTTCAATTTTCTTCATCTAAGTGATCTCTCTCAAGTTCTATCTTCAAGTTCTAAGTGTTCTTCATAAATTCTATAAGTTCTAGTTTCATAAAATCAAGAATACTTCCAAGTTTGCTAGCTTACTTCCAATCTTGTAAAGTGATCATCCAACTTCAAGAAATCTTTCTTATTTACAGTAAGATATCTTTCTAATACAAGGTAATACTCATATTCAAACTTTGATTCAATTTCTATAACTATAGCAAATCTTATTTCGAGTGAAAATCTTACTTGAACTTGTTTTCGTGTCATGATTCTGCTTCAAGAACTTTCAAGCCATCCAAGGATCCTTTGAAGTTAGATCCATTTTTCTCATTTTCAGTAGTTTTATCCAGAAAACTTGAGGTAGTAATGATGTTCATAACATCATTCGATTCATACATATAAACCTATCTTATTCGAAGGTTTAAACTTAAAATCACTAGAACATAGTTTAGTTAATTCTAAACTTGTTCGCAAACAAAAGTTAATCCTTCTAACTTGAATTTTAAAATAAACTAAGCACATGTTCTATATTTATATGATATGCTAACTTAATGATTTAAAACCGGAAAACACGAAAAACACCGTAAAACCGGATATACGCCGTTGTAGTAACACCGCGGGCTGTTTTGGGTTAGTTAATTAAAAACTATGATAAATTATGATTTAAAAATTGTTCTTAAGGGAAAATGATTTTTCTTATGAACATGAAACTATATCCAAAAATCATGGTTAAACTCAAAGTGGAAGTATGTTTTCCAAAATGGTCATCTAGACGTCGTTCTTTCGACTGAAAATTGGATATTTTTGATCTTTTTAGCTACGGGAAATGTTTAACAAATCTATACAAATCATATCCTAGCTAAATTATATTGTATTATACATGTATTCTAATATATTATGTAATCTTGGGATACCATAGATACGTATGCAAATGTTTTGACATATCATATCGACCCATGTATATATATTATTTGGAACAACCATAGACACTCTATATGCAGTAATGTTGGAGTTAGCTATACAGGGTTGAGGTTGATTCCAAAAATATATATACTTTGAGTTGTGATCTAGCCTGAGACGTGTATACACTGAGTCGTGGATTGATTCAAGATAATATATATCGATTTATTTCTTTACATCTAATTATGGACAACTAGTTGTAGGTTACTAACAAGGACAGCTGACTTAATAAACTTAAAACAGTAAAACGTATTAAAAATATTGTAAATATATTTTGAACATACTTTGATTTATATGTACATATTTTTTATAGGTTCGTGAATCGACCAGTGGCCAAGTCTTACTTCCCGACGAAGTAAAAATCTGTGAAAGTGAGTTATAGTCCCACTTCTAAAATCTAATATTTTTGGGATGAGAATACATGCAGGTTTTATAAATGATTTACAAAATAGACACAAGTGCGTGAAACTACATTCTATGGTTGAATTATCGAAATCGAATATGCCCCTTTTTATTAAGTCTGGTAATCTAAGAATTAGGGAACAGACACCCTAATTGACGCGAATCCTAAAGATAGATCTATTGGGCCTAACAAACCCCATCCAAAGTACCGGATGCTTTAGTACTTCGAAATTTATATCATATCCGAAGGGTATCCCGGAATGATGGGGATATTCTTATATATGCATCTTGTTAATGTCGGTTACCAGGTGTTCACCATATGAATGATTTTTATCTCTATGTATGGGATGTATATTGAAATATGAAATCTTGTGGTCTATTGTTACGATTTGATATATATAGGTTAAACCTATAACTCACCAACATTTTTGTTGACGTTTAAAGCATGTTTATTCTCAGGTGAATACTAAGAGCTTCCGCTGTTGCATACTAAAATAAGGACAAGATTTGGAGTCCATGTTTGTATGATATTGTGTAAAAACTGTATTCAAGAAACATATGTCGATGTAATATATTTCTATTGTAAACCATTATGTAATGGTCGTGTGTAAACAGTATATTTTAGATTATCATTATTTGATAATCTACGTAATGCTTTTGAAACCTTTATTGATAAAATAAAGGTTATGGTTGTTTTAAAAATGAATGCAGTCTTTGAAAAACGTCTCATATAGAGGTCAAAACCTCGCAACGAAATCAATTAATATGGAACGTTTATAATCAATATGAACGAGACATTTCAGTTGGTATCCGAGCGTTGGTCTTAGAGAACCAGAAAATTTACATTAGTGTGTCTTATCGAGTTTGTTAGGATGCATTAGTGAGTCTGGACTTCGACCGTATTTTCTTTAAAAATGATTGCTTAACATTTTTGTTGGAAACTATATATTATTTACATGTAAATATTATGTGATATATTAATCTCTTAACATGTTTGATATTGTGTTATAGATGTCTACCTCTAGCACAAATCCTATTGACTCACCTAATAATAACGAAGAGTCCAATATATATTGGCAAGATTCACAAGTTCCCGAAGAACCGGAAGAAGAGGAAACGGAACCGGAAGAAGAGGAATCGGAAGAAGAGGAACCAGAAGAAGAGGAACTGGAAGAAGAAGAGGTTCTGGAGGGGGGAATAGTAGGAACCACAGAAAACCGGTCAAATAAAAGAAAATCCTCAACCAATGGACAAAAGTTAATAATGGTCAATGGTGTTTCCGCTAAGGAAGCAAAATATTGGGAAAATTACAATTTTTCGATGAATCGGATCCTGATGAGGATTCCGATGATGTTATAGAAATTACACCGACCCAATTTAATGAGGCAAAAGAAAATAATAAGGGAAAAGGCACCAAAATAGAGAAATCTGATTCCGACCCCGATGAACTTTATATGTACCGTCAACACCCGTATTTTCAATATCGTGACAATAACCCGGGAACCTCTAAACCACCAGGTTTTTCTAAACCAATGTGGAAAATGACGACTCGTATTAGAGGAACATCATATATCCCTAGAAGATTAGAAAAAAGAACAAAGTCCGAAGAAGAAGAAACCAGTGATTCAGATTAGAGGGGTGTGAGCATGTTGTTAAATAAATGTATTGTAGTGTGCTTGTACTTTTATGTTCTATGTAAAAATTGCTTGTATTGTTTGTTTTTATGAATCTAATCCTTGTCTATTTTACAGTATAAAAACAAAATGGACATTAAGGGTAGACAATCGAATATTTTAGAAGACCTACCAGAGGATATAATTGAGGAAATCTTGTCTAGAGTCGGTCAGAATTCATCAGCACATTTAGTTATGGCGAAATAAACTTGTCAAACATTTGAAAGACTTTCCAGAAATGTCTTAGTTTATAAAAGGCTTTCCTTTGATAGGTGGGGTATATCACATTGGGGAGACTTTAAGTTACGCCGTGTTTTCTTTAAAGCGTTAAATGCGGGGAACCCAAATGCAATTTTACGCTACGGGTTAAGAGCCTATTTTGACTCAACATATCCCAATATAGGATTTCGTGAATTAGAAAGAGCTTCTAACATGCAACATAAAGAAGCATGTTATGCTTACGGTTTAGTGATGTTCGCTTCTTACCAAAGTGAGAAAAAGAACATCGGATTGCAGCTTTTAAATAAAACTTTCCCACAAGTGACGGATTCAGTAGTTGAGGTGAGAAACAAGGTTTTTAGATTATTACGGGGCTGTTGGACATTACGAAACCCTCGTCCTTTTGACGACATTATAACATGCTGTCTAGCCAATGGTCATAACGGTTATTTTTCACCAGAGCAAGGATGGGAAGTCGTCTTAGTAAAACCAGAATGCAAGACTTATTTCTGGACTTATGAATTACGTGTCTTTATTTCCTTTGCTGAACAACTTGCGTATTAACTAGATTTATCTTCAAAACTGTCCTGTATCATAGTGTACTATATTTCATGTTATATGTAATATAGCGAAGTTGTAAGTTTGAAGAATATTTGTATGTGATATATTATTATAATCAAGTTTTTCATATGGAATTGTAGTAGTTGAATTGTATATTAGCTACTAAGTATGAACTTAACGGGTAGGTAGTGCCCGAATTTAAACTTATAAAACGCTAATATAAAGAAAAAGCTTTTATAAATGAGTTCATATTATGCTACGAGATACAATTGACTACTCTTAATATTCTGTATGATTAACTTGTTTCATTTGACTATTTTGAAGGAAATGGCACCGACTACTCGACACACCTTGAATATGAGCGAAGAGGAATTTCGTGCCTTTCTTGCTTCAAACATAGCCGTAGTACAGGCCGCGCTACATACCAACAATAAATCTGAATCTAGCAATACAGCTAACGGCACAAGAAATCGTGTAAGATGCTCCTACAAGGAATTCACTGCCTGCAAACCTTCAGAATTTGATGGGACCGAAGGACCAATCGGATTGAAATGGTGGACCGAGAAAGTTGAATCGGTCTTTGCCATAAGTAAGTGTGCTGAAGGAGACAAAGTGAAGTACGCTACGCATACCTTCAAAGGTATTGCGTTAACATGGTGGAATACCTATCTAGAGCAGGTGGGACAAGATCCTGCTTACGCGCTACCGTGGTCAGCATTCAAGCACTTGATGAACGAGAAGTACCGTCCTAGAACCGAGGTCAATAAGCTCAAGTCAAAACTTAGAGGGTTACGAACACAGGGATTCGATATTACTTCGTACGAAAGACGATTCACAGAATTGTGCCTATTGTGTCCGAGAGCGTTCGAAGATGATGAAGAGAAGATCGACGCGTTTGTGAAAGGGTTACCGGAGAGAATCCAAGAAGATATAAGTTCACACGAGCCTGCCTCCATACAAAAGGCATGTAGAATGGCTCACAAACTAGTGAACCAGATTGAGGGAAGATTTAAAGAACATGCGGCGGAAGAGGCCAACGTGAAGCTAGTCAAAAGAAAGTGGGAGGAAAACGGTGATAAGAGTCACCAAAACAACAACAACTATCCCAACAATCGCAACATCAATCGCAACTATAACAAACGGCAAAACAACAACAAAAACAACTACAACAATCATCCCAACAACAATAACAACCGCAACAACAACAACAATCAGAAGCAGCTATGCCAAAGGTGTGAAAAGTATCACTCGGGGTTCTGCACCAAATTTTGAAACAAGTGTAAAAGAAATGGTCATAGCGCTGTGAAGTGTGAGGTCTACGGACCAGGGGTTAACAGAACGTAAGGAACAAATGGTATCAGAACGAGTAATGGCGGAGCAAGTAGTGTCGGAGCAAGTTATGCCAATGTAGTTTGTTATAAATGTGGAAAACCGGGCCACATTATTAGAAATTGCCCGAACCAGGAGAACACGAATGGACAAGATCGCGGAAGAGTTTTCAATATTAATGCTGCAGAGGCACAGGAAGACCCGGAGCTTGTTACGGGTACGTTTCTTATTGACAATAAATCTGCTTACGTTTTATTTATTCGGGTGCGGATAGAAGCTATATGAGTAGATATTTTTGTGCTAAATTAAGTTGTCCATTGACGCCGTTGGATAGTAAATTTTTACTCGAATTAGCAAACGGTAAATTAATTTCAGCAGATTATATATGCCGGAATCGAGAAATTAAACTGGGTAGCGAAATATTTAAGATTGATTTGATACCAGTAGAGTTAGGGAGTTTTGATGTAATAGTTGGCATGGACTGGCTGAAGGAGATGAAAGCAGAGATCGTATGTTACAAAAATGCAATTCGCATTGTACGAGAAGAAGGAGAACCCTTAATGGTGTACGGAGAAAAGGGCAACACGAAGCTACATCTTATTAGTAATTTGAAGGCATAAAAACTAAAAAGAAAAGGTTGCTATGCTGTTCTAGCACACGTCGAGAAAGTACAAATTGAAGAAAAGAGCATCAATGATGTTCCCGTCGCAAAAGAATTTCCCGATGTATTTTCGAAAGAATTACCGGGATTACCCCCACATCGATCCGTTGAATTTCAAATAGGTCTTGTACCAGGAGCTGCACCAATAACTCGTGCTCCTTACAGACTCGCACCCAGCGAGATGAAAGAACTGCAAAGCCAACTGCAAGAACTATTAGAACGTGGTTTCATTCGACCAAGCACATCACCATGGGGAGCTCCTGTTTTGTTTGCCAAGAAGAATGATGGTACATTTAGGTTGTGTATTGACTACAGAGAGTTGAATAAACTTACCATCAAAAACCGTTATCCACTGCCGAGAATTGATGACTTATTTTATCAACTACAAGGCTCATCGGTTTATTCGAAAATCGATTTACGTTCTGGATATCATCAAATGCGAGTAAAGGAGGATGATATTCCAAAAACTGCTTTTAGGACGCGTTATGGTCATTACTAGTTTATGGTTATGCCGTTTGGATTGACTAACGCACCAGCTGTGTTCATGGACCTTATGAACCGAATGTGTGGGCCATATCTTGATAAGTTTGTCATTGTTTTCATCGATGACATACTTATTTACTCAAAGAATGATCAAGAGCACGAAGAACATTTGAGAAAAGTGCTAGAAGTATTGAGGAAAGAAAAACTGTATGCTAAGTTTTCAAAGTGTGCATTTTGGTTGGAAGAAGTTCAATTCCTCGGTCATATAGTGAACAAAGAAGGTATTCAGGTGGACCCGGCAAAGATCGAAACCGTTGAAAAGTGGGAAACCCCAAAAACTCTGAAGCATATAAGTCAATTTTTAGGATTGGCTGGTTACTACAGAAGATTCATCCAAGATTTCTCCAAAATAGCAAAACCCTTGACTGCATTAGCGCATAAAGGAAAGAAATTTGAATGGAAGGATGAACAAGAGAAGGCATTTTAGTTATTGAAGAAAAAGCTAACTACGGCACCTATATTGTCATTGCCTGAAGGGAATGATGATTTTGTGATTTATTGTGACGCATCAAAGCAAGGTCTCGGTTGTGTATTAATGAAACGAACGAAGGTGATTGCTTATGCGTCTAGAAAATTGAAGATTCACGAGTAAAATTATATAACTCACGATTTGGAATTGGGTGCTGTTGTTTTTGCATTAAAGACTTGAAGGCATTATTTATATGGAGTCAAAAGTATTATATATACCGACCACAAAAGTCTCCAACATATATTTAATCAGACGCAACTGAATATGAGACAACGCAGGTGGATTGAACTGTTGAATGATTATGATTTTGAGATTCGATACCACCTGGGGAAGGCGAATGTGGTAGCCGACGCTTTGAGTAGAAAGGACAGAGAACCTATACGGGTAAAAGCTATGAATATAATTATTCGTACTAACCTTACTACTCAAATAAAGGAGGTGCAACAGGGGGTTGTAAAAGAAGGAAAGTTGAAGAATGAGATACCCAAAGGATCAGAGAAACATATTAATATTCGGGAAGACGGAACCCGATATAGGGCTGATAGAATTTGGGTACCAAGGTTTGGAGATGTGAGAGAAATGGTACTTAAAGAAGCACATAAAACCAGATATTCAATACATCCCGGAGCGGGGAAGATGTATAAAGATCTCAAGAAACGCTTTTGGTGGCCGGGTATGAAAGCCGATATTGCTAAATATGTATGAAAATGTTTGATGTGTTCTAAGGTCAAAGCTGAACATCAGAAACCATCAGGTCTACTACAACAACCTGAAATCCCGGAATGTAAATGAAAAAACATTACCATGGATTTCATTACTAAATTGCCAAGGACTGCAAGTGGTTATGATACTATTTGGATAATAGTTGATCGTCTCACCAAGTCAGCACACTTCTTGCCAATGAGAGAAGATGACAAAATGGAGAAGTTGGCGTGATTGTATTTGAAGGAGGTTGTCTCCAGACATGGAATACCTGTCTCTATTATCTCTGATAGGGATGGTAGATTTGTTTCAAGGTTCTGGCAGACGTTGCAACAAGCATTGGGGACTCGTCTAGACATGAGTACTGCCTATCATCCATAAACTGATGGGCAGAGTGAAAGAACGATACAAACGCTTGAAGACATGCTACGAGCATGTGTTATTGATTTCGAAAACAGTTGGGATCGACACCTACCGTTAGCAGAATTTTCCTACAACAACAGTTATCATTCTAGTATTAAGATGGCGCCATTTGAGGCACTTTATGGTAGAAAGTGCATGTCTCTGATTTGTTGGAATGAAGTGGGGGATAGACAGATTACGAGTCCGGAGATAATACAAGAAACTACCGAGAAAATCATCCAAATTCAACAACGATTGAAAACCGCCCAGAGTCGACAAAAGAGCTACGCGGACAGTAAAAGAAAAGATATAGAGTTTGAAATTGGAGAAATGGTCATGCTTAAGGTTTCACCTTAGAAAGGCGTTGTTTGATTTGGTAAACGGGGGAAACTAAATCCAAGGTACATTGGACCATTCAAGATTATAGATCGTGTCGGACCAGTAGCTTACCAACTGGAGCTACCTCAACAACTCGCGGCTGTACATAACACTTTCCACGTCTCGAATTTAAAGAAATGTTTTACTAAATAAGATCTCACTATTACGTTGGACGAAATCCAAATCAATGAAAAACTTCAATTCATTGAAGAACCCGTCGAAATAATGGATCGTGAGGTTAAAAGACTTAAGCAAAACAAGATATCGATTGTTAAGGTTTGATGGAATGCTCGTAGAGGACCCGAGTTCACCTGGGAGCATGAAGATCAGATAAAGAAGAAATACCCGCATCTATTTCCAGAAGATTCGTCAACACCTTCAACAGCTTAAAATTTCGGGACGAAATTTATTTAACGGGTAGGTACTGTAGTGACCCGAACTTTTCCATGTTTATATATATTAATTGAGATTGATATTTA
Source organism: Rutidosis leptorrhynchoides (assembly GCF_046630445.1). Taxonomy (NCBI): domain Eukaryota; kingdom Viridiplantae; phylum Streptophyta; class Magnoliopsida; order Asterales; family Asteraceae; genus Rutidosis; species Rutidosis leptorrhynchoides. Next base: position 352,410,985 of record NC_092335.1, on the reverse strand, counting down.
CATGACTAAATGTTTCCAACATGTTAAGCAATCAGACTTGTTAAGACTTGATTAAATGAAATAAGTTTCATATAGACGATTGATCACCCAAGTTGACCGGCGATTCACGAACGTTACAAATTTGTAAAAACTACATGTTGTGGTATATATAGACATATGTATATGGTTGAAATGAGATTATGATGAGTAAGTATCTCACTAAGTATATTAACAATGTGTGATATACATAAGAAATGAGATTACTAAGTTAAGAAACTCGAAATGATATATATAACGATTATCGTTATGATAACGTCTACTAAATACATATGTATCATATTAAGATATTGATACACTTTATTTAACATGATAAAATGATATTTAAATATATCATTAAGTGTGTTAACAATGAACTACATATGTAAAAACAAGACTACTAACTTAATGATTTCGAAACGAGACATATATGTAACGATTATCGTTGTAACGACATTTAAATGTATATATATTATATTAAGATATAATAATATATCATAATATCATGATAATATAATAATTTAACATCTCATTAGATATAATAAACATTGGGTTAACAACATTTAACAAGATCGTTAACTTAAAGGTTTCAAATCAACATTTACATGTAACGACTAACGATGACTTAACGACTCAATTAAAATGTATATACATGTAGTGTTTTAATATGTATTCATACACTTTTGAAAGACTTCAAGACACTTATCAAAATACTTCTACTTAACAAAAATGCTTACAATTACATCCTCGTTCAGTTTCATCAACAATTCTACTCGTATGCACCAGTATTCGTACTCGTACAATACATAGCTTTTAGATGTATGTACTATTGGTATATACACTCCAATGATCAGCTTTTAGCAGCCCATGTGAGTCACCTAACACATGTGGGAACCATCATTTGGCAACTAGCATGAAATATTTCATAAAATTACAAAAATATGAGTAATCATTCATGACTTATTTACATGAAAATAAAATTACACATCCTTTATATCTAATCCATATACCAACGACCAAAAACACCTATAAACACTTTAGTTCTTCAATTTTCTTCATCTAAGTGATCTCTCTCAAGTTCTATCTTCAAGTTCTAAGTGTTCTTCATAAATTCTATAAGTTCTAGTTTCATAAAATCAAGAATACTTCCAAGTTTGCTAGCTTACTTCCAATCTTGTAAAGTGATCATCCAACTTCAAGAAATCTTTTTTATTTACAGTAATATATCTTTATAATACAAGGTAATACTCATATTCAAACTTTGATTCAATTTCTATAACTATAGCAATCTTATTTCGAGTGGAAATCTTACTTGAACTTGTTTTCGTGTCATGATTCTGCTTCAAGAACTTTCAAGCCATCCAAGGATCCTTTGAAGCTAGATCCATTTTTCTAATTTCCAGTAGTTTTATCCAGAAAACTTGAGGTAGTAATGATGTTCATAACATCATTCGATTCATACATATAAACCTATCTTATTCGAAGGTTTAAACTTGAAATCACTAGAACATAGTTTAGTTAATTCTAAACTTGTTCGCAAACAAAAAGTTAATCCTTCTAACTTGACTTTTAAAATCAACTAAGCACATGTTCTATATCTATATGATATGCTAACTTAATGATTTAAAACCAGAAAACACGAAAAACACCGTAAAACCGGATATACGCCGTTGTAGTAACACCGCGGGCTGTTTTGGGTTAGTTAATTAAAAACTATGATAAATTTTGATTTAAAAGTTATTCTTCTGGAAAAATGATTTTTCTTATGAACATGAAATTATATCCAAAAATCATGGTTAAACTCAAAGTGGAAGTATGTTTTCCAAAATGGTCATCTAGACGTCGTTCTTTCGACTGAAATGACTACCTTTACAAAAACGACTTGTAACCTTTAATTCCGACTATAAACTTATACTTTTTCTGTATAGATTCATAAACTTAAGTTCAATATGAAACCATAGCAATTGGATTCACTCAAAACGGATTTAAAACGAAGAAGTTATTGGTAAAACAAGATTGGATATTTTTGATCTTTTTAGCTACGGGAAATGTTTAACAAATCTATACAAATCATATCCTAGCTAACTTATATTGTATTATACATGTATTATAATATATTATGTAATCTTGGGATACCATATACAGGTATGCAAATGTTTTGACATATCATATCGACCCATGTATATATATTATTTGGAACAACCATAGACACTCTATATGCAGTAATGTTGGAGTTAGCTATACAGGGTTGAGATTGATTCCAAAAATATATATACTTTGAGTTGTGATCTAGCCTGAGACGTGTATACACTGAGTCGTGGATTGATTCAAGATAATATATATCGATTTATTTCTGTACATCTAATTATGGATAACTAGTTGTAGGTTACTAACAAGGACAACTGACTTAATAAACTTAAAACAGTAAAACGTATTAAAAATATTGTAAATATATTTTGAACATACTTTGATTTATATGTACATATTTGTTATAGGTTCGTGAATCGACCAGTGGCCAAGTCTTACTTCCCGACGAAGTAAAAATCTGTGAAAGTGAGTTATAGTCCCACTTTTAAAATCTAATATTTTTGGGATGAGAATACATGCAGGTTTTATAAATGATTTACAAAATAGACACAAGTACGTGAAACTACATTCTATGGTTGAATTATCGAAATCGAATATGCCCCTTTTTATTAAGTCTGGTAATCTAAGAATTAGGGAACAGACACCCTAATTGACGCGAATCCTAAAGATAGATCTATTGGGCCTAACAAACCCCATCCAAAGTACCGGATGCTTTAGTACTTCGAAATTTATATCATATCCGAAGGGTGTCCCGGAATGATGGGGATATTCTTATATATGCATCTTGTTAATGTCAGTTACCAGGTGTTCACCATATGAATGATTTTTATCTCTACGTATGGGATGTATATTGAAATATGAAATCTTGTGGTCTATTGTTACGATTTGATATATATAGGTTAAACCTATAACTCACCAACATTTTTGTTGACGTTTAAAGCATGTTTATTCTCAGGTGAATACTAAGAGCTTCCACTGTTGCATACTAAAATAAGGACAAGATTTGGAGTCCATGTTTGTATGATATTGTGTAAAAACTGCATTCAAGAAACATATGTCGATGTAATATATTTCTATTGTAAACCATTATGTAATGGTCGTGTGTAAACAGTATATTTTAGATTATCATTATTTGATAATCTACGTAATGCTTTTGAAACCTTTATTGATAAAATAAAGGTTATGGTTGTTTTAAAAATGAATGCAGTCTTTGAAAAACGTCTCATATAGAGGTCAAAACCTCGCAACGAACTCAATTAATATGGAACGTTTATACTCAATATGAACGGAACATTTCAATCGACACCACAAATCCTTTATAAAATCAATCCATTGCAGTGTTAAGTAAAACCATAATGAGTTACATTATCAATTTCAATTGCTAATTAAACCGATTAAAAAAACATATATATAAAGCTCGTTCTTCTCTGTTCTTATTCATTTTTCCAAAATCACGAAAACGAAATCCATTTCAAAAACTAGAAATGCAGTTGTGTTAGGAATCCTTCAAACAAACTTTATGCAAAATATCATCCTCCAATTCCTAATATCAAGCTTTAATTCGCGAGTCAAAGTTTTAAAAATCAAAAAGTCAACTCATTGTTCTTGATCAAATTTGAATTGTCTGTTATGATTTAAGTGAAATTAAAGATTTATAAAGTTTCTAATGTTGATTTGAAACCTATTTCATGTTGGAAGCATAGCCTATAACGTTATCAAATTGCAAAAACCAATTTTTTTTTAAAAAACCTGTCGCAACAGCAGGAACAAATTTTTATTTTTTTATTTTTTTGTTTAGTTTTAAACTAATACAAATATTGATATTGATTAGTTATGACCATTTTGATGTAATTAAATCATTGTTATGAGGATTTGAGGGTGTTGGCCGATTCTATGAAGAAGATAAAGATGAAACTAAAATAGATTTAAAACAGTTTATATATATTTTCTGTTATGTTTTAAAATAAGAAAGCTGAGATGGAAGAGTGGTTAGGGAGGTAGTTGTGTGAACGAGAGGTCGTGGGTTCGAGTTCGGTTCGGAGCATTTTCTTTTCAGAAGGACTTTTGAGGTAGTTTTCAAATTATAAAAATTATTATTATTATTATTATTATTATTATTATTATTATTATTATTATTATTATTATTATTATTATTATTATTATTATTATTATTATTATTATTATTATTATTATTATAAAAGTTATTATTATTTTCATTAATCTTAGTATTAATATTTTTTTTAGTATTGTTATTAAAATTATCATTAGGTAATAAGATTTTGATAATTATTATTATTATTATTATTAAGTGTGAAGTATTATTATCAAAATGATTATTTTCATTATCATTGTTATTAAATTTTTCATTTAAAAACTACAAGTATTATTATTAGAATTAAAATTATAGGAGTTATTAATAAAACTATCATTAATATTAAAATCATTAATATTAAAATTTATACTATCATTATTATTATTTTTACTAATATTATCTTAGTATTATTATAACTACTGTTTTCACAAACAAATAATATACATATAAAAATATATTTAAAATACATAACTTAACTATATAAAATTTCTTATGTATTTTTAAATATACAAAATAAATATATTTAATTAAATAATAAAATATATATAATTTATTAATACAAAAGCTATATCACTAACAATAAAATATATGTTTGTTCGATTTCGATTATATGTGTTAATGAATGTGACGACCCGGAAATTTCCGACTAAATTTAAACTTAATCTTTATATGATTTCGATACGATAAACAAAGTATGTAATGTTGAATCTAGAAAATGTTGGAACGATGTTCATATATTCATTTAATCTTTGACTATTTCCGATGATTCACGAACAATTGTGTGTAATTAAATATGTAAATATATATATAAATAAATTTAAGTGTATATATAATATTTTGAATTAATAGAATACACTTTAAATAATTGGAATTAAAAATGTAAAATAATACACATAATAATTAAATTACTATTAAAATGAATAGATACATATATGTATGATTGCCATATATAATTATTATTATTATATTGCAAAATATATAAAATGTATAAATATTAAATAAGAAACATATGTTTATATTTATATATATAAATTATATAATTATTAAATATTACATAACTAATAATATGTATTATTAATTACAAGTTAAAGATATAGTTGTTATACTAATAATACTATGACTACTTCCATTAATATTAAAATCTATATTAATAATTAATATTTCTCAATATATAATATATAGGTATGAGGTATGTTAAATATAAGTTGATAATATTATAAATACCATTAATAATATTGGTATGATTATTAATAATAATATTATTGTTACATAATTCATAAAAATTATAATTATTATTATCATTAGTAATAATATTATTACTAGTACAATTATAATTGTATTACTATTATTTATAATATTAAAGAGTAATATTATTATATTTACATTTATTAATAAGAATAATGATAATTTATACATATTAATTTATAACAATAAAAGATATACAATTATGGATATAAATACAAATATATGAATGTTAGTATGTAAAGTTCATAATTAAATACATATACATATATTAAATATAGATATAAGTATATAAATAAATATTTATACGTATTATAAATAAAAATAAAAATAAAAATATCAATAAAAATATAAATAATTACAGAAAGTCTTGCATTCTGTTATCCATCATTCTCAAAACTGTAGGCAATTGATTTTATGTTTATTTGGTAAGACAAATCTATGGTAAATCACAAGAGTGTAATTCCAAATTCTGTTAGTCGATCCTTTCTTCCTTTATATATTTTTTTTATTTTCTCTGACACTGATAGTGAAATTGTCGAGCAAATTGGATTATATAATTGAGGCAATTCAGTGTTAGGCATTAACAATGAACCCATCTTATCAATCAACAATTACAACTACACTTTTACAGCTTCAACCATCCGAATTTAAATTAAAATCAGGAAGAACACAGGCCCTGCCCTGTTCTTGCTTCATTTTTTTCAAATCAATCGATTTTGTAATCAATTTCAAAAAGTGTAAATGCCATGTTGTTAGGAATGTTTACTACAAACTATCTGGAGAGTTTCACTTTCCAATTTCTAATAACGATCGAGAATTTTCGAAGTCAAACTTTTAATTTAAAAGGTCAAACGGATTGTTCATGGCAAAATTCGAAGTCAATTTGATGTTTTAGTTTAAATTAAGTTTACAGAAAGTTTTTATGATGAATTTGAAACCATTTTTGTAGTGACCCGAACTTTTCCATGTTTATATATATATATTAAATGAAATTGTTATTTACATGATTAAGTGTTTCCAACATGTTAAGCAATCAAACTTGTTAAGACTTAATTAATTGAAATAGGTTTCGTATAGACAATTGACCACCCAAGTTGAACGGTGATTCACGAACGTTAAAACTTGTAAAAACTATATGATGACATATATATATATATATATGGATATATATATATATATATATATATATATATATATATATATATATATATATATATATATATATATATATAGTTAACATGATATTATGATAAGTAAACATATCATTAAGTATATTAACAATGAACTACATATGTAAAAACTAGACTACTAACTTAATGATTTTGAAACGAGACATATATGTAACGATTATCGTTGTAACGACATTTAATGTATATATATCATATTAAGAGATATTTATACATCATAATATCATGATAATATAATAATTTAAAATCTCATTTGATATTATAAACATTGGGTTAACAACACTTAACAAGATCGTTAACCTAAAGGTTTCAAAACAACACTTACATGTAACGACTAACGATGATTTAACGACTTAGTTAAAATGTATATACATGTAGTGTTTTAATATGTATTCATACACTTTTGAAAGACTTCAAGACACTTATCAAAATACTTCTACTTAACAAAAATGCTTACAATTACATCCTCGTTCAGTTTCATCAACAATTCTACTCGTATGCACCCGTATTCGTACTCGTACAATACACAGCTTTTAGATGTATGTACTATTGGTATATACACTCCAATGATCAGCTCTTAGCAGCCCATTTGAGTCACCTAACACATGTGGAAACCATCATTTGGCAACTAGCATGAAATATCTCATAAAATTACAAAAATATGAGTAATCATTAATGACTTATTAACATGAAAACAAAATTACATATCCTTTATATCTAATCCATACACCAACGACCAAAAACACCTACAAACACTTTCATTCTTCAATTTTCTTCATCTAATTGATCTCTCTCAAGTTCTATCTTCAAGTTCTAAGTGTTCTTCATAAATTCCAAAAGTTCTAGTTTCATAAAATCAAGAATACTTCCAAGATTGCAAGTTTACTTCCAAGTTTTCTAAATCCATTCCTAGTAATCATTCAAGATCAAGAAACCTTTGTTACTTACAGTAGGTTATATTTCTAATACAAGGTAATAATCATATTCAAACTTTAATTAAATTTCTATAACTATAACAATCTTATTTCGAGTGGAAATCTTACTTGAAATTGTTTTCGTGTCATGATTCTGCTTCAAGAACTTTCAAGCCATTCAAAGATCCTTTGAAGCTAGATCCATTTTTCTCATTTCCAGTAGGTTTATCCAAGGAACTGGAGGTAGTAATGATGTTCATAACATCATTCGATTCATACATAAAAAGTTGTCTTATTCAATGTTATAAACTTGTAATCACTAGAACATAGTTTAGTTAATTCTAAACTTGTTCGCAAATAAAGTTAATCCTTCTAACTAGACTTTTAAAATCAACTAAACACATGTTCTATATCTATATGATATGCTAACTTAATGATTTAAAACCCGGAAACACGATAAACACCATAAAACTGGATATACGCCGTCTTAGTAAAACCGGGGGCTGTTTTGGTTGGGATAATTAAAAGCTAAGTAGAACTTTGATTTAAAAGCTATACTTCTGGAAAAATGATTTTTCTTATGAACATCAAAACTATATCCAAATATCATGGTTAAACTCAAAGTGAAAGTATGTTTTTCAAAATGGTCATCAAGATGTCGTTCTTTCGACGGAAATGACTACCTCTTTCAAAAACGACTTCTTGTATTTCCGACTACAAACTTATACTTTTTCTATTTAGATTCATAAATTTAAGTTCAATACGAAACCATGGCCACTGGAATCACTCAAAACGGATTAGAAACGAAGAAATGGCGAGTAAAACAAGATTGATAAAAACTACTCATTTTACCTACGTGAAAGTTAGTAATAAATCTATTCCAACCATAACCTAATCAACTTATATTGTATATTATGTAATCTTGAGATACCATAGACACGTATACAATGTTTCGACCTATCATGTCGACCCATCTATATATATATATTGCGGAACAACCATAGACACTCTATATGTGAATATTGGAGTTAGCTATACAGGGTTGAGGTTGATTCCAAAAAATATATATAGTTTGAGTTGTGATCAATACTGAGATACGTATACACTGGGTCGTGGATTGATTCAAGATAATATTTATCGATTTATTTCTGTACATCTAACTGTGGACAACTAGTTGTAGGTTACTAACGAGGACAGCTGACTTAATAAACTTAAAACATCAAAATGTATTAAAAGTATTGTAAATATATTTTGAACATGCTTTGATATATATGTATATATTGTTATAGGTTCGTGAATCAACCAGTGGCCAAGTCTTACTTCCCGACGAAGTAAAAATCTGTGAAAGTGAGTTATAGTCCCACTTTTAAAATCTAATATTTTTGGGATGAGAATACATGCAGGTTTTATAAATGATTTACAAAATAGACACAAGTACGTGAAACTACATTCTATGGTTGAATTATCGAAATCGAATATGCCCCTTTTTATTAAGTCTGGTAATCTAAGAATTAGGGAACAGACACTCTAATTGACGCGAATCCTAAAGATAGATCTATTGGGCCTAACAAACCCCATCCAAAGTACCGGATGCTTTAGTACTTCGAAATTTATATCATATCCGAAGGGTGTCCCGGAATGATGGGGATATTCTTGTATATGCATCTTGTTAATGTCGGTTACTAGGTGTTCACCATATGAATAATTTTTATCTCTATGTATGGGATGTGTATTGAAATATGAAATCTTGTGGTCTATTGTTACGATTTGATATATATAGGTTAAACCTATAACTCACCAACATTTTTGTTGATGTTTAAAGCATGTTTATTCTCAGGTGAATAGTAAGAGCTTCCGATGTTGCATACTAAAATAAGGACAAGATTTGGAGTCCATGTTTGTATGATATTGTGTAAAAACTGCATTCAAGAAACTGATTTCGATGTAACATATTTGTATTGTAAACCATTATGTAATGGTCGTGTGTAAACAGGATATTTTAGATTATCATTATTTGATAATCTACGTAAAGCTTTTTAAACCTTTATTTATGAAATAAAGGTTATGGTTTGTTTTAAAATGAATGCAGTCTTTGAAAAACGTCTCATATAGAGGTCAAAACCTCGCAACGAAATCAATTAATATGGAACGTTTTTAATCAATAAGAACGGGACATTTCAGTTGGTATCCGAGCGTTGGTCTTAGAGAACCAGAATTTTGCATTAGTGTGTCTTATCGAGTTTGTTAGGATGCATTAGTGAGTCTGGACTTCGACCGTGTTTACTTGAAAAATGATTGCTTAACAAATTTTGTTGGAAACTATATATTTTTAACATGTGAATATTATGTGATATATTAATCTCTTAACATGTTTGATATTGTGTGATAGATGTCTACCTCTAGCACAAATCCCATTGACTCACCTAATAATAATGAAGAGTCGAATATATATTGGACTGATTCACAAGTTCCCGAAGAGGAACCGAAAGAAGAATCAGAACCGGAAGAAGAATCAGAACCGGAAGAGGAGGAACCGAAGGAGGAAATAGAACCAGTGGGGGAAATAATAAAACGGTTAAGTAAAAGAAAATCCTCAACCAACCGACCAAGGTTAATTATGGTCAATGGTGTTTCTGCCAAGGAAGCAAAATATTGAGAAGATTACCAATTCTCCGATGAATCGGATTCCGACGAGAATTCCGATGATGTTATAGAAATTACCCCAACTGAATTTAAAAAGGCAAAATAAAATAATAAGGGAAAGGGCATAAAAATAGAGAAATCTAAATCCAACCCCGATGAACTTTATATGTATCGTCAACCCCCGAAGTCCTTAAGTTGTAACAATGACCCGGGAACCTCTAAACCACCAGGTTTTTCTAAACCGTTGTGGAAAATGACAGCTAGTATTAGGGGAACATCATATATCCCTAGAAACTTGGCAAAACGAACCAAAACCGAAGAAGAAGAAATGAGCGAGTCGGAATAAGATAGTTGTATTCGTATGGTGTAATATATGTAATATAGTGTGCTTATGCTTTATGATATATGTAAAAATTGCTTGTATTAATAAGTATTTTTTTTTATGAATCTAACTCTTGTCTATTTTACAGTATAAAAACACAAAATGGGTAGACAACCCAATATTTTAAGAGACCTACCCGGAGACATGATTGATGAAATCTTGTCTAGAGTCGGTCAGAATTCTTCGGCACAACTATTTACGGCGAAATCAGTTTGTAAGACATTCGAAGAACGTTCCAAGAATGCCTTGGTTTATAAGAGACTTTCGCTTGAAAGATGGGGGATATCACATTGGGAAACCCATAAGTTACGATGTGTTTACTTTGACGCATATATTGCGGGGAACCCAAGTGCTATTTTACGCAACGGGTTAAGAAATTATTTTGACTCAATGTATCCGAACATAGGACTTCATGATTTAGAAAAAGCGGCTAACATGCAACATAAAGAAGCATGTTATGCTTACGGGTTAGTAATGTTCGCTTCTCACAAAAGTGAGAACAAGAACATCGGGCTACAACTATTAAACAAAACATTTCCACAAGTAACGGAGTCAGTAGTTGGGGTGAGAAACAAGGTTTTTAGATTGTTACGGGACTTTTGGACATTACGTAACCCTCGTCCCTTTGACGACGTTACAACACGCTGTCTTATCAACGGCCATAACGGTTATGTTCCACAAGACCAAGGATGGGAAGTAGTCCTAGTAAAACCAGAATGCATGACTTGTTTCTGGACGTATGAATTACGTGTCTTTATTGCCTTTGCTGAACGACTTGTGTACTAGCTAGAATTATCTTCACAACTATCTTGTATCAAAGTTATTGTGTGCTATATTTCATGCTTTATGTAAAATAAGCGGTATTGTAAGTTTGTAAAATATTGTATAAAAGTTTGAACGCGAAATATTATTATAATCAGTTTTTCATATAGAATTGTAGTAGTTGAATTGTATATTAGCTACTAAGTATGAACTTAACGGGTAGGTACTACCCGAATTTAAACTTATAAAACGCTAATATGAAGAAAAAGCTTTTATAAATGAATTCATATTATGCTACGAAATACTATTAACTACTCTTAATATTCTGTATGATTAACTTGTTCCATTTGACTATTTTGAAGGAAATGGCACCGACTACTCGACACACCGTGAATATGAATGAAGAGGAATTCCGTACTTTTCTAGCTTCAAACATAGCCGCAGTACAGGCTGCGCTACATACCAACAATAACCTTGGATCTAGCAGTACAGGAAATCGTGTAGGATGCACCTACAAAGAATTCATTGCCTGCAAACCTTTGGAATTTGATGGAATCGAAGGACCGATCGGATTGAAACGGTGGACCGAGAAGGTCGAATCGGTGTTTACCATAAGTAAGTGTACTGAAGAGGACAAAGTGAAGTACGCTACGCATACCTTCACAGGTTCTGCGTTAACATGGTGGAATACCTATCTAGAGCAAGTGGGACAAGATGATGCTTACGCACTACCGTGGTCAGCATTCAAGCACTTGATGAACGAGAAGTACCGTCCCAGAACCGAGGACAATAAGCTTAAGACAGAACTTAGAGGGTTACGAACCCAAGGATTTGACATTACCACGTACGAAAGACGATTCACAGAATTGTGCCTATTGTGTCCGAGAGCGTTCGAAGATGAGGAAGAGAAGATCGACGCGTTTGTGAAAGGATTACCGGAAAGAATCCAAGAAGATATAAATTCACACGAGCCCGCCTCAATACAACAGGCATGTAAAATGGCTCACAAACTAGTGAACCAGATTAAAGAAAGAATTAAAGAACAGACTGCTGAAGAGGCCAATGTGAAGCAAGTCAAAAGAAAGTGGGAGGAAAACGGTGATAAGAATCGCCAATACAACAACAACAGCAATTACAACAATAATCGCAACAATTATCCCAACAATCGCAACATCAATCGCAACTACAACAACAACAACAACAACAACAACAACAACAACAATCATCCCAACAACAATAACAACCGCAACAACAACAACAATCAGAAGCAGCTATGCCAAAGGTGTGAAAAGTATCACTCGGGGTTCTGCACCAAATTTTGCAACAAGTGTAAAAGAAATGGTCATAGCGTGGCGAAGTGTGAGGTCTACGGACCAGGAGTTAACAGAACGAAAGTAACAAATGGTGTCGGAACGAGTAATGGCGGAGCAAGTAGTGTCGGAGCAAGTTATGCCAATGTAGTTTGTTATAAATATGGAAAACCGGGCTACATTATTAGAAATTGCCCGAACCAGGAGAACAATAATGGACAAGGCCGCGGAAGAGTTATCAATATTAATGCGGCAGAGGCACAGGAAGACCCGGAGCTTGTTACGGGTACGTTTCTTATTGACAATAAATCTGCTTACGTTTTATTTGATTCGGGTGCGGATAGAAGCTATATGAGTAGAGATTTTTGTGCTAAATTAAGTTGTCCATTGACGCCGTTGGATAGTAAATTTTTACTCGAATTAGCAAACGGTAAATTAATTTCAGCAGATAATATATGCCGGAATCGAGAAATTAAACTGGGTAGCGAAATATTTAAGATTGACTTGATACCAGTAGAGTTAGGGAGTTTTGATGTGATAATCGGTATGGACTGGTTGAAAGAAGTGAAAGCAGAGATCGTTTGTTACAAAAATGCAATTCGCATTATACTAGAAAAAGGAAAGCCCTTAATGGTGTACGGAGAAAAGGGAAACACGAAGCTACATCTTATTAGTAATTTGAAGGCACAAAAACTAAAAAGAAAAGGTTGCTATGCTATTCTAGCACACGTCGAGAAAGTACAAACTGAAGAAAAGAGCATCAATGATGTTCCCGTCATAAAAGAATTTCCCGATGTATTTCCGAAAGAATTACCGGGATTACCCCCACATCGATCCGTTGAATTTCAAATAGATCTTGTACCAGGAGCTGCACCAATAGCTCGTTCTCCTTACAGACTCGCACCCAGCGAGATGAAAGAACTACAAAGCCAATTACAAGAACTTTTAGAGCGTGGTTTCATTCAACCAAGCACATCACCGTGGGGAGCTCCTGTTTTGTTTGTCAAGAAGAAAGATGGTACATTCAGGTTGTGTATCGACTACCGAGAGTTGAACAAACTTACCATCAAGAACCGCTACCCACTACCGAGAATCGACGACTTATTTGATCAACTACAAGGCTCGTCTATTTATTCAAAGATTGACTTACGTTCCGGGTATCATCAAATGCGGGTGAAAGAAGATGATATTCCAAAGACTTCTTTTAGGACGCGTTATGGTCATTACGAGTTTATGGTTATGCCGTTTGGATTGACTAACGCACCAGTTGTGTTCATGGGCCTTATGAACCGAGTGTGTGGACCATACCTTGACAAGTTTGTCATTGTTTTCATTGATGACATACTTATTTACTCAAAGAATGACCAAGAACACGGTGAACATTTGAGAAAGGTGTTAGAAGTATTGAGGAAGGAAGAATTGTACGCTAAATTTTCAAAGTGTGCATTTTGGTTGGAAGAAGTTCAATTCCTCGGTTACATAGTGAACAAAGAAGGTATTAAGGTGGATCCGGCAAAGATAGAAACTGTTGAAAAGTGGAAAACCCCGAAAACTCCGAAACACATACGCCAGTTTTTAGGACTAGCTGGTTACTACAGAAGGTTCATCCAAGACTTTTCCAGAATAGCAAAACCCTTGACTGCATTAACGCATAAAGGGAAGAAATTTGAATGGAAGGATGAACAAGAGAAGGCGTTTCAGTTATTGAAGAAAAAGCTAACTACGGCACCTATATTGTGATTGCCTGAAGGGAATGATGATTTTGTGATTTATTGTGACGCATCAAAGCAAGGTCTCGGTTGTGTATTAATGCAACAAACGAAGGTGATTGCTTATGCGTCTAGACAATTGAAGATTCACGAACAAAATTATACGACGCATGATCTGGAATTAGGCGCGGTTGTTTTTGCATTAAAGACTTGGAGGCACTACTTATATGGGGTCAAAAGTATTATATATACCGACCACAAAAGTCTTCAGCACATATTTAATCAGAAACAACTGAATATGAGGCAGCGTAGGTGGATTGAATTGTTGAATGATTACGAATTTGAGATTCGTTACCACCCGGGGAAGGCAAATGTGGTAGCCGACGCCTTGAGCAGGAAGGATAGAGAACCCATTCGAGTAAAATCTATGAATATAATGATTCACAATAACCTTACTACTCAAATAAAGGAGGCACAACAAGGAGTTCTAAAAGAGGGAAATTTAAAGGATGAAATACCCAAAGGATCGGAGAAGCATCTTAATATTCGGGAAGACGGAACCCGGTATAGGGCTGAAAGGATTTGGGTACCAAAATTTGGAGATATGAGAGAAATGGTACTTAGAGAAGCTCATAAAACCAGATACTCAATACATCCTGGAACGGGGAAGATGTACAAGGATCTCAAGAAACATTTTTGGTGGCCGGATATGAAAGCCGATGTTGCTAAATACGTAGGAGAATGTTTGACGTGTTCTAAGGTCAAAGCTGAGCATCAGAAACCATCAGGTCTACTTCAACAACCCGAAATCCCGGAATGGAAATGGGAAAACATTACCATGGATTTCATCACTAAATTGCCAAGGACTGCAAGTGGTTTTGATACTATTTGGGTAATAGTTGATCATCTCACCAAATCAGCACACTTCCTGCCAATAAGAGAAGAAGACAAAATGGAGAAGTTAGCACGACTGTATTTGAAGGAAGTCATCTCCAGACATAGAATACCAATCTCTATTATCTCTGATAGGGATGGCAGATTTATTTCAAGATTCTGGCAGACATTATAGCAAGCATTAGGAACTCGTCTAGACATGAGTACTACCTATCATCCACAAACTGATGGGCAGAGCGAAAGGACGATACAAACGCTTGAAGACATGCTACGAGCATGTGTTATTGATTTTGGAAACAGTTGGGATCGACATCTACCGTTAGCAGAATTTTCCTACAACAACAGCAACCATTCAAGCATTGAGATGGCGCCGTTTGAAGCACTTTATGGTAGAAAGTGCAGGTCTCCGATTTGTTGGAGTGAAGTGGGGGATAGACAGATTACGGGTCCGGAGATAATACAAGAAACTACCGAGAAGATCATCCAAATTCAACAACGGTTGAAAACCGCCCAAAGTCGACAAAAGAGCTACGCGGACAGTAAAAGAAAAGATATAGACTTTGAAATTGGAGAGATGGTCATGCTTAAAGTTGCACCTTGAAAAGGCGTTGTTCGATTTGGTAAACGAGGGAAATTAAATCCAAGGTATATTGGACCATTCAAGATTATTGATCGTGTTGGACCAGTAGCTTACCGACTTGAATTACCTCAACAACTCGCGGCTGTACATAACACTTTCCACGTCTCGAATTTGAAGAAATGTTTTGCTAAAGATGATCTCACTATTCCATTAGATGAAATCCAAATCAACGAAAAACTTCAATTCATCGAAGAACCCGTTGAAATAATGGATCGTGAGGTTAAAAGACTTAAGCAAAACAAGATACCAATTGTTAAGGTTCGATGGAATGCTCGTAGAGGACCCGAGTTCACCTGGGAATGAGAAGATCAGATGAAGAAGAAATACCCGCATTTATTTCCAGAAGATACGTCAACACCTCCAAATGCTTAAAATTTCGGGACGAAATTTATTTAACGGGTAGGTACTGTAGTGACCCGAACTTTTCCATGTTTATATATATATTAAATGAAATTGTTATTTACTTGATTAAGTGTTTCCAACATGATAAGCAATCAAACTTGTTAAGACTTGATTAATTGAAATAGGTTTCATATAGACAATTGACCACCCAAGTTGAACGGTGATTCACGAACGTTAAAACTTGTAAAAACTATATGATGACATATATATATATGGATAAATATATAGTTAACATGATATTATGATAAGTAAACATATCAT
Source organism: Rutidosis leptorrhynchoides (assembly GCF_046630445.1). Taxonomy (NCBI): domain Eukaryota; kingdom Viridiplantae; phylum Streptophyta; class Magnoliopsida; order Asterales; family Asteraceae; genus Rutidosis; species Rutidosis leptorrhynchoides. Next base: position 352,394,441 of record NC_092335.1, on the reverse strand, counting down.
TAAGTATATTAACAATGAACTACATATGTAAAAACAAGACTACTAACTTAATGATTTTGAAACGAGACATATATGTAACGATTATCGTTGTAACGACATTTAATGTATATATATCATATTAAGAGATATTTATACATCATAATATCATGATAATATAATAATTTAAAATCTCATTTGATATTATAAACATTGGGTTAACAACACTTAACAAGATCGTTAACCTAAAGGTTTCAAAACAACACTTACATGTAACGACTAACGATGACTTAACGACTCAGTTAAAATGTATATACATGTAGTGTTTTAATATGTATTCATACACTTTTGAAAGACTTCAAGACACTTATCAAAATACTTCTACTTAACAAAAATGCTTACAATTACATCCTCGTTCAGTTTCATCAACAATTCTACTCGTATGCACCCTTATTCGTACTCGTACAATACACAGCTTTTAGATGTATGTACTATTGGTATATACACTCTAACGATCAGCTCTTAGCAGCCCTTGTGAGTCACTTAACACATGTGGGAACCATCATTTGGCAACTAGCATGAAATATCTCATAAAATTACAAAAATATGAGTAATCATTCATGACTTATTTACATGAAAACAAAATTACATATCCTTTATATCTAATCCATACACCAACGACCAAAAACACCTATAAACACTTTCATTCTTCAATTTTCTTCATCTAATTGATCTCTCTCAAGTTCTATCTTAAAGTTCTAAGTGTTCTTCATAAATTCCAAAAGTTCTAGTTTCATAAAATCAAGAATACTTCCAAGATTGCAAGTTTACTTTCAAGTTTTCTAAATCCATTCCAAGTAATCATCCAAGATCAAGAAACCTTTGTTACTTACAGTAGGTTATCTTTCTAATACAAGTTAATAATCATATTCAAACTTTAATTCAATTTCTATAACTATAACAATCTTATTTCGAGTGGAAATCTTACTTGAAATTGTTTTCGTGTCATGATTCTGCTTCAAGAACTTTCAAGCCATCCAAGGATCCTTTGAAGCTAGATCCATTTTTATCATTTCCAATAAGTTTATCCAAGGAACTTTAGGTAGTAATGATGTTCATTACATCATTCGATTCATACATAAAAAGTTGTCTTATTCAACGTTATAAACTTGTAATCACTAGAACATAGTTTAGTTAATTCTAAACTTGTTCGCAAATAAAGTTAATCCTTCTAACTAGACTTTTAAAATCAACTAAACACATGTTATATACCTATATGATATGCTAACTTAATAATTTAAAACCCGGAAACACGATAAACACCATAAAACTGGATATACGCCGTCGTAGTAAAACCGGGGGCTGTTTTGGTTGGGATAATTAAAAGCTAAGAATAACTTTGATTTAAAAGCTATACTTCTGGAAAAATGATTTTTCTTATGAACATGAAACTATATCCAAAAATCATGGTTAAATTCAAAGTGAAAGTATGTTTTTCAAAATGGTCATCAAGATGTCGTTCTTTCGACGGAAATGACTACCTCTTTCAAAAACGACTTGTAACTTGTATTTCCGACTACAAACTTATAATTTTTCTATTTAGATTCATAAAGTTAAGTTGAATACGAAACCATGGCCACTGGAATCACTCAAAACGGATTAGAAACGAAGAAATGGCGAGTAAAACAAGATTGATAAAAACTACTCATTTTACCTACGTGAAAGTTAGTAATAAATCTTTTCCAACCATAACCTAATCAACTTATATTGTATATTATGTAATCTTGAGATACCATAGACACGTATACAATGTTTCGACCTATCATGTCGACCCATCTATATATATATTGCGGAACAACCATAGACACTCTATATATGAATGTTGGAGTTAGCTATACAGGGTTGAGGTTGATTCCAAAATATATATATAGTTTAAGTTGTGATCAATACTGAGATACGTATACACTGGGTCGTGGATTGATTCAAGATAATATTTATCTATTTATTTCTGTACATCTAACTGTGGACAACTAGTTGTAGGTTACTAACGAGGACAGCTGACTTAATAAACTTAAAACATCAAAATGTATTAAAAGTATTGTAAATATATTTTGAACATACTTTGATATATATGTATATATTGTTATAGGTTCGTGAATCAACCAGTGGCCAAGTCTTACTTCCCGACGAAGTAAAAATCTGTGAAAGTGAGTTATAGTCCCACTTTTAAAATCTAATATTTTTGGGATGAGAATACATGCAGGTTTTATAAATGATTTACAAAATAGACACAAGTACGTGAAACTACATTCTATGGTTGAATTATCGAAATTGAATATACCCCTTTTTATTAAGTCTGGTAATCTAAGAATTAGGGAACAGACACCCTAATTGACGCGAATCCTAAAGATAGATCTATTGGGCCTAACAAACCCCATCCAAAGTACCGGATGCTTTAGTACTTCGAAATTTATATCATATCCGAAGGGTGTCCCGGAATGATGGGGATATTCTTTTATATGCATCTTGTTAATGTCGGTTACCAGTTGTTCACCATATGAATTATTTTTATCTCTATGTATGGGATGTGTATTGAAATATGAAATCTTGTGGTCTATTGTTACGATTTGATAAATATAGGTTAAACCTATAACTCACCAACATTTTTGTTGACGTTTAAAGCATGTTTATTCTCAGGTGAATACTAAGAGCTTCCGCTGTTGCATACTAAAATAAGGACAAGATTTGGAGTCCATGTTTGTATGATATTGTGTAAAAACTGCATTCAAGAAACTGATTTTGATGTAACATATTTGTATTGTAAACCATTATATAATGGTCGTGTGTAAACAGGATTATTTAGATTATCATTATTTGATAATCTACGTAAAGCTTTTTAAACCTTTATTTATGAAATAAAGGTTATGGTTTGTTTTAAAATGAATGCAGTCTTTGAAAAACGTCTCATATAGAGGTCAAAACCTCGCAACGAAATCAATTAATATGGAACGTTTTTAATCAATAAGAACGGGACATTTCAATTTTCATTTAGGAATTGTGGTATAAAACACACTAATTTAGCGAATATGATTTGGAGTTTGTAATCGGGCATAAATGTCTGTTACAGCAAATATTTTTTTATTTATTTGGTTTAATTAATTCAAGCAATGCTTATAGAACGTTTCTGTTTGATTTGAAGTTCTAAGAACAACATTAAATTAGTGTTAGTGGAGATTCGATCTCTGGATGAATTAGGAGTTGAAGAAGATGAATATAAACAGAAATATAACGGGTTAAAAATAAACGGGTTTCAAATATTTCATAAAGACAGAAAATAGTTGAGTGGTATGAGGGGTTGTCGGGTTATCGAGAGGTCGAAGGTTCGAGACCCAGCATGGTCGTTTATTTTTTGAGGCTCATTTCATTAAGGTAGTCTTTCAAGTATTTTTATTATTATGTTATTATTATGTTATTATTATTATTATTATTATTATTATTATTATTATTATTATTATTATTATTATTATTATTATTATTATTATTATTATTATTATTATTATTATTATTATTATTATATTATTATTATTATTATTATTATTATTACTAAACATTATTATTATTATCATTGTTATTAGTATTCTTATTATAAGTTAGTATGATTATTACAATATTATAATGGTTATTATTATTAATGCTAAGATAAGTATTAAAAATAAATCAACATTATTATTATGATTTTAATTACATTTATACTAATAATATTAACGTCATTAAAAAATAAGATTTTACCATTTTATTATTAGAATAAGTATTATTATCATTATTATGATTATGATTATGATTATGATTAAAATTATTATTATGAAGATTATTGATAGTATTATTATATAAGCGAGTATAGTGTTATTATTATTGTATTTTTAACAATATCATTATTATTATTAGTATTATCATTATCAAGAAAATTATTATTTTTTATATCAAAACTATCAGTTTTAAGTAGATAAATATTTTGTACAAAAAATATATTTGTTACATATACTATAATTATATTAAAATTTCACAAAACTGTATATATCAAAACTATTAATATTATTTATATAAATATATACAAATAACAAACTATCGATTTTTAAATATAACATTAAACAATTATATATACAAATATGGATATATTAATATAACTATATTAATATTAACCATTATGAATATAAACACAAAAATAAAAAAAAAATATAATATATAAATTAAGATATAATAAATAAACTTGTTCGATTACGATTATGTGTATTAATAAATATACCAATGATATAGGTTCGTGAATCCGAGACCAACCCTGCATTGTTCAATATAGTCATATGTATTTTTACTACAAAATACATTAGGTGAGTTTCATTTGCCTTTTTACCCTTTATATTTTTGGGCTGAGAATACCTGGCAATTTTTTATAAATGTTTTACGAAATAGACACAAGTAATCGAAACTACATTATATGGTTGAATGATCGAAGCCGAATATGCCCCTTTTTGCTTGGTAGTCTAAGAATTAGGGAACATCACTAATTTTGAGAATTAGTGCACGCCTAATTGACGCGAATCCTAAAGATAGATCTATTGGGCCTAACGAACCCCATCCAAAGTACCGGATGCTTTAGTACTTCGAATTCGTTTTTATCATGTCCGAAAAATTTCTGGGAATGATAGGAGATATTCTTATATGCATCTTGTTAATGTCGGTTACCAGTGTTCACCATATGAATGATTTTTGTCTCTATGCATGGGACGTATATTTATGAGAACTAGAAATGAAATTCTTGTGGTCTATTAAAATGATGGAAATGATTATTTATGTTAAACTAATGAACTCACCAACCTTTTGGTTGAAACTTTAAAGCATATTTATTCTCAGGTATTAAAGAAATCTTCCGCTGTGCATTTGCTCATATTAGAGATATTACTTGGAGTCATTCATGACATATTTCAAAAGAAGTTGCATTCGAGTCATCGAGTTCATCAAGATTATTACTAAGTCAATTATAGTTGGATATATTATGAAATGGTATGCATGCCGTCAACTTTAGATGTAATTGAAGTTTGTCTTGTAAAAATGAATGCAATGATTGTAAAATTGTATCATATAGAGGTGAAGTACCTCGCGATGTAACCAACTATTGTGAATCATTTGTAATCGATATGGACTTCGTCCGGATGGATTAGGACGGGTCGCTTCAGTTGGTATCAAAGCGGTGGTCTTAGCGAACTAGGTCTTGTATTAGTGTGTCTAACTGATAGTTGTTTCGACCGTGTCTGCATGTCAAAAGTTTTGCTTATCATTTCTAGTCAGAAATCATCTGCTTATCATCCTTAGGAAATTACCTGCTTATCATTCTTAGTCTAGACACATCTTACTTCATTGATTGCATGAATAATGTATATATTAATTCATATCTTAGCATACTTGCTAAATCATATCTTAGCGTATCTGTTACTATAGATTTTGCCTGACAGCTTCCGTAGAATTCCTCCGTAACTTATGGGATTTTAGTATTATATATGCATATGTAAATTATGTATTGCAGGGTACTAATCTACATCATATAATCTATTTCTTATCAAAAATCCTTCATCTAATCGTACGAGATGAATCCCTCAACCAGTTCGAGTCCCTTAGATTACGATAGCTATTCCGATAGTTATTCCAACAGCTATTCCGATATGAATTTCCACTCGAACTCCGAATGCAGTGTAATAGGAATGGAGCAACCAATCAGCCATCCCCAATTCATCTGATGGGTTCGTAGTCGACTTAATCAATGGAGACGCGAAGAAGGCGATCCCTTTCACCAACCAAATTCACCTTTTGGAGATGAACCTGAAGCACTTACCGGCGAACCTATCCAAAACACCATTTTCAGCCTCATTTCCAGAGTAGCTCGACACAATTATATTCTATCTAAAATTCTAAACCTTATTCATCCGCTCGTTTCGACCGACGATCATCCCGGAGTAATAGAAGAAGTCAACGAACTTCGTGCTCGAGTAATCAATTTGGAGAATATGGTGCAAAATTTACCAGCTTCAGCAACATCATTGGCACCAACAGTACCACCAACATCAATACCAGTATCACCAACAACCCAAGTTTCAACATCACACGCCTCAACATCTCATTCTGTACCTCGAGTATAATCATCGTTCTACATGACGTTCTACATCATTTATCTTCGTTCGACATGGTGATTATGTAATCTCTAATGTTTTAGAGATTATATATTCTTGTTCTAACGGTAAATCAAATGAGTTAATATCATATTGACTCATTAAATCCATGATTACATCTGAGGAAAATATATATGTAAGTATATTTTCATAAAGATTGTAATTAAAAATTCTTTAGTACAAACTGTTAATGGTGAAAATATTTTAACGGGTAGGTAATACCCGAGGAATATTTAGATTTCACATTAATAAGTACACTGTACATTCTTTCAAATCTAATTCAACAGTCATTTACTATCCTATTTACAACAACCGATATACGTATCCGTTCACCGCAGAATAACCCTTTTCATTCAATTTCATATTTGGATTTTGATCTATCAGAATCCAACAAGTGGCATAATGAAGAAAACATTGGACAAAAAATAAAATTTGTTAGAAACAAACAAATTAACCATGAGAAACTTTTGTTAAGAATCCACGCTAACAAAATCCTAGCTAACTGTTCCTAGCTAACTGTTTACATTTTTATTTATCGCAGTTTATTTATCGCAATTTTATTCATCGTCATTTAATTTCTGTTATTTACTTTACGCACTTTATTTGTCGTCATTTAATTTCCGTTGTTTATTTTAGGCACTTTAAATATCGGGACATGTATACAAGGTTTTGACATATCATATCGACGCATCTATATATATTATTTGGAATAACCATAGACACTCTATATGCAGTAATGATCGAGTTAGCTATACAGGGTTGAGGTTGATTCTACAATAATATATATAATTTGAGTTGTGATCGAGTCTGAGACATGTACACGGGTCACGATACGTATTAATTAATTCGAATATTATAAACTATATATGAATTATTGAGTTAGTGACTGTGGACTGCTAGCTGTGGACTACCAAGATTGGACAATTAAAATGAATTAAAAAATTGATTATAACATATGAAACTAAACAATTCTTCAAGTTTGCCACTTGATTTCATCTTAAACCTCATTTGTATCTTGACGATTACAATCTGAGTTCAAACCTTTCGTAATTCTTGAAAACACCTCAATCGAGAGGATGAACCAACCGCACTTCATCTACGGAAGAAAAGATTGATGCATATAGTTATGCACCTGAAAAAACTCGGAACTTTAGTAAACGTTTAACACATATCTGTGCTAGCTCCTTTGGCATTGTTATTACCGAAAATAACTTTACAATCCCTTTCCAAAATAGCCAAATTTGTCACAGCTCCGACAAGTCAACTTCGACTTTTTGTTCTAAACAACCTTATTATAACCTTGATATATATGCGTGCTCTTTTATTGTTACCGGGGAACCTTTTATATTCCATCATATTACCAGCAGACATACCAGCAACCTCGTTGCTCCTTGGCTTAAATCTCTCCGACAAATCACTATATTTATCTATTGAAGTCTCATCATGTACTCATCCGCATCTTGTAACAAGAATTGCCATACCAATTACCAGGAATCAGCAAATCTGTATTGTGAGTCTCGCAACGTTTCCACATCAACAGTTATATGTATCCATATAACGTTTATCTCTTAGAACTATGATCTTCCATTCTGAAATTCTAAAAAGCACCCAGTCTGCGAATTAATACTTTGAATTTTGAAAAGTTGAATGAAGCAATAAAAACTGTAAACGACCTCAACAGCCAAAAGTTGATGATAAAGAATTGTATGTTGGCAAAGCTCAGAAAAAGTTTGAAACTGAAAAATTGATTGAGCAAACTACGAAGGAGTCTCTGAACAAATCACAAGAACTAAACTTGTACATTAAGAATCCTGATGATTCTGTTTCTGATGAAATCTTTAGCGAATACCTTGCTTCTAACTCCAAACTTTTGCGGATAAATTTTCTTCACCATCCTTCGATATTAGAAATTTCAAGATATCATCATATCTTTCATTATAAATATCTTCCATATTTCTGAAGATATTTTCAAAACTATTCTTATCTGAAATCATTAATCTCTTCGTGCTATCAGTGTTACATCATATAGAAACTGTTAGTTTCTATATTCTATAAACTTTCGAGCTTAAAATATGAATGTTATTAAAGTAGTGTTGGGAACTGATGCATGAGTTAGTATAATATAATGACACTTGATCAACGTGATTATATTACAGTAAGTCATGCTGAGTTTCTAATGGAACGTGATGATTCACAGACCATAACGTCATCATGTGCCATGTTACAGGACTCTTACATTCTACCTAATCTCCAACCATATCAAGAACATAGTTTCTTGATAGTTCTATCTTTCTCTTAAATTCTTGTAATTTAACCAATCAAGATCGTGCTATTACAATTTCTCTCTTAGAACATTATCCACGTTCATTCAAAAACTCCATACTTACAAATTTTGGACCATTACTCACTTTACTAGAGGTCGAGAGGAGAACAAAAAGGCAAAGAGCTCCAAAATATAAGAGAAAATATAAAGCCCAATAACAACTCGGAGGTTACAAACCGTGGATATTAATACGAATAGCAATATAAAGACACAGTAGAATTAAAAATAGTATCACCCCAAGATAATAGTAAAAATAAACAGATTTTTCTGGTGGAAGATTGAAAAGAAAGATGACAGAAATGTTAATTAGGAAAAATATCAAGGATTAGAACTGGATTAAGCATTTTCACAATCTTTTGGATGTATGAACTAAGAAGGAAAGTATAGGAATGGTGAGAATAATGGAACGGAAGAGTTTAATTTATAATGGAATTATCAGATAAAGTAATCGAGACAGATCATCGTATTTAGCTATAGAGATCTTAATTTCCTTACTCACCAAAGAATAAAATCTTATAGATTTCGAAGATTTTCTTTAATCCCTTGAATTTCGGAATTCAACCAAGACAACGTCAAAAGATAAGACGCACCTTATTTTCTAAATTCAACCCTGACTACATCAAAAGCTAAATCTTTACTTCTTTATTTCATTCTTTTGTGATAGCTTCATTTGTACTTTTCGAATAATCGAATTGTTTTATCCATATTACTCAATGATGATAAAATTCCAATTATCAGCTCGTATGTGTCATGAAAACATTTTTATTGTTAGCCATGACAACCTCACTCAAATTTCGGGACGAAATTTCTTTAACAGGTAGGTACTGTGACGACCCGAAAATTTCTGACTAAATTTAAACTTAATCTTTATATGATTTCGATACGATAAGCAAAGTACGTAATGTTGAATCTAGAAAATGTTGGAACGATGTTCATATATTCATTAATTCTTTGACTATTCCCAACGATTCACGAACAATTGTGTGTAATTAAATATGTAAATATATATATAAATAAATTTAAGAGTATATATAATATTTTGAATTAATAGAATACACTTTAAACAACTGGAATTAAAAATGTAAAATAATAAACATAATAATTAAATTACTATTAAAATGAATAGATACATATATGTATGATTGCCATATATAATTATTATTATATTGCAAAATATATAAAATGTATAAATATTAAATATGAAACATATGTTATTATATATATATAAATTATATAATTATCAAATATTACATAACCAATAATATGTATTATTAATTACAAGTTAAAGATATAGTTGTTATACTAATAATACTATGACTACTTCCATTAATATTAAAATCTATATTAATAATTAATATTTCTCAATATATAATATATAGGTATGAGGTGTGTTAAATATAAGTTGATAATATTATAAATACCATTAATAATATTGGTATGATTATTAATAATAATATTATTGTTACATAATTCATAAAAATTATAATTATTATTATCATTAGTAATAATATTATTACTAGTGCAATTATAATTGTATTACTATTATTTATAATATTAAAGAGTAATATTATTATATTTACATTTATTAATAAGAATAATGATAATTTATACGTATAAATTTATAACAATAAAAGATGTACAATTATGGATATAAATACAAATATATGAATGTTAGTATGTAAAGTTCATAATTAAATACATATACATATATTAAATACAGATATAAGTATATAAATAAATATTTATATGTATTATAAATAAAAATAAAAATATCAATATCAATAAAAATATAAATAATTACAGAAAGTCTTGCGTTCTGTTATCCATCATTCTCAAAACTGTAGGCAATTGATTTTATGTTTATTTGGTCGTACAAATCTGTGGTAAATCACAAGAGTGTAATTCCAAATTCTGTTAGTCGATCCTTTCTTCCGTTATATTTTTTTTTATTTTCTCTGACACTGATAGTGAAATTGTCGAGCAAATTGGGTTATATAATTGAGGCAATTCAGTGTTAGGCATTAACAATGAACCCATCTTATCAATCTACAATTACAACTACACTTTAACAGCTTCAACTATTCGAATTTAAATTAAAATCAGGAAGAACACAGGCCCTGCCCTGTTCTTGCTTCATTTTTTTCAAATCAATCGATTTTTAATCAATTTCAAAAAGTGTAAATGTCATGTTGTTAGGAATGTTTACTACAAACTATCTAGAGAGTTTCACTTTCCAATTTCTAATAACGATCGAGAATTTTCGAAGTCAAACTTTTACTTTAAAAGGTCAAACGGATTGTTCATGGCAAAATTCGAAGTCAATTTGATGTTTTAGTTTAAATTGAGTTTATAGAAAGTTTTTATGATGAATTTGAAACCATTTTCATTTAGGAATTGTGGTCTAAAACACACTAATTTAGTGAATACGATTTGGAGTTTGTAAACGGGTATAAATGTCTGTTACAACAAATATTTTTTTATTTATTTGGTTTAATTAATTCAAGAAATGCTTATAGAACGTTTCTATTTGATTTGAAGTTCTAAGAACAACATTAAATTAGTGTTAGTGGAGATTCGATCTCTGGATGAATTAGGAGTTGAAGAAGATGAATATAAACAGAAATATAACGGGTTAAAATTAAACGAGTTTCAAATATTTCAGAAAAACAGAAAACGGTTGAGTGGTTTGAGGGGTTGTCGGGTTATCTAGAGGTCGGAGGTTCGAGACCCAGCATGGTCGTTTATTTTTTGAGGCTCATTTCATTAAGGTAGTCTTTCAAGTATTTTTATTATTATGTTATTATTATGATATTATTATGTTATTATTATTATTATTATTATTATTATTATTATTATTATTATTATTATTATTATTATTATTATTATTATTATTATTATTACTAAACATTATTATTATCATTGTTATTAGTATTGTTATTATAAGTTAGTATGATTATTACAATATTATAATGGTTATTATTATTAATGCTAAGATAAGTATTAAAAATAAATCAACATTATTATTATGATTATAATTACATTTATACTAATAATATTAACGTCATTAAAAAAATAAGATTTTACCATTTTATTATTAGAATAAGTATTATTATCATTATTATGATTATGATCATGATTAAAATTATTATTATGAAGATTATTGATAGTATTATTATATAAGCGAGTATATTGTTATTATTATTGTATTTTTAACAATATCATTATTATTATTAGTATTATCATTATCAAGAAAATTATTATTATTTATATCAAAACTATCAGTTTTAAGCAGATAAATATTTTGTACATAAAATATATTTGTTACATATACTATAATTATATTAAAATTTCACAAAACTGTATATATCAAAACTATTAATATTATTTATATAAATATATACAAATAACAAACTATCGATTTTTAAATATAACATTAAACAATTATATATACAAATATGGAAATATTAATATAACTATATAAATATTAACCATTATGAATATATACACAAAAATTAAAAAAATATAATATATAAATTAAGATATAATAAATAAACTTGTTCGATTACGATTATGTGTATTAATAAATATACAAATGATATAGGTTCGTGAATCCGAGGCCAACCCGGCATTGTTCAATATAGTCATATGTATTTTTACTACAAAATACATTAGGTGAGTTTCATTTACCTTTTTACCCTTTATATTTTTGGGCTGAGAATACATGCGCAATTTTTTATAAATGTTTTACGAAATAGACACAAGTAATCAAAAGTACATTATATGGTTGAATGATCGAAGCCAAATATGCCCATTTTTGCTTGGTAGCCTAAGAATTAGGGAACATCATTAATTTTGAGAATTAGTGCACGCCTAATTGACGCGAATCCTAAAGATAGATCTATTGGGCCTAACGAACCCCATCCAAAGTACCGGATGCTTTAGTACTTCGAATTCATTTTTATCATGTCCGAAGGATTTCCCGGAATGAATGGGGATATTCTTATATGCATCTTGTTAATGTCGGTTACCAGGTGTTCACCATATGAATGATTTTTGTCTCTATGTATGGGACGTATATTTATGAGAACTGGAAATGAAATTCTTGTGGTCTATTAAAATGATGGAAATGATTATTTATGTTAAACTAATGAACTCACCAACCTTTTGGTTGACACTTTAAAGCATGTTTATTCTCAGGTATTAAAGAAATCTTTCGCTGTGCATTTGCTCATATGAGAGTTATTACTTGGAGTCATTCATGACATATTTCAAAAGACATTGCATTCGAGTCGTCGAGTTCATCAAGATTATTACTAAGTCAATTATAGTTGGATATATTATGAAATGGTATGCATGCCGTCCACTTTCGATGTAATGAAAGTTTGTCTTTTAAAAACGAATGCAATGATTGTAAAATTGTATCATATAGAGGTCAAGTACCTCGCGATGTAACCAACTATTGTGAATCGTTTGTAATCGATATGGACTTAGTCCGATGGATTAGGACGGGTTGCTTCAATGAATATACAAATGATATAGGTTCGTGAATCCGAGGACAACTCTACACTTGTTTCAATACCGTCATATGAATATTTACTACAAACTGTCGTATCGTATCGTGAGTTCATCTACTCCCTTTTTATATATATTTTTGGGCTGAGAATACATGCGCAACTTTTATAACTGTTTTACACGTTAGACACAAGTACACAAACTTTTATGCTATATACGTGCTTTGGCATGCTAAATCCCTGCCGTAATATCGTTAATTGCTGAGGTATAAGATGCAAGCTTAGTTATTGTGAGTAGCACTACTGAGAGTGACGTCTCTGTCCATTTGACCGTTGGTCTTTGGATACATAATAATGATTCAATGACACTGACAGTACAAGGTGTCACGGGGTAACTTTTGTTTATTCGCGATATTACAAACAACAACTCTTTTGATTGATATATTTGGTATCAATCAACTTTAAACTTAAATCTTGTGGTCTAATGCTATACTGAACTATTGATTTATGATAAACCTATGAACTCACTCAACCTCGTGTTGACTTTTTAAAGCATGTTTATTCTCAGGTACTTAAATATTGCTTCCGCTGTATATCTGCTGCTTTGATGATGATTGCTTGCTATGCTTGGAGTCTTTATTACATATCATATCAATTAAAGACATTTAATGCTCTAAATACAATGTAATCTATTTATCTTCCACTGCAAAACTCAATAAAACGTCTCATATAGAGTCGTTCTCATTTATACAACTGTGATTTGATATAATTAGTCACAAATACCCCATGCCCTATTTGGGGGTGTGACAGATTGGTATCAGAGCAGGTTGTTGTAGAGAACCAGGATTTCATTTTAAGTGTGCCTTATACAATTAGGTACCTTAGCAATGTAGGACTACAACTTTCCTTGACCATAGTGCCTTTAATTGTTGCCTTTAATTGTTAAATGCTACACTATGCCTTAAAAACTAGGCTTATTAAATTCTTTAATCTCCCTTAGATTGCCAAGCAAATCTAAGAACTCTGCTCACTTTCCTAAGTACTATCCAATTCCGCCAACTCATTTAAATGCGAAACCATTCTCGACATTCCTTTGTCATCTATCATGATTTTGTGTATTACATAGGTATTACATGAAATGTTATCCATGATTCTTGAAATCTCTACTATTCATATTCATTACTTTCAAAAATCTTTGCTTTCTCGTTATTTTGATCATTGAATTTTCTTGACGAGTGGCGTCTACGAAACTCTAGAATGGAAGGGTTTGGATTACCGATTTAAAGGATCCTATAGCTCAAGCCCCTAGACCTGAATAGGCCATTACGAATTGAAAGTCTTTAATCAAAAGATTATCTAATTTCATACTTATCATTTTATCTCGACAGGTCATACTGCCATTATTACATAAATGGAGGACACATCATATCTTATCATATCTATAGACTTTGTTTAACACTATTCCTAAATTTCCTTCGTAAATTACGGGAATCTTTTTGCTATATATACGTATTCAAGGAGATGAATAAATTATTTAGTATCCAACACCCATTTCATATCAAACCCTATTCCAAACACATAATATGGATTCCTCGAACTCCTCGAGCTCCAATGGTAGCGTAACCGGAACAAACGAACCAATCAGCCATCATCTATTTTGGATGAATTGGGGATGGGTTCGTAGTCAACTTAATCAATGGAGACAAGAAGAAGGTGATCCCTTCCACCAACCGAATTCACCTCTTGGTGAAGAACCGGAAGCGCTTACCGGCAAACCAATCCGAAACACCATTTTCTCTCTTCTTTCCAGGGCATCCCGTCACGATTATATAATATCGAAGATTCTAGATCTTATTCATCCCCTTGTTCTAACCGCCAATCATCCCGGAATAATAGAAGAAGTCAACGAGCTTCGCGCTCGAGTGGTGGCTCTGTAGAATGTGGTGCGATATCTACAAGCATCAGCAGCACTAGCAGCATAACCAGCAGTACCATCAGTACCATCAACATCACCAACACCACAAGCACTGAAGGCACCAGTATCAGCAACAACAACACCGGTACTATCGGCACCATCAGCATCACTGATAATGCTAAAAACGAACATATATTTCATAGCATTATCCCTCAATAAAGACAAGCTTTTAGTTGCAATTGTTCTATTTACAAGTTATATTTGTTTAAATAATAAAAGGTGAAGACAAAAGACAGATTCGACGAATTGAAGACGCAAACGACTAAAAAGCTCAAAAGTACAAAGTACAATCCAAGAGGTTCAAATTATTGATGAGAAACGTCTCAAAGTTACAAGAGTACGAGCCGCAAAACGCAAAGTACAAGATATTAAATAGTACGAAAGGACGTTCGAAAATCCGGAACCGGGACCAGAGTCAACTCTCAACGCTCGACGCAACGGAGCTAAAATTACAAGTTAACTATGCACATAAATATAATATAATATATAAATAATTCTTAAAAATTATATATATATATATTATATATATATTTATAAAACCGTTGACAAGAAGCAAACAACCACATGTGAGCTGTAAAAAGTGGCCATGCGATCGCATGACCAGGAAGAAGGTTTTTCATGCGATCGCATGGAGACAAATTGCTGGCAACATCTATAAATTTCGCACTTTTTGGTCGAATAAACACATCTTTTCTTTATCTCTCTATCTCACGTAATATATATATATATATATATATATATATATATATATATATATATATATATATATATATATTATAATTTTAATTTTAATTTTAATAATAAGGGTACGTTAGCGAATGTTGTAAGGGTGTAAGTCGAAATTCTGTCCGTGTAACGCTACGCTATTATTAATCATTGTAAGTTATGTTCAACCTTTTTAAATTAATGTCTCGTAGCTAAGTTATTATTATGCTTATTTAAGCCGAAGTAATCATGATGTTGGGCTAAAATATTAAGACGGGGTAATTGGGATTTGTACCATAATTGGGGTTTGGACAAAAGAACGATACTTGTGGAAACTAGACTATGGGCTATTAATGGGCTTTATATTTGTTTAATTAAATGATAGTTTGTTAATTTAATATAAAGATTTACAATTGGATGTACCTATAAATAACCACATACACTCGATCGGACACGATGGGCGGGATATTTATAAGTACTAATAATCGTTCATTTAACCAGACACGGGAATGGATTAATAGTCAATGAACTTATTAAAACAGGGGTGAATTATATACAAGGAAAATTGGTATAATTATAGTTTAAGTCCCCAATTAGTTGGAATATTTGACTTCGGATATAAGGATAATTTGACGAGGACACTCGCACTTTATATTTATGACTGATGGACTGTTATGGACAAAAACCAGACGGACATATTGAATAATCCAGGACAAAGAACAATTAACTCATGGTAATAAACTAAAATCAACACGTCAAACATCATGATTACGGAAGTTTAAATAAGCATAATTCCTTTATTTCATATTTAATTGCACTTTTAATTATCGCACTTTAATTTATTGTCATTTTAATTATCGTACTTTTTAATTATCGAAATTTTATTATTTGTCATTTTATTTATCGCACTTTAATTTATCGCAATTTTATTATTGTCATTTACTTTACGCTTTAAATTAAGTCTTTTATATTTTTAATATTTTACATTATGTTTTAACTGCGACTAACGTTTTAAAATCGACAAACCGGTCATTAAACGGTAAAAACACCCTTTTTATAATAATAATATTACTTATATATATATATATATATATATATATATATATATATATATATATATATATATATATATATATATATATATATATATATATATATATTATATTTATACAAATATAGTTTTAAAAATATAGCGTTAAACTTGGCTAGCTCCCTGTGGAACGAACCGGACTTACTAAAAACTACACTACTGTACGATTAGGTACACTGCCTATAAGTATTGTAGCAAGGTTTAGGTATATCGATTCTATAAATAAATAAATATCTTGTGTAAAATTGTATCGTATTTAATAGTATTTCCCAGTAAAATATTATAGTATTTAGTACCCCTTCGCTTTAACATCAAGTATTTTTGGCGCCGCTGCCAGGGACTGCTTAAACGCCGAAAGCGAAACGCTATATATATATAAAAAAAGATTTTTAATTTACTTTTGTGAAAATACGTTTTAAATATTAAAAATACAAAAATATAAAAAGAAAAAAACAAAATATATATATTTTTAAGAGTTATTCAAAATATAAAAAAATTAAAAAGTTTGTATTTTCTTTTAGTTACAAAAAGTAATAGGTAGATATTTTTGTAAAAATATAAGTTTTTATTTATTTTATATATTTATAAAACAGAAAATTTAAAACAGGAAAAAAATATATAAATAAGAAATTATACGGCCCGATACTGTAGCAGCCCATATTCTGGCCTGGAACCATTAACCATGCGACCGCATGAAAATATAACACGATATCCATGCGATCGCATGGACTGATCTGACATGCCAGGTTTGACTTATTTCTGCATTAATTACGAAGTATTCATTATTATTATTATTATTATAAACCCTAATTAGGGTTTATTATAATATTAATTATTTTAGTTTTTAGTTTTAATTTGTATTTTAAGTTTAATTAGTTTTATTAATATATAAAAATTAATACTTTTATAAAATAAATATAAAAATAATATTTTTATAAAAATAAATAATTTTATCACTTTTTATATCTTTTTATATTTCGTATCTTTTTAATCGTTAATTCGTAATTTGCATTTTTCGTTCGTAATTAATTTTAATATAGTATTTGCCGTAGTTTTTTATTTTATTTCTAGATTTATAGGCTTTGCCGTAAAATCCCTTAAGTGCTTTTTCTTTAGATTAAGATTTAGGTGCTTTGGAATTTTGCGACACCATTTTATAAATTTTAGTACTTTTTAAGTTATTACCGTTTTGGATATAGAATTTCTTTTAAGCTTTAATATTTTTAGACGCAACTTTTAATTCTTAGTTTTTAGACTTTTAAGTTTCGACGCGCTACGTTCTTTTTATTATTTTTCGACCTTTTATTTTTCGACGTTTTCCGACGCGCTCTTTTTCTTTCTTATTTCTCGCCGCTCTAGTTTTTAGGACATAGAATTTTCTATTTCTTCTCTAAAATATCTTTAAACTTCGAAGATAAATTATTTTAAGCGGTTAAATTGATAGACATCTAAAATTTTCTGGTTCGTAGTAATAGTTGGATTTGTTAGTGGCGAGTTGTGGGCTTCCGATTTAAAGGGTCCTGGCTACCTGCTGCATCTATTGGCTATTCGAAACGTGGGCAAAATCAGAAAAGTCTATTAATTTGATAACTTATATAATTTTTATTTTTATAACTAATAGGATATTCAGTGAATGCACCGAGCAAAACGTTCACCACCTTTTATACGTTCACCACCTGTAACTCGATCAAGACATCTAGCCAATATTATCGCCGTTGATTTTTCTTTAGAATCATCATCCAGTCAACCAAGTACTCCAATTCAAATTTCCGATAATCCATTTTTTGAACCCGACCTCACAATTGAGAATTCGGAGGATATTCAGGGACAATTCAGAGATCCTGAACCACTAATCTTTCCTCCGGAACCACCAATCATTCAAACAGAGATTGTAGAGGAACAAACCATTAAATCAGAATCCCTTAGTGATTCAGATTCAACAAATTCAATCATGGAAAATCTGGAACCTCTAAGTATGGAAGACCGAATGCGAGCTAAACGCACTGGCCAAGGTCACGCAATTACTCAACCTGACGTAATGCGCCAGATTATGAAATCAAAGGACAAATTCTACACAGGGTGACTAATCAATGCCAATTTAGTGGTGCGCCGAAGGAAGATCCAAATGAACATCTTCGAACATTTAATATGATCTGCACTCTATTTAAAATCCGAGAAGTGGAGGATGAAAAGATATATCTCATTTTATTTCCCTGGACTTTAAAGGGAGAAGCCAAAGATTGGTTAGAATCGTTACCTGAAGGGGCGATTGATACATGGGATGTTTTAGTTGGAAAATTTCTTAAACAATTCTTTCCGGCATCTAAAGCCGTGAGACTTCAAGGAGAAATTGTTACGTTCACGCAAAAGCCAAATAAAACTCTATATGAGGCGTGGACAAGATTTGGAAAGTTGTTGTGAGGATATCCGCAACATGGTTTAGACACTTATCAAATAGTACAAATATTCTACCAAGGATGCGACATCACTACAAGAAAAGACATAGATATAGCAGCTGGTGGTTCCATTATGAAGAAAACCGCAATTGAAGCTTACAAAATTATTTATAACACTGCTTCCCACTCACATGAGTGGCATCAAGAAAAAGATATCGTTAGATCATCTAAAGCAGCTAGAGCCGATTCTAGCCATGACTTTGATTCCATTTCCGCAAATATAGATGTTGTCGAGAGATGAATGGAAAAGATGACTAAGGATATTCACTCAATACGAATTAGTTGTGAGCAGTGTGGAGGACCACATTTAACAAAAGATTGTCTCAATATTGAACAAACAATGGAACAAAGAGAGAATGTTTCATACATGAACCAAAGGCCTGGAAATAATTATCAAAATAATTATCAACCGCCAAGACCAATCTACAATCAAAACCAAAATTATAACCGAAATATTCCATACAACAACCAACAAGGTCGTAGCAATCAACAAGTATCCAACAATACTTACAATTAGCAAAGACTTATTTTTCAAAACAAACCACCACAACCCGATGATAAAAAGCCAAATTTAGAAGACATGATGTCGAAGCTAGTTGAATCTCAAACGCAGTTTTTCACATCTTAGAAACAAACCAATGAACAAAATGCTCAAGCATTTAGAAATCAACAAGCTTCTATTCAAAATTTAGAACAAGAAGTAAGCAACCTAGCAAGGTTAATAGGTGAAAGAAAACCGGGAAGTCTACCTAGCGATACAAATGCTAACCCCCGGAATGAAACAGCTAAAGCCATTACCACAAGAAGTGGTATTACACTTAAACCACCTGAAATACCTGTAATTTCTGATGACGCTATTCCAATACCACAAGAACCACAATCTGAGCAAGATTCGGAAACAGAACCAGCAGTTGAAAAGGTTAATGAAGATAACACAGTTAAAGCTAAACCTTATGTTAAACCATACCAACCACCACTTCCTTACCCGAGTAAAATGAGAAAAGAGAGACTTGAAGCCGAGCAATCCAAATTCTTGGATATGTTTAAACAGATAAATGTAAATCTACCTTTCATTGATGTGATTTCAGGAATGCCAAGATATGCCAAATTCTTGAAAGATCTAATCACAAATAAAAAGAAAATGGAAGAACTCTCGGCTGTTACTATGAATGCTAATTGTTCTGCAGTGCTATTGAATAAGATACCAGAAAAATTATCAAATCCAGGAAGTTTCACAATTCCATGTTTTCTGGGTAGTCTTAGTTTAATAGAAGCATTGGCAGACTTAGGTGCTAGTATAAATTTAATGCCGTATTCACTATACGCTAAACTAGACCTTGGAGAATTGAAACCAACACGAATAAGTATACAACTAGCCGATCGATCAGTAAAATATCCTAGAGGGATAATGGAGAACATGCTAGTTAAAGTTGGTACTTTAGTATTCCCAGTAGATTTTGTTATTCTGGACATGGAAGAAGATTCTCGAGTTCCTCTCATATTAGGAAGACCATTCTTAAACACGGCTAAAGCAATAATAGACGTGTTCGGTAAGAAACTAACCCTAAGTATAGAGGACGAGAGTGTTACCTTTTTAGTTGATAGAGCCATGCAACAACCGCAATCTGCAGATGATACATGTTATTATATTCAAACTATAGATTCACATGCAGAGTTGTTAGAAGAATTTCCAGAATTACAAGGAACATGAGAATGTTCTTTAGGAGAAGGAACTGAACCAATTGAAGAAGCTGAAATGTTAGCTACACTTATGGCTAATGGATATGAACCAACAACAGAACAAATTCAAATGCTAAAAGAGGAAGACAGATATCGATATAAATCATCGATAGAAGAACCACCGACATTAGAGTTAAAGACACTTCCAAACCATTTGGAATACGCTTATTTACATGGTGAATCTGAATTACCTGTAATAATATCGTCTTCTCTTACTAAAAATGAAAAATCTCAACTCATTTCTGTGCTAAAAGCTCATAAACCAGCTATTGCATGGAAGATTCATGATATTAAAGGCATAAGTCCTTCGTATTGCACACATAAAATCCTTATGGAAGAAGGTCATAAAACGTATGTGCAATGCCAACGAAGACTAAATCCTAATATGCAAGATGTTATTAAGAAAGAAATTATTAAACTGCTAGATGCAGGTTTAATTTATCCAATCTCTGATAGTCCATGGGTAAGCCCAGTTCAATGCGTACCTAAGAAGGGTGGCATGATTGTCATCACAAATGAAAAAAATGAGCTTATTCATACTAGGACTGTAACAGGATGGCGTGTTTGTATTGATTATAGAAAATTAAATGACGCCACCAGAAAAGATCACTTTCCCTTACCTTTCATTGATCAAATGTTGGAAAGATTAGCCGGAAACAGTTACTATTATTTTCTTGATGGTTTTTCCGGATACTTTCAAATTCCAATAGCACCCGAGGATCAAGAGAAAACCACATTCACATGCCCTTATGGTACTTTTGCTTATAAACGCATGCCATTTGGACTTTGCAACGCCCCTACAACCTTTCAAAGGTGCATGATGGCGATTTTTCACGACATGATAGAAGAATGCATGGAAGTTTTCATGGATGACTTTTCAGTCTTCGGTGATACTTTTGAAACATGTCTAGTTAATCTTGAACGAATGCTTATTAGATGCGAACAATCAAATCTAGTTCTTAATTGGGAGAAATGCCATTTCATGGTTAAAGAAGGCATCGTTCTTGGTCATAAAATTTCAAAGGAAGGAATTGAAGTGGATAGAGCTAAAGTAGATGTAATTGCTAAACTTTCACATCCCACCAATGTTAGAGGATTTAGAGTTTTCTAGGGCATGCAGATTTTTACCGACGTTTCATAAAAGATTTTTCTAAAATTGCCACTCCTATGAATAAACTCCTAGAAAAGGATGTTCCATTCATCTTTTCAGATGAATGCATCAAATCTTTTAATATTCTTACAGAAAAACTCACTAATGCGCCGATCATGATAACTCCAAATTGGAATCTACCGTTTGAACTTATGTGCGATGCAAGTGATTTTGCAATGGGAGCCGTTTTAGGACAAAGGATTGAAAATTGATTTCAACCTATTTATTACGCTAGTAAGACATTACAAGGAGCACAAAAGAATTACACAACTACTGAAAAAGAACTCCTTGCTATTGTCTTTGCTTTTGACAAATTTCGTTCATATCTCGTTCTAGCTAAAACGGTGGTCTATACCGACCATTCTGCTCTTAGATACCTATTTTCGAAACAAGATGCCAAACCACGATTAATCCGTTGGATCTTACTCTTACAAGAGTTCGATATTGAAATCCGAGATAAAAAGGGAGCAGAAAATCTCGTCGCTGATCATCTTTCTTGTCTTGAAAATCCTGAATTAGAAGTTCTAAATGAATCGGCCATACAAGATAACTTTCTTGATGAATATCTATTGAAGATAGATTATAATGAAATTCCATGGTTTGCAGACTATGCAAACTACTTAGTATGTGGATTCCTCGAAAAAGGGTTGTCGTACCAAAAATGAAAGAAATTCTTTAGTGATATAAAACACTATTTCTGGAAAGATCCATATTTGTTTAAAAGTTGTCTCAATGGAATAATATGCCGATGTGTATTCGGAGATGAAGCTAGTCAAATCTTAAACCATTGTCACACAGGACCAAAGGAGGGCATTATGGGCCTCAACTCACAGCAAGAAAAGTTTACGATGCTGGATTCTATTGGCCTACAATTTTCAAAGACGCACACCTTCTTTGAAAATCCTGTGATGCATATCAAAGGGCCGGAAAAATAAGTCAACGTGATGAAATGCCACAAAATGTCATTCAAATATGTGAAGTATTTGACATTTGGGGTATTGACTTTATGGGTCCATTTTCAAAATCTCATAATAATCTCTACATTCTCGTTGCCATTGATTATGTATCTAAATGGGCGGAAGCACAAACTCTCTCGACTAACGATGCACGAGTTGTAGTCAACTTTTTAAAACGTCTTTTTGCAAGGTTTGGAACACCGAAAGCTTTAATAAGTGATCGGGGTACTCATTTTTGTAATAATCAACTTGAGAAAGTTCTTAAAAGATATGTAGTAACTCATAAAATCTCAACCGCGTATCATCCACAAACAAGTGGACAAGTTAAAAATACCAACCGAGCTTTAAAACGTATTCTAGAGAAAACCGTAGGATCAAATCCAAAGGAATGGTCCATGAAATTGAAGAATACACTCTTGGGTTTTAGAACAGCCTATAAAACTCCAATTGGCACCACACCTTTCAAACTCATTTACGGAAAAGCATGTCACCTTCCAGTAGAAATTGAGCACAAAGAATTTTGGGCTTTGAAGACATGTAATCTTGATTTACATGAAGCCGGACGTCTATGGTAAAGTCAATTAAACGAATTAGAAGAATTAAGACATGAAGCATATGAAAATTCGTTAATCTATAAAGAAAGAACGAAGAAATGGCATGAGAAAAGAATCAGAAGTTCAAAAGAATTTAAAGAAGGAGACAGAGTTCTTCTTTTCAATTCACGATTCAAGCTATTTCCTGGAAAATTAAAATCAAGATGGTCTGGACCATTCATAGTCAAAAGAGTTTTCTCATATGGAATAGTAGAATTAATAAATTTAAATGGGATTGAATTTAAAGTTAATGGTCACAGAGTTAAACATTACATAGATAATCTAATGGAAGTTGAAGATGAAGTTAATCACAATTTCGACACCACAGCTAACTAAGTGTGGGAAGGTTCGAATCTTTTTAGGGTAATATGTATTTCTGTTAGAGTTAGTTATTCTGTTTTCGTGTAGTTCTCGAGAATGGAATCCGAATGGTCTTTCCCTAGCAGACCCTAAAGAACTAGTCTTCTCCCTCCATTCTGAATTTTTATTTTATTTTAGGTTTTACGAGATGAAGAATTCCTTTGATCTGAACCATGGTCTAATGCTACACGCTATGATTACTAAACGTAATAATGACACACTTTCGAGTGAACTGATATCATTCATAAGAGGCAAAATGGACGGAGTAAGAAAAGAACTCGGAAAAGATCATCATAAGATACATTTTGGAAAAGGAAAATCAAAATCCGCAACAAAAAGAAGAGCACGACACCTTGAAAGATGTTATAAATGCAGAAAATGGTCACACGAAGGTAAATGTTCAAATAATCACACATATTCAAATACCGAATTTGTTACTCTTTGCAGAGAAGGACCGTTCATATGTTTAGAAGAAAAGATATTGAAGAATCGAGGTTACGCTTACGTAGCTATGGAGAACCAAATCACATGACTCTCCTATGAGTCGGCTAAAGCAGGTCTCTGAGAATTCTTTCTCACAGGTAAGTATGTACAGTTTTTATTTTTTTTATTGTTTTTAACCTTTTGATAATAAACGCTGAATCGTTCGCTATAAAGTATTAAATTGGTATTCAATAAAATTAGGTATGCGTAACCGAAATTATTGATATCATACAAAAATTTATTACATCACTGCGAAATTTACCGTTTATTCTTAAGGTATAAATATCTTTAATCAATCAACCCAAAATATTTTAAAAATTCGTCAGGAGTAAAACTAGGTAATATAGCCGAAATTACTTTACTGAAAAGAGGGGCGTATATTTTTGATAATATTTGATTGATTAAAGTGGGATAAAAGACCAAAAAGCTTTTTAATTTTAATTTTTACCATGTTTTTAAATTTAATATATAAATATTAAATTAATATTATTTAAGTTTGTAAATATTTGAAAAATTAATATTTTTAATATAATTTTGTATGGATAAAAACAAAAATATAATATAAGTTTGGTGTGATTTTATTTTAATTTTAATAATATGAATTTTTAATTTTATGCATTTTAAATTTAAGTTTGGTGTGAATTTAAAAACAAAAATTTACTTTATTTCACTAAGTTAAAAATTTAATTTTTAAAATTCGTCGTGAGTTGAAAACTAGGTCGTTGAACCGAAATTGCTTTACCCGAGGGCGGGACGAGAATTTTTTTATCATTATTTTTAATCTTATTGAATTAAAGTATGCCAAAAACATTTAAAAAACCCAAAAAATCTTTGCTTTTAAAACGACGATTAAAAAGTAACAAATTTTAAAACTTTGTTGAGAGACGGACAAGGACAACGATCCAAAACGCCCTCACTCCTAAAAAGAATCAAATTTTTAAAATTTTATTAATTTATGTTTCAAAAGTATAAGGTTTTTATAAAAAAAAATAAAAATAGACCCCATGCGATCGCATGGGGTTTCCCCTTAAAATCCATGCGATCGCATGGATAGAAAAAACTGGGCAGAATCAAATACCCATCGAGCAGTCTGTTCTATCCACAAATACACACACATACTCGAACACACACCCAAAACCTCTCAAAAATTCGCCATTTTTCACCAAATTTCTTGCTATAATCCGCTCTAATCATGAATTTGTTAAGAAGTTTATCAAGAAAGGTAACAATTACACCCCTAAACTTCTTAAAATTTGATTTTTAGTGTTCTTGAGCTATAATTTTCCTAATTTGATTTTGTTAATTTCTAGTGTAATTAGAGTTAAATTGTTAGTATATTATGCATGTATAACCTAGATTGATGCTATTTAACATGATTTGAAGCCAAAAACTTCAAAAAATTTAGAAATCTAGGGTTTGTGTTTTTGAGCAATTTGGAGCTTTTTGATATAAACAGGTTATGGCCGATTTTTGTCATGAATTATTGCTAAATTAAGTAGTGTAACATGTTTAGGTAGCTAAATGATCTAAACTTTGATCCTAAACATGATTTTTGAGAATTAAAGTGGACTTTTTAGGTATAAAATTCATGAACTTGATTAAATTGATGTAAATGTCATTTGAAACTTATTTAATTGCTAGTAATGGTTATTTTAACATGTTATTTGAGTTAAATGCTTATGAACTTTTTAAACATTTTCATAAATGCTTATTTGAAAAAATGTAGAATTGTTAAAATTGTGAAAATGTGTATAAGTTTAATTTTGATTGAACATGTTATTGTAATTGTGTTAATTTGTTATTTTGCTAACACTAATGCATATTTGGATGCACAAATTTTGTGTTTAATGTGTTTTGCAGAGATTTACCGATACTGATGGTGCATCATCATCATCATCATCTAGACAACCTGCTCCAGAACCTGAACCAGAAATGCAATATGAACAGGAGCAACAACAGGAACAACAACAACAACCTGATCAACACGTATCATATTATGATCCGCAACATGAATATATTAATGCCTACGTAATTTTTCTGATTCATTCGATAGTAGAACACCCAACGATTCATGAAGCACAGTTGCATCCCAATTTGAGATTTGATCGAAGCTGGAGAGATTACCAAACATATCAAAGTAACAAATTCAAACTGGTAACGAAAAATGTAGAAGTACCGAGGATAATCGATTGGGAGCCTTTGGAAAGGGTCCAACTAGCTAACTCAGTTAGACTGCATCTGATCTAAAGGTATGGCAGCTCTTCTTTTCCCGATTGGGAACGTTTATTCACCATTCGTAGGCCTGTATATAAGGAATGTTGTGTTGAGCTTATGAGTACTATAGCGTTAAATGCGGATGTAGATAGGTTAGATGATAGAAGTTTTCTTAGATTTATACTTGGCCGTAGGATGTATAGGATTTCCATCCTGGACATGGCCAGGACTTTACAGATTTACACTCCTAGTGAATTACTACTACCTGATTGTATGAATTTGATTTATCATGGTGAAAGGGTAGATAGGAATTTTGACGCGAACGCCGTCTGGAGGCGTATGTCAAATTATAATGTTTTTTTGCTGGGAGAAAGACACTCCTATTTAGATGTTAACAAAGCGGAGCTACGTATTATACATAGATTTTTAGCTAATTCGATTACACAAAGAGGTAAAAACAAGGAGAAGATGACCTTACATGACTTATTTTACTGTGTTGGTTTTTATCTGTCCAAAGTGGTAGCCGGAATACAGGAAGGGGGAATAATAGGAGGAGGTATTTTTGTTACTCTCATTGGAGAGTATTTGAGTGTAGATAGGGATCAAGGGGGTCCACTTATGGTATGTAGGGAACAGGATGATACTTTAGGATTGAAGGTCTATCAGGGTGCTAAGGTATTGAAGAGCAGACGCAATCAGGCAGTACCATATGTTGGTCGTCATCCACAGGTAGAGAGAGGTTCAGATGAGGAAATGGAGGAAGCAGATGACATTAGGGATGTCATTAGGGAGGCTATGACTGACGTCTACCAGCGTATAGATGAGGTAGCCGGAATGACAAACCAGGATAGACATAGTCGATACGAGCAGTGGCAAGCCCGGAATGAGTACGAGCATTCCAGGAAACGACAGCATGATAGATGGCACTATCATCAGCATCAGATCATGAGCCAGCTATCACCTCAGGATCACTACGTACCGACCCGACCTGCTTACTATCCTCCACGCCAGCCCGATATGCAACCACCATTTACTCTCTACGACCCTAACCAGGCCTATCAGTACACCTATAACCAACCATGGAACCCGCCCGACGACATGAACTAGAACCCTTATCCAGATTGATATAGTTCCGTTGGTTAATTCTATGATTTTTATCTTTTTATTATTTTTATTTATTTATGTTTAAACATATTATATTGTGATACTTTTATGTAAGTTTTAACATTTTTTATTATTATGTTATACTAATATTTCATATTTGATTTGAAAGTGAGATGTTAAGTCCCATTTCAAATTACCATGCATTTTATTATTTGTATGTATGTATATTGTCAATTGTACACAACAGGATAAAACGGCGCATTTTCAAAGACTGGCATTAAGTTCAGCAAAAGCTACTAATTTTGACGACAAAACAAAAAACAAATGTGATGTAACAACAAGACAGAATGAATAAATGATGTGCACCATTTATCATTCAGCAAACAAACGCCAATATGTTTGGAAACTTTGATAAAATTTAATCATTTTTCTACGCTAATCACCCTCAATAATTTAAATTGTTACTGATTTCTTGCAAATGAGGGCATTGCAAGATCTTAAGTGTGGGAAGGGGTTAAATTCTTTCGAATTTTTAAAATTTTAACTTATACACTTGGTTACCATTAAAAATACTAGTAACGCAGTAGTTGTATTAGAATCCAGTGCTCTCTGATAATAAAGAACAGCCCTAGTCTTATATACTGACTACCCAATTCTAGTATTTTTTTTTCAAAATTTTCAAATAAATGAATTCAAAATCATGTTTATACATATTTATGAACAATAAAACTAGCTGTTAACACCGAAATTATTGTTACCTCGGAAAGGACATTAATTGAGAAACAACCCAAAATGTTAGAATTCATTTAAAATGGAATAGAGGACAATAAAAAGACAAAGAAAGGAAAATAAAAGCCAAGTGTGGGAAAATTTACCAAGTTATTTAAAATATATATCACATATTTTTATACAAATAATTGAAGATACTTTTGTTTTGGACAAAATTAACCGTTTTACCCGGTAAATTGTAAGATATTTGAAAGAAAGATGGATCTACACGATGAATCAATTTCATCATTAAAAGGAAGTAAAGTCTTCCGAAAAAGACACGCGCTTCTTAATTTAGGTCAGGAAGTTGTCGTCCAGACCAGCTGTAGGTTGACGAAAAATCTAGAAAAGTCATCTCTAAAATCAGCAGGAAATTCACGGACCTCAGCATCAAACAGGGTCGCCAAGTGGTCAGACTTATCCTAACTATGAGAGGATTTGTCTCGTAAAATGGGGAGGGCGCCGTGCAAATTAGCTTGATAAGACTAATGAATCAGATCCCCGAAAAGGATAATCTCCTTAAAGATCAAAAATCAGCTTTTAAGCCTGATATTACTCAATCCTTGAGATTGAACTTAAAGATTGAGAATTACAAACTCATGGAATTCGATGATATCTAAACTCGAGCTTGAACGAGAAAATATTTTGATAAAAATTACAAACCGATTTGTTTTCTAAAAAACCCATTTTTAATGCGTTCATTACCATTGAACGTAAAATCCTAGGAATTCACCCGGAATTCATTAGGTCACCTGAACCAAATCGGGTGTCAACCGTAAGAACGGTGGTTGCATAGCATGGTCGAAGACAGGACCTTGTGCTAGACCGAAAAATTATAAGGTGATCTTTACTATTGCTCCTACAAAGGATAGTAATTGCATCCGACACATTATAGACCATAATTAAAAGCATGTCACGGGACATTGCCTTAACAGTTGTTTGTTCAACGCTTTCCTTTACAACCGGATAGTAGTTTACTGAAAGGTAATATACGGAGCAATTATACTGGACGTGTTGCTTTCCCAATACAAGGTTAGCATGTGGGTGACACAAAACCGCAAGTTTTGAGCTAAAATTTTCAAATCAGAAACCCAACAAACCCACAAAAACAATTTGCAAACACCGGTGAAGGGTTATTCCGGAAAACTTATCTAGGGTAAAAGCTAGATTTAATTTTCAAAAGATCAAATGTTTTCATAAAGATCCAATTTCCTAAAGGATCTAAATTTTTATAGTCAAGTGGGACTGTAAACCACATCGTTACTATCATTGTTCATACCACCTTATAAAAATCACTGATGTACAAAGTGTGAAGAATAAAGAAGTGATTCTAGTATTTTTATTTCAAGACTATATTGCTTGAGGACAAGCAACGCTCAAGTGTGGGAATATTTGATAATGATAAAAACGAACATATATTTCATAGCATTATCCCTCAAGAAAGACAAGCTTTTAGTTGCAATTGTTCTATTTACAAGTGATATTCGTTTAAATAATAAAAGGTGAAGACAAAAGACAGATTCGACGAATTGAAGACGCAAACGACCAAAAAGCTCAAAAGTACAAAGTACAATCCAAGAGGTTCAAATTATTGATGAGAAACGTCTCAAAGTTACAAGAGTATGAGCCGCAAAACGCAAAGTACAAGATATTAAATAGTACGAAAGGACGTTCGAAAATCCGAAACCGGGACCACAGTCAACTCTCAACGCTCGACGCAACGGAGCTAAAATTACAAGTTAATTATGCACATAAATATAATATAATATTTAAATAATTCTTAAAAATTATATATATATATATATATATATATATATATATATATATATATATATATATATATATATATATTTATAAAACCGTCGGCAAGAAGCAAACAACCACATGTGAGCTGCAAAAAGTGGCCATGCGATCGCATGACCAGGAAGAAGGTTTTTCATGCGATCGCATGGAGCCAAATTGCTAGCCACATCTATAAATTTCGCAGTTTTTGGTCGAATAAACACATCTTTTCTCTATCTCTCTATCTCACGTAGTATATATATATATATATATATATATATATATATATATATATATATATATATATATATATATATATATATATATTATAATTTTAATTTTAATAATAAGGGTATGTTAGCGAATGTTGTAAGGGTGTAAGTCGAAATTCTGTCCGTGTAACGCTATGCTATTATTAATCATTGTAAGTTATGTTCAACCTTTTTAAATTAATGTCTCGTAGCTAAGTTATTATTATACTTATTTAAGCCGAAGTAATCATGATGTTGGGCTAAAATATTTAGACGGGGTAATTGGGCTTTGTACCATAATTGGGGTTTGGAAAAAAAAACGACACTTGTGGAAACTAGACTATGGGATATTAATGGGCTATATTTGTTTAATTAAATGATAGTTTGTTAATTTGATATAAATATTTACAATTGGACGTACCTATAAATAACCACATACACTCGATCGGACACGATGGGCGGGATATTTATAAGTACTAATAATCGTTCATTTAACCGGACACGGGAATAGATTAATAGTCAATGGACTTATTAAAACAGGGGTGAATTATATACAAGGAAAATTGGTATAATTATAGTTTAAGTCCCCAATTAGTTTGAATATCTGACTTCGGATATAAGGATAATTTGACGAGGACACTCGCACTTTATATTTATGACTGATGGACTGTTATGGACAAAAACCAGACGGACATATTGAATAATCCAGGACAAAGGACAATTAACTCATGGTAATAAACTAAAATCAACACGTCAAACATCATGATTATGGAAGTTTAAATAAGCATAATTCCTTTATTTCATATTTAATTGCACTTTTAATTATCGCACTTTAATTTATTGTCATTTTAATTATCGTACTTTTTAATTATCGCAATTTTATTATTTGTCATTTTATTTATCGCACTTTAATTTATCGCAATTTTATTATTGTCATTTACTTTACGCTTTAAATTAAGTCTTTTATATTTTTAATATTTTATATTAGGTTTTAACTGCGACTAAAGTTTTAAAATTGACAAACCGGTCATTAAACGGTAAAAACCCCCTTTTTATAATAATAATATTACTTATATATATATATATATATATATATATTTATATTTATACAAATATAGTTTTAAAAATATAGCGTTAAACTTGGCTAGCTCCCTGTGGAACGAACCGGACTTACTAAAAACTACACTACTGTACGATTAGGTACACTGCCTATAAGTGTTGTAGCAAGGTTTAGGTATATCCATTCTATAAATAAATAAATATCTTGTGTAAAATTGTATCGTATTTAATAGTATTTCCTAGTAAAATATTATAGTATTTAGTACCCCTTCGCTTTAACATCAATCACCACCAACAACAATATAATCATTCCACGCCTCAACATCACACTCGTTACCTCAAGCATCAATATCATACGCCCCATAGATACCGAAGTATATCAATATCCATGAACGATGAAGTACTGATTCATAACTTCATTAAAGAAATATTCCGCGATGATTATGTACTCTCAAGTTTTGAAGATTATATATTCTCGTTTCAACCGTAAATCAAATGACCTTAATATTATATTAACTCATTAAATCCATGATTACATCTGAAGGAAAATGTATATGTACGTATATTTTCATAAAGATTGTAATTAAAAATTCTTTTATACAAACTGTTGATTGTGAAAATATTTTAACGGGTAGGTAATATCCGAGAAATATTTATATCTCACATTAATATGTTACATTGTATATTCTTCAATTCTGATTCAATAAGTCAGTAACTATACTACTTACATTCACAAGATATATGTATCTGTTCACTAAAGAACAACCACTACATATTTTGACATATCAGAATCCAATCAAAGCTTTAGCAAGTGTTATCTTCCTAAAGATCACTACATTCCTGAATTATATTCATTCACATTCTGTGATGAATTATCACATCAAACCACCGAAATTATCATTTACGACATTTCTTCGACACCGTTAGATCCATTGATGGATACATCTTACGCTTAAACACTTCAAATTCAAACTTCTTGAAAACATCCTTTGTATCCTGACGATCACAATCAGCGTTTAGTCATCTAAAAAAATGAAATTTCTTAAAACCATCTCGGATAGATAACCGATGATTCAAATATGGCTGCATTAAATGCAGAGGAAACAGCAAAATTGTAGAAGGTCTTAAGGGCCAAAAGTTTGATAATAAAGAATGGTACAAGCTCAGATTTGGAACTAGAAAACGGATTAAGCAAACCATGAAGGAAATTGTGGATAAATCACAAAGACTAAACCTGCCTTCAAAGAATCCAAATGATTCAGTATTTGCTGAAGTCATTAACGAATACCTTGCTCATGACTCTAACCCTTTACGGACAGATCTTCTTTATCATTCTTCGATATTAGAAATTCTAAGATATCATCGTATCCTTCGTTATAAATATCCTCTATATTTCTGAAGATATCTTCATAACGATTCTTGTCCGAAATTAATTATCTCTTTGCGATATCTTTATTATATCATAAAGAAAACTGTATTAGTTTCTATATTCTGTAAAATTCGAGTTTAAATTATGAATGATTTCTGGAGAAGTGTTGAGAATTAAAGCATGAGTTAGTATAATATAATGACGTCAGGCCAACATGATTAAATTACAGTAAGTCATGCTAAATTTTAATGGAAGATGATGATTCATAGACTTTATAAATCATCATTTTCCATGTTACACGACTCTTACATTCTACTTAACCTCTGAACATATCAAGAAAATATATTCTTGATAGTTCTATCCTCAATAATTCTAGTAATTTAACAAATCAAATCATGATATTACGTTCCTTTCTGCTTAGAATATTAGGTTCATTCGAAACTTCATACCTACGAATTCTGAACCATTACTTGCTTTACAAAAGCATGAAGCTCCGACATATAAGGGAAAATATAAAGTCCGATAACGACACAGAAATTACAAACCGTGTATATCAATGCGTATAGCAATATAAAGACACGGGGTAACTAAAAATACAATAAATCCTAGAGCATAATTGAAGTAAACAGACTCCTCTGGAGGGAGTTGGAAAAGAAGGAAGATTGTGGCGATAACCAATATAAGGTCAAGAACAAGAACTGGATTGAGCATATTAACAAATCTTTTGGAAGTATGAATTGAGAAAGAAAGTATAGAAGTGGTGAAGATAATGAAACGGAAGAAGTTAATTTATAGCAAAATTCCAGACACAACAATCGAGGCAATTCACCGCATTAAATCAAAGAAAATCCCAAAAATTCCTTAACTATCGGAGAATCAAATCTTATAGATTACAAAAATTTTCTTTAATCCCTTGAATCCCAGAAATCAATCATGACTACGTCAAAAGTTAAGGCGAACATTTAATTCCTCATTTCAATCTTTTACGATAGCTTCATTTATACTCTTCCTGTAATCGAATCATTTCATCCATATTACTCAATGTTGATAAAACTCTATTTTTCAACCCATATTCATCATTCTTGTTGTCAACAATGACGATCTCTATCAAAATTCATGACTATGATTTTCACGAACTCCTCTCTGTTTTGTCTACCCTAATATTTTGGCATAAACGCTCAAAGTTTTAAATAAGCTCACTATTATTTATAATACATTTCATGTGTATTGAAATGCTTGTATAGCGTCATCATCTCTTTCTAAGAAAACCTAATCAATAACACTCTTGTTAAATCCTTTATATAACCTCCGCATTAATAATAAAATGTACTTCGTAGAATTAATGGATCGTAAGATTTAAAAACGCTCTAAAAAAATAATATTCTATTCGTTGAAATTCATGCAAGGCCCCGAGTATACCTGGGAACGTGAAAACTAAATAAAACGAAAATATCCTCACCTGTTTACAAACAACGCCGACTAATGGCAACAACTAAATTTCGGGACGAAATTTCTTTTAACGGGTAGGTACTGTGATAACCCGGAAAATTTCCGATTAAATTTAAACTAAACTTCGAGTGTTTCTGACGATTCACGAATAACCGGTTATGAAAAGATATGTAAATATATGTGTGTATATATACATCATTTACAATCATTATTATTATCAGTATTATAATTATTATTAT
The DNA here is from genome assembly GCF_046630445.1 of Rutidosis leptorrhynchoides. Taxonomy (NCBI): domain Eukaryota; kingdom Viridiplantae; phylum Streptophyta; class Magnoliopsida; order Asterales; family Asteraceae; genus Rutidosis; species Rutidosis leptorrhynchoides. The sequence continues at coordinate 352,359,670 of NC_092335.1, read as the reverse complement.
TAATAACTATCATTATTATTAATATAATTACTAATATATTAGTAATTATATTAGTATTAGTATTAATACTTAACATTAATATTAAAATAATGAAATATCATTATTATTATTATTATTATTATTATTATTATTATTATTATTATTATTATTAATATTATTATTACTAGAATTATTAAAAATTCTATAAATATTACTATTACCATTATAAAACAACTTATTAATATTTTCATTTATATAATTATTATTATTATTAACATTTATAATGATTATTATCATTATTATTAATTATAATCAAAATTATCATTTCTATTATTAATATTGTCATATTAATATTATTATCATTTTTTTATTATTATTTATCATTAATAATATTATTATTATTATTAGTATTATTATTATTAATATATTTATTAAATATTAATATTAATAATAATAATAAAAATATATAGAATGAAACTGACCAGAATTAGGTCGAACTTTTTAATCTGCTTTTTACTTTTCAAATATTTTATAAAAAGTAGGTTAGGTATCTGTTTTATGTATTTTGTTTCTTCATCGTGCAGCTTCATTTTTTTATTTGATTTCCTGCTTGATCGACACCACAAATCCTTTATAAAATCAATCCATTGCAGTGTTAAGTAATACCATAACGAGTTACATTATCAATTACAATTGCTAATTAAACCGATTAAAAAAACATATATATAAAGCTCGTTCTTCTCTGTTCTTATTCATTTTTCCCAAATCACAAAAATGAAATCCATTTCAAAAACTAGAAATGCAGTTGTGTTAGGAATCCTTCAAACAAACTTTCTGCAAAATATCATCCTTCAATTCCTAATATCAAGCTTTAATTCGCGAGTCAAAGTTTTAAAAATCAAAAAGTCAACTCATTGTTCTTGATCAAATTTGAATTCTCTGTTATGATTTAAGTGAAATTAAAGATTTATAAAGTTTCTAATGTTGATTTGAAACCTATTACATGTTGGAAGCATAGCCTATAACGTTATCAAATTGCAAAAACCAATTTTTTTTTTTTAAAACCTGTCGCAACAGCAGGAACAATTTTTTATTTTTTTTTATTTTTTTGTTTAGTTTTAAACTAATACAAATATTGATATTGATTAGTTATGACCATTTTGATGTAATTAAATCATTGTTATGAGGATTTGAGGGTGTTGGCCGATTCTATGAAGAAGATAAAGATGAAACTAAAATAGATTTAAAACAGTTTATATATATTTTCTGTTATGTTTTAAAACAAGAAAGCTGAGATGGAAGAGTGGTTAGGGAGGTAGTTGTGTGAACGAGAGGTCGTGGGTTCGAGCCCGGTTCGGAGCATTTTCTTTTTAGAAGGACTTTTGAGGTAGTTTTCAAATTTTAAAAATTATTATTATTACTATTATTACTATTATTATTATTATTATTATTATTATTATTATTATTATTATTATTATTATTATTATTATTATTATTATTATTATTATTATTATTATTATTATTATTATTATTATTATTATTATTATTATTATTATAATAATAAAATTTATTAATTTTCATTAATCTTAGTATTAATATTTTTTTTTAGTATTGTTATTAAAATTATCATTAGGTAATAAGATTTTGATAATAATTATTATTATTAAGTGTGAAGTATTATTATCAAAATGATTATTTTAATTATCATTGTTATTAAATTTTTCATTTAAAAACTACAAGTATTATTATTAGAATTAAAATTATAGGAGTTATTAATAAAACTGACATTAATATTAAAATCATTAATATTAAAATTTATACTATCATTATTATTATTTTTACTAATATTATCTTAGTATTATTATAACTACTGTTTTAACAAACAAATAATATACATATAAAAATATATTTAAAATACATAACTTAAAAATTTCTTATGTATTTTTAAATATACAAAATAAATACATTTAATTAAATAATAAAATATATATAATTTATTAATACAAAAGCTATATCACTAACAATAAAATATATGTTTGGTCGATTTCGATTATATGTGTTAATGAATATACAAATGATATAGGTTCGTGAATCCGAGGACAACTCTGCACTTGTTTCAATACCGTCATATGAATATTTACTACAAACTATCGCATCGTATCGTGAGTTCATCTGCTCCCTTTTTATATATATTTTTGGGCTGAGAATACATGCGCAACTTTTATAACTGTTTTACACGTTAGACACAAGTACTCAAACTTTTATGCTATATACGTGCTTTGGCATGCTAAATCCCTGCCGTAATATCGTTAATTGCTGAGGTATAAGATGCAAGCTTAGTTATTGTGAGTAGCGCTACTGAGAGTGACGTCTCTGTCCATTTGACCGTTGGTCTTTGGATACATAATAATGATTCAACGACACTGACAGTACAAGGTGTCACGGGGTAACTTTTGTTTAGTCGCGATATTACAAACAACAACTCTTTCGGTTGATATATTTGGTATCAATCAACTTTAAACTTAAATCTTGTGGTCTAATGCTATATTGAACTATTGATTTATGATAAACCTATGAACTCACTCAACCTCGTGTTGACTTTTTAAAGCATGTTTATTCTCAGGTACTTAAATATTGCTTCCGCTGTATATCTACTGCTTTGATGATGATTGCTTGCTATGCTTGGAGTCTTCATTACATATCATATCAATTAAGGACATTTAATGCTCTAAATACAATGTAATCTATTTATCTTCCGCTGCAAAACTCAATAAAACGTCTCATATAGAGTCGTTCTCGTTTATACAACTGTGATTTGATATAATTAGTCACAAATACCCCAGGCCCTATTTGGGGGTGTGACAGTTTATATACTACATAAAATAACATTTTAATAAGAGACTAGGTCATTGTCTCATATATCTAATCGAAAATAAAAGTAGATCAATGTCATTTTTAAACTCCAAATTGATGCACAAGACCATAATAATTAATTAGACAAAACATAAGTTGACGTAAAGTTCTTAAAATATAAACTTTCCTTCAAACTTTATTTCCCCTCCATCCGAGAGTCATTAATCAAGTGTTTTTCATTGTTGTCTTTTCCTTTGGTATAATTTATAAGTATGCTCATCTTTTCCCAACTTACATTCAAACTAATGTTACACATTGATCTATAAAGTTTAATATTTTTACCTGTTGACCATCCTTCATAAAAATATCATATATAAAATACTAAATGGTGAGGGTGCGGTTAATTCGGTTCGGGTATCTATTATTTTCATAACTAACCCACAAAGTGCGGTTAATTCAAAAGTGTTAAACAAACTTGCGGTTATTCATTTGGTTCGGTTAATTTAGTGCGATTTTATCGATTAATATGGTTACGGATTAGTTAATTTTTTTGCTCACCCCTAAATGTGGTTTCCAATTTATATTTTGCTAATTCTAATTTTGTTTACATACGGCACTCCTTATTCGAGCCATAACAAGACAGTCCATCATGATTATTAACGGATTGTGTGTGGGGATCACATGTGTATGTACACAGCAAGATAAAGAAACATGTGACTTGTTTTGTTAGTTCTAATTTTCTGGCTTACAATTGTTCAAGAAGTAAAAATTTCTTTTACAGTTTTAAAAATAAATATAATTTCTACTTTTACTTTAACCCCCTTTCACCCATTAATTTTTTTTTACATGTATTATGTGCGGCACGTCAAACCATGTGTGGCGCGCAGTGGCGGAACGTGACCCAAACTATTAGGAGGGCTCAAAGAAATAAAAGATTAAATGATGACAATTAAAGAGGCCCAATTGGGGGAAAAATATTTGGGCTATAAAAAAGTACAAAAATTACACTAGAGCCCAAAACAATTGGGATGCTGAAGGCTCTCTTGAGTCCTCACTACCTCCCGCCCCTCTGGTGGCGCGCACTCTCATGGTTTTAAGGACTGTCACATAAATACAACTTAGTGTGCGGTGTGCACCAGTTCTATGCATCGCACGATATAACATAGTATGGATTGGTTGGAACCAGTACGAAGCATAATGCGTGGTGCGCATCCCCTTTTCACGGCGCGCTTTTTGGATAATTCATATTTCAGTCCTGCATATAAGCTTATATGTTCTCTAGTACTCCAAAACTAATTAGTTTCTTTTTTTTTAGGCGAAGAGAGCAGTGGTGATTACAGAATGCAAACTCAATGGAGTCCTGAATTTTTTTCAAAAGTAATTATATTTGAATGCTATTTCAGTGATTGTTTACTTTCAAAAAACTAAAAGTTCGAAAAATATATTGAGTCCGAGTAGTTAAATATGTTAGATAATATATTAAGCCCAAATCCAATACGTATTGTGGACTTAGGGTCCATTAGGGTTTAGATGGTTAGATAATATATTAGACCCTAAGTCCACAATACGTATTGGATTTGGGCCTAATATATTATCTAACAAAATATAGTGATGTCATATACATTTTAAAGAAAAAACTATAAATTCGGAAATGATATGGGGTCCTTCGGTTAAATTTAGTGGTGTCATATACAATTTACAAGGTATATTCTACTAAAAATTTTCGAACTAGTGGTGTCCCGTAACCCCACGAAACACTATGTAAACTCGCCACTGGAAGATAGAAATTTTATATTCAATTAGTGATAGAGTGAGGTTCTCAATTACTTATATTCATACAATAATTAGGATATGAAACATTCATTAACTTATTATCCCCAAATTTAACTTAGTATTATACAGAAACATAAGGACTAAATAGAATGTCAGGCTCATAATGTCCATGTCAATACATAATACATTATGGAGTATGACAAATTATACTGATTTAACTGTAGGAGGTGACTAGAGGTGACTAAGAATCTACTCCACGTAAAACATAATTTTATTGCAGATCCTAATCATCATCACATCAGCCACTCTAATTTTATTTTTTACTATTCCTTTTTTGTTTCATCCTTTTCTTTGACCTAATTTTTACTTCGTACTTTTTATTCTGATTTATTTTTTCTTTTGTTTAATCTATTGTTTTCCTATTACACTTTCAATTAATATTTGTGGAAACATACGTATGTAATACATGTATCCTTCTACTCACCTCGTTCATTCCACCAAAGATTGTTTTACAAGTATTTAACTCGTAATAGACACCATTTTAGATGGGCACATGCAATTGAATATCAACATTAAGTCTGTAGATGTTATTACGAATCTTTAGATCAAACGTAGACTCAATATAGAAGCATAAAATATCAATCGAATAGACTTAACTTCTGGGATTGAAGAATTAAACCTACAAGAGATTAGATCGAAACCTAGAGTTGTTATTCATGTTAGGTAGTTTTAAGATCGATTTACAGACGAAACAATACGGCTAGGGTATGTGTAAGGTGGGTAAACTATCAAAGTTATCCGATGATCAAACCAAAATGGTTTGGCTTGAGTGAAGTAAATAAAAAATAACTTAACCTTTGAAAGGGGTTCCTTCGCTTAGATGGGATATGAAGGGTGTGGTGTTGTTTGTCTTTTGCCGAGCCCCAAGGTAAGAATGAAAAGAAGATTAGTGTTTGTGGATTGACTAGCCTTCAAATGAGGCTTAAGGCCACTATTTATAGATAGATAATCGGTGGTTATATACAATAACTGGTATAATAGTGCCCACTCTCTTATAACTGCCATTAGAACCTTCTAATCATGTCTACAACCTACTCCACATTCTTCACGTTCCTGATATGTAGGACTTTGGTCCAACTCAGCAATAACAAGTCAACACCGCCAGAACGTTACGTTACTAGACACGTGGCGTTGACTTAAATATACTTTTACAAGCTCATCTGACCAAAGGTTCCAAATAAAGTAAGCTGGACGTCACGGGTTGCACATGATGTAATGTGGCGTGACGTACATCATTAAGTCCCCCAGTTTGGTTAGGTACAAAATGTACTTGTACGTGACCAAACTATAGTTGTTTGCTCGTTCCTATAATATACAACCAACAACACAGGTGTTACGCCTCACGAAATGATGGTATTTGCATATTAAAATGATTTTGGCAAATATCATTTTTATAATATAAAAGGAACATCATGAGTGGTTCTGACACAGAAACCATCCCATCAGCCGTCAAGCGTGTAGTTTCCTAGGTAAACGCCATCATTATTATAGCTGTAAGAAATGGAACGGTGCAAATCTAACGGTCATGAAGTCGTGGTGAAAAGTAACATGGACGTCTAGGATTAAAGCCCAATAGTGAGGCCCATTCGAAATATTTCCTATAAATAGGGGTTTACCCTCTCATTTTTACTCACTCCTTCCGTTTGCCAAGAAGTTTTCAAAGTCACTATTTTGCTAATTTCTTCTCCTGCTTGTCTATTCCTGTACGCGTACCATTTTTCGATTTAAAAGGTTAGTGCATCAATTCTAAAGCAGACGTAGAGATGGAACGAAGTAACGTCACGACAGACTTACTTGAGGATTTCATTGGCGAGTATCCGCCGCTTGCCGGATAGCATACCATGGTGGCGGCACCCGACCAACACGCACACAACCCCCCACTAATTACTTTACGTTATACATGAAGGCGATATCTGTTGGAAACTTACGTTTACTGCTAACGCCTTTCGTCGCGTCAGTATTAGAGCACTACCATATTAGTGTCTCCCAGCTTCACCCTCACGCGTGGCAACGCGTGATCATTTTTGAAATGTTTTTTAGGGGACAAGACCGTCCAGCACTCTTGAACGTCTTTCGAGCGACGGTCAAGTTGTCGGTTGATCATATACATACATATGTATATGTATATTTGTGGTGCGAAAAGCTACTTAAAGACAGAAGACACAAAACATTAAACTGCGGTAAATATATATGTACGCGGTAAGACTGCACGGAATATTAAAGAGTGCGTAGGCTTCTCGCAGTACTTGTGCGGAATGCCTACGTGCGCGCACATCTTACTTCCGCGCAGGTCTCAAGCCTATAAATAGGGAGCTTGGACTCTCATTTATGGTTGTTAATTCTGGAAGGATTGCCCTAGCCATATTGATCTCTCTTGTGAATTCACCCGAGACTTGATCTTTGTTGGCTAAGGTAATTTACGAAGACCGGAACATGGTTGTTGATCGTTTAGCACTTAACGAAATATGACAATAAGGTCCCAAATTCCAAACTGACATCTATTGTACCCCTTCATTGCACTCGATCCTTGATTAGCCTTCATTGGATAATCTAGGATCGATCAATTGGCACCATCCGTGGGACACGAGTAGAATTGAAATGAGAAATTCACGTTCATTTTAATCGAGCTATTAAACTCATTTCTTAATTCTAATCATGTTATTATCTTTGTTACATTGCACAAAAACATAATCTCCTTAATAAAAGCTATAAGCCACACAAAATGAAGAAGCAACAAAAGCTTTTAGCCACCAAAAATATGGTGAAAATAACAAATACAAATGTGAAGGTGCATAAAATGCACAAATATTTTGCGAACAAAAATTTAACTGGAGAGCTTCAAAATGTGCAAGATGCTAAAGTAATAAGTACAATACACAAGAAGAAAGGACCTACAAAGCGAAAAGCGGTGGAGATGCTTGAAAAATGGAAACTTGCGCCCATAACTTTCCCATTTGAGCAAAACTGTGATATGTTCGATAAGCCGTTAGTCATATCGTGTAAGGTCGCCAATACTGGAATAACAATTATGAAAATATATGTCGACACTGGCAGCAGCATAGATTTGATATATGAGCAATGCTTTCACAAATTTCCAGAATGTATTCAAGCAGAATTAAAGGTAACCGCGATATCTTTGTCCGGTTTCGCTGGTGAATCTGCCTGGCCTATGGGGCAATTATCGCTAAAAATTGAGTTGCATGATGAAACAGACATTAAATTGACAAGACAGGCGCAATTAGACTTTTATGTTATACGATCAGCTTCGCGATATAACATGTTGTTGGGTAGATCCGCATTGCGGAAACTCGGCATAGTACCTTCTACAATACACGGAATGGTTAAATTTACCACCTGTAAAGGAGTGGCAACAATCAACTCCATGACTGTGCAGCCAATTTGTGCAGCTATAAGCACGCAGGGCGCAGTTGTTCAACACAATATCGCAGAAGATAATATGGTTGTTATAAATCATAAATATCCTGATCAAAAAATAAAAATTGGCAATAAATTGGATGAAGGAATAAGAAAGAAAATTATACATTTACTTGTCGCGTATATGGATGTGCTTGCTTGGAGTGAGCAAGATATGACTGGAGTTCTGCGTGAAATTACGGAACATAGGTTAAACGCAAATCCTGCGTTAAAGCCTATCGTGCAAAAACGCAGAGGAATGGCTCCTGATCGCATGAAGTGGTTATGTGGGGAAGTTACCACGTTAGTTAATGCAGGCATTTTGCGCGAAGTTGAAAGGACCCGTTCATATACATCATAAACGATTCACAATAGTTGATTACATCACGAGGTATTTGACCTCTATATGATACCTTTTACAAACATTGCATTCGTTTTTAAAAGACAAACTTTCTTTACATCTAAAATTGATGGCATGCATACCATTTCATATTACATCCAACTATAATTGACTTAATATTAATCTTGATGAACTCAACGACTCGAATGCAACGTCTTTCAAAGTATGTCATGAATGACTCCAAGTAATATCCTTAAAATGAGCTAATGCACAGCGGAAGATTTCTTTAATACCTGAGAATAAACACGCATTAAAGTGTCAACCAAAAGGTTGGTGAGTTCATTAGTTTATCATAATCAATCATTTCCGTAATAGTAATAGACCACAAGATTTCATATACGTAAACGTTTTAATAAAAATATTCTAAGTGGTTGAGCACTTGGTAACCATACTTAACATTTAATCAACGTCACATATTCCCTTTATTATGAAATCTCACTACACTGTACCAAGTGTAGTCACTGAAACGAAGTACTGTATAACCGTTGAATACTGGTCGTCCAGTCCGGTTGGGGTTGTCAGGCCCGATAGATCTATCAACAGGATTCGCGTTTACAATACCGCATGTAAATGGTAGTTACCAAGCTATTAGGGAAAAATATGCAAAGTGGTAAAACTCAACGTAGAATATGTTTTTAGTACTTGTGTCCATTTCGTAAAACAGTTATAAAACAGTGCATATATTCTAAGCCCAAAAATATATATAAAAAGGGAGTAATGAAACTCACAATACTGTATTTCATAGCAATTATGTATATGACGGCACTGAACAAGTGCAGGGTTTGTCTCGGATTCACGAACCTATATTAAGTATATATATTTATATGTTGGTCAATATCTGTCTAACAATTTAGGTCAAGTCGTAGTGTATCACAATCCTAATGCTCGAGACCGACATGCAAAAGTCAACAAAAGTCAACTTGACCCAAAATGACTTCCAAAATCTATACATGTTTATTATATAACTTATATATAGTCATTTTATATATTTAAATATATTTATCAGATCTTATTATACTAAATAATACAAGTCATTTATTAATAAATAAAAATTTATATTTAAGTTCATATATGATAAAAATATACTATTATATGTATCAAGTAATAAAATTTATAAAATTCACTTAATATCATAAAAATATAGTGGTATGTATTATTAATGTAATTATACTACGTGTGGTAAAAATATCTTTGTACGCATATTTATTTGATAAAATAATATTGATAATAATAATAATGATAAAAATAATAAAATGATAGTTTCAATAAAAATATTAATTTTTAGTAATAAAGATAATTTTAGTAATAACATCAACTGATAACAATTATAATAATAGTTTTAATAATAATATTAAAATTAATAATAATTCAGTTGACCATATCTTTTAATCCGTTCATCGAACCCACACGATTTCTAAATGAAAACTTATTAATTTTTCTTTAGCTTTTCAACGACATGCATATCATATACCTTATCTCAGTAGCATATGTATCAAATTCGTGATTTATCATAAACTATTTAACGACGAAACTAAGCATACAAACATGCATAATCATATATACTCGAGCACTAGTCAGGGATACACTATTAATATATAAAAGATAAAATATGAATGCTCACGTATCAATATTGTGATTCAATATTGCAGGAAAGTACATAGACGAAACGAAAATGATAAACGTTAGGTTAACCTCACGAGCAATACCCTCGAACAATACCCATAACCTTCATAGCTATAACCCATAATTTCCTTAGCTCTATCCCGTTTGAAAACCTATTTTGAAATCGTCTGAATATAACTCCGTCGTAGTATTTTATGTATACTAATAATATCTTGAAATAATACTAAGTAAATATATATATGTAATTCGATTGAGAGAGTTTAGAGAAAAATATTTTCAAGTTTCTATGAAATAATGAAACCTATTGAATTCTATTTATAATAGATTTTTGAATTATTAAAGTGAATTATTAAAGTATGAATTATTAAAGTATGAATTATTAAAGTGAATTATTAAAGTATGAATTATTAAAGTGAATTATTAAATTATGAATTATTAAAGTGAATTATTAAAGTATGAATTATTAAAGTGAATTATTAAAGTTAAAGTAAAGTAAAAGTAAAGTAAAGGTAAAGTTAAAGTATAGTAAAAGTATAAAACTATGTACGTAAAATATGCGTATAAATATATTTAATATTAATTTAAATCATTATATCATAAAACATTTTAGAAAAGTAGAATTATATATATTCATAATAGGTTTCAAGTTTTTAAATTACAGTCTGTTGGTGAAGCATGAGATAAAGTCCAAAGGTTTAATAAACATATGAAATCATCTCAATGAAAAATGTCGAGTTACTTAACTTGTCGATATCCAACATCTAAGTTATTTACACTCCACGTTCTTACTTATAGATCACTTTACCATTTTCCAAATATTTTCAAAAAGAATAGATTTCTTAAATCACAGTGGACCTCATAACATTGGCCCGTAATCATATCATAATGTATCTGATAATTCAATCATTTGATATTATCTCTTAATTTTGTCGATAAATATATCGAAACAAATACGTTCTTGTAAAGTATCATATATCTAATACTTTGTTAATGTTTTCAGTTAATATTATATATTATATATACATATCTATATACACATAATTGTTCGTGAATCGTCGAACACGGTCAAAGGGTAATTGATTACATGAATGTAGTTCCAAACTTTTTGAGATTCAACATTACAAATTCTGCTTATCGTGTCGGAAACATATAAAGGTTATGTTTAAATTTGGTCAGAAATTTCTGGGTCGTCACAGTACCTACCCGTTAAAGAAATTTCGTCCCAAAATTTGACCGAGGTCGTCATGGCTAACCATAAAAATGTTTTCATGATGTATATGTGTTGATAGATAGGATTTTATTACCATAGAGTAATATGGATAAAATGATCCGATTACTCGAAGCGTATGAGTGAAGCTATCACAAAATAGTGGAATGAGGAAAATATGTTTCGTCATAATTTTTGACGTAGTCATGGTTGAATTCTGGAATTCAAGGGATTAAAAAAAAAAAAAAAATCTTGGAAATCTATAAGATCTGTTTCTTCGAGATTTAAGGAAATTAGGATCTCTTTAATTAAATGCGATGATCCGTCCCGATTACTACGTCTGATATTTCCCTTATATATTTACCTTTTCCATTCCATTAGTTTTTACCACTTCTATACTCAATTCCAATTTCAAAAGATTGCGAAAATGCTTAATCCAATTCTAATCCTTGTCCTTATCCTTACTATCGCAACAATCATTCTCCTTTTCCAACTTCCACCGGAGGAATCTGTTTTCTTCTAATTCGCCCTTGGGGTTATAGTGTTTTTAATTCTCCCGTGTCTTTATGTTGCGATAAACATTGATATACACGGTTTGTAATTTATGTGTTGTTATTGGACTTTATATTCTCCCTTACATTTCGGAGTTTCATACTTTTGTTGTCTCTTCCCGGCTTTAAGTCAAGCGAATAATGGTCCAGAATTAGTAGGTATGAAGTTTTGGATGAACATAGTTAATGTTCTAAGAAGGAAATCGTAATGGTATGATCTTGATTTGGCAAATTACCAGAATATCTGGAAAGATAGAACTATCAAGAAGATATGTTCTTAATATGTTTGGAGATTTGGTAGAATGTAAGAGTCGTGTAAATGGCACATGATGACGGTATGTTCTGTGAATCATCATGTTCCATTAGAAACTCAGCATGGAATACTGTAATATAATCACGTTGATCAAGTGTCATTATATTATACTAACTCATGCTTCAGTTCCCAACACTACTTCAAAACATTCATATTTGAATTTTTTTCAGAATTTAGAAACCAACACAGTTTCTTTTATGTTGCAGATATTATGAAGAGATAAATGATCTCAGGTAAGAATAGTTGTGAAAATATCTCCAGAAATATGGAGAATATGTATAATTAGAGATACGAAGATATATTATAATATTTAAGATAAGATGATGATGAAGAATAAGGTCCGCAAAGGTTTAGAGTTAGGAGCAAGGTATTCGTTAATGACTTCGTCAGAAAGAGAATCATCAAGATTCTTTAAATACAGACTTTGGTCCTTGTATTTTTCCTTGGTCTCCTTCACGGTCTGCTCAATCCATTGTTCAGTACCAACTCTTCTCTTTTTCTGGGCTTTACCAACACATTATTCTTTGTCATCAAACTTTTGACTGTTAAAGTCATTTACAATTTTTGCTGCTTCATTAGCATTTCGAGAACTAATTCACAGTTTGAGATGTTTTTCAGAAACTTCACATTCGAAGTGTGTAAGTTTAGGAGATAGACGTTATATGTATATATAACTATTGAAGTAGAAACGCTGCGAGATTTCAAAATACGGATTGCTGATTTTCAGTAATTGGTATGGCAATTCTTGTTGCAAGATGCGGATGAGTAAGAGATGGAGTTTCAATGAATAAGTATAGTGACTTTTCGGAGAGGTTTAAGTCGAAGGTTAATGAAGTTGTTGATAAGTTTACTGCTAATGTGGTGAGATATGAAAGGTTCCCCAGTAACGATGGTGAAAGGGCAGCGTATCTATCGAAGTTATAATAAAATTAGTTTTACTGAAAAATCGAAGTTGACTTGTTGGAGCTGTGACAAAACTGGCTACTTTGAAAAGAATTGTAAGGTTGTTTTTGCTAATAAATGCTAAAGAATTCAACGCGGGTACGTGTTAAACTATGACTTTGAGTTCGAGAGTTTTTCAAGTACAAGACTTCGGGTAATGTGTGATTGGATCATCATCTCGATTGTTCCTTATTTGAAGTGTCTTCCGAAATTTTGAAGAGTTTTAAATGCAGCTTGTCATTGTCAATATCCAAAGGATAAATTCGTCATAAATCTCGATTGATTCTCGTATCCTTTTGAGTGTTACAATTAAAAGTGATGTTCTATCGCAGTTTTGAAGTCGAAGTATAGCTTTGAAAAAATGTAAGGATCTAAGAGTGATGGTTTTGCTTATATCTCGAGTTGCATTCTGAGATTTCAAAAATCAGAATAGGTGATTGAATTTGAATGAGTATGGTTGTTTTAATTTCTTATAAAAGAAGGTATACTGTTGTGAAAATAGGGAGTATAGTTGATGATTTACTGAATTAGAATCGAAGAATGTAATATATTAATTGTGCATTTATATATCTCTCGGGTATTACCTACCCGTTAAAAAAAATGTCACAAATAATATTTTGAACAAGAATTTTTCATTACAGTCTTTATGAAAATATATGTATGTATATTTTCTTCAGATGTAATATAGATTTAATGAGTTAATATCATATTAAGCTCATTTGATTTTCGGCTTGGATTAGTAAAGAATAATATCTAAAACATTAGAGATTACATAATCTTCGCGGAGTATTCTGCTAATGTAATCAATACTTCAATATTTATTCTTATAGATATTTCCTTAGTGAATTATGCTGATGCTCATAGAACTCTTGCTAACTTCACAAGATACGAATGTTGTTTTCCAGTAAGTTTCGAGTACATTGAAGATGAAAGTGTAAAATCAAACATGTTATTGAATGATACACTTGGTTTATTATGAAACCGAATTCATTTAATTGAATCAAAGATTGTAGTTACGATGGTTAGGTTGTTAACGAAGGATGTACATCATAGCATATTAGTAATATGAATTTAACTGAGTAGTATCTACCCTTTTTCAATTCATATTCAATACCTTAGTACGAAAGATATTTATAGTTTCAGCATTCATATATATAAAATATATATATATATATATATATATATATATAATTTCTTCAGAAGAATGAGTTAATACTTCATAACTCGTTGATACAAAATACTCGTTGTTGATCCATGATGACGTCCACGGCGATTCTTGAACTGACTGAACTTGTGATGTTATAGGTGCTGCTAGTGCTGATGATGCTGACAGTACTGACGGTGATGGTGGTGCTGACGATATTATTGATGCTGATGATACTGCCGGTAACTACTGGTGATGCTGCTGAAGCTTGTGGTATTGAGGCTTGCGATGTGGATGTTACTGGCGGTATTGGTTATGCTGCTGGTGCTGCTGATGGTGTTTGTAATCCTTGCACCATGTGTTCCAAAGCCACTACTCGGGCGCGAAGTTCGTTAATTTCTGCTAGTACACCGGGATGATTGGCGGTTGGAATGAGCGAATGAATAAGATTCGCAATATGGGATAGTATATAATCATGACGAGATACTCTAGCAATGAGTGAGAAAATGGTGTCTCGAACAGGTTCGCCGGTAAGTGCTTCAGGTTCATCGCCAAGAGGGCAATGTGGTGGATGGAAGGGATCACCTTCTTCTTGTCTCCAATGGTTGAGTTGACTACGGACCCATCCCCAATTCATCCAAAATAGATGATGGGAAATTAGTTTATCCATTCCGGTGATGCTACTTTCGGAGCTCAGGTAGATATCCATATCGGAATAGCTGTCGGAATCTGAGGAATTCGAACTGGTTGAGGGATCCATCTCGTAGGATCAGGGAAAGAATTTTTAGTATGAAATAGATTGTAGAATTTAGATTTGGTATTCTTCAATTACATAATTTTCATGTGTATATAATACCAAAATTCCGTAAATTACGGAGAATCTTTGAAAAGATGTCAGTCAAAGTTCACAGTAATAGATGTGCTAAGATAAGAATCCGTCTATACACTATTATGCAATAAATGCAGGAAAACGCGTCTAGACTTAAGATGATAAGCAGGTAATTTCCTAAGGATGATAAGTAGATGATTTCCGACTAGAATTGATAAGCAAACTTTTTGACATGCAGACACGGTCGAAGTCCAGACTCACTAATGCATCTTAACAACTATCAGTTAGACACACTAATGCAAGACCTGGTTTGCTAAGACCACCGCTCTGATACCAACTGAAAGGACCCGTTCATATACATTATAAACGATTCACAATAGTTGATTACATCGCGAGGTATTTGACCTCTATATGATATGTTTTACAAATATTGGATTCGTTTTTAAAAGACAAACTTTCTTTACATCTAAATTGACGGCATGCATACCATTTCATATTACATCCAACTATAATTGACTTAATATTAATCTTGATGAACTCAACGACTCGAATGCAACGTCTTTCAAAGTATGTCATGAATGACTCCAAGTAATATCCTTAAAATGAGCTAATGCACAGCGGAAGATTTCTTTAATACCTGAGAATAAACATGCTTTAAAGTGTCAACCAAAAGGTTGGTGAGTTCATTAGTTTATCATAATCAATCATTTCCGTAATAGTAATAGACCACAAGATTTCATATACATAAACATTTTAATAAAAATATTCTAAGTGGTTGAGCACTTGGTAACCATACTTAACATTTAATCAACGTCGCATATTCCTTTTATTATGAAATCTCACTACACTGTACCAAGTGTAGTCACTGAAACGAAGTACTGTGCAACCATTGAATACTGGTCGTCTAGTCCGGTTGGGGTTGTCAGGCCCGATAGGTCTATCAACAGGATTCGCGTTTACAATACCGCATGTAAATGGTAGTTACCAAGCTATTAGGGAAAAATATGCAAAGTGGTATAACTCAACGTAGAATATGTTTTTAGTACTTGTGTCCATTTCGTAAAACAGTTATAAAATAGTGCATGTATTCTCAGCCCAAAAATATATATAAAAAGGGAGTAATGAAACTCACAATACTGTATTTCGTAGCAATTATGTATATGACGGCACTGAACAAGTGCAGGGTTTGTCTCGGATTCACGAACCTATATTAAGTATATATATTTATATGTTGGTCAATATCTGTCTAACAATTTAGGTCAAGTCGTAGTGTATCACAATCCTAATGCTCAAGACCGACATGCAAAACTCAACAAAAGTCAACTTGACCCAAAATGACTTCCAAAATCTATACATGTTTATTATATAACTTATATATAGTCGTTTTATATATTTAAATATATTTATCAGATCTTATTATACTAAATAATACAAGTCATTTATTAATAAATAAAAATTTATATTTAAATTCATATATGATAAAAATATACTTTTATATATATATCAAGTAATAAAATTTATAAAATTCACTTAATATCATAAAAATATAGTGGTATGTATTATTAATGTAATTATACTACGTGTGGTAAAAATATCTTTGTACGCATATTTATTTGATAAAATAATATTGATAATAATAATAATGATAAAAATAATAAAATGATAGTTTCAATAAAAGTATTAATTTTTAGTAATAAAGATAATTTTTGTAATAACATCAACTGATAACAATTATAATAATCGTTTTAATAATAATATTAAAATTAATAATAATTCAGTTGACCATATCTTTTAATCCGTTCATCGAACCCACACGGTTTCTAAATGAAAAGTTATTAATTTTTCTTTAGCTTTTCAACGACATTTATATCATATACCTTATCTCAGTAGCATATGTATCAAATTCGTGATTTATCATAAACTATTTAACGACGAAACTAAGCATACAAACATGCATAATCATATATACTCGAGCACTAGTCAGGGATACACTATTAATATATAAAAGATAAGATATGAATGCTCACGTATCAATATTGTGATTCAATATTGCAGGAAAGTACGTAGACGCAACGAAAATGATAGACGTTAGGTTGACCTCACGAGCAATACCCTCGAATAATACCCATAACCTCCATAGCTATAACCCATAATTTCCTTAGCTCTATCCTGTTTGAAAACTTATTTTGAAATCGTCTGAATATAACTCCGTCGTAGTATTTTATGTATACTAATAATATCTTGAAATAATACTAAGTAAATATATATATGTAATTCGATTGAGAGAGTTTAGAGAAATATATTTTCAAGTTTCTATGAAATAATGAAACCTATTGAATTCTATTTATAATAAATTTTTGAATTATTAAAGTGAATTATTAAAGTATGAATTATTAAAGTAAATTATTAAAGTATGAATTATTAAAGTGAATTATTAAAGTGAATTATTAAAGTATGAATTATTAAAGTGAATTATTAAAGTGAATTATTAAAGTGAATTATTAAAGTTAAAGTAAATTAAAAGTAAAGTAAAGGTAAAGTTAAAGTATAGTAAAAGTATAAAACTATGTACGTAGAATATGCGTATAAATATATTTAATATTAATTTAAATCATTATATCATAAAACATTTTAGAAAAGTAGAATTATATATATTCATAATAGGTTTCAAGTTTTTAAATTACAGTCTGTTGGTGAAGCATGGGATAAAGTCCAATGGTTTAATAAACGTATGAAATCATCTTAATGAAAAATGTCGAGTTACTTAACTTGTCGATATCCAACATCTAAGTTATTTACACTCCACGTTCTTACTTATAGATCACTTTACCATTTTCCGAATATTGTCAAAAAGAATAGATTTCTTAAATCACAGTGGACCTCATAACATTGGCCCGTAATCATATCATAATGTATCTGATAATTCAATCATTTGATATTATCTCTTAATTTTGTCGATAAATATATCGAAACAAATACGTTCATGTAAAGTATCATATATCTAATACTTTGTTAATGTTTTCAGTTAATATTATATATTATATATACATATCTATATACACATAATTGTTCGTGAATCGTCGAACACGGTCAAAGGGTAATTGATTACATGAATGTAGTTCCAAACTTTTTGAGATTCAACATTACAAATTCTGCTTATCGTGTCGAAAACATATAAAGGTTAGGTTTAAATTTGGTCAGAAATTTCCAGGTCGTCACAGAAGTAAAGTATCAAACGTGGGTTACGAACCCAGTATTGGTGAAAAAGCCTGATGGTTCGTGGAGGATGTGCATAGACTTTAAAGACATAAACAAAGCTTGTCCAAAGGATAACTTTCCGCTACCTGAAATTGATCTAAAAGTGGAATCTCTGCATGCTTACCCTTTCAAGTGCTTTTTAGACGCTGCAAAGGGGTATCACCAAATCCCAATGGCGCAAGAAGATGAGGATAAAACCTTTTTCATACCTGAAAAGGCATTTATTGCTATATTAAAATGCCTTTCGGACTCAAGAATGTGGGAGCAACTTATCAGCGATTAATTGACAAGGCGTTTGAAAGCCAGATAGTCCACAACCTTGAAGCATATGTTGATGACCTTGTTATAAAAAGCAAAACGCAAGAGCAAATTTTTCTTGATATGGAAGAAACGTTTGAAAGTTTGCGAAAGATTAATATGAAGTTGAATTAGTCTAAATGCAGTTTTGGAGAAAGTGATATTGCCCATCTTTCATATATTTATCAGGGCAATATCCTTCATTTTTGGTCCTTCGGATACGGTTTTTAGCTATTATTCATGAGTTTTTGGAAGATTATTATTTGAGAGCCGAGAAGTGATAAATTAAGAGTTTTATGGTATTATTGAGCGTTTACAGCAGTTCATATGATAAGGGATGATTTTGGTTATGATTTTATCAAGTTCTAAGTCAAAAGGAGGAAGAATTGCTGACTACGAAAGTGCGCACCGCGCAGATGGTTGCGCACCGCGCAAACAGTGCAAAACCAGATCAGGGATTTCAAGATTTCGGGGCACCAGTCTTGTTTAGTGAAAAGCGCGCCGCGCAGATTTTTGCGCACCGCGCAAAAGCGGCCGCCCAGCTATTTTTCAGGTATAAAAGGTTGCAGATTTTATTTTCAAGGGTTATCTTTTGGCAGCCGATTTTTGGAGCTTGTAGGTGCGATTTTCTGCAACTTTTGGGGAATTCCAAGGTTCTTATAACGCTCCAATCATTACGATTTCAAGGATCGATCCAACTAATCTTCAAGATTCATCGTGTTAGGTTGATTCTTAATTATCCAAAGATGTTTTCTCTTTTATTTATTACTTTGATTTTTATTATTGCCATGATTATTGGCTAAGTTCTTTTATGCTTGTCTAGATTAATAAACCTATGTATTGGATGCTATTTATCAGTTTATTCTTCAATTTATGATGATTTGATGTTTGAATGAAAGAACCATTTTTATTGAAGCTAGACTTTTCGATTCAATTGGTTGTGTACTTGTTTGATAGGACGAGAGTTCATTAATTTAGTGCATTAATTTACAATTGGTTTGTCTTAATTGATTGTTTGCCTACTCGGAGACGAGGGTAAATTGAATTCAAAAGGCTAGACGAGATAGGGGTGAATTACACACAACGAGAGTTGGTGTGATTGTGATTTAAGTCTTCATATTAGTTGAGCTGTTTAGTCACAATTAGGAGGTCTTAGGCTACGGGGAATTCCGTGTCGTGTAATCTTGGTTGAAGTGTTTGCGCTGGGGAATTCCAGGTGAACCGATTAGATAATTCACATAAGTTAGATAATAACTGGGCCTTAATTTAAATGCATCCAATACTAGGTGAAAAAGGTCTAGACAAGCATTCGTTTCTCTAATTGTTTACAACTATCTTAATTTACTCTTTTGTTTGCTTAAAGCTTAAACTGAAAACACCAAAAATATTGTTATTTCTTGTTATTAATTGAAACATTCTTGATTTGGCTAATCGTTAAATAGCCAACAAAACAAATTATCTTGTTATTCAATTTTCTAGATTAACTTAGTTTAATTTCATTAGTTACAATCTTAATTTTCACGTCTAAACTGTCCTTGGAACGATCTTGGATTTACCAACTTAATACTATTGCACGATCGGGTACACTGCCCGTTAGTGTGTAGTAATCCTTTTAACCGGTATTTCCCATTATAAATTTATAGACGCGATTTTACACATCAAGTTTTTGGCGCCGCTGCCGGGGACAGTTGTGTTGAAAATTAAGTTTGAAAATTAAGTTTGTTTTTAGTTAATTTTAACTGTTTATTTTATTTTAATTCTAATTGAGTCGGTGCGTTTAATCGGTTTGTTAGATGTGTTCTTGCAGTTACAGGTAGTGCATGCCACACACGCGTTCTTCAAGTTCTCCGATTTTAACACCATTTGACGAGCCTGAAAGAGAGTTTTTCAAAGCCTTAAGTCAAGAGCAAAAATCTAAAGTGGATTCTTCACCGTCTTCGAGTGAAATAGTAGTCAATTTGTTCAGTAACGACGATATTGTGGTGCCCGAGACACCACCAGAAGTTAACTCAGAAGAAGATTCTTACGTTTCGTCTGACACTTCAGATACTGAAGAAATGGCCGAAGAACCACCTCGTCCTCAGACTATGGCAGAAAAGTTGAAGGCCACCCGAGGAGGCCAAGGCAATTCGATTACTCAGCCGAATTTTACTCAGCCTTTTCAAATTACAGGGCCGATTCTGAATTTGATTTCTTCTGATTGCCGATTCTATGGCAAAGATACCGAGGATGCTAACGAGCATCTTCGTAATTTTAATGATGTTTGTAACTTGTTTAAGCTACATGAGGTTGCCGACACTTCAATTAAGACAAGACTTTTCCCTTGGACTCTTAAGGGAGAAGCTAAGAGATGGTTAGATAAGCAACCAGAAGGTACGATTACATCTTGGGAGACTTTGGAAGATAAGTTTTTGTCGAAGTTTTTCCCTGCATCTCGAGCTGCTCGACTTCAAGCAGATATTTCTCAATTTAGACAAAAGAGCAGTGAGACATTGTTTGATGCTTGGGACCGTTTTGCTACTTTTTTACGCTCGTGCCCGCAACACGGGTTGAATGATTTACAGAAGGTTCAGATTTTCTACAAAGGTTGTGATATTCCTACGCGTCAGAGTATTGATCAAGCTGCAGGTGGTACGTTAATGGATAAGACTGAAGAAGAGGCGTTAGAGATCATTGAAAAGCAAGCTGCTTATTCTCATGAGTGGCATCAGGATCATGAATCTTACCCTTCAGCTTCAGTTAAGAGAACAGAGACTACAGGTACAGGTGCTTATGATGATTTTGGGTCTTTCAGTGCTAAGTTGGATTCGTTTGGTAGGAATTTGGAGAAGATGAACAAGGATATTCATGGTATGAAGGTTGGTTGTGAATACTGTGGAGGTTTGCATCTGGGCAAAGATTGTGATGCGGGTTTGACTATGAATCAGAAAGAAGAGGTCAACTATATTAGTCAGCAGAATAACAATCAGTTTCAGGGACGTGCTCAGTTTAATAGGAATTTCAATAATCCTTATAATCCGCAAGGTAATCAGGGTTCGAGGTTCCAACCGGGTTCTAGTGGAGGTTTTCAGCAGCAAGCTCCCGGTTATTTTCAGAAACCACAGGTCGAAGAGAAAAAGTCCAACCTTGAGGCTATGATCGAGAAGTTAGTGATATCTCAGACTCAACTTGTCACTACCGTTACTCAGAATAATGAAAAGAATGACCAAATGTTTCGAAATCAACAAGCAGCTATTCATAATCTTGAACAGCAGATTGGTCAACTTGCTAATAAGAGTAGTGAGAGGAAACCGGGAGAGTTACCTAGCAAGACGGATACTAACCCGAAAAACGGGCATGTTAATGCTATCACCACCCGAAGTGGTTTAGCATATTATCCACCGAGGAAGCCCGACGAGTATGATTTGAGGGTACCGTTAGTTAATGATAGTGAGCCGGTTGTTGAAAGTGAACCGGCAAGGGAAAAGGAGCCGGAACAGGTGGCTGAAAAAGTTGTTAAGGAACCGGTTACTGTTGCTGCTAAACCGGTAGTTAGAGAGTATCAACCACCGCTCCCATTCCCGAGGAAACAGCGATTGGAGAAGCTAGAGGCCGAAAAGTTCAAGTTCATGGACTTGATTAAAAAAGTTAACATAAATATGCCTTTTATTGATGTTATTGCAGGTATGCCTAAGTATGCGAGGTTTCTCAAAGATTTGGTGACTAACAGGCAGAAGCTGAAGAACGTGTCTTCAGTCAGGTTGAATGCCGCATGCTCAGCGGTTGTTGCAAATAAGCTTCCCGAGAAGCTTGAAGATCCTGGAAGTTTTACCATTCCTTGTTTACTTGGTAATTTGGACTGTATGAGGGCTTTGGCGGATTTGGGGGCTAGCATTAATTTAATGCCTTATTCTATTTACTTAAAGCTAGACCCCGGGGAGTTAAAACCCACGCGTATGGCTGTGCAGCTAGCCGACCGCTCTATTAAATTCCCTCGTGGAATCATAGAGAATATGCTAGTGAAGACCGGGTCGTTAGTTTTTCCGGCGGATTTTGTGGTTTTGGATATGGAAGTGGATGAAAGGATTCCACTAATTTTGGGTCGGCCATTCTTAAATACTGCTAGGTGTATGATTGATGTGTATGGCCAAAAGCTGACCCTCAGGATAGATGATTTGAGTGCAACATTCTCAATCGACCATGCTTTGAAATACCCTGGCTACACTGATGATACATGTTATTTTCTTAACACTGTGAATGTCCAGTCTGAGTTTTTGCAGGAATTCCCAGAGTTACAGGGTTCAGGAGAATGCTCATTGGTTGAGATTGATGAGGATGTGCAGGTTGAGGAGGTGGATATTTTAACCACCTTGATGGAAAACGGCTATGAGCCGACTGAAGAGGAGTTCAAAGAACTCGAACGTGATTCAAATTACCGGAGCAAGTCTTCAATTGAAGAACCTCCCGAGCTTGAATTGAAGCCACTTCCAGATCATTTGGAATACGCTTACTTGCATGAGGAATCTAAGCTTCCGGTAATTATTTCTTCTTCTCTTTCAGCAGGTCAGAAAACTGAGCTTGTAACCATGCTAAAGGCCCATAAACCGGCCATTGCATGGAAGATTCACGACATTAAGGGTATTAGTCCCTCCTATTGCACCCACAAAATTTTAATGGAGGATAACTCCAAACCTGTGGTGCAACGCCAAAGGAGGTTGAATCCGCACATGCAAGATGTCGTGAAGAAAGAGATCATAAAGCTCCTTGATGCAGGTCTGATTTACCCGATTTCTGACAGTCCATGGATTAGCCCGGTACACTGTGTACCTAAGAAAGGTGGTATGACTGTTACCACCAATGATAAAAATGAGTTAATTTCCACCCGGACTGTCACGGGGTGGCGTGTTTGTATCGACTACCGTAAGTTGAACGACGCCACACGTAAAGACCACTTCCCGCTACCTTTCATGGATCAAATGCTAGAGAGGTTGGCGGGAAACAGTTTCTATTGCTTTCTCGATGGTTTCTCGGGCTATTTTCAAATTCCTATCTCGCCCGAGGACCAAGAGAAGACTACTTTCACGTGCCCGTATGGCACGTTCTCTTATCGACGCATGCCCTTTGGCCTTTGCAATGCTCCGGCCACTTTTCAAAGGTGCATGATGGCCATATTCCATGACATGATAGAAGATTGCATGGAGGTGTTCATGGATGACTTCTCGGTCTTCGGTGACACTTTCGATTCATGCCTTCTTAATTTAGAACGGATGTTGGTCAGGTGCGAAAAATCTAATCTTGTGCTCAACTGGGAGAAGTGCCATTTCATGGTTCAAGGGGGCATCGTTCTCGGGCACAAGATTTCTAAAAACGGTATAGAGGTGGATCCCGCAAAGGTTACCGCTATTAAGAACCTTCCACCCCCTACCGATGTTAAGGGTGTTAGGAGTTTTCTCGGGCACGCCGGTTTTTACCGGCGATTCATTAAAGATTTTTCTAAGATTGCCAACCCGATGAATAAACTCCTTGAAAAGGACACCCCGTGGAACTTCTCCGACGAGTGCCAAAAGGCATTCGAGCTTTTGAAGGAGAAACTCATCAATGCACCGATCATAATTGCTCCGAATTGGTCCTTACCGTTCGAGCTTATGTGCGATGCATCTGATTTCGCTGTTGGCTCAGTGTTGGGTCAAAGGGTCGAGAAGCATTTCCGACCCATCTACTATGCAAGCAAGACCTTGCAAGGAGCGCAATTGAATTATACTACCACTGAAAAAGAGCTCCTTGCGGTAGTCTTTTCGTTTGATAAGTTCCGGTCCTACTTAGTCTTGTCTAAGACTATTGTTTTTACGGACCATTCTGCTTTAAAGTACCTTTTTGCCAAACCGGATGCAAAACCCCGACTTCTTAGATGGATCTTGCTTTTGCAAGAATTTGATGTTGAGATCCGGGACAAAAAGGGTGCCGAGAACTTAGCGGCCGATCACCTTTCACGTCTTGAGAACCCCTCCCGTGAGGTTCTCGATGAGACTACTATTCATGATGATTTTCCCGATGAATATCTCATGAAGGTGGAAGAGTGTGAAGACCCTTGGTTCGTTGATTTTGCGAATTACTTGGTTGGTGGATTCTTAGAGAAGGGTTGGTCACATCATAAGCGTAAGAAGTTCTTTAGTGACCTTAAGTATTATTTTTGGGAGGACCCTTATCTCTTTAGGCGGTGTTCCGATGGAATGATCCGCCGGTGTGTTTCGGGAGAAGAATGTGAACGCATTCTTATCCAATGTCATTCTGGTCCGACAGGTGGGCATTATGGTCCCCAAGTTACGGGGCGAAAAGTTTTTGAGGCCGGTTTTTATTGGCCTACTATCTTCAAGGATGCCCACCGGATTTGTCAATCGTGCGATGCGTGTCAACGGGCGGGCCAAATCACCCAACGAGACGAGATGCCTCAAAATGTCATCCAAGTTTGTGAGGTTTTTGATATTTGGGGGATTGATTTCATGGGCCCGTTCCCGAAGTCGAATAATAAACTCTACATTCTTGTCGCTATCGATTATGTTTCAAAATGGGTTGAAGCACAAGCTTTGCCCACTAATGATGCAAGGGTTGTAGTTTCGTTCTTAAAGCAACTCTTTTCTCGGTTTGGTGCCCCGAAAGCTTTGATTAGTGATCGGGGAACTCACTTTTGTAACGCCCAACTTGAAAAGGTGTTGAAGCGATATGGGGTAACCCATAAAGTTTCGACATCTTACCATCCTCAAACGAACGGGCAAGTCGAAAATACCAACCGAGCTTTGAAGAGAATTCTTGAGAAAACTATTGGTTCTAATCCTAAGGAGTGGTCGTTTAAACTCGATGATGCCTTATGGGCGTTTAGAACGGCGTACAAAACGCCAACCGGAACCACTCCTTTTAGGTTACTTTATGGGAAAGCGTGTCATCTCCCGGTGGAGATTGAACACAAAGCTTTTTGGGCTCTAAAGACGAGCAATCTTGATCTAAAGGAGGCGGGTCGCCTTCGGTTGAGTCAATTGAACGAGTTAGAAGAGCTAAGGCTCGATGCGTATGAGAACTCGTTGATTAGTAAGGAAAGGTCAAAGAAGTGGCACGATAGTCATTTGAAAGATCCTAAAGAATTTAAGGAAGGGGATCGTGTGCTTCTTTTCAATTCGAGGTTTAAGTTGTTTCCCGGAAAGTTGAAATCAAAATGGTCGGGACCTTTTGTTGTTCGAAAGGTATATTCTCACGGGGCGGTTGATTTGGTAAATTCGAAGGGAGAAGAGTTCAAGGTTAACGGTCATCGGTTGAAACACTATGTCGATGGACCACAAGAGGTGGAAGATGAGATTAAACTCATCTTTACCTCTAACGATGCTTAATGCTCTTGGATGAAATTATTGTTGTAAATTTTTGTATATTATTTTTGTAGTTGCGTTTTCATGCTTGAAACAGGTACAATTTGATCTACGGTAATGTATTGGCTCATGGAGAATGGATTAAAATGAGTAAAAATGAGTTTTATGTGAAAAAAGAGGAAAAATACGAGTTCCAGGATCCGCGCGCCGCGCAGATTGTGCGCACCGCGCAAAATGTCACGTTCCAGAACTGGCAATTTTCTGATAAGAATTTACACTAAACGCGCACCACGCAACCGTTTGCGCACCGTGCAGTATTTCAAAGCGTGATTGCGCGCCGCGCGATTTTTGCGCACCGCGCATATGGGCCATCTGCAGCCGTCGCTCTTTTTATTAACCCGAACCGAATTTTATAACCCGAATTTCACACGGGTATCTGTCGTATTTAGGGGGTTTTAAAACCTATTTTATCCCACTTTTCACCTACTCTAACACACACAAACACAAACAACGATCTCCAAGCTAGGGTTTTCAATTTTTCAAAAGTTTTTCTTGTGATTTTATCTCAAACAACTTGTGAATCATGCCTCCTAGGGTCCGTTTCTCTTACTCTTCCACTTAATTTCATCTTTAATTGTGATAGTTATGCTTTAAATTGATGATTAATTGAAATTCAAGTGTGGGGTTAACCCTAAGTTGCTTAATGCTTAATTGTTCACATGATTAGTGTTGATAATGCTTAATATGCTTAATTTGTGAGTTGTTTGCATATGATTAGTGCATATCATTGTTGCTAGGGTTTGTGTCAAGATTAAATCCGAATTTTGATCTTTAATTTTGGGGATTTTGTGTGTGAGGTGATTAATTGATTTATTGGAAGTAGTTCATGATAGTGTGGGGTAATTTGGGCGGGTCAAGTATAAAGTTTCTTGATTTTGGATGTTGTGAGTTGAATTTGCTTAATAAATTGATAGTTTTGAGTTTGTTGGAGTTTGTTAAGAGTTGTTCATGTGTTAAAGTTGTTTTCTGAGATGTTTTTGCGTTGGTCAAGTATTATGTTTATGAATGGTTAAGTCTAGTTAATTTGGAAAAGTGAAATTCATTGTTAATCTTTATGCTAGCTTTCCATGTCATATGAGTTGTTATTGATTTTGTGGGATTAGTTGGTTTTGTTTGAAATGAAAGTTAGTGCTAATTGGAAAACATACTCTTATATGTTGTTTAATTGGAAAAGATGCAATATTAAATAAGGGGATGTTTGCGAGATTTTATTTAGCTAACGCTAACTTTTGAGTTTTTGTGGTTGTTTTGTGGTTTAAAATTATGAATGCAGGGACAACCTAAGCGTTCTAGAACGGGTCCAAGTACCTCAGAAATACCACAACAAGAGGATCCAAGGGATTGGATCGAGTTTGTTAGGAATGAGTATCCAACCGAGTTTTCAAGGGTTGATAGAAGAGTTATTGGGTTGACTTGGTATTTTGAATGGAGCTTCCTTGAGCAAGCCGAATGTCGTCGGGAATTTGAGCAGTTATTGATGGTGTCCTACAACAACACGATTCTCCGCCCATGGGAGAGAGTGTTTTCGCTTTATGACGATATTTATCCGGTTTTGGTTAAAGAATTCTTTTCTTCGTTAGCGGTTTCGGGTACACGAAACCCACTTGCCAGTACTTATATGCAGTTTCGTCTTGGAGGTAAAAATCAATCGTTAAGTCGAGCTCAAGTGGCAAAAGCTTTGGATTTATATCCGGAGTTAAATGATATACGACTTAAAAATTATTTGGCAATAACCGAGTACTACAAGCAAGAACCATTTGATGATAATGCGTTTTGGGGAAGTATAACCGGGGGTGAACAATTCAATGCGGGACGAATCGGTTATGAAAGAATCAAGCTTCCGTTTGATAGGTTGTTACAGAGGTTGATTGCAACTACCTTTAACGCGCGGGTGAATGGTAATGAGAAGCCGAATAAGAAGGATCTTTGGTTCATGGATCAAATTAAGAGAGGTAAGCATACCGATATCGTTGGTTCTATCGGTTCTTATTTGAGTAAGTGTGCAAATGAGACGGCGAGTGGTAAGAAGCTTCTTGGGTGTCATTACATTACGAAGTTTGCAAGAGCTTTGAATGTTGATTTGAGTTTGTTGGTTCCTACGGATCAGAGTATGCCTGTTTTTGGGTCGTTGTTCTACACGAATGGGAGAATTTTGATGCCTGGTTTTAATAATCGTTTGGTCTTGTATCGGGAGCCCGTAGGTACTAGTGCAGCGGGTACAAGTGCAGCTGGGGCTGCAGGGGGTTCAGTGCCGGGCCCGAGTGCGGGTTCGTCGGCAGGTGCATATGTTGCGGGTTCTTGGTACCCAAGTCAGCAAAGTTGGGATAGTTTGGTTGGCGGGGTGAGTCAAATACGGTTGGATTATGGTGATCTTTCAGGACAATTGGAGAACCATGTGGTTCAGTATGGTATTGATCGTTCAGATAACATAGACTTTTAGGAAGAGGTGCGTAGGCATCATTCAGCGGTTGAGCGACATAATACCGACGTTAGTGTGCATAATGATCGAATGTGGCAAAGTCAGCAACGCATAGAGGATAGGATGAATGAGTCGGTCCACGATCAGCGGTGGATAGCATATGGTAATGACTGGCAACGCCACAACGATCGCCTCTACTACCACGATCCAGAGAACTATTTTGGTACCATTGCTCAGCAGCCAGTTTACTATCGGAGTGAGGTTAGGCCTCGAGTTGAGGCCCCGATTTATGATGAGAGGGAGAGATTGCAGGATGCTCAGCGCAGATATGAGCAGCAGTACCCATACGGCAGCTGGCCGTATGATGGGTTTCAGTGATGAGGGCCTGCGTGCCCGTAGATCTTGTTGTATTTGTCTTAGACTATTTTTATTTCGATTTGGTTGTACTTGACTATTTTTATTTTTCGTATGATGTACTTTGAGACCTATTAAGGGCAAGGCGTTTCGGTACCGGGTGGTACCACCTTGCCCATTTATGTATTTGGTGTGTTTTTGTTTTTCATAGGTTGTTGGTGAAACGGTTTTTCAAGTCTGGCATTAAGTTCAGCAAAACTACTTGAGTGATGATATTGGTGTGAGGATCGGGAATGGACGATGTTCTTATGCTGGCAGTCAGTTCAGCGCCATCTGTCACTGTCATTCCACGATCTGTGGTTAAGCTCGATAAGTTTTTATTTTTCTTACCCTTTTGATTTTAATCCATTTTTGATCTCAAATAATGGGGACATTACTTGATCTCAAGTGTGGGGTGGGGGATGTAAAATCTCTCGGGTTGGTTATTAATAGAATCATCATCATTATTTTGGTTTTGATATTTAAAGGACTTGACGTTTCACGGGGTTTTGGTCATAAAAAAAAAAAATTGAAAAATTTAGGGGAAAATAAAAAAAAAAATGAAAAATTAGTTAGTTAAAAAAGAAAAAAAAAATATATAAAAGTAGTTAAAAATTCGACCAAAACCCTTGTTTAAGTATGGCTTGGTATTTTTATTTCATGATGTTTAAAGAAGCCAAAGTTGTTCCACATGTTCATTACCTTTGAACATGAAATCCTACTGGTTCGGGGAACTAAATAGTAGGTCACCTGTACCAAAACGGGTGTAAACCGTGAGAGAGCGGTGATTGCATAGCGTGATTGTGACCGAATCACGTGCCAGATCAAAAACTTTTGGTTACTTGGTATAACAGACTTCCGAAACTATATAATTTTATTATTACATCATCTAATGATGTGATACTGTGGGAAGAGGAGCCTTGAGCTTCACCAGTGCTGTCCTTTTCAGGAGCAATAGCTACGTGCTTGTGTTTGCTTAGACAACACAAACCATAGCCAAAAGCTATGGAACCCGAAGGTTTTCGGGATTTTTAAAACCGGTGTCAATTGAAACAGATTGACACTTCCGAGTGACTCAGATCCACTCATTAAGGAAGTAAAGTCTTCCGACCGTCCTACTTGGTACGTATACCTCTTAAGCGTGCCATTTCATTACCCATCATTTCACGATGAGGTACTGTTAGAGGAGAAAGTCTTGAACTGTCAAAACACGTTCATTATTTTGAATGTGAAATCCTACATGAACATTCAGTTCATACGTAGGTCACTTGTACAAAAACGGGTGTCAACCGTATGAACGGTGATTGGATCGTGTGGTCGAAGCCGGGCCATACGCTAGATCGAAAACTTTATAGGGCGGTCTTCATTGTTTCTCCTAACA
This sequence comes from Rutidosis leptorrhynchoides, assembly GCF_046630445.1. Taxonomy (NCBI): domain Eukaryota; kingdom Viridiplantae; phylum Streptophyta; class Magnoliopsida; order Asterales; family Asteraceae; genus Rutidosis; species Rutidosis leptorrhynchoides. The sequence goes on along the minus strand of NC_092335.1, from coordinate 352,329,440 downwards.
AGGACAATGTATGCGCTCGACCACCTTTTATGACCATACAGGATGTATCCATTCCATCCTAAAGGGAGTCAAGTCTCCCGAACGACACACTTGCTGATTTATTTCAGAAGTTGTAGTCCAGACCAGTTGTAGGGTGACGAAAAATCTTGAAAAGTCATTGCTAAAATCGACTGGAAATCTACCAGGCCTCAACATCAAACAGGGAAACTGGTAGTCGAAGCTTTTCTCAATGAGGGAGATTTGCTAGCTTAATGGGAAGCGCACCATGATACACAAAATGTCAGTGATTGATCAGATTCCCAGTGGATAACCTCCGGAAAGGTAAGATATCAGCTTTTAAGCCTGATGAACCTCAATCTTTATGGTTGACTTAACGGATTAGACGGTTACCTTATAACCATCGATGATATCCGGACGTAATGTGTATCCTCCTAAGCACATTATTTTCTACCGACATCTCGCGATGTTAGGTACTGTGGGAGGCATTGGCTTGATCAATCGCGGGGTAGCCCGTACGGTTCTTTGGTTCGTTGGTTTCACCTTCTCGGCTCATGACTTCCATTTGTATCCCTTGTTTCACATATTTGAAGACATTATCAGGTTCGAGATCCTCTACATTTATTTGGATTATATATTTGGTACACTTGTTCAAGTTATCATTATTGTGCCGATTGCTTTATTTGGGGATTTTTTTTGGAGATTTTGGGATTACAAGTGGAAGTCACGTTGTTGTTATGATTTTGTTAAACCGTGCCCACGCTAGTTGTCTTTTTGGTTCATGTTCGTTGGTTCTTCTCACGCTTATGATGACGTTATTATTGAGTTGAAGATTATTTTCGAGTCGACTTTGCTTGAGGACAAGCAAGACTCTAGTGTGGGGTGATTTGATATTGCCCATCTTTCATATATTTATCAGGGCAATATCCTTCATTTTTGGTCCTTTGGATACGGTTTTTAGCTATTATTCATGAGTTTTTGGAAGATTATTATTTGAGAGCCGAGAAGTGATAAATTAAGAGTTTTATGGTATTATTGAGCGTTTACAGCAGTTCATATGATAAGGGATGATTTTGGTTATGATTTTATCAAGTTCTAAGTCAAAAGGAGGAAGAATTGCTGACTACGAAAGTGCGCACCGCGCAGATGGTTGCGCACCGCGCAAACAGTGCAAAACCAGATCAGGGATTTCAAGATTTCGGGGCACCAGTCTTGTTTAGTGAAAAGCGCGCCGCGCAGATTTTTGCGCACCGCGCAAAAGCGGCCGCCCAGCTATTTTTCAGGTATAAAAGGTTGCAGATTTTATTTTCAAGGGTTATCTTTTGGCAGCCGATTTTTGGAGCTTGTAGGTGCGATTTTCTGCAACTTTTGGGGAATTCCAAGGTTCTTATAACGCTCCAATCATTACGATTTCAAGGATCGATCCAACTAATCTTCAAGATTCATCGTGTTAGGTTGATTCTTAATTATCCAAAGATGTTTTCTCTTTTATTTATTACTTTGATTTTTATTGTTGCCATGATTATTGGCTAAGTTCTTTTATGCTTGTCTAGATTAATAAACCTATGTATTGGATGCTATTTATCAGTTTATTCTTCAATTTATGATGATTTGATGTTTGAATGAAAGAACCATTTTTATTGAAGCTAGACTTTTCGATTCAATTGGTTGTGTACTTGTTTGATAGGACGAGAGTTCATTAATTTAGTGCATTAATTTACAATTGGTTTGTCTTAATTGATTGTTTGCCTACTCGGAGACGAGGGTAAATTGAATTCAAAAGGCTAGACGAGATAGGGGTGAATTACACACAACGAGAGTTGGTGTGATTGTGATTTAAGTCTTCATATCAGTTGAGCTATTTAGTCACAATTAGGAGGTCTTAGGCTACGGGGAATTCCGTGTCGTGTAATCTTGGTTGAAGTGTTTGCGCTGGGGAATTCCAGGTGAACCGATTAGATAATTCACATAAGTTAGATAATAACTGGGGCTTAATTTAAATGCATCCAATACTAGGTGAAAAAGGTCTAGACAAGCATTCGTTTCTCTAATTGTTTACAACTATCTTAATTTACTCTTTTGTTTGCTTAAAGCTTAAACTGAAAACACCAAAAATATTGTTATTTCTTGTTATTAATTGAAACATTCTTGATTTGGCTAATCGTTAAATAGCCAACAAAACAAATTATCTTGTTATTCAATTTTCTAGATTAACTTAGTTTAATTTCATTAGTTACAATCTTAATTTTCACGTCTAAACTGTCCTTGGAACGATCTTGGATTTACCAACTTAATACTATTGCATGATCGGGTACACTACCCGTTAGTGTGTAGTAATCCTTTTAACCGGTATTTTCCATTATAAATTTATAGACGCGATTTTACACATCAGAAAGAAAAGGCAAATTTTTAGGATATTATGTTACTGAGCACGGTATTCAAGCCAATCCTAAGAAAATAGCCGCAATTGAGAACATGACTGCGCCTAAGACTGTTAAAGAATGCAAAGTTTGACTGGAAAGTTAGCGGCTTTGACTAGATTTTTGTCTAAAGCTGCGGAAAGGCAATTGCCTTTTTTTCGCACACTTAAAGGGTGTTTGAAGCAGAAGAATTTTGTATGGATAAAAGAGGCAGATAAGGCATTTCAAGAAATGAAGCAGCTGCTTGCTACGTTACCAACATTAATTGCGCATGTAGATGGCAAAATACTATACCTTTATATTTCGATTGCGAATGAAGCATTTGGTTCAGTACTTGTTGCGGAACGGAACAAAATCCAGAAACCAGTTTACTTTGTTAGCAAGGCACTCGCGGGAAGTGAAATAAACTACGCGCCTATTGAGAAATTTATTTATGCATTGGTTTTAACATCAAGAAGGTTATGCAGATACTTTCAAGGTCATCCAATACATGTTTTAACTGATTTGCCGGTTAAAAAAGTTTTGGGTACACCCGCGGTATCAGGAAGACTTGCCAAATGGGTAATTGAGTTAGGGGCATTTGAAATAACGTACTTGCTGTAGTGACCCGAACTTTTCCATGTTTATATATATTAATTGAGATTGATATTTACATGATTAAATGTTTCCAACATGTTAAGCAATCAAACTTGTTAAGACTTGATTAATTGAAATATGTTTCATATAGACAATTGACCACCCAAGTTGACCGGTGATTCACGAACGTTAAAACTTGTAAAAACTATATGATGACATATATATGGATATATATATATAGTTAACATGATACTATGATAAGTAAACATATCATTAAGTACATTAACAATGAACTACATATGTAAAAACAAGACTACTAACTTAATGATTTTTAAACGAGACATATATGTAACGATTATCGTTGTAAAGACATTTAATGTATATATATATCATATTAAGAGATATTCATACATGATAATATCATGATAATATAATAATTTAAAATCTCATTTGATATTATAAACATTGGGTTAACAACATTTAACAAGATCGTTAACCTAAAGGTTTCAAAACAACACTTACATGTAACGACTAACGATGACTTAACGACTCAGTTAAAATGTATATACATGTAGTGTTTTAATATGTATTTATACACTTTTGAAAGACTTCAATACACTTATCAAAATACTTCTACTTAACAAAAATGCTTACAATTACATCCTCGTTCAGTTTCATCAACAATTCTACTCGTATGCACCCGTATTCGTACTCGTACAATACACAGCTTTTAGATGTATGTACTATTGGTATATACACTCCAATGATCAGCTCTTAGCAGCCCATGTGAGTCACCTAACACATGTGGGAACCATCATTTGGCAACTAGCATGAAATATCTCATAAAATTACAAAAATATGAGTAATCATTCATGACTTATTTACATGAAAACAAAATTACATATCCTTTATATCTAATCCATACACCAACGACCAAAAACACCTACAAACACTTTCATTCTTCAATTTTCTTCATCTAATTGATCTCTCTCAAGTTCTATCTTCAAGTTCTAAGTGTTCTTCATAAATTCTACAAGTTCTAGTTACATAAAATCAAGAATACTTTCAAGTTTGCTAGCTCACTTCCAATCTTGTAAGGTGATCATATTGATGGATTTCAATACATAAACAAAGTCACAAACCCATTTTGTTACATATAAATTCGTGTGTATATGTATATATAAAGCGGAAGCAATTTCAAGTTTATGCATGTAAAGTTTAACCCTTTAAATTTGAAATCCATTAAAGATCTAGTCTTGAAAATACACTTAAATGTAAATAGAGCTAGTTAGATGTTTATACCTACTCCAAAATGGAGGTGAAGAACTAGGATGAAGAAGATGATGTAGATGAAGAAAACTTCTAACTTGAAGCCTCAAATCTTTGATACCCACAAGCAATAATCAACACCCAAGACTTGGTTAGGATTTTAGACACTTAATTACTTGCAAAAATCAACCAAGAATCCCTTGAAGAAAGGAGAGGAAATTGCAAGTATTATTTTCAAAATGCTAGAGTCAAAGAGTGTGTTAAAGTTGCACCAATGCATGTGTATTAGTCATAATTATATGGAGTAATCAAGGAAGGGTGGTTGGCACCTAGGAGCCTTCAAAAAAAATGGCCCCCCACCCCTTCCATTTATTTTATATTTTATTACATATTTATAAAAGATACATGCATTTAGTTGTAAGTATTTTATTTTATAAGCCTTTTATAAAATAAAATGCAACACACATATGTTACATACACTTTATATTATTTATAACCTATATAAATAATATACAACATGTAGTAACTTATAATTATCCAAATAATTATATCTAGCATTTATTTTAGAAAACCAATTTCTAAAATTCAAGTGTCGTGTATTTGCTTTAATGATCCGATTGTCAAAACAAATACATAAAGTGTTGATAGCTTGTTATTGGGTATGACCCGACTTGGATCACAACATGTAAGCCACATTAATTTATTATGTCTCTCGGGCACAAGAAAATCCTTCAATCTCCCACTTGCACGAGAAACATAAGGAATTAATGCAAGTGACAGATACCACCTAACGACCGTCCATCACCCCCAACATGTTATGACTTAGTGCCATTCAATAACATCATCCCTTTCGAGTTTCCATTTCGAATATGATTTAGGTGAATCTTTCAATATATCCTTTTGCCCTAGATGTCATGTTAAATCCAAGAGACATAGAATGATCACTCTCTTATAGATTTAACTTTGTCAGGCCTTAGACATCTGACTCTCAACGAATAAGAGGGACAAATTCCATCTTGACTACATACGTCCTAGACATTACACTTCGTACCATACCTGAAACCTCCCTTATGTACTACCATGTTTCAGAATAGCGAAGGAAAGAATCAAGGCACAATATTCGGTGAATATCTGAACCCAATATGTGTCTCAGGTCAGAGGATATAATGATATTCTCCTTTACTCAAGATTACATGTGATCAACCACAAAGGTTCCATATAGTAATCTTGAGAGCGGGTCTTCCAATATTTGTGTCCCACAAATATCTATGAACCTTGGTTGCAACCTTGCCCTACATTCACCATTTGAATGTTAACCAATCCAAGTTCATAATAGTCTAGACCTCACACTTGTTCCCACAAATGTGATCAACTACGGAATTTAGAATAATAATTTATTCATGGATAAAATATGCTAAATTGGAACATGACTCATAATTTAAATTAATACCATAATTATATTAATGAGTTTGAACTAATTCGTTCCGTTACAATACATAAAGTAGATCAATTCCAATCACTAGAATGTCGAAGCCCTAATGCACAAACATGTCCCTCATGTTTTGGCCCATGTAAAAGCTTCGTGAGTGGATCCGCAACATTTTGATCTGTGTGAACTTTGTGAATACATATCTTTCCCTTTTCAACCTCATCCCTAATGTAGTTGAATCTCCGCTCAATGTGACGAGTCTTTTGATGAGCACGAGGTTCCTTGATTTGAGCAATCGCACCCTCGTTGTCACAAAAGATCTCAAGAGGGTCCTGAATGGAAGGGACCACTCCTAAGTCGTCGATGAATTTCTTCATCCATGCAGCTTCCTGAGCTGCCAATGAGGCGGCAATGTACTCCGACTCTGTAGTGGATAACGCAACAACTTCCTGTTTCGCACTCTTCCAAGAGACCGCACCACCATTTAACATGAATACATAACCGGATTGTGACCGAGAGTCATCTCGATCAGTTTGGAAACTCGCGTCCACGTAACCTTTTACAACGAGTTCCTCCTCACCAGACCCATATATTAGAAACATATCCTTAGTCCTTCTAAGGTATTTCAATATACATTTAACCGCAGTCCAATGACTATTTCCTGGGTTATTCTGGTATCTACTTGTCAAGCTTAGAGCGCATGACACATCCGGTCTAGTACATATCATTGCATACATGATAGACCCAATAGCAGATGCGTATGGGACTTTCTTCATTCTCTCTTGTTCATCTTTCGTGGTAGGACACTGAGATGAACTGAGAACGGTTCCTCTTTGAATAGGTACCAAACCTTTCTTAGAGTTTTCCATCTTGAACCTTTTCAAGACCTTATCAATGTATGTACTTTGACTTAAGCCTATCAATCTCTTGGATCTATTCCTATAGATTCCAATCCCCAATATATATTGTGCTTCTCCAAGATCCTTAATGGAGAAGCAACTTTTTAACCAAGTTTTGACCTCTTGCATTGTGGTTATATCATTCCCAAATAATAATACGTCATCCACATATAGCACAAGGAACATTATGGAGCTCCCACTAGCCTTCTTGTATACACAAGCTTCATCACCATTTTTAATAAAGCCAAATTTCTTTGCCTCTTCATTAAAACGATGATTCCACATTCTCGATGCTTGTTTCAACCCATAGATTGATTTCTTTAACTTGCATACTTTTTTAGGATTTTTCGGATCGACAAAACCTTCGGGCTGTGCCATATAGACATCTTCCTCAAGATATCCATTTAGGAAAGCGGTTTTGACATCCATTTGCCAAATTTCGTAATCATAATGAGCAGCGATGGCAAATAATATCCTAATAGACTTTAGCATTGCCACAGGCGAGAAGGTCTCATCATAGTCAACCCCTTGAGTTTGAGTGAAACCCTTTGCTACAAGTCTAGCTTTGTATGTATCCAAGTTTCCATGTATGTCGGTTTTCATCTTGAAAATCCACTTGCAATCAACTAGCTTAGAGCTAGGAGGTTGCTCAACAAGTTCCCAAACTTGGTTTTCATACATGGATTGCATCTCGGCGTTCATGGCTTCCTGCCATTTATCTTTATCTATCCTTGATAAAGCATCTTTGTAGTTTGTCGGTTCATCCAAATCAACCGTATAGCAACCATCCACGAGAAACCCATATCTCTCGGGAGGATTACTAATCCTACTAGATCTTCGAACGTCTTGTGTACCTTGATCATCCACTTGATCATTTTCAGCATCCTCATGTTGAGTGCTAGTGTCAACCAATTGTGTATCATCGGCTTGATCTTGTACCTCTACAAGATCTATTTTTCTTTCACCATCACCTTCCATAAGGAACTTGGTTTCAAGGAATTCCGCTTTCCGAGCTATAAATACCGTTTGCTCGGATGGATCATAGAAGTAATATCCCATGTCATCTTTGGGATATCCTATGAAGATACACTTTGTGGATCGAGCATGTAGCTTATTTGCTACATAACGCTTAGGATAAGCTTCACATCCCCATACTTTCAAGTATGAAAGAGAAGGAGGTTTTCCAAACCACATCTCATGAGGAGTTCGTTCCACTTTCTTGGTTGGGGCCATATTTAAAATACGAGCCGCGGAGCTTAGACAATAACCCCAAAATGATAGAGGTAACGAGCTTCTAGCCATCATAGATCGAACCATATCCATTAGGGTTCGGTTCCTCCTTTCGGATACTCCATTTAGTTGGGGTGTTCCGGGTGGAGTAAGTTGTGAGATGATCCCACAACTCCTAAGATGATCTTGGAAGGCATCGCTTAGGTATTCACCTCCTCTATCGGTACGAAGTACCTTGATTGTCCTATTGAGTTGATTTTGTACTTCGTTTTGATATTCTTTGAATGCTTTAAACGTTTCGTCCTTGTGTCTTAGTAAATAGACATATCCGAAACGACTAAAGTCATCAATGAAAGTAACAAAGTATCTTTCACCATTCCTAGTTATGGGTTTAAAGGGTCCACATACATCCGAATGTATTAAACCCAATAAATCTTTAGCCCTTTCATGAGTGCCTTTGAAAGGTGCTTTAGTCATCTTGCCTTGTAAACAAGATTCACATACATCAAACGAATCCATTTCATTTGATTTCAAAAGTCCATTCCTTTGAAGTGTATGCATTCGGTTCTTGTTTATATGTCCAAGGCGACAATGCCATAAATAGGAATCACTCAAATCCCTTTTGAGTTTCTTGGTGCTAGTATGGTATATTGAGCTATTAGATGATGCATCATCATGAACCAATTCATAAATTCCATTTGAAGGCGTAGCCTTGAAATAGAATATATCATCTTTAGAAAAATGGATATCATTATCAATAAAATTAACATTGAAACCACATTGTCTTAAGCGAGAAATAGAAATAATGTTTCGACATAAATCCGGTGCATACAAAACATTTTCTAAAATAAGCTCCAATCCACTTGGAAGCTTCAAAACAAATTCTCCTTGAGCTTTAACATGCACCTTTGCACCATTGCCCATATAGAGACTTGATGTTCCCGCTTTATGATCACTTCTTTTGAACCCCTGCAAAGAATTGCAAATATGAGTTCCACATCCCGTGTCTAATACCCATGTATTAGAAGAAGTAATACTAAGCTCTATATATACCATATATATATTACCTGAGGTTTGCCCTGCATCCCTCTTGTCCTTCAACTCTTTAAGATAGACCGGACAGTTTCGTTTCCAATGACCCATCTCACCGCAACCGAAACATGGGTCTTCCTTGGGGTTTGCCTTCTCGGCTACCTTTTGCTTCTTGGCCTTGTTGATGGTTGGGGTAACCATCTTCCCCTTCCCTTTGCCTTGATGGACGGGTCCTTTTCTCTTAGCCACCTTTGGCTTAGAGGTGTTACCTTTAGACCCACCTTGATCAATTGCTAACACGGGTAAAGCTCTTTTACCCATGCTTGTTTCCGCCGTCCTAAGCATACCATGAAGCTCACCTATGCTCTTATCCATCCCATTCATGTTGTAATTAATTACAAATTGATCAAACCTCTTTGATAGGGAGTTAAGGATAAGATCGGTGGCTAACTCATTAGATATGTTAAGGTTGAGACGGTTAGCACGATCGATAAGGCTTTTCATCTTAAGTACATAAGATGAAACCGATTGGGATTCGTCCATACGACAAGCATGAAGCGCCCGAACCGTTTCGAAACGCTCAACACGTGCTTGTTGGAGAAACATCTCCTTCAATTGTGTTATCATGTCGTAAGCGCTATGATGCTCGAAATCCTTTTGGAGTTCGGGTATCATAGTCCCAAGCATTAAGCATGAGACTTGAAGGGAGTCGTGGCAATACTTATCGTAAGAGGCCATTGCCTCCACATCACTCTCATCCGGTTGGTCGGGAATGGGGTCCTCAAGCACATACATTTTATCCTCTTGTTTGAGGACAATCCGAAGATTGCGGAACCAATCCATAAAATTTGTATGGTTGAGTTTGTCTTTCTCGAGGAGAGACCGTAACGATAGGTTGTTAAAGTTAAGTGGTGCGTTGTTCATGTTGTTGTTGTTATTAGCGGCCATCTACAAAATTCAACAAAGTTCTTTTAAGTATCGATTTGGATTTAATAAACAATACCCTTTTAATTTGTTTTATTAAATATTAGAATCCAACGGTAAATCAAATTTCGGTTAGGTGACCTTTATCCCGTCATTTGATTTAGCTAGGTAGTCATAATGACAATTGCAATCCTTTTGCAACTTCTAAGTTATGGGATCATGCAATCCTTTTGCATGGCATATTAATCCCATCAACGCCTATTTGTTCCTCATGCTTCGGTGACCCTAAGTTCATGATTCCCAAATCAAGTCGTCCTACTTGTGTAGACATGTAGACTTAACATACAAGTGGTTAGGTGACCTTTATCCCACAAGCATGCAAAGTGTACTTTATTCATATTAGTTCACTCATGACGGTTAGGTGACCTTTATCCCATCATGAGATTCCTAATATGTCTAAGTGTTTCCACAAAAGGATGGCGTTTAACTTGTTTATCTTGTATTAGTAAAGGGATTTTAGGTTTTCTACATTCTAGTTTAGAAAACAAAGTGCTATACACCAACATGCATTTGGTGTGTAGTATGTTTATGAAAAACCCATTTTCATGTGCCTTTTAGTAACCAATTACTAGTTTTAACCATTTCATTACCTTTTAAATAAACCATTTTATTCAAGTCTAATAACCAATTATTAGTGTCATTTTGTTATGTTTTATTATAACCATTTTATAATGTATTATGCAAGTGTAATCATGTGATGATCTTGTAGCAACCAAACATACAAACATACACAAACATGCATAGCAAAGTGTTCACAATCAAGAGCCATTTTGGTAGACATTTGTTTAGCCAATAAACAAATGTCACCTAAGGGGTTAAACCAAAGTAAGAGATTTTACCAAAATCTCCCACTTAATCTTGTAATCTTCAAAACTTCATCTTGTAATCTTCTTCATGAATCTTCACTTTCATTTTACAAAATCATATCCTAATACAATTTTTCTAGAAAATGAAATAACAACCTATTCTATTTTACAAACCAAAATAGAACAAATTACATACAAAATACAAGATTAATTACAACTTTTACAAACCAAAATTACAAAATAATTACAAGCCATATGAATGAATATTACACCCATGAATAATCACCAAATCAATCAACCAAACAAACACATGGCCTAGGCTCGATTGTGAACAACAACATAACATCAAACATGGCCAAAACTTGAAATCCCAAACCCATTTTTGGGACCAAATATTTCGGCCATCACCATACACCCACCAAAACTCAATATTTTTACATTCTACTTTCATGCATGTTGGTAGATTGTAAAGAAAGTGAGTTTACTAGCCAAAAACAAGAAGCATATTAACAAGACTTTGGCTCTAGATACCATTGATGGATTTCAATACATAAACAAAGTCACAAACCCATTTTGTTACATATAAATTCGTGTGTATATGTATATATAAAGCGGAAGCAATTTCAAGTTTATGCATGTAAAGTTTAACCCTTTAAATTTGAAATCCATTAAAGATCTAGTCTTGAAAATACACTTAAATGTAAATAGAGCTAGTTAGATGTTTATACCTACTCCAAAATGGAGGTGAAGAACTAGGATGAAGAAGATGATGTAGATGAAGAAAACTTCTAACTTGAAGCCTCAAATCTTTGATACCCACAAGCAATAATCAACACCCAAGACTTGGTTAGGATTTTAGACACTTAATTACTTGCAAAAATCAACCAAGAATCCCTTGAAGAAAGGAGAGGAAATTGCAAGTATTATTTTCAAAATGCTAGAGTCAAAGAGTGTGTTAAAGTTGCACCAATGCATGTGTATTAGTCATAATTATATGGAGTAATCAAGGAAGGGTGGTTGGCACCTAGGAGCCTTCAAAAAAAATGGCCCCCCACCCCTTCCATTTATTTTATATTTTATTACATATTTATAAAACATACATGCATTTAGTTGTAAGTATTTTATTTTATAAGCCTTTTATAAAATAAAATGCAACACACATATGTTACATACACTTTATATTATTTATAACCTATATAAATAATATACAACATGTAGTAACTTATAATTATCCAAATAATTATATCTAGCATTTATTTTAGAAAACCAATTTCTAAAATTCAAGTGTCGTGTATTTGCTTTAATGATCCGATTGTCAAAACAAATACATAAAGTGTTGATAGCTTGTTATTGGGTATGACCCGACTTGGATCACAACATGTAAGCCACATTAATTTATTATGTCTCTCGGGCACAAGAAAATCCTTCACATATAACCTCAAGAAATCTTTGTTTATTACAGTAGGTTATCATTCTAATACAAGGTAATAATTATATTCAAATTTTGGTTCAATTTCTATAACTATAACAATCTTATTTCAAGTGATGATCTTACTTGAACTTGTTTTCGTGTCATGATTCTGCTTCAAGAACTTCGAGCCATCCAAGGATTCGTTGAAGCTAGATCCATTTTTCTCTTTTCCAGTAGGTTTATCCAAGGAACTTAAGGTAGTAATGATGTTCATAACATCATTCGATTCATACATATAAAGCTATCTTATTCGAAGGTTTAAACTTGTAATCACTAGAACATAGTTTAGTTAATTCTAAACTTGTTCGCAAACAAAAGTTAATCCTTCTAACTTGACTTTTAAAATCAACTAAACACATGTTCTATATCTATATGATATGCTAACTTAATGATTTAAAACCTGGAAACACGAAAAACACCGTAAAACCGGATTTACGCCGTCGTAGTAACACCGCGGGCTGTTTTGGGTTAGTTAATTAAAAACTATGATAAAATTTGATTTAAAAGTTGTTATTTTGAGAAAATGATTTTTATTATGAACATGAAACTATATCCAAAAATTATGGTTAAACTCAAAGTGGAAGTATGTTTTCTAAAATGGTCATCTAGACGTCGTTCTTTCGACTGAAATGACTACCTTTACAAAAACGACTTGTAACTTATTTTTCCGACTATAAACCTATACTTTTTCTGTTTAGATTCATAAAATAGAGTTCAATATGAAACCATAGCAATTTGATTCACTCAAATCGGATTTAAAATGAAGAAGTTATGGGTAAAACAAGATTGGATAATTTTTCTCATTTTAGCTACGTGAAAATTGGTAACAAATCTATTCCAACCATAACTTAATCAACTTGTATTGTATATTATGTAATCTTGAGATACTATAAACACGTGTACAATGTTTTGACCTATCATGTCGACACATCTATATATATTTCGGAACAACCATAGACACTCTATATGTGAATGTTGGAGTTAGCTATACAGGGTTGAGGTTGATTCCAAAATATATATAGTTTGAGTTGTGATCAATACTGAGATACGTATACACTGGGTCGTGGATTGATTCAAGATAATATTTATCGATTTATTTCTGTACATCTAACTGTGGACAACTAGTTGTAGGTTACTAACGAGGACAACTGACTTAATAAACTTAAAACATCAAAATATATTAAAAGTGTTGTAAATATATTTTGAACATACTTTGATATATATGTATATATTGTTATAGGTTCGTGAATCAACCAGTGGCCAAGTCTTACTTCCCGACGAAGTAAAAATCTGCGAAAGTGAGTTATAGTCCCACTTTTAAAATCTAATATTTTTGGGATGAGAATACATGCAGGTTTTATAAATGATTTAAAAAATAGACACAAGTACGTGAAACTACATTCTATGGTTGAATTATCGAAATCGAATATGCCCCTTTTTATTAAGTCTGGTAATCTAAGAATTAGGGAACAGACACCCTAATTGACGCGAATCCTAAAGATAGATCTATTGGGCCTAACAAACCCCATCCAAAGTACCGGATGCTTTAGTACTTCGAAATTTATATCATATCCGAAGGGTGTCCCGGAATGATGGGGATATTCTTATATATGCATCTTGTTAATGTCGGTTACCAGGTGTTCACCATATGAATGATTTTTATCTCTATGTATGGGATGTGTATTGAAATATGAAATCTTGTGGTCTATTATTATGATTTGATATATATAGGTTAAACCTATAACTCACCAACATTTTTGTTGACGTTTTAAGCATGTTTATTCTCAGGTGATTATTAAGAGCTTCCGCTGTTGCATACTTAAATAAGGACGAGATTTGGAGTCCATGCTTGTATGATATTGTGTAAAAACTGCATTCAAGAAACTTATTTTGTTGTAACATATTTGTATTGTAAACCATTATGTAATGGTCGTGTGTAAACAGGATATTTTAGATTATCATTATTTGATAATCTACGTAAAGCTTTTTAAACCTTTATTAATGAAATAAAGGTTATGGTTTGTTTTAAAATGAATGCAGTCTTTGAAAAACGTCTCTTATAGAGGTCAAAACCTCGCAACGAAATCAATTAATATGGAACGTTTTTAATCAATAAGAACGGGACATTTCAGTTGGTATCCGAGCGTTGGTCTCAGAGAACCAGAATTTTGCATTAGTGTGACTTATCGAGTTTGTTAGGATGCATTAGTGAGTCTGGACTTCGACCGTGTTTACTTGAAAAATGATTGCTTAACAAATTTTGTTGGAAACTATATATTTTTAACATGTGAATATTATGTGATATATTAATCTCTTAACGCGTTTGATATTATGTGATAGATGTCTACCTCTAGAACAAGTCCCATTGACTCACCTAATAATAATGAAGAGTCAAATGTAAATTGGAATGATTCGTGGACTGATTCACAAGTTCCAGAAGAGGAACCGGAAGAAGAGTCGGAACCGGAAGAAGAATCGGAACCGGAAGAAGAATCGGAACTGGATGAAGAAATAGAATCGGTGGGGGAAATAATAAAACGGTTAAGTAAAAGAAAATCCTCAACCAACCGACCAAGGTTAATTATGGTCAATGGTGTTTCCGCCAAGGAAGCAAAATATTGGGAGGATTACCAATTCTCCGATGAATCGGATTCCGACGAGAATTCCGATGATGTTATAGAAATTACCCCAACTGAATTTAAAAAGGCAAAAGAAAATAATAAGGGAAAGGGCATAAAAATAGAGAAATCTAATTCCAACCCCGATGAACTTTATATGTATCGTCAATCTCCGAAGTCCTTAAGTTGTAACAATGACCCGGGAACCTCTAAACCACCAGGTTTTTCTAAACCAATGTGGAAAACGACGGCTCGTATTAGGGGAACATCATATATCCCTAGAAACTTGGCAAAACGAACCAAAACTGAAGAAGAAGAAACAAGCGAGTCGGAATAAGATAGTTGTATTCGTGTGGTGTAATATATGTAATATAGTGTGCTTATGCTTTATGATATATGTAAAAATTGCTTGTATTAATAAGTATTTTTTTTTATGAATCTAACTCTTGTCTATTTTGCAGTATAAAAACACAAAATGGATAGACAACCCAATATTTTAAGAGACCTACCCGGAGACATGATTGATGAAATCTTGTCTAGAGTCGGTCAGAATTCTTCGGCACAACTATTTAAGGCGAGATCAGTTTGTAAGACATTCGAAGAACGTTCCAAGAATGCCTTGGTTTATAAAAGGCTTTCGTTCGAAAGATGGGGGATATCACATTGGGAAATCTATAAGTTACGATGTGTTTACTTTGACGCATATATTGCGGGGAACCCAAATGCTATTTTACGCAATGGGTTAAGAAATTATTTTGACTCAATATATCCGAATATTGGACTTCGTGATTTAGAAAAAGCAGCTAACATGCAACATAAAGAAGCATGTTATGCTTACGGATTAGTAATGTTCGCTTCTCACCAAAGTGAGAACAAGAACATCGGGCTACAACTATTAAACAAAACGTTCCCACAAGTGACGGAGTCGGTAATTGGGGTAAGAAATGAGGTTTTTAGATTTTTACGGGACTATTGGACATTACGTAACTCTCGTCCCTTTGACGACGTTACAACACGCTGTCTTATCAACGGCCATAACGGTTATGTTCCACAAGACCAAGGATGGGAAGTAATCCTAGTAAAACCAGAATGCATGACTTGTTTCTGGACGTATGAATTACGTGTCTTTATTGCCTTTGCTGAACGACTTGTGTACTAGCTAGAATTATCTTTACAACCATCTTGTATCAAATTTATTGTGTGCTATATTTCATGCTATATGTAAAATAAGCGGTATTGTAAGTTTGTAAAATATTGTGTAAAAGTTTGAACGCGAAATATTATTATAATCAGTTTTTCATATAGAATTGTAGTAGTTGAATTGTATATTAGCTACTAAGTATGAACTTAATGGGTAGGTACTACCCGAATTTAAACTTATAAAACGCTAATATGAAGAAAAAGCTTTTATAAATGAGTTCATATTATGCTACGAAATACTATTAACTACTCTTAATATTCTGTATGATTAACTTGTTCCATTTGACTATTTTGAAGGAAATGGCACCGACTACTCGACACACCGTGAATATGAATGAAGAGGAATTCCGTACTTTTCTAGCTTCAAACATAGCCGCAGTACAGGCTGCGCTACATACCAACAATAACCTTGGATCTAGCAGTACAGGAAATCGTGTAGGATGCACCTACAAAGAATTCACTGCCTGCAAATCTTTGGAATTTGATGGAACCGAAGGACCGATCGGATTGAAACGGTGGACCGAGAAGGTCGAATCGGTGTTTGCCATAAGTAAGTGTACTGAAGAGGACAAAGTGAAGTACGCTACGCATACCTTCACAGGTTCTGCGTTAACATGGTGGAATACCTATCTAGAGCAAGTGGGACAAGATGATGCGTATGCACTACCGTGGTCAGCATTCAAGCACTTGATGAACGAGAAGTACCATCCCAGAACCGAGGTCAATAAGCTCAAGACAGACCTTAGAGGGTTACAAACCCAAGGATTTGATATTACCACGTACGAAAGATGATTCACAGAATTGTGCCTATTGTGTCCGGGAGCATTCGAAGATGAGGAAGAGAAGATCGACGCGTTTGTGAAAGGATTACCGGAAAGAATCCAAGAAGATATAAGTTCACACGAGCCCGCCTCCATAAAACAGGCATGTAGAATGGCTCACAAACTAGTGAACCAGATTGAAGAAAGAATTAAAGAACAGACTGCTGAAGAGGCCAATATGAAGCAAGTCAAAAGAAAGTGGGAGGAAAACGGTGATAAGAATCACCAATACAACAACAACAGCAATTACAACAATAATCGCAACAATTATCCCAACAATCGCAACATCAATCGCAACTAAACGGCCCAACAACAACAACAACAACAACTACAACAATCATCCCAATAACAATAATAACCGCAACAACAACAACAATCAGAAGCAGCTATGCCTAAGGTGTGAAAAGTATCACTCGGGGTTCTGCACCAAATTTTGAAACAAGTGTAAAAGAAATGGTCATAGCGCGGCGAAGTGTGAGGTCTACGGACCAGGGGTTAATAGAACGAAAGGAACAAATGGTGTCGGAACGAGTAATGGCGGAGCAAGTAGTGTCGGAGCAAGTTATTGATGGTTATGCGAGGTGTATATAAAATAGCTTTATATTTTAGCAGAAAATACTATTAAATACGATACAATTTTACACAAGATATTTATTTATTTAGAGAATGGATATACTTAAACCTTGCTACAATACTTATAGGCAGTGTACCTAATCGTACAGTAGTGTAGTTTTTAGTAAGTCCGGTTCGTTCCACAGGGAAAATCTTTAAACAAAGCTTAACGCTATATTAGTTTACTTTTATAAAAATACAAATATATATATATATATAAGTAATATTATTATTATAAAGGGGGGTTTTTACCGTTTAATGACCGGTTTGTCGATTTTAAAACTTTAGTCGCAGTTAAAACCAAATGTAAAATAATAAATAAATACAAGACTTAATTTAAAGCGTAAAGTAAATAACGATAATGAAATTGCGAATAATAAAAGTGCGATAAAATAAACTTGCAATAATTAAAAAGTACGATAATTAAAAGTGCAATTAAATATAATAACAATAAAAATGAGATAATTAAAAGTGCAATTAAATATAAAATAAAGGAAATTAAATATGAAATAAAAGAATTATGCTTATTTAAACTTCCGTAACCATGATGTTTGACGTGTTGATTTTAGTTTTATGCCCATGGGTTAATTGTCCTTTGTCCTGGATTATTTAATATGTCCGTCTGGTTTTTGTCCATAACAATCCATCAGTCATAAATATAAAGTGCGAGTGTCCTCGTCAAATTATCCTTATACCCGAAGTTAAATATTCCAACTAATTGAGGACTTAAACTGTAATAAGATTTTAATACTTTGTTTAATAATTACACCAGGATGTCGACTGAGTGTAACCCAAGGTTTTAATATTTTGTTATCAATTATACCAAGTGTCCTTGTACATAATTTCACCCCTGTTTTAATTATTCTAGTGGCTATTAATCCATTCCCGTGTCCAGTTAAATGAACGATTATTCGTACATATAAATACCCCGCCCATCGTGTCCGATTGAGTGCATATGGTAATTTATAGGGACGCCCAATTGTAAATCTTTATATTAACATTAACAAACTATCATTTAGTTAAACAAATATAAAGCCCATTAATAGCCCATAGTCTAATTTCCACAAGTGTCGTTCTTTTGTCCAAACCCCAATTATGGTACAAAGCCCAATTACCCAATTTTAATAATTAGCCCAACATCATGATTATTTCGGATTAAATAAGCATAATAATAACTTAGCTATGAGACATTAAATTAAAAAGGTTGAACATAACTTACAATGATTAAAAATAGCGTAGCGTTACACGGACAGAATTTCGACTTACACCCTTACAACATTTGCTAACATACCCTTATTATTAGAATTATAATTAAAATTAAAATTAAAATATAAATTATAAATATAAATATTACGTATATAGATATAGAGAGATGGATGGATATATGTTTTTGTGTTCACCAAACTGCGAATTTATAGGAGATGTGGCCTGAGTTTTCATGCCATGCGATCGCATGGACTTTCTTCTTCCTGGCCATGCGATCGCATGGCCAGCTGGGAGAGCTCACATGTTGCTTGTTTCCTTGTGCCGACGTTTTATAAATATAATATAATATATATATTAATTTTAAGAATTAATTATATATTATATTATATTCATATGCATAGTTGACTTGTAATTTTTAGTCCGTTGCGTCGAGCGTTGAGAGTTGACTCTGGTCCCGGTTCCGGATTTTCGAACGTCCTTGCGTACAATTTAATATCTTGTACTTTGCGTTTTGAATCTTGTACTCTTGTAATTTTGAGACGTTTCTTATCAATAATTGGAACCTCATTGATTGTATTTCGTACTTTTGAGCTTTTTGGTCGTTTGCGTCTTCAATTCGTCGAATCTGTCTTTTGTCTTCACCTTTTATTATTTAAACGAATATCACTTGTAAATAGAACAGTTGCAACTAAAAGCTTGTCTTTCTTGAGGAATAATGCTATGAAATATATGTTCATTTTTAGCATTATCAAATATTCCCACACTTGAGCGTTGCTTGTCCTCAAGCAATATAGTCTTGAAATACAAGAATCACTTCTTTATTCTTCACACGTTGTACATCAGTGATTTCTTTACGGCGGTATAAACAATGGTAGTAACGATGTGGTTTACAGTCCCACATGACTATAAAATTTAGATCCATTAAGGAAATTGGATCTTTATGAAAACATTTGATCTTTTGAAAATTAAATCTAGTTTTTACCCTAGATAAGTTTTCCGGAATAACCCTTCACCGGTGTTTGCAAAATATTTTTGTGGGCTTGGTGGGTTTCAGATTTGAAAATTTTAGCTCAAAACTTGCGGTTTTGTGTCACCCACTTGCTAACCTTATATTAGGAAAGCAACACGTCCAGTTTACTTGTCCCGTATATTACCTTTCAGTAAACTACCGTCCGGTTGTAAAGGAAAGCGTTGAACAAGCAACTGTTAAGGCAATGTCCCTTGACATGCTTTTAATTATGGTCTATAACGTGTCGGACGCAATTACTATCCTTGGTAGGAGCAATAGTAAAGCTCACCCTTATAATTTTTCGGTCTGGCACAAGGTCCTGTCCTTGACCATGCTATGCAACCACCATTCTTACGGTTGACACCCGATTTGGTTCAGGTGACCTAATGAATTCCAGGTGAATTCCTAGGATTTTAGGTTCAATGGTAATGAACGCATTGAAAATGGGTTTTCAGAAAACAAATCGGTTTATAATTTGATCAAAATATTTTCTCGTTCAGGCTCGAGTTTAGATATCATTGAATTCCATGAGTTTGAATTCTCAATCTTTAAGGTCAATCTCTAGAATTGAGTAATATCAGGCTTAAAAGCTGATTTTTAATCTTTAAGGAGATTATCCTTTCTGGGGATCTGATTCATTAGTCTTATCCAGCTAATTTGCACGGTGCCCCCCATTTTACGAGACAGATCCTCTCATGGTTAGGATAAGTCTGACCACTTGGCAACCCTGTTTAATGCTGAGGTCCGTGGATTTCCTGCTGATTTTAGTGATGACTTTTCTAGGTTTTTCGTCAACCTACAGCTGGTCTGGACGACAACTTCTTGACCTAAATCAAGAAGCGCGTTTCTTTTTCGGAAGACTTTACTTCCTTTTAATGATGGAATTGATTCATCGTGTAGATCCATCTCTTCTTTTCTTTCATCGGGTTAAATAGTTTAGTTTAGTCCAAAGCAAAAGTATTTTCAGTTATTTGTTACAGAATTATGTGACATATGTTTAAGATAACTTGGTAATTTTTCCCACACTTGGCTTTTATTTTCCTTTTTATTGTCCTCTATTCCATTTTAAATGAATTTTAACATTTTGGTTTGTTTCTTAATTTATGTCCTTTCTGAGGTAACAATAATTTCGGTGTTAACACCTAGTTTTATCGTTCATAAATATGTATAAACATGATTTTGAGTTCATTTAATTGAAAATTTTGAAAAATTTTACTAGAATTGGGTAGTCAGTATATAAGACTAGGGCTGTTCTTTATCATCAGAGAGCACTAGATTCTAATACAACTACTACGTTACTAGTATTTTTAATGGTAACCAAGTGTTTAAGATAAAAATTTTAAAAATCCGAAAGAATTTAACCCCTTCCCACACTTAAGATCTTGCAATGCCCTCATTTGCAAGAAATCAGTAACAATTTAAATTATTGAGGGTGATTAGCGTAAAAATGATTAAATTTTACCAAAGTTTCCAAACATATTGGCGTTTGGTTGCTGAATGATAAATGGTGCATATCATTTGTTCATTTCGTCTGTTGTTACATCACATTTATTTGTCATCTTGTCGTCAAAATTAGTAGCTTTTGCTGAACTTAATGCCAGTCTTTGAAAATGCGCTGTTTTACCCTGTTTTGTACAATCGACAATATACATACATACAAATATAATCATGCATGGCAATTTGAAATGGGACTTAATATCCCACTTTCAAATTCTAAATATGAAATATTAGTACACAATAATAATAAAATAATAAAAATTACACAAATATATCCAATAACATAAGTTTAAACATGAAAAAGTCAAAAGATAAAAACATAAAAATCATAAAAATAACCAAATGGAACTAAATCAGTCTGGATATGGGTTCCAGTTCATCTCGTCAGGTGGGTTCCATTGTTGGTTATAGGTGTTTTGATAGGCTTGGTTATAGTCATACCGGTTAAAGGGTGGTCGGATATCGGGGCTATGTGGCGGAAAATGAGCAGGTCGAGTAGGTACATAGTTATTTGGTACCTGATATGATAGCTGGCTCATGATTTGGTGCTGATGAACTAACCAGCTATCGTGTTGGCATCGCCTATAATCCTCGTATACTCGCTCGGAGTTCCACTGCTCATAGATACTATGTCTGGCCGCGTTCGTCATTGCTTCCTCATCTATACGAACGTGGACGTCAAGAATAGCATCTCGAAAGACATCCCTAATGTCTTCCGCCTCCTCCATTTCCTCGTCTGAGCCTCTCTCTACCTGAGAATGAGATCCCTCATAGGGTACTGCCTGGTTACGTCTACTTTTCAATACCTTAGCACCCACATAAACTTTCAATCCTAAGCGCTCAACCTGTTCTCTACAAAGCTGTAATGGACCCCCTTGGTTCCTATCAACACCTAAATACTCTCCAATGAGAGTCACAAAAATACCTCCTCCTATTATACTCCCGTCCTGCATTCCCTCTACCATTTTAGATAAATAAAAAGCAACACAGTAAGGGATATTGACAAAGCTTCTAGGATCCCGAATACACTTTAGGTAGAATAAATCATGTAAGGTAATTTTTTATTTATTATGACCTCTCTGTGTAATCGAGTTAGCCAAAAATCTATGAATAATACGAAGCTCGGCTCTGTCAATATGTGTATAGGAGTGTCCTCCTGCTCGTGTAAAAACATCAAAATGTGACATACGCCTCCAAATGGCGTCAGCGTCAAAGTTACTATCTACCCTTTCACCATAATGAATCAAATTTGTACAATCGGGTAATAGCAACTCACCAGGAGTATATATCTGTAAGGCCCTGGGCATGTCCAACATGGACATTCTGTATATCCTACCGCCAAGGATAAACCTAAGAAATCTTCTATCATCTATTCTAACTATATTTGTATCAAGTGATACAGTACTCATCAACTCAACACACCATTCCTTATATACAGGTCTACGAATGGTGAAAAGACATTCCCAATCTGTAAAAGAAGAACTGCCATACCTTTGAACTAAAAGCTGTCTAACACGGTCAGCAAGATGGACCGTTTCCAAAGGGGCCCAATCGATTACCCTTGGCACCTCTACATTTTTTGTTACCAATTTGAATTTGTTCCTTTGATATGTCTCGTAATCTCTCCATCTCCTATCAAATCTCAGATTAGGATGCAAAGTGTGCTCAGGAATCGTTGGGAATTCTACTGGTGGCCTCATTGGGAATACTATGAATTCATCAACAAACTGTACCGGATCATAATAAGGTATGTGCTGATCAGGCTGTTGTTGTTCCTGTTGTGGTTCTTGTTCGTGTTGCATTTCTGGTTCTGGTTCTGGTGCTGGTGCTGGTCGTCTAGATGATGATGCTCCTGAACCTCCAGTATCGGCTTTCTGCAAAACACATTAAACACAAAATTTGTGCATCCAAATATGCATTAGTGTTAGCAAAATAACAACTTAAAACAATCACTATAACATGTTAAATCAAAATTAAACTTATACACATTTTCACAATTTTTCACAATTCTACACTTTTCAAATAAGCACATATGAAAATGTATACAAAATTCATAAGCATTTAACTTAAATAACATGTCAAAATATTCATTACTAATAATTAAACAAGTCTCAAATGGCAAATATATCAAATTAATCAAGTTCATGAATTTTGGACTTAAAAAGTCCACTTTAATCTCCAAAAATCATGTTTAGGATCAATGTTTGGATCATTTAACTATCTAAACATGTTACACTACTCAATTTAGCAATAATTCATGACAAAAATCGGCCATAACCTATTTATATCAAAAAGCCCCAAATTGCTCAAGAACATAAACTCTAAATTTCTAAAAATTTTGAAGTTTTTGGCTTCAAATCATGTTAAATAGCATCAATCTAGGTTATACATGCATAAAATACTAACAATTTAACACTAATTATACTAGAAATTAACAAAATTGCTTTAGGTAAAAAAATTGGTAATTATCACAAAAACTAGGAATTTATAGAGTTTAGGGGTGTAATTTTTACCAATTTGCTGAAGAATGAGAATCTAGGCATGATTAGAGCAAGAAAAATGACGAATTACGGTGAATTTTGGTGAAATTTGGAGAGAATTTGAGTGTGTTTTCGGGTATGTATGTGTGTGTTTGTGTTGAGACAGAACCGAACTGTCTGTATGTATCAGGCCTGCATTTGGTCCCCATGCGATCGCATGGGTTCCAAGTGCAAACCCCATGCGATCGCATGGGGTGCCGGCTACAGTAATTTCATGTTTTTTTTTATATATAAAACCTTATACTTTATAAAACTTATAATTAATTAAATTTTAAAAATTTTGTTTTCATTTAGGAGCGAGGGCAATTCGGATCGTTGTCCTAGTCTGTCCCTCGACAAAAATTTAAAATTTGTCAAATCAAAGCGTGATTTTTTTAAAAGTAAAGATTTTTGGGTTTTTTTTTTAATGTTTTTGGCATACTTTAATTCAATAAGATTAAAAATAATGATAATAAAAGTTCTCGTCCCTCCCTTGGGTAAAGCAATTTCGGTTCAAAGACCTAGTCTTCAACTTACGACGAATTTTAAAAATCATTTTTTTTAACTTAATGAGATAAAGTAAATTTTTGTTTTTAAATTCACACCAAACTTAAAATAAAAATACATAAAATTCAAAATTAATATTAAAAATTCACACCAAACTTAAAATTTGAAATGCATAAAATTAAAAATTCTTATTTTAAAAATTAAAAATTCACACCAAACTTAATTTAAAAATTCATATTATAAAATCACACCAAACTTATATTATATTTTTCAAATATTTACAATTTTAAATATATTGTTTTTACAAACTTTACAATATTAATTTAAGATTTATATATTAATTTTAAAAACATGGTAAAATTAAAAATCTTTTTGGCTTTTTATCCCACTTTAATCAATCAAATATTATCAAAAATATGCGCCCCTCTTTTCGGTAAAGTAATTTCGGTTCTATGACCTAATTTAACTCATGACGAATTTTTGAAATATTTTGGGTTGATTGATTAAAGATATTTATACCTTAAGAATAAACGTTAAATTTAGCAGTGATGTAATAAATTTTTGTATGATATCAATAATTTCGGTCGCCAAACCTAATTTTATTTAATACCAATTTAATACTTTATAGCGAACAAATTAGCGTTTATTATCAAAAGGTTAAAAATAAAAAAATAAAAATAAAAACTGTACAGACTTACCTGTGAGATAGTATTCTTAGTTATATGATCTATCCCATTCATAAGATAGTCGATTTAATTGGTTTTCCATAGCTACATAGGCGTAACCTCGAGCATTCAGTGTCTTTTCTTCTAAACATATGAACGGTCCATCTCTGCATAAAGTAACAAATTCGGTATTTGAATAGGTTTGATTATTTGAACATTTACCTCCATGTGACCATTTTCTGCATTTGTGACATCTTTCAAGGTGTCGTGCTCTTCTTTTCGCTACGGATTTTGATTTCCCTTTACCAAATTGTAACTTATTATCTTCGCATCTGGATTCTTTTCTTACTCCGTCCAATCTTTCTCTGATTACTGATACTATTTCACTCGGTAGTGTGTCATTATTACGTTTAGTGATCAAAGCGTGTAGCATTAGACCATGGTTTAGTTCATAGGCAGTCTTCATTTTGTAAAAACCTAAAAAATAAAAATTCAGAATGGGGGGAGAAGACTAGTTCTTTAGGGTCTGCTAGGGAAAGACCATTCGGGTTCCATTTTTGAGAACTACATGAAAACAGACAATCTAACTCTAACAGAAATACATATTATCCTTTAAAGACTTGATTCTCCCCACACTTAGTTAGCTGTGGTATTGAAATTGTGATTAACTTCATTGTCGAATTCCATCGGACTATCTATGTAGTGTTTAACTCTGTGACCATTAACTTTAAATTCAATCCCATTTGAATTTATTAATTCTATCGTTCCGTATGGGAAAACTCTTTTGACTATGAATGGTCCAGACCATCTTGATTTCAATTTTCCAGGAAATAGCTTGAATCGTGAATTGAAAAGAAGAACTCTGTCTCCTTCTTTAAATTCTTTTAAACTTCTGATTCTTTTATCATGCCATTTCTTCGTTTTTTCTTTATAGATTAATGAATTTTCGTATGCTTCATGTCTTAATTCTTCTAATTCGTTTAGTTGACTTAATCGTAGACGTCCGGCTTCATGTAAATCAAGATTACATGTCTTCAAAGCCCAAAATGCTTTGTGTTCAATTTCTACTGGAAGATGACATGCTTTTCCATAAACAAGTCTAAAAGGTGTGGTTCCAATTGGAGTTTTGTAGGCTGTTCTAAAATCCCAGAGTGCATCCTCCAATTTAATGGACCATTCCTTCGGATTTGATCCTACGGTTTTCTCTATAATACGTTTTAAAGCTCGGTTGGTATTTTCAACTTGTCCACTTGTTTGTGGATGATATGCGGTGGAGATTTTATGAGTTACTCCATATCTTTTAAGAACTTTCTCAAGTTGATTATTACAGAAATGAGTACCCCGATCACTTATTAAAGCTTTCGGTGTTCCAAACCTTGCAAAAAGACGTTTTAAAAAGTTGACTACAACTCGTGCATCGTTAGTTGGGAGAGCTTGTGCTTCCGCCCATTTAGATACATAATCAATGGCTACGAGTATATATAGATTATTATGAGATTTTGGAAATGGACCCATAAAGTCAATACCCCAAATGTCAACTACTTCACATACTTGGATGACATTTTGTGGCATTTCATCACGTTGACTTATTTTTCCGGCCCTCTGACAAGCATCACAGGATTTGCAAAGAAGGTGTGCGTCTTTGTAAATTGTAGGCCAATAGAATCCAGCATCATAAACTTTTCTTGCTGTTAGTTGAGGCCCATAATGCCCTCCTGTTGGTCCTGTGTGACAATGGTTTAAAATTTTACTAGCTTCATCTCCAAATACACATCGGCGTATTATTCCATCGGGACAACTTTTAAACAGATGTGGATTTTCCCAAAAATAGTGTTTTATATCACTGAAGAATTTCTTTCGTTTTTGGTACGATAATCCTTTTTCAAGGAATCCACAAACTAAGTAGTTTGCATAGTCTGCAAACCATGGAATTTCTTTATAATCTATCTTCAATAGATATTCATCAGGAAAGTTGTCTTGTATGGCCGATTCATTTAGAACTTCTAACTCAGGATTTTCAAGACGAGAAAGATGATCAGCGGCGAGATTTTCTGCTCCTCTTTTATCTCGGATTTCAATATCAAACTCTTGTAAGAGTAAGATCCAACAGATTAATCTTGGTTTAGCATCTTGTTTTGAAAATAGGTATCTAAGAGCAGAATGGTTGGTATAGACCACCGTTTTTGCTAGAACGAGATATGATCAAAATTTGTCAAAAGCAAAGACAATAGCAAGGAGTTCTTTTTCAGTAGTTGTATAGTTCGTTTGTGCTCCTTGTAATGTCTTACTAGCATAATATATAGGTTGAAATCGTTTTTCAATCCTTTGTCCTAAAACGGCTCCCATTGCAAAATCACTTACATCACACATTAGTTCAAATGGTAGATTCCAATTTGGTGTTATCATGATCGGCGCATTAGTGAGTTTCTCTTTAAGAATATTAAAAGATTTGATACATTCATCTGAAAAGATGAATGGAGCATCCTTTTCTAGGAGTTTATTCATAGGAGTGGCAATTTTAGAAAAATCTTTTATGAAACATCGGTAAAAACCGGCATGCCCTAGAAAACTCCTAACTCCTCTAACATTGGTGGGATGTGGAAGTTTAGCATTTACATCTACTTTAGCTCTATCCACTTCAATTACTTCTTTTGAAATTTTATGTCCAAGAACAATGCCTTCTTTAACCATGAAATGACATTTCTCCCAATTAAGTACTAGATTTGACTGTTCGCATCTAATGAGCATTCGTTCCAGATTAGCTAGACATGATTCAAATGTATCATCGAAGACTGAAAAGTCATCCATGAAAACTTCCATGCATTCTTCTATCATGTCGTGAAAAATCGCCATCATACACCTTTGAAAGGTTGCAGGGGCGTTACAAAGTCCAAATGGCATGCGTTTGTAAGCAAAAGTACCATAAGGGCACGTGAATGTGGTTTTCTCTTGGTCTTCGGGTGTTATTGGAATTTGAAAATATCCGGAAAATCCATCTAGAAAACAATAGTAACTATTTCCTGCTAATCTTTCCAATATTTGATCAATGAAAGGTAAGGGAAAGTGATCTTTTCTGGTGGCGTCATTTAATTTTCTATAATCAATACACACACGCCATCCTGTTACAGTCCTAGTAGGAATAAGCTCATTTTTCTCATTTGTAATGACAGTCATGCCACCCTTCTTAGGCACGCATTGAACTGGGCTTACCCATGGACTATCAGAGATTGGATATATCAAACCTGCATCTAGCAGTTTAATAATCTCTTTCTTAACTACATCTTGCATATTAGGATTTAGTCTTCGTTGGCGTTGCACATACGTTTTATGACCTTCTTCCATAAGGATTTTATGTGTGCAATACGAAGGACTTATTCCTTTAATATCATGAATCTTCCATGCAATGGCTGGTTTATGAGCTTTCAACACAGAAATGAGTTGTGATTTCTCATTTTCAGTAAGAGAAGACGATATTATTACAGGTAATTCAGATTCACCATGTAAATAAGCGTATTCCAAATGGTTTGGAAGTGGCTTTAACTCTAATTTCGGAGGTTCTTCTATCGATGATTTGTATCGATATCTGTCTTCTTCTTTTAGCATTTGGATTTCTTCTGTTGTTGTTTCAAATCCATTATCTATAAGTGTATCTAACATTTCAACTTCATCAATTGGTTCATTACCTTCTCCTAAAGAACATTCTCCTGTTCCTTGTAATTCTGGAAATTCTTCTAATAATTCTGCATGTGCATCTATAGTTTGAATATAATAACATGTATCATCTGCAGATTGCGATTGTTGCATTGCTCTATCAACTGAAAAGGTAACACTCTCGTCCTCTATACTTAGGGTCAGTTTCTTACCGAACACGTCTATCATTGCTTTAGCCGTGTTTAAGAATGGTCTTCCTAATATGAGAGGAACTTGAGAATCTTCTTCCATGTCCAGAACAACAAAATCTACTGGAAATACTAAAGTACCAACTTTAACTAGCATGTTTTCCATTATCCCTCTAGGATATTTTATTGATCGATCGGCTAGTTGTATGCTTATTCTGGTTGGTTTCAATTCTCCAAGGTCTAGTTTAGCGTATAGTGAATATGGCATTAGATTTATACTAGCACCTAAGTCCGCCAATGCTTCTATTGAACTAAGACTACCCATAAAATATGGAATTGTGAAACTTCCTGGATCAGATAATTTTTCTGGTATCTTATTCAACAGCACTGCTGAACAATTAGCATTCATGGTAACAGCCGAGAGTTCTTCCATTTTCTTTCTATTTGAGATTAGATCTTTCAAGAATTTAGCATATCTAGGCAATCCTGAAATCACATCAATGAAAGGAAGATTTACATTTATATGTTTAAACATATCCAAGAATTTGGATTGCTCGGCTTCAAGTTTCTCTTTTTTTATTTTACTCGGGTAAGGAAGTGGTGGTTGGTATGGTTTAACATAAGGTTTATCCTTAGCTGTGTTATCTTCATTAACCTTTTCAACTACCGGTTCTTTTTCCTTATCTTGATCAGGTTGTGGTTCTTGTGGAGTAGGAATAGCTTCATCAGAAGTTACAGGTATTTCAGGTGGTTTAAGTGTTGTACCACTTCTTGTGGTAATAGCTTTAGCTGTTTCATTTCGGGGGTTAGCATTTGTATCACTAGGTAAACTTCCCGGTTTTCTTTTACCTATTAACCTTGCTAGGTTACTTACTTCTTGTTCCAGATTTTGAATAGAAGCTTGTTGATTTCTAAATGCTTGAGCATTTTGTTCATTAGTTTTTTTCTGAGATGTGAAAAACTGCGTTTGAGTTTCAACTAGCTTTGTCATCATATCTTCTAAATTCGGCTTTTTATCATCGGTTTGTTGTGGTGGTTTGTTTTGAAAATTAGGTCTTTGCTGATTGTAATTATTATTGGATAATTGTTGATTGCTAGGACCTTGTTGGTTGTTGTATGGAATATTTCTGTTATAATTCTGGTTTTGATTGTAAATCGGTCTTGGCGGTTGATAATTATTCTGATAATTATTTCCAGGCCTTTGGTTTATGTATGAAATATTCTCTCTTTGTTCCATTGTTAATTCAATACTGAGACAATCTTTTGTCAAATGTGGTCCTCCACACTGCTCACAACTAATTCGTATTGAGTGAATATCTTTAGTCATCTTTTCCATTCGTCTCTCGACAGCATCTATCTTTGCGGAAATGGAATCTAAGTCATGGCTAGAATCGGCTCTAGCTGCTTTAGATGATCTAACGATATCTTTTTCTTGGTGCCACTCATGTGAGTGGGAAGCAGTGTTATCAATAATTTTGTAAGCATCAGTTTCGGTTTTCTTCATAATAGAACCACCAGCTGCTATATCTATGTCTTTCCTTGTAGTGATGTCGCATCCTTGGTAGAATATTTGTACTATTTGACAGGTATCTAAACCATGTTGCGGACATCCTCTTAATAACTTTCCAAATCTTGTCCACGCCTCATATAGAGTTTCATTTGGCTTCTGTGTGAACGTAACAATTTCTCCTTGAAGTCTTACGGCTTTAGATGTCGGAAAGAATTGTTTAAGAAATTTTTCAACTAAAACGTCCCATGTATCAATCGCCCCTTCAGGTAACGATTCCAACCAATCTTTGGCTTCTCCCTTTAAAGTCCAGGGAAATAACATGAGATATATCTGTTCATCCTCAACTTCTCTTATTTTAAATAGTGTGCAGATCCTATTAAAGGTACGTAGATGTTCATTTGGATCTTCCTTCGGCGCACCACTAAATTGGCATTGATTAGTCACCATGTGTAGAATTTGTCCTTTGATTTCATAATCTGGCGCATTAATGTCTGGATGAGTAATTGCGTGACCTTGGCCAGTGCGTTTAGCTCTCATTCGGTCTTCCATACTTAAAGGTTCCAGATTCTCCATAATTGAATTTGTTGAATCGTTATCACTAGAGGATTTTGATTTAATGGTTCGTTCCTCAACAATCTCTGTTTGAATGATTGGTGGTTTCGGAGGAAAATTTAGTGGTTCAGGATCTATGAATCGTCCCTGAATATTCTCCGGATTCTCAATTGTGAGGTCGGGTTCAAAAAATGGATTATCGGAAATTTGAACTAGAGTACTTGGTCGACTGGATGACGATTCTAAAGAAAAATCAACGGCAGTAATATTTGCTAAATGTCTTGATCTAGTTACAGGTGGTGAACGTACAAAAGGTGGTGAACGTCTTGCTCGGTGCATTCACTGAATATCCTATTAGTTTTTAAAAGGATAGAAAAATTATAATAAGTTATCCCATCAATAGACTTTTCTGATTTTGCCCACGTTTCGAATAGCCAAAAGATGCAGCAGAGGGGCAGGATTCGTTTGGTCTCAATATAATTGAGGACTGTTTGGCTCCAATAACCCGGTCCACGTACAAATCCAACTATTACTACGAACCAGAAAATTTTGATGTCTATCAATTTAACCACTTAAAATAAATTTTCGTAATTTTAAGAAATTTAGATAAGAAGTAGAATAAAAATCTATGTCCTAAAAACTAGAATAGCGAGAAATAAGAAAGAAAAAGAGCGTGTCGAAAAAGGTCGAAAATGAAAAATGATTGAAAAATAAAAGGTGACGGAAAAATAAAAGAAACTTATAAAACTTAAAAACACTTGACTAACCTAACCTTATTACTACAACTAATTTAAAATTATAATCGCAAATTGAAATTATTAATTGGAATGATAATTGATACATAGGTAAAAGGTGTCTAAAAATATTAAAGCTTACAAGAAAAACTATATCCCAAATTACAATAACTTAAAAAGAAACTAAAACTTAAAAAGGCGTCGCAAAATTCTAAAGCACCTAAATCTTACTCTAAAGAAAAAGCACTTAAGGGATTTTACGGCAAGGCCTAAAAATCTAGAAGTAAAAATAACTATGGCAAAAACTATGAGTTAAAAATAAATACGAGCGAAAAATACAAAAATTACGCTAAAACTATTAAAAAGGGACAAAATATAAGAATATACAAAAAGTTGTAAAAAGTACAATTTTTATAAAAATATTATTTTTATATTATTTATTTTATAAAACTATTAAATTTATAATTTATTTAAACTAATTTAACTAAATAATACAAATCATAAATAAACTAAACTAAATAATATAATATATAACCCTAATTAGGGTTTAAATATAATAATAATTATTATAATTCGTAATTAATGCAGTACTGTAGTGACCCGAACTTTTCCATGTTTATATATATTAATTGAGATTGATATTTACATGATTAAATGTTTCCAACATGTTAAGCAATCAAACTTGTTAAGACTTGATTAATTGAAATAGGTTTCATACAGACAATTGACCACCCAAGTTGACCGGTGATTCACGAACGTTAAAACTTGTAAAAACTATATGATGACATATATATAGTTATATATATAGTTAACATTATATTATGATAAGTAAACATATCATTAAGTATATTAACAATGAACTACATATGTAAAAACAAGACTACTAACTTAATGATTTTGAAGCGAGACATATATGTAACGATTATCGTTGTAACGACATTTAATGTATATATATCATATTAAGAGATATTCGTACATCATAATATCATGATAATATAATAATTTAAAATCTCTTTTGATATTATAAACATTGGGTTAACAACATTTAACAAGATCGTTAACCTAAAGGTTTCAAAACAACATTTACATGTAACGACTAACGATGACTTAACGACTCAGTTAAAATGTATATACATGTAGTGTTTTAATATGTATTTATACACTTTTGAAAGACTTCAATACACTTATCAAAATACTTCTACTTAACAAAAATGCTTACAATTACATCCTCGTTCAGTTTCATCAACAATTCTACACGTATGCACCCGTATTCGTACTCGTACAATACACAACTTTTAGATGTATGTACTATTGGTATATACACTCCAATGATCAGCTCTTAGCAGCCCATGTGAGTCACCTAACACATGTGGGAACCATCATTTGGCAACTAGCATGAAATATCTCATAAAATTACAAAAATATGAGTAATCATTCATGACTTATTTACATGAAAACAAAATTACATATCCTTTATATCTAATCCATACACCAACGACCAAAAACACCTACAAACACTTTCATTCTTCAATTTTCTTCATCTAATTGATCTCTCTCAAGTTCTATCTTCAAGTTCTAAGTGTTCTTCATAAATTCCAAAAGTTCTAGTTTCATAAAATCAAGAATACTTTCAAGTTTGCTAGCTCACTTCCAATCTTGTAAGGTGATCATCCAACCTCAAGAAATCTTTGTTTCTTACAATAGGTTATCATTCTAATACAAGGTAATAATCATATTCAAACTTTGGTTCAATTTCTATAACTATAACAATCTTATTTCAAGTGATGATCTTACTTGAACTTGTTTTCGTGTCATGATTCTGCTTCAAGAACTTCGAGCCATCCAAGGATCCATTGAAGCTAGATCCATTTTTCTATTTTACAGTAGGTTTATCCAAGGAAATTAAGGTAGTAATGATGTTCATAACATCATTCGATTCATACATATAAAGCTATCTTATTCGAAGGTTTAAACTTGTAATCACTAGAACATAGTTTAGTTAATTCTAAACTTGTTCGCAAACAAAAGTTAATCCTTCTAACTTGACTTTTAAAATCAACTAAACACATGTTCTATATCTATATGATATTCTAACTTAATGATTTAAAACCTGGAAACACGAAAAACACCGTAAAACCGGATTTACGCCGTCGTAGTAACACCGCGGGCTGTTTTGGGTTAGTTAATTAAAAACTATGATAAACTTTGATTTAAAAGTTGTTATTCTGAGAAAATGATTTTTATTATGAACATGAAACTATATCCAAAAATTATGGTTAAACTCAAAGTGGAAGTATGTTTTCTAAAATGGTCATCTAGACGTCGTTCTTTCGACTGAAATGACTACCTCTACAAAAACGACTTGTAACTTATTTTTCCGACTAGAAACCTATACTTTTTTTGTTTAGATTCATAAAATAGAGTTCAATATGAAACCATAGCAATTTGATTCACTCAAAACGGATTTAAAATGAAGAAGTTATGGGTAAAACAAGATTGGATAATTTTTCTCATTTTAGCTACGTGAAAATTGGTAACAAATCTATTCCAACCATAACTTAATCAACTTGTATTATATATTATGTAATCTTGAGATACCATAGACACGTATACAATGTTTCGACCTATCATGTCGACACATCTATATATATTTCGGAACAACCATAGACACTCTATATGTGAATGTTGGAGTTAGCTATACAGGGTTGAGGTTGATTCCAAAATATATATAGTTTGAGTTGTGATCAATACTGAGATACGTATACACTGGGTCGTGGATTGATTCAAGATAATATTTATCGATTTATTTCTGTACATCTAACTGTGGACAACTAGTTGTAGGTTACTAACGAGGACAGCTGACTTAATAAACTTAAAACATCAAAATATATTAAAAGTGTTTTGAACATACTTTAATATATATGTATATATTGTTATAGGTTCGTGAATCAACAGTGGCCAAGTCTTACTTCCCGACGAAGTAAAAATCTGTGAAAGTGAGTTATAGTCCCACTTTTAAAATCTAATATTTTTGGGATGAGAATACATGCAGGTTTTATAAATGATTTACAAAATAGACACAAGTACGTGAAACTACATTCTATGGTTGAATTATCGAAATCGAATATGCCCCTTTTTATTAAGTCTGGTAATCTAAGAATTAGGGAACAGACACCCTAATTGACGCGAATCCTAAAGATAGATCTATTGGGCCTAACAAACTCCATCCAAAGTACCGGATGCTTTAGTACTTCGAAATTTATATCATATCCGAAGGGTGTCCCGGAATGATGGGGATATTCTTATATATGCATCTTGTTAATGTCGGTTACCAGGTGTTCACCATATGAATGATTTTTATCTCTATGTATGGGATGTATATTGAAATATGAAATCTTGTGGTCTATTATTATGATTTGATATATATAGGTTAAACCTATAACTCACCAACATTTTTGTTGACGTTTTAAGCATGTTTATTCTCAGGTGATTATTAAGAGCTTCCGCTGTCGCATACTTAAATAAGGACGAGATTTGGAGTCCATGCTTGTATGATATTGTGTAAAAACTGCATTCAAGAAACTTATTTTGTTGTAACATATTTGTATTGTAAACCATTATGTAATGGTCGTGTGTAAACAGGATATTTTAGATTATCATTCTTTGATAATCTACGTAAAGTTTTTTTTAAACCCTTTATTGATGAAATAAAGGTTATGGTTTGTTTTAAAATGAATGCAGTCTTTGAAAAACGTCTCATATAGAGGTCAAAACCTCGCAACGAAATCAATTAATATGGAACGTTTTTAATCAATAAGAACGGGACATTTCAGTTGGTATCCGAGCGTTGGTCTTAGAGAACCAGAATTTTGCATTAGTGTGTCTTATCGAGTTTGTTAGGATGCATTAGTGAGTCTGGACTTCGACCGTGTTTACTTGAAAAATGATTGCTTAACAAATTTTGTTGGAAACTATATATTTTTAACATGTGAATATTATGTGATATATTAATCTCTTAACGCGTTTGATATTATGTGATAGATGTCTACCTCTAGAACAAGTCCCATTGACTCACCTAATAATAATGAAGAGTCAAATGTAAATTGGAATGATTCGTGGACTGATTCACAAGTTCCCGAAGAGGAACCGGAAGAAGAGTCGGAATCGGAAGAAGAATCAGAACCGGAAGAGGAGGAACCGGATGAAGAAATAGAACCGGTGGGGGAAATAATAAAACGGTTAAGTAAAAGAAAATCCTCAACCAACCGACCAAGGTTAATTATGGTCAATGGTGTTTCCGCCAAGGAAACAAAATATTGGGAGGATTACCAATTCTCCGATGAATCGGATTCCGACGAGAATTCCGATGATGTTATAGAAATTACCCCAACTGAATTTAAAAAGGCAAAAGAAAATAATAAGGGAAAGGGCATAAAAATAGAGAAATCTAATTCCAACCCCGATGAACTTTATATGTATCGTCAACCCCCGAAGTCCTTAAGTTGTAACAATGACCCGGGAACCTCTAAACCACCAGGTTTTTCTAAACCAATGTGGAAAATTACGGCTCGTATTAGGGGAACATCATATATCCCTAGAAACCTGGCAAAACGAACCAAAACCGAAGAAGAAGAAACGAGCGAGTCGGAATAAGATAGTTGTATTCGTGTGGTGTAATATATGTAATATAGTGTGCTTATGCTTTATGATATATGTAAAAATTGCTTGTATTAATAAGTATTTTTTTATGAATCTAACTCTTGTCTATTTTA
The DNA here is from genome assembly GCF_046630445.1 of Rutidosis leptorrhynchoides. Lineage (NCBI taxonomy): Eukaryota > Viridiplantae > Streptophyta > Magnoliopsida > Asterales > Asteraceae > Rutidosis > Rutidosis leptorrhynchoides. Next base: position 352,293,266 of record NC_092335.1, on the reverse strand, counting down.
CAGTTTAAAAACACAAAATGGATAGACAACCCAATATTTTAAGAGACCTACCCGGAGACATGATTGATGAAATCTTGTCTAGAGTCGGTCAGAATTCCTCGGCACAACTATTTAAGGCGAGATCAGTTTGTAAGACATTCGAAGAACGTTCCAAGAATGTCTTGGTTTATAAGAGACTTTCTTTAGAAAGATGGGGGATATCACATTGGGAAACCCATAAGTTACGATGTGTTTACTTTGACGCATATATTGCGGGGAACCCAAATGCTATTTTACGCAACGGGTTAAGAAATTATTTTGACTCAATATATCCGAATATTGGACTTCGTGATTTAGAAAAAGCGGCTAACATGCAACATAAAGAAGCATGTTATGCTTACGGATTAGTAATGTTCGCTTCTCACCAATGTGAGAACAAGAACATCGGGCTACAACTATTAAACAAAACGTTTCCACAAGTGACGGAGTCGGTAATTGGGGTAAGAAATGAGGTTTTTAGATTATTACGGGACTGTTGGACATTACGTAACCCTCGTCCCTTTGACGACGTTACAACACGCTGTCTTATCAACGGCCATAACGGTTATGTTCCACAAGACCAAGGATGGGAAGTAGTCCTAGTAAAACCAGAATGCATGACTTGTTTCTGGACGTATGAATTACGTGTATTTATTGCCTTTGCTGAACGACTTGTGTACTAGCTAGAATTATCTTCACAACTATCTTGTATCAAAGTTATTGTGTGCTATATTTCATGCTTTATGTAAAATAAGCGGTATTGTAAGTTTGTAAAATATTGTATAAAAGTTTGAACGCGAAATATTATTATAATCAGTTTTTCATATAGAATTGTAGTAGTTGAATTGTATATTAGCTACTAAGTATGAACTTAACGGGTAGGTACTACCCGAATTTAAACTTATAAAACGCTAATATGAAGAAAAAGCTTTTATAAATGAGTTCATATTATGCTACGAAATACTATTAACTACTCTTAATATTCTGTATGATTAACTTGTTCCATTTGACTATTTTGAAGGAAATGGCACCAACTACTCGACATACCGTGAATATGAATGAAGAGGAATTCCGTACTTTTCTAGCTTCAAACATAGCCGCAGTACAGGCTGCGCTACATACCAACAATAACCTTGGATCTAGCAGTACAGGAAATCGTGTAGGATGCACCTACAAAGAATTCACTGCCTGCAAACCTTTGGAATTTGATGGAACCGAAGGATCGAACGGATTGAAACGGTGGACCGAGAAGGTCGAATCGGTGTTTGCCATAAGTAAGTGTACTGAAGAGGACAAAGTGAAGTATGCTACACATACCTTCACAGGTTCTGCGTTAACATAGTGGAATACCTATCTAGAGCAAGTGGGACAAGACGATGCGTACGCACTACCGTGGTCAGCATTCAAGCACTTGATGAACGAGAAGTACCGTCCCAGAACCGAGGTCAATAAGCTCAAGACAGAACTTAGAGGGTTACGAACCCAAGGATTTGATATTACCACGTACGAAAGATGATTCACAGAATTGTGCCTATTGTGTCCGGGAGCATTCGAAGATGAGGAAGAGAAGATCGACACGTTTGTGAAAGGATTACCGGAAAGAATCCAAGAAGATATAAGTTCACACGAGCCCACCTCCATACAACAGGCATGTAGAATGGCTCACAAACTAGTGAACCAGATTGAAGAAAGAATTAAAGAACAGACTACTGAAGAGGCCAATGTGAAGCAAGTCAAAAGAAAGTGGGAGGAAAACGGTGATAAGAATCACCAATACAACAACAACAGCAATTACAACAATAATCGCAACAATTATCCCAACAATCGCAACATCAATCGCAACTACAACAAACGGCCCAACAACAACAACAACAACAACAACAGCAACTACAACAATCATCCCAACAACAATAATAACCGCAACAACAACAACAATCAGAAGCAACTATGCCAAAGGTGTGAAAAGAATCACTCGGGGTTCTGCACCAAATTTTGCAACAAGTGTAAAAGAAATGGTCATAGCGCGGCGAAGTGTGAGGTCTACGGACCAGGGGTTAATAGAACGAAAGGAACAAATGGTGTCGGAACGAGTAATGGCGGAGCAAGTAGTGTCGGAGCAAGTTATGCCAATGTAGTTTGTTATAAATGTGGAAAACCAGGCCACATTATTAGAAATTGCCCGAACCAGGAGAACACGAATGGACAAGGCCGTGGAAGAGTTTTCAATATTAATGCGGTAGAGGCACAGGAAGACCCGGAGCTTGTTACGGGTACGTTTCTTATTGACAATAAATCTGCTTACGTTTTATTTGATTCGGGTGCGGATAGAAGCTATATGAGTAGAGATTTTTGTGCTAAATTAAGTTGTCCATTGACGCCTTTGGATAGTAAATTTTTACTCGAATTAGCAAATGGTAAATTAATTTCAGCAGATAATATATGTCGGAATCAAGAAATTAAACTGGTTAGCGAAACATTTAAGATTGATTTGATACCAGTAGAGTTAGGGAGTTTTGATGTGATAATCGGTATGGACTGGTTGAAAGAAGTGAAAGCGGAGATCGTTTGTTATAAAAATGCAATTCGCATTATACGAGAAAAAGGAAAACCCTTAATGGTGTACGGAGAAAAGGGCAACACGAAGCTACATCTTATTAGTAATTTGAAGGCACAAAAACTAATAAGAAAAGGTTGCTATGCTGTTCTAGCACACGTCGAGAAAGTACAAACTGAAGAAAAGAGCATCAATGATGTTCCCATTGCAAAAGAATTTCCCGATGTATTTCCGAAAGAATTACCGGGATTACCCCCACATCGATCCGTTGAATTTCAAATAGATCTTGTACCAGGAGCTGCACCAATAGCTCGTGCTCCTTACAGACTCGCACCCAGCGAGATGAAAGAACTGCAAAGCCAATTACAAGAACTTTTAGAGCGTGGTTTCATTCGACCAAGCACATCACCGTGGGGAGCTCCTGTTTTGTTTGTCAAGAAGAAAGATGGTACATTCAGGTTGTGTATCGACTACCGAGAGTTGAACAAACTTACCATCAAGAACCGCTACCCACTACCGAGAATCGACGACTTATTTGATCAACTACAAGGCTCGTCTGTTTATTCAAAGATTGACTTACGTTCCGGGTATCATCAAATGCGGGTGATAGAAGATGATATTCCAAAGACTGCTTTCAGAACACGTTACGGTCATTACGAGTTTATGGTCATGCCGTTTGGTTTAACTAATGCACCAGCTGTGTTCATGGACCTTATGAACCGAGTGTGTGGACCATACCTTGACAAGTTTGTCATTGTTTTCATTGATGACATACTTATTTACTCAAAGAATGACCAAGAACACGGTGAACATTTGAGAAAGGTGTTAGAAGTATTGAGGAAGGAAGAATTGTACGCTAAGTTTTCAAAGTGTGCATTTTGGTTGGAAGAAGTTCAATTCCTCGGTCACATAGTGAACAAAGAAGGTATTAAGGTGGATCCGGCAAAGATAGAAACTGTTGAAAAGTGGGAAACCCCGAAAACTCCGAAACACATACGCCAGTTTTTAGGACTAGCTGGTTACTACAGAAGGTTCATCCAAGACTTTTCCAGAATAGCAAAACCCTTGACTGCATTAACGCATAAAGGGAAGAAATTTGAATGGAATGATGAACAAGAGAAAGCGTTTCAGTTATTGAAGAAAAAGCTAACTACGGCACCTATATTGTCATTGCCTGAAGGGAATGATGATTTTGTGATTTATTGTGACGCATCAAAGCAAGGTCTCGGTTGTGTATTAATGCAACGAACGAAGGTGATTGCTTATGCGTCTAGACAATTGAAGATTCACGAACAAAATTATACGACGCATGATTTGGAATTAGGCGCGGTTGTTTTTGCATTAAAGACTTGGAGGCACTACTTATATGGGGTCAAAAGTATTGTATATACCGACCACAAAAGTCTTCAACACATATTTAATCAGAAACAACTGAATATGAGGCAGCGTAGGTGGATTGAATTATTGAATGATTACGATTTTGAGATTCGTTACCACCCGGGGAAGGCAAATGTGGTAGCCGATGCCTTGAGCAGGAAGGATAGAGAACCCATTCGAGTAAAATCTATGAATATAATGATTCATAATAACATTACTACTCAAATAAAGGAGGCGCAACAAGGAGTTTTAAAAGAGGGAAATTTAAAGGATGAAATACCCAAAGGATCGGAGAAACATCTTAATATTCGGGAAGACGGAACCCGGTATAGGGCTGAAAGGATTTGGGTACCAAAATTTGGAGATATGAGAGAAATGGTACTTAGAGAAGCTCATAAAACCAGATACTCAATACATCCTGGAACGGGGAAGATGTACAAGGATCTCAAGAAACATTTTTGGTGGCCGGGTATGAAAGCCGATGTTGCTAAATACGTAGGAGAATGTTTGACATGTTCTAAGGTCAAAGCTGAGCATCAGAAACCATCAGGTCTACTTCAACAACCCGAAATCCCGGAATGGAAATGGGAAAACATTACCATGGATTTCATCACTAAATTGCCAAGGACTGCAAGTGGTTTTGATACTATTTGGGTAATAGTTGATCGTCTCACCAAATCAGCACACTTCCTACCAATAAGAGAAGATGACAAGATGGAGAAGTTAGCACGACTGTATTTGAAGGAAGTCGTCTCCAGACATGGAATACCAATCTCTATTATCTCTGATAGGGATGTCAGATTTATTTCAAGATTCTGGCAGACATTACAGCAAGCATTAGGAACTCGTCTAGACATGAGTACTGCCTATCATCCACAAACTGATGGGCAGAGTGAAAGGACGATACAAACGCTTGAAGACATGCTACGAGCATGTGTTATTGATTTCGGAAACAGTTGGGATCGACATCTACCGTTAGCAGAATTTTCCTACAACAACAGCTACCATTCAAGCATTGAGATGGCGCCGTTTGAAGCACTTTATGGTAGAAAGTGCAGGTCTCCGATTTGTTGGAGTGAAGTGGGGGATAGACAGATTACGGGTCCGGAGATTATACAAGAAACTACCGAGAAGATCATCCAAATTCAACAACGGTTGAAAACCGCCCAAAGTCGACAAAAGAGCTACGCTGACATTAAAAGAAAAGATATAGAATTTGAAATTGGAGAGATGGTCATGCTTAAAGTTGCACCTTGGAAAGGCGTTGTTCGATTTGGTAAACGAGGGAAATTAAATCCAAGGTATATTGGACCATTCAAGATTATTGATCGTGTCGGACCAGTAGCTTACCGACTTGAGTTACCTCAACAACTCGCGGCTGTACATAACACTTTCCACGTCTCGAATTTGAAGAAATGTTTTGCTAAAGAAGATCTCACTATTCCGTTAGATGAAATCCAAATCAACGAAAAACTTCAATTCATCGAAGAACCCGTCGAAATAATGGATCGTGAGGTTAAAAGACTTAAGCAAAACAAGATACCAATTGTTAAGGTTCGATGGAATGCTCGTAGAGGACCCGAGTTCACCTGGGAGCGTGAAGATCAGATGAAGAAGAAATACCCTCATCTATTTCCAGAAGATTCGTCAACACCTTCAACAGCTTAAAATTTCGGGACGAAATTTATTTAACGGGTAGGTACTGTAGTGACCCGAACTTTTCCATGTTTATATATATTAATTGAGATTGATATTTACATGATTAAATGTTTCCAACATGTTAAGCAATCAAACTTGTTAAGACTTGATTAATTGAAATAGGTTTCATACAGACAATTGACCACCCAAGTTGACCGGTGATTCACGAACGTTAAAACTTGTAAAAACTATATGATGACATATATATAGTTATATATATAGTTAACATTATATTATGATAAGTAAACATATCATTAAGTATATTAACAATGAACTACATATGTAAAAACAAGACTACTAACTTAATGATTTTGAAGCGAGACATATATGTAACGATTATCGTTGTAACGACATTTAATGTATATATATCATATTAAGAGATATTCGTACATCATAATATCATGATAATATAATAATTTAAAATCTCTTTTGATATTATAAACATTGGGTTAACAACATTTAACAAGATCGTTAACCTAAAGGTTTCAAAACAACATTTACATGTAACGACTAACGATGACTTAACGACTCAGTTAAAATGTATATACATGTAGTGTTTTAATATGTATTTATACACTTTTGAAAGACTTCAATACACTTATCAAAATACTTCTACTTAACAAAAATGCTTACAATTACATCCTCGTTCAGTTTCATCAACAATTCTACACGTATGCACCCGTATTCGTACTCGTACAATACACAACTTTTAGATGTATGTACTATTGGTATATACACTCCAATGATCAGCTCTTAGCAGCCCATGTGAGTCACCTAACACATGTGGGAACCATCATTTGGCAACTAGCATGAAATATCTCATAAAATTACAAAAATATGAGTAATCATTCATGACTTATTTACATGAAAACAAAATTACATATCCTTTATATCTAATCCATACACCAACGACCAAAAACACCTACAAACACTTTCATTCTTCAATTTTCTTCATCTAATTGATCTCTCTCAAGTTCTATCTTCAAGTTCTAAGTGTTCTTCATAAATTCCAAAAGTTCTAGTTTCATAAAATCAAGAATACTTTCAAGTTTGCTAGCTCACTTCCAATCTTGTAAGGTGATCATCCAACCTCAAGAAATCTTTGTTTCTTACAATAGGTTATCATTCTAATACAAGGTAATAATCATATTCAAACTTTGGTTCAATTTCTATAACTATAACAATCTTATTTCAAGTGATGATCTTACTTGAACTTGTTTTCGTGTCATGATTCTGCTTCAAGAACTTCGAGCCATCCAAGGATCCATTGAAGCTAGATCCATTTTTCTATTTTACAGTAGGTTTATCCAAGGAAATTAAGGTAGTAATGATGTTCATAACATCATTCGATTCATACATATAAAGCTATCTTATTCGAAGGTTTAAACTTGTAATCACTAGAACATAGTTTAGTTAATTCTAAACTTGTTCGCAAACAAAAGTTAATCCTTCTAACTTGACTTTTAAAATCAACTAAACACATGTTCTATATCTATATGATATTCTAACTTAATGATTTAAAACCTGGAAACACGAAAAACACCGTAAAACCGGATTTACGCCGTCGTAGTAACACCGCGGGCTGTTTTGGGTTAGTTAATTAAAAACTATGATAAACTTTGATTTAAAAGTTGTTATTCTGAGAAAATGATTTTTATTATGAACATGAAACTATATCCAAAAATTATGGTTAAACTCAAAGTGGAAGTATGTTTTCTAAAATGGTCATCTAGACGTCGTTCTTTCGACTGAAATGACTACCTCTACAAAAACGACTTGTAACTTATTTTTCCGACTAGAAACCTATACTTTTTTTGTTTAGATTCATAAAATAGAGTTCAATATGAAACCATAGCAATTTGATTCACTCAAAACGGATTTAAAATGAAGAAGTTATGGGTAAAACAAGATTGGATAATTTTTCTCATTTTAGCTACGTGAAAATTGGTAACAAATCTATTCCAACCATAACTTAATCAACTTGTATTATATATTATGTAATCTTGAGATACCATAGACACGTATACAATGTTTCGACCTATCATGTCGACACATCTATATATATTTCGGAACAACCATAGACACTCTATATGTGAATGTTGGAGTTAGCTATACAGGGTTGAGGTTGATTCCAAAATATATATAGTTTGAGTTGTGATCAATACTGAGATACGTATACACTGGGTCGTGGATTGATTCAAGATAATATTTATCGATTTATTTCTGTACATCTAACTGTGGACAACTAGTTGTAGGTTACTAACGAGGACAGCTGACTTAATAAACTTAAAACATCAAAATATATTAAAAGTGTTTTGAACATACTTTAATATATATGTATATATTGTTATAGGTTCGTGAATCAACAGTGGCCAAGTCTTACTTCCCGACGAAGTAAAAATCTGTGAAAGTGAGTTATAGTCCCACTTTTAAAATCTAATATTTTTGGGATGAGAATACATGCAGGTTTTATAAATGATTTACAAAATAGACACAAGTACGTGAAACTACATTCTATGGTTGAATTATCGAAATCGAATATGCCCCTTTTTATTAAGTCTGGTAATCTAAGAATTAGGGAACAGACACCCTAATTGACGCGAATCCTAAAGATAGATCTATTGGGCCTAACAAACTCCATCCAAAGTACCGGATGCTTTAGTACTTCGAAATTTATATCATATCCGAAGGGTGTCCCGGAATGATGGGGATATTCTTATATATGCATCTTGTTAATGTCGGTTACCAGGTGTTCACCATATGAATGATTTTTATCTCTATGTATGGGATGTATATTGAAATATGAAATCTTGTGGTCTATTATTATGATTTGATATATATAGGTTAAACCTATAACTCACCAACATTTTTGTTGACGTTTTAAGCATGTTTATTCTCAGGTGATTATTAAGAGCTTCCGCTGTCGCATACTTAAATAAGGACGAGATTTGGAGTCCATGCTTGTATGATATTGTGTAAAAACTGCATTCAAGAAACTTATTTTGTTGTAACATATTTGTATTGTAAACCATTATGTAATGGTCGTGTGTAAACAGGATATTTTAGATTATCATTCTTTGATAATCTACGTAAAGTTTTTTTTAAACCCTTTATTGATGAAATAAAGGTTATGGTTTGTTTTAAAATGAATGCAGTCTTTGAAAAACGTCTCATATAGAGGTCAAAACCTCGCAACGAAATCAATTAATATGGAACGTTTTTAATCAATAAGAACGGGACATTTCAAGTACGATGTCAACTGTGGCGTGTCAGACGGGCTCATGCGATCGCATGAGTCCTAAGCTATCCGGCCATGCGATCGCATGGGCTAGGGTTTCGGGCCAGTTACTGGGCTGCTACAGTACTGGACTCGAGTGTTTTTTTTTTCTGATTTGTGTTTTATTTTTCTATTTTATATATTTATATAATATATTTATATAAATTAAATAAAACTTATATTTTTATAAAATAAAGATAAAGAAACTTTTATAGAACTTAAATATTTAACAAACTCTTAAAAATATTTATATTTTTATTTTTCTTTTTATATTTTAGAATATTTAAAACGTATTTTTACAAAAGCGTATTTTTTTTATAAAAGTAAACTTAAAAATAAAAATCTTTTTTTATATAGCGTTGCGCTTCCGACTTTTAGGCTAGATTTGTTCCCCGGCAGCGGCACCAAAAATAACTTGATGGTTATGCGAGGTGTATATAAAATAGCTTTATATTTTAGCAGAAAATACTATTAAATACGATACAATTTTACACAAGATATTTATTTATTTAGAGAATGGATATACTTAAACCTTGCTACAACACTTATAGGCAGTGTAAATAATCGTACAGTAGTGTAGTTTTTAGTAAGTCCGGTTCGTTCCACAGGGAAAATCTTTAAACAAAGCTTAACGCTATATTAGTTTACTTTTATAAAAATACAAATATATATATATATATATATATATATATATATATATATATATATATATATATATATATATATATATATATATATATATATATATATATATATATATATATAAGTAATATTATTATTATAAAGGGGGGGTTTTACCGTTTAATGACCGGTTTGTCGATTTTAAAATTTAGTCGCAGTTAAAACCAAATGTAAAATAATAAATAAATACAAGACTTAATTTAAAGCGTAAAGTAAATAACGATAATGAAATTCCGAATAATAAAAGTGCGATAAAATAAACTTGCGATAATTAAAAAGTACGATAATTAAAAGTGCAATTAAATACAATAACAATAAAAATGAGATAATTAGAAGTGCAATTAAATATAAAATAAAGGAAATTAAATATGAAATAAAAGAATTATGCTTATTTAAACTTCCGTAACCATGATGTTTGACGTGTTGATTTTAGTTTTATGCCCATGGGTTAATTTTCCTTTGTCCTGGATTATTTAATATGTCCGTCTGGTTTTTGTCCATAACAGTCCATCAGTCATAAATATAAAGTGCGAGTGTCCTCGTCAAATTATCCTTATACCCGAAGTTAAATATTCCAACTAATTGAGGACTTAAACTGTAACAAGATTTTAATACTTGGTTTAATAATTACACCAGGATGTCGACTGAGTGTAACCCAAGGTTTTAATATTTTGTTATCAATTATACCAAGTGTCCTTGTACATAATTTCACCCCTGTTTTAATTATTCTAGTGGCTATTAATCCATTCTCGTGTCCAGTTAAATGAACGATTATTCGTACATATAAATACCCCGCCCATCGTGTCCGATTGAGTGTATATGGTAATTTATAGGGACGCCCAATTGTAAATCTTTATATTAACATTAACAAACTATCATTTAGTTAAACAAATATAAAGCCCATTAATAGCCCATAGTCTAATTTCCACAAGTGTCGTTCTTTTGTCCAAACCCCAATTATGGTACAAAGCCCAATTACCCAATTTTAATAATTAGCCCAACATCATGATTATTTCAGATTAAATAAGCATAATAATAACTTAGCTACGAGACATTAAATTAAAAAGGTTGAACATAACTTACAATGATTAAAAATAGCGTAGCGTTACACGGACAGAATTTCGACTTACACCCTTACAACATTTGCTAACATACCCTTATTATTAGAATTATAATTAAAATTAAAATTAAAATATAAAATATAAATATAAATATTACGTATATAGATATAGAGAGATGGATGGATATATGTTTTTGCATTCACCAAACTGTGAATTTATAGGAGATGTGGCCTGACTTTTCATGCCATGCGATCGCACGGACTTTCTTCTTCTTGGCCATGCGATCGCATGGCCAGCTGGGAGAGCTCACATGTTGCTTGTTTCCTTGTGCCGACCTTTTATAAATATAATATAATATAATATATATATTAATTTTAAGAATTAATTATATATTATATTATATTCATATGCATAGTTGACTTGTAATTTTTAGTCCGTTGCGTCGAGCGTTGAGAGTTGACTCTGGTCCCGCTTCCGGATTTTCGAACGTCCTTGCGTACAATTTAATATCTTGTACTTTGCGTTTTGAATCTTGTACTCTTGTAATTTTGAGACATTTCTTATCAATAATTGGAACCTCATTGATTGTATTTTGTACTTTTGAGCTTTTTGGTCGTTTGCGTCTTCAATTCGTCGAATCTGTCTTTTGTCTTCACCTTTTATTATTTAAATGAATATCACTTGTAAATAGAACAGTTGCAACTAAAAGCTTGTCTTTCTTGAGGAATAATGCTATGAAATATATGTTCGTTTTTAGCATTATCAGTTATGCCAATGTAGTTTGTTATAAATGAGGAAAACCGGGCCACATTATTAGAAATTGCCCGAACCAGGAGAACACGAATGGACAAGGCCGCGTAAGAGTTTTCAATATTAATGCGGCAGAGGCATAGGAAGACCCGGAGCTTGTTACGGGTACGTTTCTTATTGACAATAAATCTGCTTACGTTTTATTTGATTAGGGTGCTGATAGAAGCTATATGAGTAGAGATTTTTGTGCTAAATTAAGTTGTCCATTGACGCCTTTGGATAGTAAATTTTTACTCGAATTAGCAAATGATAAATTAATTTCAGCAGATAATATATGTCGGAATCGAGAAATTAAACTGGTTAGCGAAACATTTAAGATTGATTTGATACCAGTAGAGTTAGGGAGTTTTGATGTGATAATCGGTATGGACTGGTTGAAAGAAGTGAAAGCAAAGATCATTTGTTACAAAAATGCAATTCGCATTATACGAGAAAAAGGAAAACCCTTAATGGTGTACGGAGAAAAGGGCAACACGAAGCTACATCTTATTAGTAATTTGAAGGCATAAAAACTAATAAGAAAAGGTTGCTATGCTGTTCTAGCACACGTCGAGAAAGTACAAACTGAAGAAAAGAGCATCAATGATGTTCCCATTGCAAAAGAATTTCCCGATGTATTTCCGAAAGAATTACCGGGATTACCCCCACATCGATCCGTTGAATTTCAAATAGATCTTGTACCAGGAGCTGCACCAATAGCTCGTGTTCCTTACAGACTCGCACCCAGCGAGATGAAAGAACTGCAAAGCCAATTACAAGAACTTTTAGAGCGTGGTTTCATTCGACCAAGCACATCACCGTGGGGATCTCCTGTTTTGTTTGTCAAGAAGAAAGATGGTACATTCAGGTTGTGTATCGACTACCGAGAGTTGAACAAACTTACAATCAAGAACCGCTACCCACTATCGAGAATCGACGACTTATTTGATCAACTACAAGGCTCGTCTGTTTATTCAAAGATTGACTTACGTTCCGGGTATCATCAAATGCAGGTGAAAGAAGATGATATTCCAAAGACTGCTTTCAGAACATGTTACGGTCATTACGAGTTTATGGTCATGCCATTTGGTTTAACTAATGCACCAGCTGTGTTCATGGACCTTATGAACCGAGTGTGTGGACCATACCTTGATAAGTTTGTCATTGTTTTCATTGATGACATATTTATTTACTCAAAGAATGACCAAGAACACGGTGAACATTTGAGAAAGGTGTTAGAAGTATTGAGGAAGGAAGAATTGTACGCTAAGTTTTCAAAGTGTGCATTTTGGTTGGAAGAAGTTCAATTCCTCGGTCACATAGTGAACAAAGAAGGTATTAAGGTGGATCCGGTAAAGATAGAAACTGTTGAAAAGTGGGAAACCCCGAAAACTCCGAAACACATACGCCAGTTTTTAGGACTAGCTGGTTACTACAGAATGTTCATCCAAGACTTTTCCAGAATAGCAAAACCCTTGACTTCATTAACGCATAAAGGGAAGAAATTTTAATGGAATGATGAACAAGAGAAAGCGTTTCAGTTATTGAAGAAAAAGCTAACTACGGCACCTATATTGTCATTACTTGAAGGGAATGATGATTTTGTGATTTATTGTGACGCATCAAAGCAAGGTCTCGGTTGTGTATTAATGCAACGAACGAAGGTGATTGCATATGCGTCTAGATAATTGAAGATTCACGAACAAAATTATACGACGCATGATTTGGAATTAGGCGCGGTTGTTTTTGCATTAAAGACTTGGAGGCACTACTTATATGGGGTCAAAAGTATTATATATACTGACCACAAAAGTCTTCAACACATATTTAATCAGAAACAACTGAATATGAGGCAGCGTAGGTGGATTGAATTATTGAATGATTACGACTTTGAAATTCATTACCACCCGGGGAAGGCAAATGTGGTAGCCGATGCCTTGAGCAGGAAGGACAGAGAACCCATTCGAGTAAAATCTATGAATATAATGATTCATAATAACCTTACTACTCAAATAAAGGAGGCGCAACAAGGAGTTTTAAAAGAGGGAAATTTAAAGGATGAAATACCCAAAGGATCGGAGAAGCATCTTAATATTCGGGAAGACGGAACCCGGTATAGGACTGAAAGGATTTGGGTACCAAAATTTGGAGATATGAGAGAAATGGTACTTAGAGAAGCTCATAAAACCAGATACTCAATACATCCTGGAACGGGGAAGATGTACAAAGATCTCAAGAAATATTTTTGGTGGCCGGGTATGAAAGCCGATGTTTCTAAATACGTAGGAGAATGTTTGACGTGTTCTAAGGTCAAAGCTGAGCATCAGAAACCATCAGGTCTACTTCAACAACCCGAAATCCCGGAATGGAAATGGGAAAACATTACCATGGATTTCATCACTAAATTGCCAAGGACTGCAAGTGGTTTTGATACTATTTGGGTAATAGTTGATCGTCTCACCAAATCAGCACACTTCCTGCCAATAAGAGAAGATGACAAGATGGAGAAGTTAGCACGACTGTATTTGAAGGAAGTCGTCTCCAGACATGGAATACCAATCTCTATTATCTCTGATAGGGATGGCAGATTTATTTCAAGATTCTGGCAGACATTACAGCAAGCATTAGGAACTCGTCTAGACATGAGTACTGCCTATCATCCACAAACTGATGGACAGAGCGAAAGGACGATACAAACGCTTGAAGACATGCTACGAGCATGTGTTATTGATTTTGGAAACAGTTGGGATCGACATCTACCGTTAGCAGAATTTTCCTACAACAACAACTACCATTCAAGCATTGAGATGGCGCCGTTTGAAGCACTTTATGGTAGAAAGTGCAGGTCTCTGATTTGTTGGAGTGAAGTGAGGGATAGACAGATTACGGGTCCGGAGATTATACAAGAAACTACCGAGAAGATCATCCAAATTCAACAACGGTTGAAAACCGCCCAAAGTCGACAAAAGAGCTACGCTAACATTAAAAGAAAATATATGGAATTTGAAATTGGAGAGATAGTCATGCTTAAAGTTTCACCTTGGAAATGCGTTGTTCGATTTGGTAAACGAGGGAAATTAAATCCAAGGTATATTGGACCATTCAAGATTATTGATGGTGTCGGACCAGTAGTTTACCGACTTGAGTTACCTCAACAACTCGCAGCTGTACATAACACTTTCCACGTCTCGAATTTGAAGAAATGTTTTGCTAAAGAAGATCTCACTATTCCGTTAGATGAAATCCAAATCAACGAAAAACTTCAATTCATCGAAGAACCGTCGAAATAATGGATCGTGAGGTTAAAAGACTTAAGCAAAACAAGATACCAATTGTTAAGGTTCGATGGAATGCTCGTAGAGGACCCGAGTTCACCTGGGAGCATAAAGATCAGATGAAGAAGAAATACCCGCATCTATTTCCAGAAGATTCGTCAACACCTTCAACAGCTTAAAATTTCGGGACGAAATTTATTTAACGGGTAGGTACTGTAGTGACCCGAACTTTTCCATGTTTATATATATTAATTGAGATTGATATTTACATGATTAAATGTTTCCAACATGTTAAGCAATCAAATTTGTTAAGACTTGATTAATTGAAATATGTTTCATATACACAATTGACCACCCAAGTTGACCGGTGATTCACGAACGTTAAAACTTGTAAAAACTATATGATGACATATATATGGATATATATATATAGTTAACATGATACTATGATAAGTAAACATATCATTAAGTACATTAACAATGAACTACATATGTAAAAACAAGACTACTAACTTAATGATTTTTAAACGAGACATATATGTAACGATTATCGTTGTAAAGACATTTAATGTATATATATCATATTAAGAGATATTCATACATGATAATATCATGATAATATAATAATTTAAAATCTCATTTGATATTATAAACATTGGGTTGACAACATTTAACAAGATCGTTAACCTAAAGGTTTCAAAACAACACTTACATGTAACGATTAACGATGACTTAACGACTCAGTTAAAATGTATATACATGTAGTGTTTTAATATGCATTTATACACTTTTTAAAGACTTCAATACACTTATCAAAATACTTCTACTTAACAAAAATGCTTACAATTACATCCTCGTTCAGTTTCATCAACAATTCTACTCGTATGCACCCGTATTCGTACTCGTACAATACACAGCTTTTAGATGTATGTACTATTGGTATATACACTCCAATGATCAGCTCTTAGCAGCCCATGTGAGTCACCTAACATATGTGGGAACCATCATTTGGCAACTAGCATGAAATATCTCATAAAATTACAAAAATATGAGTAATCATTCATGACTTATTTACATGAAAACAAAATTACATATCCTTTATATCTAATCCATACACCAACGACCAAAAACACCTACAAACACTTTCATTCTTCAATTTTATTCATCTAATTGATCTCTCTCAAGTTCTATCTTCAAGTTCTAAGTGTTCTTCATAAACTCTACAAGTTCTAGTTTCATAAAATCAAGAATACTTTCAAGTTTGCTAGCTCACTTCCAATCTTGTAAGGTGATCATCCAACCTCAAGAAATCTTTATTTCTTATAGTAGGTTATCATTCTAATACAAGGTAATAATCATATTCAAACTTTGGTTCAATTTCTATAACTATAACAATCTTATTCCAAGTGATGATCTTACTTGAACTTGTTTTCGTGTCATGATTCTGCTTCAAGAACTTCGAGCCATCCAAGGATCCATTGAAGCTAGATCCATTTTTCTCTTTTCCAGTAGGTTTATCCAAGGAACTTAAGGTAGTAATGATGTTCATAACATCATTCGATTCATACATATAAAGCTATCTTATTCGAAGGTTTAAACTTGTAATCACTAGAACATAGTTTAGTTAATTCTAAACTTGTTCGCAAACAAAAGTTAATCCTTCTAACTTGACTTTTAAAATCAACTAAACACATGTTCTATATCTATATGATATGCTAACTTAATTATTTAAAACCTGGAAACACGAAAAACACCGTAAAACTGGATTTACGCCGTCGTAGTAACACCGCGGGCTGTTTTGGGTTAGTTAATTAAAAACTATGATAAACTTTGATTTAAAAGTTGTTATTTTGAGAAAATGATTTTTATTATGAACATGAAACTATATCCAAAAATTATGGTTAAACTCAAAGTGGAAGTATGTTTTCTAAAATGGTCATCTAGACGTCGTTCTTTCGACTGAAATGACTACCTTTACAAAAACGACTTGTAACTTATTTTTCCAACTATAAACCTATACTTTTTCTATTTAAATTCATAAAATAGAGTTCAATATGAAACCATAGCAATTTGATTCACTCAAAACGGATTTAAAATGAAGAAGTTATGGGTAAAACAAGATTGGATAATTTTTCTCATTTTAGCTACGTGAAAATTGGTAACAAATCTATTCCAACCATAACTTAATCAACTTGTATTGTATATTATGTAATCTTGAGATACCATAGACACGTATACAATGTTTCGACCTATCATGTCGACACATCTATATATATTTCGGAACAACCATAGACACTCTATATGTGAATGTTGGAGTTAGCTATACAGGGTTGAGGTTGATTCCAAAATATATATAGTTTGAGTTGTGATCAATACTGAGATACGTATACACTGGGTCGTGGATTGATTCAAGATAATATTTATCGATTTATTTCTGTACATCTAACTGTGGACAACTAGTTGTAGGTTACTAACGAGGACAGCTGACTTAATAAACTTAAAACATCAAAATATATTAAAAGTGTTGTAAATATATTTTGAACATACTTTGATATATATGTATATATTGTTATAGGTTCGTGAATCAACCAGTGGCCAAGTCTTACTTCCCGACGAAGTAAAAATCTGTGAAAGTGAGTTATAGTCCCACTTTTAAAATCTAATATTTTTGGGATGAGAATACATGCAGGTTTTATAAATGATTTACAAAATAGACACAAGTACGTGAAACTACATTCTATGGTTGAATTATCAAAATCGAATATGCCCCTTTTTATTAAGTCTGGTAATCTAAGAATTAGGGAACAGACACCCTAATTGACGCGAATCCTAAAGATAGATCTATTGGGCCTCACAAACCCCATCCAAAGTACCGGATGCTTTAGTACTTCGAAATTTATATCATATCCAAAGGGTGTCCCGGAATGATGGGGATATTCTTATATATGCATCTTGTTAATGTCGGTTACCAGGTGTTCACCATATGAATGATTTTTATCTCTATGTATGGGATGTGTATTGAAATATGAAATCTTGTGGTCTATTATTATGATTTGATATATATAGGTTAAACCTATAACTCATCAACATTTTTGTTGACGTTTTAAGCATGTTTATTCTCAGGTGATTATTAAGAGCTTCCGCTATTGCATACTTAAATAAGGACGAGATTTGGAGTCCATGCTTGTATGATATTGTGTAAAAACTGCATTCAAGAAACTTATTTTGTTGTAACATATTTGTATTGTAAACCATTATGTAATGGTCGTGTGTAAACAGGATATTTTAGATTATCATTATTTGATAATCTACGTAAAGCTTTTTAAACCTTTATTGATGAAATAAAGGTTATGGTTTGTTTTAAAATGAATGCAGTCTTTGAAAAACGTCTCATATAGAGGTCAAAACCTCGCAACGAAATCAATTAATATGGAACATTTTTAATCAATAAGAATGGGACATTTCACTTGCCGCGCACATCTGTGAAAGGCTAGGTCTTGGCAGATTACCTTGCATAAATGACGGGTGAACTTGAAGAAATCCATGAAAGAACGCAATTAAAACCTCTTCAACATGAAATTTGGGAATTGTATACAGATGGTGCGTCGTGTGTTAAAGGTGCGGGTGCAGGATTAGTATTAACAAGCCCAAGTGGCGAGGAGCATACATACGCATTGCGTTTTAATTTTGATGTAACGAATAATGAGGCTGAGTATGAAGCACTGCTCGCGGGATTAAACATGGTGCACAAAATGAATGTTTTACAGTTACGCGCATATGTAGATTCGCAGTTAGTAGTAAATCAATTTAATGGCTCATTTGAAGCTCATGAGTTGTCCATGCAGAAATACTTGAAGCTAGTGAAGGAAGCTGCGGAAAAATTTGAATTTTTCGAACTAGCACAAGTATCAAGAAGTCAAAATAAAAAGGCGGACGCGTTGAGTAAGCTTGCTGCATTGACTTTTTCGCATTTCCAAAAGCAAGTCTGGGTGGAAGAACTTCCTAATAAGTCCATCGATGGTAGTCTGATTGTTGCGGCTATAGAAGAAGTTCAACCAAATTGGATGGATCCTATAGTACATCATTTGCACAACAATGCATTACCAGAAGGCAAGAAAGAAGCTCGATTAGTTCGAGAAAGATCCCCTATGTATGTGATTGAAAATGATATGTTATATCTCAAATCATATTTGGGACCATTAATGCGGTGCATAGGACCCGCAGAGGCTGCAACGATTATTGAGGATGTGCATAGTGGATCTTGTGCTCTTCATTCAGGCTACAAAACTATTGCGATGAAAATAATGCGAATGGATTACTTTTGGCCTACCCTGTATCATGATATTGCGCAAATAGTTAAAAGGTGTAAAATTTGTCAAAGGCAAGCGCCCCAGAATAGAAAGCCGAGGCACGACATGATCCCAATTAACTCACCATGGTCGTTCTACAAATGGGCCATTGATATTATGGGACCATTCCCTCCAGGAGTAGGGAATGTGAAATTTCTAATTGTGGTAATTGACTATTTTACTAAGTGGGTAGAAGCTATAGCTTTGCGCACAATAACTGGAGTGCAAGTGCGAAACTTCGTGTGGGAATATATTGTTTGCAGATTTGGCATCCCACGAGAACTTGTAAGTGATAATGGGCACAGATTGTGTAGGACCTGTTTCTAAGCTGGTGTGCGGAATTGAATATAATCCAAAAATTTACATCAGTTGCGCATCCGCAAGCTAATGGGCTATGCGAAGTAACTAACCGCGATATTGTCAGCGGAATTTGAAAGCATTCGAATGAAAAGTGAAATGGATGGGTTGATGAATTATCAAATGTATTATGGGATCATCGCACAACTTTCAAGAAAAGTACAGGCAAAAACACCTTTTAACCTTGTGTATGGTTCAGAGGCAATGATTACCGCGGAAGTCTTTGTCCCAACGCATAGAGTTGCTAACTTTGATGAAAGTGCGAATGAAGACATCATTTGTGAAAACTTAAATTTCGTTAAGGAACGCAGGCTTATGGCCGCATTAAGAGAGGCAAACAATAAGCAACAAATTGCCAAGTATTACAACAAGAAGGTGCGCGCGTTAGCCTTCGATGTCGGCGAGTGGGTCTTGCAAAATAATGAAGCAAGTCGTGCTGAAAAACTTGAAAAATTGGGACCTAATTGGGAGGGACCATACCAAATAGTGGAAATCAATGTGGCAGGCTCTTATAAACACCAAGATATTGAAGGGCGCCACATACCTAACGCGTGGCATGCTACTTTGTTGAAAAGATACTACATGTAATGAAAAGAAATATGCAGAATTGTTGCAAAATCACAATGTAAAAATTAGTGCTCATATGTAGTAGAATTATGTTTGTAATACTGCGAGAAATGAATAAAGTTCAATTTTATCTCAAAAATAACAATGGTATATTTGTGCTTAACTTGTTAACTTGAAAACATTGCATAAATAACAAGCTCGCAATGTGTAAGTGATGGTAAAGCCCACTTATTGTTTCATTTAAATAATTGAAAAGTGTATGCGAAAAGATTGATACTTATAATTTTCCCAAAGTATTTGACTAAGCAATACTTGGATGCATCGCGTAAAACATATAATTTCCTAAGGATCGTTTCGGCGGACTTAGAAGATTCATATGTAGTGACCCAAACTTTTCCATGTTTATATATATTAAATGAAATTGTTATTTGCATGATTAAGTATTTCCAACATTTTAAGCAATCAAACTTGTTAAGACATGATTAATTGAAATAGGTTTCATATAGACAATTGACCACCCAAGTTAACCGGTGATTCACGAACGTTAAAACTTTTAAAAACTATATGATGTCATATATATGGATATATATATATATAGTTAACATGATATTATGATAAGTAAAAATATCATTAAGTATATTAACAATGAACTACATATGTAAAAACAAGACTACTAACTTAATGATTTCGAAACGAGGCATATATGTAACGATTATCGTTGTAACGACATTTAATTGTATATATATATATATATATATATATATATATATATATATATATCATATTAAGATATATTAATACATCATAATATCATGATAATGTAATAATTTAACATCTCTTTAGATATAATAAACAATGGGTTAACAACATCTAACATGATCGTTAACCTAAAGGTTTCAAAACAACACTTACATGTAACGACTAACGATGACTTAACGACTCAGTTAAAATGTATATATATGTAGTGTTTTAATATGTATTCATACACTTTTTAAAGACTTCAAGACACTTATCAAAGTACTTCTACTTAACAAAAATGCTTACAATTACATCCTCATTCATTTTCATCAACAATTCTACTCGTATGCACCCGTATTCGTACTCGTACAATACCTAGCTTCTAAATGTATTTACTATTGGTATATACACTCCAATGATCAGCTCTTAGCAGCCCATGTGAGTCACCTAACCATGTGGGAACCATCATTTAACATCTAGCATGAAATATCTCACAAAATTACAAACTAATGGAGCCTATATTGATGCTCCATATTCACGTGAAAGAGAGGAGTCACAAACACATTCATTTTTCAATTTTCTTGAATCAAATTACTCTCTATCAAGTGTTCTTCATTTTTTCTAAGTGTTCTTCATCATCTTCAACAAAATCTAGCTCAATCTAGTTCATAAATCCATACATAAACCAAGTTATAAAACAACTACTCAAGAACACACCAACAACACTTCCAAGTTTGCTAGCTTACTTCCAATCTTGCAAATCCACTTTGAGTGATCATCCAACCTCAAGAAATCTTTCTTATTTATAGTAAGATATCTTTCTAATACAAGGTAATACTCATATTCAAACTCTGATTCAATTTCTATAACTTTAACAATCTTATTTTGAGTGGAAATCTTACTTGAACTTGTTTTCGTGTCATGATTTTGCTTCAAGAACTTTCAAGCCATCCAAGGATCCTTTGAAGCTAGATCTATATTTCTCATTTCCAGTAGGTTTATCCACAAAACCTGAGGTAGTAATGATGTTCATAACATCATTCGATTCATATATATAAAACTACCTTATTTGAAGGTTTAAACTTGTAATCACTAGAACATAGTTTAGTTAATTCTAAACTTGTTCGCAAAAAAGGTTAATCCTTCTAACTTGAATTTTAAAATCAACTAGACACTTGTTCTATATCTATATGATATGCTAACTTAATGATTTAAAACCGAAAAACACCGTAAAACCGGATAAACGCCGTCGTAGTAACACCGCGGGCTGTTTTGGGTAATTAAAAACTATGATAAACTTTGATTTAAAAGTTGTTCTTCTGGGAAAATGATTTTTCTTATGAACATGAAACTATATCCTAAAATTATGGTTAAACTCAAAGTGGAGGTATGTTTTCCAAAATGGTCATCTAGACGTCGTTCTTTCGACTGAAATGACTACCTTTATAAAAATGACTTGTAACCTATATTTCCGAGTTTAAACTTATACATTTTCTGTATATATATTCATAAAATTAAGTTCAATATGAAACCATAGCAACTTGAACCACTCAAAACGGATTTAAAACGAAAAAGTTATGGGTAAAACAAGATTGGATATTTTTGCTTGTTGTAGCTACGTGAAAATTGGTAACAAATTTATATTAATCATATCCTAGCTAACTTATATTGTATTATACATATATTCTAATATATTATATAATATTGGGATACCATAGACACGTATGCAAATATTTTGACATATCATATCGACCCATGTATATATGTTATTTGGAACAACCATAGACACTCTATATGCAGTAATGTTGGAGTTAGCTATACAGAGTTGAGGTTGATTCTAAAAATATATATACTTTGAGGTGTGATCTAGACTGAGACGTGTATACACTGGGTCTTGGATTGATTCAAGATAATATATATCGATTTATTTCTGTACATCTAACTGTGGACAACTAGGTGTAGGTTACTAACGAGGACAGCTGACTTAATAAACATAAAACAGTAAAACATATTAAAAATGTTGTAAATATATTTTGAACATACTTTGATATATATGTATATATTTGTTATAGGTTCGTGAATCGACCAGTGGCCAAGTCTTACTTCCCGACTAAGTAAAAATATGTGAAAGTGAGTTATAGTCCCACTTTTAAAATCTAGTATTTTGATATGAGAATACATGCAATTTTATAAATGTTTTACGAAATAGACACAAGTAAATGAAACTACATTATATGGGTGAATGATCGAAGCCGAATATGCCCCTTTTGCTTGGTAACCTAAGAATTAGTAAACCGATCTACTAATTGACACGAATCCTAAAGATAGATCTATTGGGCCTAACGAACCCATCCAAAGTACCGGATGCTTTAGTACTTCGAGTTGTTTTATCATGTCTGAAGGATTTCCCGGAATGATAGGGGATATTCTTATATGCATCTTGTTAATGTCGGCTACCAGGTGTTCACCATATGAATGATTTTTATCTCTATGAATGGGATGTATATTGAAATATGAAATCTTGTGGTCTATTATTATGATTTGATAATATATAGATTAAACCTATAACTCACCAACATTTTTGTTGACGTTTTAAGCATGTTTATTCTCAGGTGATTATTAAGAGCTTTCGCTGTTGCATACTAAAATAAGGACAAGATTTGGAGTCCATGCTTGTATGATATTGTGTAAAAACTGCATTCAAGAAACTTATTTTTGATGTAATATATTCTTATTGTAAACCATTATGTAATGGTCGTGTGTAAACGGTATATTTTAGATTATCATTATTTGATAATCTACTTAATGCTTTTAAACCTTTATCGATAAAATAAAGGTTATGATTATTTTAAAAATGAATGCAGTCTTTGAAAAACGTCTCATATAGAGGTCAAAACCTCGAGACGAAATCAATTAATATGGAACGTTTATAATCAATATGAACGGGACATTTCAGTTGGTATCCGAGCGTTGGTCTTAGAGAACCAGAAATTTGCATTAGTGTGTCTTATCGTGTTTGTTAGGATACATTAGTGAGTTTGGACTTCGACCGTGTTTTCTTTAAAAACGATTGCTTAACACTTTTGTTGGAAACTATATATTATTAACATGTAAATATTATGTGATATATTAACCTCTTAATGTGTTTGATATTGTGTGATAGATGTCTACCACTAGTACAAATCCCATTGACTCACCTAATAATAATGAAGAGTCGAATATAATTTAGGAAGATTCACAAATTCCCGAATAGGAACCGGAAGAAGAGGAACTGGAAGAAGAGGAACCGGAAGAAGAGGAATCAGAAGAGGAGGAACCGGAAGAAGAAGAGGTTCCGGAGGAAGAAATTTTGATACCTACAGTAAATCGATTAAATAAAAGAAAATCATCAACCAACGGACCAAAGTTAAAAATGGTCAATGGTGTTTCCGCCGAGGAAGCAAAATATTGGGAAGATTACCAATTTTCCGATGAATCGGATCCCGATGAGGATTCCGATGATGTTATAGAAATTACCTCGACCCAATTTAATATGGTAAACGAAAATAATAAGGGAAAAGGTATAAAAATAGAGAAACCTGATTCCAACCCCGATGAACTTTTTATGTATCGGCAACGTCCGTATTTCCTAAATTGTAACAACAACCCGGGAACCTCTAAACCACCAGGTTTTTCTAAACCATTGTGGAAACTGACGGCTCGTATTAGAGGAACATCATATATCCCTAGAAAATTAGGAAAACGAACCAAGTCCGAAGAAGAAGAAACCAGTGATTCAGATTAGAGGGTTGTAATCATGTTGTGTATTATAGGTATTATAGTGTGCTTGTACTTTTATGTTCTATGTAAAAATTGCTTGTATTATTTGTTAATTATCTTTTACGAATCTAATCCTTGTCTATTTTACAGTATAAAAACACAAAATGGACGTTAAGGATATACAACCAAAAATTTTAGAAGACCTACCAGGAGATATGATTGATGAAATCTTGTCTAGAGTCGGGCAGAATTCATCAGCACAATTAGTTACGGCAAAATTAGTTTGTCAAACGTTTGAAAGACATTACAGGCATGCCTTAGTATATAAAAGGCTTTCCTTTGAAAGATGGGGGTATATCACATTGGGGAGACTTTAAGTTACGCCAAGTTTTCTTTAAGGCATTTAGTGCGGGAAACCCAGATGCAATTTTACGCTACGGGTTACGAACCTATTTTGACTCAACATATCCCAACATAGGACTCCGTTCTTTAGAAAGAGCTTCTAACATGCAACATAAAGAAGCATGTTATGCTTACGGGTTAATTATGTTCCCTTCTCATCAAATGGAGAAAAATAACGTTGGGTTGAAACTTTTAAATAAAATATTTTCACAAGTGACGGACTCAGTAGTTGGGGTAAGAAACAATGTTTTTAGATTGCTACGAGGCTGTTGGGCATTACGAAACCCTCGTCCTTTTGACGACATAACAACATGCTGCCTAGCTAATGGTCATAACGGTTACTTTCCACAAGATCAAGGATGGAAAGTCATCTTAGTAAAACCAGAATGCATGACCTGTTTCTGGACTTATGAATTACGTGTCTTTATTTCTTTTGCTGAACAACTTGCGTATTAACTAGAATTGCCTTTATAGCTGCCGAGTAGCAAAGTTATTATGTGCTATATTTCATCCTATATGTATAATAGCGGTTTTGTAAGTTTGTAATATTTTGTATAAAGTTTGAATGTGAAATATTATTGTAATAAGTTTTTCATATAGAAGCGTAGTAGTTGAGTTGTATAGTAGCTAGTAAGTATGAACTTAACGGGTAGGTACTACCCGAATTAAAACTATAAAATGCTAATATGAAGAAAAAGCTTTTATAAATAAGTTCATATAATGCTACGAGATACTATTGACTACTCTTAAATTCTATATGATTAACTCAATTCTTTTGGCTATTTTTGAAGAAAATGGCACCAGCGACTCGTCAGAATTTGAACATGAGCGAGGAAGACTTCCGTGTTTTCCTTGTAGCAAACATAGCCGCGGTACAGGCTGCGATGCAAAATAACAATAACTCTGGATCTAGCAGTTGAACTAATTCCACAAGAAATCGTGTAGGATGCTCCTACAAAGAATTCACTGCCTACAAACCTTTGGAGTTTGATGGAACTGAAAGACCAATTGGATTGAAACAGTAGACCAAGAAAGTCGAATCGGTGTTTGCCATAAGTAAGTGTACTGAAGAGGACAAAGTTAAGTACGCTACGCATACCTTCACAGGTACTGCGTTAACGTGGTGGAACACCTATCTTGAACAGGTAGGACAAAATGCTGCTTACACACAACCGTGGTCGGCATTCAAGCAATTGATGAACGAGCAGTACCGTCCTAGAAACAAAGTCAATAAGCTCAAGGCAAAACTTAGAGAGTTACGAACACAAGGGTTCGACATTACCACATATGAACGACGATTCACAGAGTTGTACCTATTGTGTCCGGGAGCATTCGAAGATGAAGAAGAGAAGATCGACGCGTTTGTAAAAGGGTTACCAGTAAGGATTCAAGAAGATGTGAGTTCACACGAGCCCGCTTCTATACAGAAGGCAAGTCGAATGGCTCATAAACTCATAAATCAGATTGAGGGAAGAATTAAAGAGCAGGTGGCTGAAGAAGCCAACACGAAACAACTCAAGAGGAAGTGGGAGGAAAACGGTGCCAAGAGTCACCAGAACAACAACAACAACAACAATTACAACCACAATCACAACAGCTATCCCAACAACCGCAACAACAATCTCAACAATAACCGCAATCCTAATAATAACTACAACAAACATCCCAACAACCACAACAATTACAACAACCGTTTCAACAACAACAATAATCCCTACAACAACCTCAATAACAACAACGGTAACAAAAACCAAAACAGCCATGTCATAGGTGTGAAGAAAATCACCAGGGGTTTTGCATGACATTTTGCAACAGGTGTAAAAGAAATGGTCATAGCGCGACAAAGTGTGAGGTCTACGGACCAAAGTTTAACAGAACTAAGGGAACAAATAGTGTCGGAACCAGTAATGCCGGAACGAATAGTGTCGGAGCAAGTAATACCAACGCTGTTTGTTTTAAATGTGGAAAACCGGGCCACATTATTAGAAATTGCCCGAATCAGGGGAATACTAATGGGCTGGGCCGTGGAAGAATTTTCAATATTAATGCGGCAGAAGCACAGCAAGACCCGAAGCTTGTTACGGGTACGTTTCTTATTGACGATAAATCTGCTTATGTTTTATTTGATTCGGGTGCGGATAGAAGCTATATGAGTAGAGATTTTTATGCTAAGTTAAGTTTCCCATTGACGCCTTTGGATAGTAAATTTTTACTCGAATTAGCAAACAGTAAATTAATTTCAGCAGATAATATATGTCGGGATAGAGAAATTAAACTGGGGGATGAAACGTTTAAAATTGATTTAATACCAGTCGAGTTAGGGAGTTTTGATGTAATAATTGGCATGGACTGGTTGAAAAAGGTGAGAGCAAAGGCTGTTTGTTACAAAAATGTGATTCGCATTATGCGTGAAAAAGGAACACCTTTAATGGTGTACGGAGAAAAGAACAACGCGAAATTAAATCTTATTAGTAGTTTGAAGGCGCAAAAACTAATAAGAAAAGGTTGTTACGTCATTCTAGCACACATCGAGAAAGTTAAACCTAAAGAAAAGAACATCAGTGATGTTCCCGTCGCAAAAGAATTTCCCAATATATTTCCGAAAGAATTACCAGGATTACCCCTACATCGATCCATTGAATTTCAAATAGACCTTGTACCAGGAGCTGCACCAATAGCTCGTGCTCCATACAGACTCGCACCCAGCGAAATGAAAGAATTACAAAGTCAATTACAGGAACTTTTAGAGCGTGGTTTCATTCGACCAAGTACATTACCATGGGGAGCTCCTGTTCTGTTTGTCAAGAAGAAAGATGGTACATTCAGGTTGTGTATCGACTACCGAGAGTTGAAAAAACTTACCATCAAGAACCGTTACCCATTACCGAGAATCGACGATTTATTTGATCAACTACAAGGCTCGTCGGTTTAGAAGATTGATTTACATTCTGGGTATCACCAAATGCGGGTGAAGGAGGATGACATTCCGAAGACTGCTTTTAGGACGCGTTACGGTCATTACGAGTTTATGGTTATGCCGTTTGGATTGACTAACGCACCAGCTGTGTCCATAGACCTCATGAACCGAGTGTGTGCGCCATATCTTGACAAGTTTGTCATTATTTTCATCGATGACATACTTATTTACTCGAAGAATGATCAAGAGCACGAAGAACATTTGAGAAAAGTGCTAGAGTTGCTAAGAAAAGAAAAACTGTACGATAAGTTTTCAAAGTGTGCATTTTGGTTAGAAGAAGTTCAATTCCTCAGTCACATAGTGAACAAAGAAGGTATTCAGGTGGATCCAGCAAAGATTGAAACCGTTGAAAAGTGGGAAACTCCGAAAACTCCGAAACACATACACCAATTTTTAGGGCTAGCTGGTTATTACAGGAGATTCATCCAAGATTTTTCAAAATAGCAAAACCCTTGACTGCATTAACGCATAAAGGGAAGAAATTTGAATGGGAGGATGAACAAGAGTAAGCGTTTCAATTGTTGAAGAAAAACTTAACTACGGCACCTATACTGTCATTACCTGAAGGGAATGATGATTTTGTGATATATTGTGATGCCTCAAAGCAAGGTCTCGGTTGTGTATTAATGCAACGAATGAAAGTAATTGCTTATGCGTCTAGACAATTGAAGATTCACGAGCAGAATTATACGACGCATGATTTGGAATTAGGCGCAGTTGTTTTTGCATTAAAGACTTAGAGGAACTACTTATATGGGGTCAAAAGTATTATATATACCGAGCACAAAAGTCTTCAACACATATTTAATCAGAAACAACTGAACATGAGGCAGCGTAGGTGGATTGAATTATTGAATGATTACAACTTTGAGATTCATTACCACCCGGGGAAGGCAAATGTGGTAGCCGACGCCTTGAGCAGAAAGGACAGAGAACCCATTCGTGTAAAAGCTATGAATATAATGATTCACACTAACCTTAGAACTCAAATAAAGGAGGCGCAACAAGGAGTTTTAAAATAGGGAAACTTAAGGGATGAAATACCCAAAGGATCGGAGACGCATCGTAATATTCGGGAAGACGGAACCCGGTATAGGGCTGAAAGAATTTAGGTACCAAAATTTGGAGATATGAGAGAAATGGTACTTAGAGAAGCTCATAAAACCATATACTCAATACATCCTGGAACGGGAAACATGTACAAGGATCTTAAGAAACATTTTTGGTGGCCGGGTATGAAAGCCGATGTTGCTAAATACGGAGGAGAATGTTTGACGTGTTCTAAGGTCAAAGCTGAGCATCAGAAACCATCAGGTCTACTTCAACAACCCAAAATCCCGGAATGGAAATGGGAAAACATTACCATAGATTTCATCACTAAATTGTCAAGGACTGCAAGTGATTTTGATACTATTTGGGTAATAGTTGATCGTCTCACCAAATCAGCACACTTCCTGCCAATAAGAGAAGATGAAAAGATGGAGAAGTTAGCACGACTGTATTTGAAGGAAGTCGTCTCCAAACATGGAATACCAATCTCTATTATCTCTGATAGGGATGGCAGATTCATTTCAAGATTCTGGCAGACATTACAGCAGGCATTAGGAACTCGTCTAGACATGAGTACTGCTTATCACCCACAAACTGATGGGCAGAGCGAAAGGACGATATAAACGCTTGAAGACATGCTACGAGCATGTGTTATTGATTTCGAAAACAGTTGGGATCGACACCTTTTGTTAGCAGAATTTTCCTACAACAACAGCTACCATTCAAGCATTGAGATGGCGCCGTTTGAAGCACTTTATGGTAGAAAGTGCAGGTCTCCGATTTGTTAGAGTGAAGTAGAGGATAGATAGATTACGGGTCCGGAGATAATACAAGAAACTACCGAGAAGATCATCCAAATTCAACAACGATTGAAAACCACCCAAAGTCGACAAAAGTGCTACGCTGACATTAAAAGAAAAGATATAGAATTTGAAATTGGAGAGATGGTCATGCTTAAAGTTGCACCTTGGAAAGGCGTTGTTCGATTTGGTAAATGGGGGAAATTAAATCCAAGGTATATTGGACCATTCAAGATTATTGATCGTGACGGACCAGTTGCTTACCGACTTGAACTACCTCAACAACTCGCGGCTGTACATAACACTTTCCACGTCTCAAATTTAAAGAAATTTTTTGCTAAAGAGGATCTCACTATTCCGTTAGACGAAATCCAAATCAACGAAAAACTTCAATTAATCAAAGAACCCGTCGAAATAATGGATCGTGAGGTTAAAAGACTTAAGCAAAACAAGATACCAATTGTTAAGGTTCGAAGGAATGCTCGTAGAGGACCCAAGTTCACCTGGGAACGAGAAGATCAGATGAAGAATAAATACCCGCACTTATTGCCAGAAGATACATCAACACCTCCAACTGCTTAAAATTTCCGGACGAAATTTATTTAACGGGTAGGTACTGTAGTGACCCGAACTTTTTCATGTTTATATATATTAAATGAAATTGATATTTACATGATTAAGTGTTTCTAACATGTTAAGCAATCAAACTTGTTAAGACGTGATTAATTGAAATAGGTTTCATATAGACAATTGACCACCCAAGTTGACCGGTGATTCACGAACGTTAAAACTTTTAAAAACTATATGATGTCATATATATGGATATATATATATATATATATATATATATATATATATATATATATATATATATATATATATATATATATATATATATATATATATATATATATATATATAGTTAACATGATATTATGATAAGTAAAAATATCATTAAGTATATTAACAATGAACTACATATGTAAAAACAAGACTACTAACTTAATGATTTCGAAACGAGGCATATATGTAACGATTATCGTTGTAACGACATTTAATTGTATATATATCATATTAAGATATATTAATACATCATAATATCATGATAATGTAATAATTTAACATCACTTTAGATATAATAAATAATGGGTTAACAACATTTAACATGATCGTTAACCTAAAGGTTTCAAAACAACATTTACGTGTAACGACTAACGATGACTTAACGACTTAGTTAAAATGTATATATATGTAGTGTTTTAATATGTATTCATACACTTTTGAAAGACTTCAATACACTTATCAAAGTACTTCTACTTAACAAAAATGCTTACAATTACATCCTCATTCATTTTCATCAACAATTCTACTCGTATGCACCCGTATTCGTACTCGTACAATACCTAGCTTCTAAATATATTTACTATTGATATATACACTCCAATGATCAGCTCTTAGCAGCCCATGTGAGTCACCTAACCATGTGAGAACCATCATTTAACATCTAGCATAAATTTCTCACAAAATTACAAACTAATGGAGCCTATATTGATGCTCCATATTCACGTGAAAGAGAGGAGTCACAAACACATTCATTTTTCAATTTTCTTGAATCAAATTACTCTCTCTCAATTGTTCTTCATTTGTTCTAAGTGTTCTTCATCATCTTCAGCAAAATCTAGCTCAATCTAGTTCATAAATCTATACATAAACCAAGTTATAAAACAACTAGTCAAGAACACACCAACAACACTTCCAAGTTTATTAGCTTACTTCCAATCTTGCATATCCACTTTGAGTGATCATCCAACCTCAAGAAATCTTTCTTATTTACAGTAAGATATCTTTCTAATACAAGGTAATACTCATATTCAAACTCTGATTCAATTTCTATAACTTTAACAATCTTATTTTGAGTGGAAATCTTACTTGAACTTGTTTTCGTGTCATGATTTTGCTTCAAGAACTTTCAAGCCATCCAAGGATCCTTTGAAGCTAGATATATCTTTCTCATTTCCAGTAGGTTTATCCACAAAACCTGAGGTAGTAATGATGTTCATAACATCATTCGATTCATATATATAAAACTACCTTATTCGAAGGTTTAAACTTGTAATCACTAGAACATAGTTTAGTTAATTCTAAACTTGTTCGCAAATAAAAGTTAATCCTTCTAACTTGACTTTTAAAATCAACTAGACACATGTTCTATATCTATATTATATGCTACCTTAATGATTTAAAACCGGAAAACACGAAAAACACCGTAAAACTGGATAAACGCCGTCGTAGTAACACCGCGGGCTGTTTTGGGTTAGTTAATTAAAAACTATGACAAACTTTGATTTAAAAGTTGTTCTTCTGGGAAAATGATTTTTCTTATGAACATGAAACTATATCCTAAAATCATGGTTAAACTCAAAGTGGAGGTATGTTTTCCAAAATGGTCATCTAGACGTCGTTCTTTCGACTGAAATGACTACCTTTACAAAAATAACTTGTAACCTGTATTTCTGACTATAAACTTATATTTTTTCTATATAGATTCATAAACTTAAGGTCAATATTAACCCATAGCAACTTGAACCACTCAAAACGGATTTAAAACAAAAAAGTTATGGGTAAAACAAGATTGGATATTTTTGCTTGTTGTAGCTACGTGAAAATTGGTAACAAATCTATATTAATCATATCCTAGCTAACTTATATTGTATTATACATGTATTCTAATATATTATGTAATCTTGGGATACCATAGACACGTATGCAAATGTTTTGACATATCATATCAACCCATGTATATATGTTATTTGGAACAACCATAGACACTCTATATGCAGTAATGTTGGAGTTAGCTATACAGGGTTGAAGTTAATTCTAAAAATATATATACTTTGAGTTGTGATCTAGCCTAAGACGTGTATACACTGGGTCGTGAATTGATTCAAGATAATATATATATCGATTTATTTATGTACATCTAACTATGGACAACTAGTTGTAGGTTACTAGCTAGGACAGCTGACTTAATAAACTTAAAACAGTAAAACATATTAAAAATGTTGTAAATATATTTTGAACACACTTTGATATATATGTACATATTTGTTATAGATTCGCGAATCGACCAGTGGCCATGTCTTACTTCCTGACGAAGTAAAAATCTGTGAATGTGAGTTATAGTCCCACTTTTAAAATCTAATATTTTGGGATGAGAATACATGCAGTTTTATAAATGTTTTACGAAATAGACACAAGTAAATGAAACTACATTATATGGGTGAATGATCGAAGCAGAGTATGCCCCCTTTTGCTTGGTAACCTAAGAATTAGTAAACCGATCTACTAATTGACGCGAATCCTAAAGATAGATCTATTGGGCCTAACGAACCCCCTCCAAAGTACCGGATGCTTTAGTACTTCGAGTTGTTTTATCATGTTCAAAGGATTTCCCGGAATGATAGGGGATATTCGTATATGCATCTTGTTAATGTCGATTACCAGGTGTTCACCATATGAATGATTTTTATCTCTATGAATGGAATGTATATTGAAATATGAAATCTTGTGGTCTATTATTATGATTTGATAATATATCGGGTAAACCTATAACTCACCAACATTTTTGTTGACGTTTTAAGCATGTTTATTCTCAGGTGATTATTAAGAGCTTCCGCTGTTGCATACTAAAATAAGGACAAGATTTGGAGTCCATGCTTGTATGATATTGTGTAAAAACTGCATTCAAGAAACTTATTTTTGATGCAATATATTCTTATTGTAAACCATTATGTAATGGTCGTGTGTAAACGGTATATTTTAGATTATCATTATTTGATAATCTACGTAATGCTTTTTAAACCTTTATCAATAAAATAAAGGTTATGATTATTTTAAAAATGAATACAGTCTTTGAAAAATGTCTCATATAGAGGTCAAAACCTCGCGACGAAATCAATTAATATGGAACGTTTATAATCAATATGAACGGGACATTTCATCATAATGTGCATAAGCACGTACATACAGGTTGTTTCGCAAAAAGTAATTGTATGTTATGTGCACAATAATGAACAATGAAAATTGCAAAGAACAATGCTAGTAATTATGGATATTATTCTTAAAGCGCTATATAAATAAAAACAATTGCAATTGATAAAGAGAAAATTTTATTAAAATGCCGCCAAAGTAACTGTGAGAATACATAAAATATGATGATTGCGCTTATTGATGTGCTTGCGTTATGAAATTCTATTCTTAATTGTCTAAGTCTAATTTAATGATGTCTTCGACGGAAGCATTTTTATCTTGGCTTATGGCGTTCAGTTTTGGAATAGGAATTTCATTGATTCCTTCTTTTGCCAATGTGAGCATTTCCTCTGCTTCGTCAAGAGGACAAATAAGTTTTTCAATGTATTCCGGCATCGGTTCCGGTAATACAGTAACTTTACTGATATCTCCTAAAAACTTGACCCGCTCAAGCTGTTGTAACGATGTAACATATGTTTCAAATCGCTGAGAAACAGGGCGTGAATCCATAATTTTTTGCCCAAGCACAGGCAGGTGATCGCGAAGTTTGGCGAAATTAGTTTTCGCATTAGATTTTGCTGCTATGGCTGCATTCAGGTCAGCTTGAGATTGAACAAGTTTGTTTTTCATGGCATCATGTGCCACTTGAAGATTGTCCTTTTCAATGGATTTTTTGGACAAATCTTTTTTCAAATCCTCCGCGGACTGTTTAGCTGTTTGCAGCTCTGCAGTGATGGAAGATAATTGTTTTTCTTTGACGAGAAGTTCGGATTGGGCAGTTGCAAGTTTGGATTGGTCCTTCTTTAAAAAATAAGAAATTTTTCTTGACGCGACATTGCATTAAACGTAGATGCAAATGTCATGAAAAAATTCTGCGTAAAACAGTTAAACGCATCACCATATGAGAGCTTGCTGAACTCATGGCGTAGATCATGCAGAAGAGCTAACTTTATATGCTGCCTTTGATCTAGAGCAGCTTCTGGGGATATGCACAGATAGCCTTGAAGGTCATCTACTTCTATAGATTTTAAGGTGCTGGGCGGAGTGTGCCAGAGGTCTTCGTATTTGGAGAGATCAAACGTTGGAGGTGAACTTAATTGCGTTGACGGCGGAGGAGTAATGGTTGTTTCCACTGAAAGTAAATAACAAACAGATACGTTAGCATAAGTGTACTATAGGTATTGCTCAATGCGATAATAACACAATACAAATGTACAAAATTACCAGTCTCGGGTTCATTGGGAGTAACTGAGCTGGCTCGAGTGATCCTTTTTCCAAAAGAATCAATGAGAGGAGTCGTAGCTTTGTGTTTTCTTGGAGTTTCAGTTACTGCACTGCAGGAGATTTAAGTGCAGATTTTGATGATTGTGATTCTGGACTTTTTAGTCTCTCAACAAGAAACTGTTTTGTGTCATCTTTCTTCTCAATTTCTGATACCTTCATCGTGATGATTAATGCAAGTGTGAACTACTTGTGAAAAGCGTAAAATGATAAAAGGAAGAAAGTGTTGAGGACTAATGCGAATGTGAAAGCAAAATGAATGTGATAAAGTAAGTTTGATGAAATGGTGATCGAAACCTAAATATACGGTGTAGATTAAAGTCCTAAACAGCTCCATACAATGGTTATAAACACAATAATAATTAATCAACAGATACAAAAAGAGCCGTTAAACACGCATATAGCCGTTGCATTCCGCAAGGTATAATGCAATTGCGCGTAAAGATGTACGTAACCTTTTGAAAGTGACAGTTAAACTGCAATTTTTTATTTTCTAAAGTTTATTGTTACATTTTCTTCAAAAATGTAACACAATAAACTGGGGGGACTTGATCATATACATATATATGTATATGTATATTTGTGGTGCGAAAAGCTACTTAAAGACAGAAGACAAAAGACATTTAACCGCGGTAAATATAAATGTATGCGGTGAGACTACGCGGAATATTAAAGAGTGCGTAGGCTTCTAGCAGTACTTTTGCGGAATGCCTAAGTGCGCGCACATCTTACTTCCGCGTAGGTCTCGAACCTATAAATATGGAGCTTGACCTCTCATTTAAGGTTGTTGATTCTGGAAGGATTGCCCTAGCCATATTGATCTCTCTTGTGAATTCGCCCGAGACTTGATCTTTGTTGGCTAAGGTAATTTACGAAGACCGGGACATGGTTGTTGATCGTTTTGCACTTAACAAAATATGACAATAAGGTCCTAAAATCCAAATCGACATCTATTGTACCCCTTCATTGCACTCGATCCTTGATTAGCCTTCATTGGATAATCTAGGATCGATCATCGGCATCCGGGAAGGGCTGGTATACGTTTGAAAAGAAGTGTAACTTCACTTCAAAGAAGTCTCCAACCCTTCATGACTAAAGGGATATGTATATAAACGTTCACCAGGACGCGCTAGGCGAAGGGTATGCCCACTTAGCTCTGTGGCGTTTCACTCGTCCCTCTGATTTATCAAAGACGCCGGATTTAACTCCAAAGGAGCGTGATCAGTTTAACTACTGTAAGGACGCCGAACTCTGTGACGACCCGGAGATTTCCAACCAAATTTAAACTTAATCTTTATTTGATTTCGACATGATAAGCAAAGTCTATTATCTTGATTCTCAAAAATTTTGAATGCTTTCAAACATTTATTAAACCCTTGACTATTCTTGACGATTCACGAACCATAAATTGTAACATAAACTACAAGCTAAAAAAAATATTAATTGTTAAGACAAATATTATTATTACAACTTTCACTAATATCAATATTAATAAATATTAAATATTAAAATTTTTAATAAATTCAATGTTATGATTATCAAAATAAATATTTAAAATATAAATGTTACTATAAGAATGATTAAAATTATTATTTATTTGTAATTTAAATATTATTAGCTAATGTGATTAATACATGTAGCATTTATTGATTATTAGTAATATTATTATTATTACTTCTATTATTATTATTATTATTATTATTATTATTATTATTATTATTGGTACAAATAAATATTTAATGATAATATTTGTATGATAAATAAATTATGTTTCCTTATAAAATTAATATACCTATATATATATATATATATATATATATATATGTATATATATATATATATATATATATATATATATATATATATATATATATATATATATATATATATATATATAGTCGATATATATAGATATACAAATACAAATATATATATAAATACAAATATATATATATATATATATATATATATATATATATATATATATATATATAGATATATATATATATATATATATATAAATTTCAATTATATATTTATATATAAATATATATAAACAGATGTATAAATAGATAAATGAGATCACATATACATAAATACATATATATATATATATTTATATTTATATATATATCTGTATTTGTATATCTATATATATCGACTATATATATATATATATATATATATATATATATATATATATACATATATATATATATATATATATATATATATATATATATATATATATATATAGTCGATATATATAGATATACAAATACAGATATATATATAAATATAAATATATATATATATATAAATTTCAATTATATATTTATATATAAATATATATAAACAGATGTATAAATAGATAAATGAGATCACATATACATATATATATATATATATATATATATATATATATATATATATATACAGCTATTTCTATATATATATATATACGGTTATACACATGTATATATAGTTAGTACGTAATCTGTAGATATCCTAATCACCTTTAAATTATTTACCTGCTATCCAAATCTTGATTGTACGAATGGAATCAGAAGTTTTAACCTATTCTTATTTGTTCTTTCCCTTCTATTTCTGATTTATAAAAATTGTCGACCACAATCTTCTATACCAAACAAAATGCTGTTATGGGTCAATCTCAGGTTTATTTTTATCTATATATTTTCTATCTGCTTTACTTTATTCTTGTGCTATACCTCCTGGCTCAAATAAGATGTCGAGTGCTGTAAACTTTATATGACAGACGATTATTATTGACAGAAAACAAACGACATTTTACTTCATTATATTCAACTATCGATTTTATCTGCAAACTATACAGAAAAGAATAACACCCATTTTTTTTCTTTCTTTCTTTTTCTCTGTTTTGAACTCAAATTTCAAAAACCATGATTTTGAATTTAATTTCAAAATGTAATATTGCCATGTTGTTAAGAATACTTTATTGAAACAATCTACAAAGTTTTAGTTTTTAATTTTCAATATCGAATTCAAATTGAAGAGTCAAAATTACAAATTTAAAAGTCAACATTTATGTTCATCAGAAAATTCGAAGGTATTGTAACGTTTCTGTTGAAATTGATCATCTAAAAAGTTTCTAGAGTGTATTTACAATCTTTTTCATGTTGTAACTATAATCTAAAAAGGTCTAAATTGTTGAATCAAATGTTGAGTTCATTTTTTTCTTGTGTACCAATTTTCTGTCTGTTTTAATATCTTTATTTGGTATCTGTTAATTTAACAATCCCAATTACAAGTTGAATATATTTCAATATCATATCCTAAATCAAAACATATTATAGCTGTTAAATTGGTTTTGGGTTCATGACGATCTGATTTGGTTGGAGAAGAAGAGAATGTAGAACAGAAAATAACAGGTTAAATAAAATTCGATTGGGTATAATAACAGAAAAATAAATATGGACGGACGGTTTAGTGAGTGTGTGGTAAACGAAAGGTCTCAGGTTCGAGTCTTGCTTCAGCCATTCCTTTTAGAAAATGCTTTATGAGGTTCGTGAATTCGAGGCCAACCCTATACTTGTTCAATGTCGTTCTATGTATTTTTACTACAAAATACAGTATGGTGAGTTCATTTGCTCCCTTTTACTCTTTACATTTTTGGGACTGAGAATACATGCACTATTTTTACAACTGCTTTATTAAATGCTTTTGAAATACATTTTAAACTGTGAATACATGAAATGCTCTTATAAATGTTTGACGAGATAGACACAAGCAAAACATTCCTTGAATGAATTATGTGGACGTGATAATTGCCACCATTGAATTATGTGGACGTGATAATTGCCACAATTGATATGAATATTTTTACCCTGATTATTATTGCTTGGTAACCTAAGAATTAGGGAACATCACTAATTTTGAGTATTAGTGAACGCCTAATTGACGTGAATCCTAAAGGTAGCTACCGGGTTTAACACCCCCACCCAGAATGTTCACTAGACGGAAAGGCTAGTGGGCGTGGTGTTTAGTACTTCGAAGTTTATATAATTATTATACAGACGAGATGTTCTATTTTGGGGATATTATTATGCGCATTATATGTTAAGGTCGGTTACCAAGCCAAGCTATGAAAGCAATGAAAAGTGAATGTTATGTATCGAGAGAATGATTTTATACACAGGTTATGTGTATGTTATTTTTGTGCACGAGATATGTGTACGGTTACTAAGATTTATGAAAGATGATTTCGTACATGAGAAAGGTGTACTGTATTTAAAAGATATCGCATGTACATTACAGGTGGGTATAGGATTCGGGCCCATTTGTACCATGCAGCATTTAAATCTTGTGGTCTATCAAAATGATGAATTTTATTGTTTTATGATAAACCTATGAACTTACCAACCTTTTGGTTGACACTTGGAAGCATGTTTATTCTCAGGTATTAAAGAAATCTTCCGCTGTGCATTAGCTCATTTTAAAGACATTACTTCGAGTCGATCATCGCAATGGGACCAGATATTGGTGACTTCGTCCAGATGGATTAGGACGGGGTATGACATGTGGTATCAGAGCGGTAGTCTTAGCGAACCAGGTCTTGCATTAGTGTGTCTAACTGATAGTTGTTTAGATGCATTAGTGGGTCTAGACTTCGACCGTGTCTGCATGTCAAAAGTTTTGCTTATCATTTCATGTTGAAAATTATTTGCTTATCATCCTTAAAGTCTAGACACTTCTTACTGCCTCTATTGCATAGACAGTGTATAGATAAATTCATATCTTAGCGTATCTGCTAATCCATATCTTAGCGTACCTGTTACTGTAAAGTTTACATGTCGTATTCCGTAGATTCCTCCGTAGCTTATGGTATTTGAGTATTATATATGCATATGTAAATTATGTATTGCAGGTTACTAATCTACATCCTATAATCTATTTCTTATCAAAAATCCTTCATCTGATCGTACGAGATGAATCCCTCAACCAGTTCGAATTCCTCGGATTTCGACAGCTATTCCGATATGGAGTTTCGCCTAAGCTCCGAAAGCAGAGTCACCAGAATGAATCAGCCAATCAGCCATCCCCAATTCATCTGATGGGTTCGTAGCCTACTTAATCATTGGAGGCAAGAAGAAGGTGATCCCTTCCATCCACCATATTGTCCTCTTGGCGAAGAACCTGAAGCACTTACCGGTGAACCTGTCCATAATACCATTTTCTCGTTCATTTCCAGAGTATCTCGTCATGATTATATTCTATCCACAATTCTAAACCTTATTCATCCGCCCGTTCCTACTGAAAATCATCCCGAAATAATGGAAGAAGTCAACCAACT
The DNA here is from genome assembly GCF_046630445.1 of Rutidosis leptorrhynchoides. NCBI lineage: Eukaryota > Viridiplantae > Streptophyta > Magnoliopsida > Asterales > Asteraceae > Rutidosis > Rutidosis leptorrhynchoides. The sequence goes on along the minus strand of NC_092335.1, from coordinate 352,252,895 downwards.
TCGCGCTCAAATAATCAATCTGGAAAACATGGTACAAAACCTATCAGCTTCAGCAACAGCACCGATAACACCAGTACCATCAACAACAACATCTGCATCACAAACCTCAACATCTCATTATGTACCTCGAGCATAATCATCAATCTGCAAATCGTTCTATATCATTTATCTTCGTTCGACATGACGATTATGTAATCTCTAATGTTTTAGAGGTTATGTATTATTGTTCTAACGGTAAATCAAATGATTTTAATATCATATTGACTCATTAAATCCATGATTACATCTGAAGAAAATATATATGTATATATATTTTTTTTCGTAAAGATTGTAATTAAAAATTCTTTCGTACAAACTGTTAATGGTGAAAATATTTTAACGGGTAGGTAATACCCGAGGAATATTTAGATTTCACATTAATAAGTTACATTGTACATTCTTAGAATCTGATTCAAAAGTCATTTACTATCCTACTTACATCCACAGATATACGAATCTGTTCACCACAGAATAACCATTTTCATTCAATTTCATATTTGGATTTTGACTTATCAAAATCCAACAAGTGGCATAATGAAGAAAACATTGGACAAAATAAAATTTGTTAGAAACAAACGATTTAACTATGAGAAGAATTTTGTTAAGAGTTCACGCTAACTGTTTCTAGCTAACTGTTCCTAGCTAACTTATTACATTTAATTATCGCAGTTTATATTCTCGCAATTTTATTTATCGTCATTTAAATTCTGTTATTTATTTTACGCACTTTAAATATCGGGACACGTATACCAGGTTTTGACATATCATATCGACGCATCTATATATATTATTTGGAATAACCATAGACACTCTATGTGCAGTAATGCTGGAGTTAGCTATACAGGGTTGAGGTTGATTCTACAATAATATATATACTTTGAGTTGTGATCGAGTCTGAGACATGTACACGGGTCACGATACGTATTAATTAATTCGAATATTATAAATTAAACTATATATGAATTATTGGACTGTTAACTGTGGACTACCAATATTGAACAATTAAAATGAATTAAAATATTGATTATAACATATGAAACTAAACAATTCTTCAAGTTTGCCACTTGATTTCATCTTAAACCTCATTTATATCTTGAGGATTACAATCTGCGTTCAAACCTTTCATGATTCTTGAAAATACCTCAATCGAGAGGATAAACCAACCGCACTCCATCTACAGAAGGAAAGATTTATGCATATAGTTATGCACCTTAAAAACTCTCAGAGAGTAAGTAAACGTTTAACACGTAACTGTGCTAATTCCTTTAGCGTTATTATTACCAAAAATAACTTTGCAATTCCTTTTTAAATTAGCCAATTTTGTCACAGCTCCAGCAAATCAGCATCGACCTTTCATTCGAATAAACTCTATTATAACCTTGATATATAAGTTTGCCTTTCGTCAACGTTACCAGAGAACCGCTTATATTCCACCACACTAACAGTAAACTTACCAACAACTTCGTTGATCTTTGACTTTCCGAAAAATCATTATATTTATCGAAACCCTATCATACACTCATTCGCATCTTGTAATGATAATTGCCGTACAATTACTGAGAATCAGCAATCAGTATTTTGAATCTCGCAACAATTCTACATCAACAGTTATATGTATACATATAACATTTATCTCTTAGATTTATGATCATTCAATTATGAAATTCTGAAAAGCACCAGTCTACAAATCAATACCTCAAATTCTGAAAAAGCTGAATACATCAGCAAAAACTGTACATGACCTTAACAGTCGAAGGTATAAAGATAAAGAATAAGTGTGTTGGCAAAGCTCAGAAAAGTTGGAACTGGAAAACGGATTAAGCAAACCATGAAGGAGACTCTGAACAAATCACAAGGGCTAAACTTGTACATAAAGAATCTTGATGATTCTGTATCTGATGAAATCTTTAGCGAATATCTTGCTTCTGAATCTAAACCCTTAAGGATAAATCTTCTTCATCATCCTTCGATATTAGAAATTCTAAGATATCATCAAATCTTTCATTATAAATATCCTCGATATTTCTAAAGATATTTTCATAACTATTTTTATCTAAAATCATTCACCTCTCCTTGCTATCTGCGTTTCATCATAAATGGAAACTGTTTTAGTTTCTAAATTCTGAAAAATTCGTATTTAAATTATGAATGTTTTGAAGTAGTGTTGGGAACTGATGCATGAGTTAGTATAATATAATGACACTTGATCAACGTGATTATATTACAGTAAGTCATGCTGAGTTTCTAATGGAACGTGATGATTCACAGATCATAACATCATCATGTGCCATGTTATACGACTCTTGTATTCTATTTAACCTCAAAAATATCAAGAAAATATTTTCTTGATGATTCGGTCTTTTTCGGATATTCTGGTAATTTGACAAATCAAATCGTGCTATTACCTTTCCTTTCTACCTTGTACATTATGATAATTCGAAACTCCATACCTATGAATTCTGGACCATTACTTGCGAAAAGAAAACAAAAGCATGAAGCTCCGAAATAGAAAGGGGGTATAAATCGCAGCAAATAAGAGAGAGCATTAACTGTGAATGACAATGATTATAGAAAACAGAAGATGGGACTCTGAAACATGAGGAAGACTATAAAGTCCAATAATAACACATAAATTACAAACCATGTATGTCAATGTTTAACGCAACATAAAGACACGGGAGAATTAAAAACACTATAATCCTAAGGACGAGATAGAAGAAAATAGATTCCTCAGGTGGAAGTTGGAAATGGAGAATGATTTTTGCGATAGTCAGGATAAGGACAAGGATCAAAACTGGATTAAGCATGTTCACAATCTTTTGAATTTGGGAATTGAGTATAGAAGTGGTAAAAACTAATGGAACGGAAGAGTTTAATTTATAATGGAAATACCAGACAGAGTAATCAAGGCAGATCTCCGCATTTAATTAGAGAAATCCTGATTTCCTTATTTGCCAAAGAATCAGATCTTATAGATTTCCAAAGATTTTCTTTTAAATTCCTTAAATTCCGGAAACCCACCGTGACTACGTCAAAAGTTAAATCTCTCTCTCAATCTTTTGTGATAACTTCACTCATACGCTTCGAATAATCGAATTGTTTTATCTGTATTACTCAATAATGATAAAACTTTATTTTCAACTCATATGAGTCATGAAAACATATTTATTGTCAGCCATGACCATCCCAATCAAATTTTGGGATGAAATTTCTTTAACGGGTAGGTACTGTGACGACCCAGAGATTTCCAACCAAATTTAAACTTAATCTTTATTTGATTTCGACACGATAAGCAAAGTCTATTATCTTGATTCTCAAAAAATTTGAACTGCTTTGAAACATTTATTAAACCCTTGACTATTCTTGACAATTCACGAACCATAAATTGTAACATAAACTACAAGCTAAAAAAAATATTAATTGTTAAGAAAAATATTATTATTACAACTTTCACTAATAGCAATATTAATAAATATTAAAATTTTTAATAAATTCAATGTTATGATTATCAAAATAAATATTTAAAATATAAATGTTACTATAAGAATGATTAAAATTATTATTTATTTGTAATTTAAATATTATTAGCTAATGTGATTAATACATGTATCATTTATTGATTATTAGTAATATTATTATTATTACTTCTATTATTATTATTATTATTGGTACAAATAAATATTTAATGATAATATTTGTATGATAAATAAATTATGTTTCCTTATATAATTAATATACCTATATATATATATAGTCGATATATATAGATATACAAATACAGATATATATATATAAATACAAATATATATATAAATTTCAGTTATATATTTATATATAAATATGTATAACCAGATGTATAAATAGATAAATGAGATCACATATACATAAATACATATATATATATATGTAATACAATTAAATATACAGCTATTTATATATATATATATACGGTTATACACATGTATATATAGTTAGTACGTAATCTCTAGATATCCTAATCACCTTTAAATTATTTACCTGCTATCCAAATCTTGATTGTACGAATGGAATCAGAAGTTTTAACCTATTCTTATTTGTTCTTTCCCTTCTATTTCTGATTTATAAAAATTGTCGACCACAATCTTCTATACCAAACAAAATGCTGTTATGGGTCAATCTCAGGTTTATTTTTATCTATATATTTTCTATCTACTTTACTTTATTCTTGTTCTATACCTCCTGGCTCAAATAAGATGTCAAGTGCTGTAAACTTTATATGACAGACGATTATTATTGACAGAAAACAAACGACATTTTACTTCATTATATTCAACTATCGATTTTATCTGCAAACTATACAGAAAAGAATAACACCCATTTTTTTTTCTTTCTGTCTTTTTCTATGTTTTGAGCTCAAATTTCAAAAACCATGATTTTGAATTTAATTTCAAAATGTAATATTGCCATGTTGTTAAGAATACTTTATTGAAACAATCGGCAAAGTTTTAGTTTTTAATTTTCAATATCGAATTCGAATTGAAGAGTCAAAATTACAAATTTAAAAGTCAACATTTATGTTCATCAGAAAATTCGAAGGTATTGTAACGTTTCTGTTGAAATTGATCATCTAAAAAGTTTCTAGAGAGTATTTACAATCTTTTTCATGTTGTAACTATAATCTAAAAAGGTCTAAATTGTTGAATCAAATGTTGAGTTCATTTTTTTCTTGTGTACCAATTTTCTGTCTGTTTTAATATCTTTATTTGGTATCTGTTAATTTAACAATCCCAATTACAAGTTGAATATATTTCAATATCATATCCTAAATCAAAACATATTATAGCTGTTAAATTGGTTTTGGGTTCATGACGATCTGATTTGGTTGGAGAAGAAGAGAATGTAGAACAGAAAATAACAGGTTAAATAAAATTCGATTGGGTATAATAACAGAAAAATAAATATGGACGGACAGTTTAGTGAGTGTGTTGGTAAACGAAAGGTCTCAGGTTCGAGTCTTGCAGCAACCATTCTTTTTAGAAAATGCTTTATGAGGTTCGTGAATCCGAGGCCAACCCTATACTTGTTCAATGCCGTTCTATTTATTTTTAATACAAAATACAGTATTGTGAGTTCATTTGCTCCCTTTTACTCTTTACATTTTTGGGACTGAGAATACATGCGCTATTTTTACAACTGCTTTATTAAATGCTTTTGAAATACATTTTGAACTGCGAATACATGAAATGCTCTTATAAATGTTTGACGAGATAGACACAAGCAAAAAATTCCTCGAATGAATTATGTGGACGTGATAATTGCCACCATTGAATTATGTGGACGTGATAATTGCCACAATTGATATGAATATTTTTCCCCTGACTATTATTGCTTGGTAACCTAAGAATTAGGGAACATTACTAATTTTGAGAATTAGTGCACGCCTAATTGACGCGAATCCTAAAGGTAGCTACCGGGTTTAACACCCCCACCCAGAATGTTCACTAGACGGAAGGGCTAGTGGGTGTGGTGTTTAGTACTTCGAAGTTTATATGATTATTATACAGACGAGATTTTATGTGTTGGGGATATTATTATGCGCATTATATGTTAAGGTCGGTTACCAAGCCAAGCTATGAAAGCAATGAAAAGTGAATGTTATGTATCGAGAGAATGATTTTATACACTGGTTATGTGTATGTTATTTTTGTGCACGAGATATGTGTATGGTTACTAAGATTTATGAAAGATGATTTCGTATACGAGAAAGGTGTACTGTATTTAAAAGATATCACATGTACATTACAGGTGGGTATAGGATTCGGGCCCATTTGTACCATGCAGCATTTAAATCTTGTGGTCTATCAAAATGATGAATTTTATTGTTTTATGATAAACCTATGAACTCACCAACCTTTTGGTTGCACTTGAAAGCATGTTTATTCGCAGGTATTAAAGAAATCTTCCGCTGTGCATTAGCTCATTTTAAAGACATTACTTGGAGTCGATCATCGCAATGGGACCAGATATTGGTGACTTCATCCAGATGGATTAGGACAGGGTATGACAAACTCGATATCCGTTCTTCCAACGAGGTGATGTTGAAGCTCGGTAACGTTCACTGTTACTGGCCTTGGGCAAACTGAGTGTCGATGATTCTCCATGACGAATGGGTATGCTCTTCGTGCCGTAGCGTTCTTTGTAAGTTTTCTCCATGTTTCATTTTTATGTGATATTTATTAATTGTGTCTGCAGAAATGGATTTTGGACAAGCAATTCGCCGCCCCAGCCTCGAAGGGCTTAAATTCAAAAAGTTGAACAAGTCCAAGCTACCTGTGGGTGATCCCCGGAAGGAAGGGGAACCAGCTGTCGAGTCATCAACCAATGCCACCACCGAGATGGGCGGCGTTATGCAAACGCAAACACAAACATCAATGCCCGTCACCAACGCAGAGCCGATATCCTTTGCCCTTTCGAAACCATCAGTTGGGCAGAAGCGTTATACTCTCGCCAAGTTTTTTGTAACTCCTGGTGGGAACAAGAAAATGAAAACTGCCAAGGAAATCGCTGAGAGCAACTTGGCAAGCTTTCAACACGAGCCTAGCCAGGGTGGGTATTATTACAATCCTGATAATAATGATAATACGTCACCAGGATCTCAGTGGTGAAAACTAATAAAAGTTATTGTTTCAGGGCAACAAACTAACCCTCCAATCATCAATATCGAAGACATCTCCCATGTCCAAAAGGATAAGACTGTGACGCTATCCAGTTCCGGCACTGGATCCGGACAACAACAAACCAGCCACCACAGTGGTTCACAGGAGATTCTTCACTCCCCTGGGTTTGGAAAATAGCTAACTTTTAGTCATCTTGATGTTATCTGGGACGTGTCTCATGGCGACACGTATACTCAGTTTGAATATCTCCAAAGAATTTTCCCTCCAACTTTGATGGAGGAATTACACAAAATGCCTGAAAACGCTGCGTGTCACGCCCGGATACAACACATTCATCAATTCTTGGCGCTGACACGGGATGAGATTGTTCGGTCAAACAATTTAGAGCAGCATTGTCGGAAGGCAGAAACACTTGTGAAAGAGGTAAACGCTGAGGTGAAAACTTTGAGGCAAGAGATGGCAGATAACATGAGTGCGGTTACAGAGGTGGAGCACGAGAAACTCCAAGCGTTGAAGGAGGTGCAGCGGGCCATCAAAAATTTGGCCACCGTTGCTGAAAAGAAAAAACAATCTCTTGCCGACTTGACTGTGGCACAAAAGGAATTATCTGAAGAGAAAATAAGCAAGGAGCTCCTTGCAACTCAAGTTCAAGAGTTAACTATTGCCTATAAGAAGGCAACGGATGACTTCCAGCAACTGTGCTCCATGATTCCTACCATCGTCGACAAAGCCATCATGTCGCCCCATGTCATGGAACCCTTTGGTGGGCTGCTTGACGCTGCTAAAGGCATTGGACATTTGGAAACGTACACCGTTATAAGTGACAACGCCTCGCTTCCCTCCCCTTTACCTGTCGCAATTCAAGATCACTTTGATCCAGATGCGTACGACAAGTACGATGTGGTTTCCAAGGAAGTTAAAGAGGTGAAGGTTCCGTTTATTGAAGCACTGGGTAGTCATCCGGGACTGGATGTGGTGAAGGTTGAGAAGATGATCCCTCAGTATCTTGATGTTATCGTTGTAATTTCTGTGTATGAACGGTTAATGGTTGTAATAAATAACTTATTTTGGATAATTATTTGTAATCATGTTCCATTTATTCTATCTTGTCGTATTTTGTAATGTGTAGCATTTAAGCATACGTTTAGACGTTTCCGTCGTCACGGTAGCGTGGCATTTTCAAGGTTACACTTGATAAATTTGTCATGAGATGCATGTATCTAGACCATGCCGGGATGAAACACGACGGGTACGAAACCTGAAGGCATCCCGTGATGGTGTCACTTGGCGTACATTTCTACGCGAAGTGCCGTTCATGCCGTCCGAAAGCTAGATTGTACTTTGTTCAAGGCATGTGTAATGTATGAATGGATTTACAATTATTACACATAAGTGTTGCCATAAACAGTTACATAACACATAAAATAACTTGATTGAAAAATGCATTAAATTAAAACAACCAAATAAATCCATGGCGCATCGCGCTTACAAAGTTTTAGTGATCAGTCACAAACTAAAAGTAAAATCATTGAAAAGGTGAAAAACACCAAGTTTCAACATGCTAAACATTCTAAACATAGAATTTTTTAAGATTGGTTGCATGCCATGTGCGTGGCACAAATTTTCCGTCAGGCGTTTTCAAGTTGTACGCTCCATTACCGAGGGCATCCACAACTTCATAAGGACCCTCTCAATTAGGTCCCAATTTGGCGAGGTCCTCAACCCTGCTAGCATTGATCTTACACCAAACATAATCATCAAGACGGAACGTACACTCGCATACACGTCGATTATAGTAATTAGCAATCTTTTGTTTTTTAGACGCTTCATTGATGGCTGCTATGCACCTGCGTTACTCCAACAAATTCAAGTTTTCCCTTAGGTATATTTCGTTGGCTTTTTCATTGAACTCCGGATGCATTGCTTTGGAACAGCTATTTTAGCTGGGATAACCGCCTCGTACCCATAAACAAGACTAAAAGGCGTCTCCCAGTTACTTCCCTTAGGAGTGGTCCGAAACGCCCACAAAACCATCATCAATTCATCGACCCAGCCTTTACAGTCCGTACCTAACCTAGCCTTAATGTCGGAGACAATGTCCCTGTTAGTGACTTCAACTTGACCGTTTACTTGTGGGTGAGCAACAGAACTAAAGCTTTGCTTGATGTTTAGCGCATCACACCATGCTCGAAACGAGCCATGTGTGAATTGTTTCCCATTATCGCTAACAATTTCATTTGGTATGCCGAAATGACATATTATCTCCTCCCATATGAAATTAACAATCTGCTTGCCAGAGATGCTTTTCAAGGGTTTTGCCTCCACCCATTTGGTGAAGAAATCAACGGCTACGAAAAGATGTCTCCCATCTGGACAAGGACCAACCAAATCGATTGCCCACTTATGAAAAGGCCAGGTAGATGAGATATGAATCAATTCATGGGACGGCACATGAATCTGTGGTGCGTAACGTTAACAAGAAATGAAATTTTTGATGACATTACTTGAGTCACGGTACTTGGATGGCCAGTAGTAACCCAAACGCATAATCTTTCCCACAATGGTACGGAATCCTGAATGCATCCCACATGTTCCTTCGTGCACCTCCTTAATCACTATCTCAGCTTATTGATGGCCAACGCAATGGAGTACAGACCCAAAAATTCGTCATGTATTGTGTACATGGGTACTTTGATGCGTATCTTCTTTCCTACTACACTGTCAACGGGTAGCGTGCCGTCTTTTAGATAGTTAATAATAGGACTCATCCAAGTATTCGCCTCCTTGACTGGCGCTGCCACCTGCGAAACATCATTTATAAAACGTTAAGGGCAGTCAGACGCACCTGAGCATGTTTTGCCAATGAAGTTTTGTAAGCATGACGGCTTGATACCTGTAACACATCAGTGGATTTTTTTTCAACAACTTCAATCCATACATCCTTAGCAAAGTGGCTGAATGTCAAAGAAGCAAGTTTGCTAAGGGCATCATCTCTTTTGTTCATTGACCGTGGAACTTGCGTGATTGAAAAAGAATCAAATTTGTTAGTCATCTCTTTCGCTAATTTCAGATACTTTTTCATAGCCGGGTCCCTGGCTTTGAACGTTCTGTTCAGCTAACTTGCTACCAGTTGGGAGTCAACCGCAAATTTCAACGCCTTAATACCCATTCTCGCCGCTATGCGTAACTCGGGGAGCAACGCTTCATATTCGGCTTCATTGTTAGATACATGAAAAGCGAACATAGAGCATAAGTGTGTTCTTCTTCTTCTAGGTTAGTAAGTATCAAACTGGCACCGGGCCCTTTTAAACTAGACACACCATCTGTATAGAGTTCCCACGTCACGACATGTGGAGGCGTTTCATCGACAGGTGCTGATGGTCCCGAGCTGATAAGTTCTATCATGAAATCAGCCAAAATTTACCCCTTAACAACGTTACACGGGGCGTAACTGATTTCATGTTCTCCCAGTTCAATTGCCCATTTCGCCATTCGTCCAGAAATCTCTAGTTTGCTTAAAACCTGCAATACAAATATTAAAAAACGTTCTCCATTGTATTTGCTCGTGCCAATGACGTCATACCTATTTGATAGGAGAGTCAGTTAGCACCAGAATGAATTGAGCTTGAAAATACCGCCTTAACCTCCTTGCAGTATGAACCAAGGCATAAACAAGTTTTTCAACAGGATTATAGTTGTAACGACCCGTCCTTATCCCCCTGGACGAAATCATCAACATCTGGTCCCATTGCGATGATCGACTCCAAGTAATGTCCTTAAATTGAGCAATTGCACAGCGGAAGACTTAATTCGTACCTGAGAATAAACATGCTTAAAAGTTTCAACCAAAAGGTTGGTGAGTTCATAGGTTTATCCTAACAATCATTTCAATATATTAATAGACCACAAGATTTCATATTTATAAACATAATACACTCGCAAGTGTATGTAAAGCATTCTAAGTGGTTGAGCACTTGGTAACCATACTTAACATTTAATCAACGTCGCATATTCCCTTTATTATGAAATCTCACTACACCGTACCAAGTGTAGTCACCAGAACGAAGTACTGTGCAACCGTTGAATACTGGTCGTCCAGTTCGGTTGGGGTTGTCAGGCCCGATAGATCTATCAACAGGATTCGCGTTTACAATACCCATGTAAATATTAGTTACCAAGCTACAGGGAAGTATGTCAGTGGTACAACTCAACGTAGAATATATTTTTAAGTACTTGTGTCTATTTCGTAAACATTTATAAAAGCAGCACATGTATTCTCAGCCCAAAAATATATATTGCAAAAGCAATTAAAAAGGGAGCAAATGAAACTCACCTAATGTATTTTGTAGTAAAAATACATATGACGATATTAAACAAGTGTAGGATTGGCCTCGGATTCACGAACCTATATCCAGTATATATATTAACACCAAATAGTAATCGAACAAATTTATATATATTATAAATGTTATCTTTAATAAATTATGTGTTTCATTAATAACTTAATTAAATATATTTATTTTTATATATACTAGATAGATAATTTGTATTTATTATAAAATATCAATGTAGTTAAATTATATGTAATAAATATATTTTTCTTATATATATAACATTTATTTAGTAAATTAATAATAATAATCTTAATAGTGATACTAAAAATACTAATTTTTATAATAATAATAATAATAATAATAATACTAATAATAATAATGTTAATACTAATAATAATAATTTTAATGGTGATAATAATAATATATTTATTGTAATTGTATTAAATTTACATATATATGATAATCATACTTATAGTTAATCCATGATCATAACTTAGTTATTATTATTTTTAACTTACATACAAAATTATATTTTTAATTAAGATTTATATTAACTTATATCATAATCGTATTTTACTAACTTCTAATTTATATAAATATCATAATATTTTCTTGATGATAATAACAATTACAATGGTAATAATATTAATACTAATAATAATAATAATAATAATAGTAACAAAAATAGAAATGAGCTACCTTAAAGAAAAGGTTTTAGAAAAAGAATGCCTCTGCCCGGGCTCAAACCCGTGACCTCTCGAACACCCGCTAACACCCGCCCAAACCATCGATCCAATTGCTTCTTTCTGTTTTAATTCGCAGGCTAAATCTATATAACCATAACTCGCCTGTTTTCATTTTTAATCATAATTATCATCATCGCTTATAATCGGTCCAAATTGAAATCACATTATACTCGGCCCAACTCTAGCCCACCAGCAAATACTCAAACAAATCTCAACCCAATCATAAGGAGAATCCTGGCTAAAAATCTTATTAATTATATTAAACGATGGATCGGTATTGTGGGGCTGTTTATGGACATAATTTTCAACAAGGAATCACAAGTGGATTGTTTAAATTATTATCATATTCCCAACATAATTAAAAGTAGTTGAGATTTAGATAAAACATCATTATCTTTATCGTTGAATATCCAGAATATATATATAAAAAAAATGACAGCGTGTAGCAGCAAAAACAATAGATGTTTGATGGGTGGCGGTTAACGAAACAGAAGAAGAAAAAAAAAATGGGTTGCAGCAGTTGAAATCGTGAGCATAACGAACAGTAGCTGTTCGGAACAAGAACAAGGCAACTGCAACTAACAGTAGCTGTTCGTAACAAGAACAAGGCAACTGCAACTATGGTTGGTTGGTTCTTGGCTTTCGGATAAAAAAATATATATACAGTAATCCTAATATGAAGTGGGTGTTGATGAAAATGTGTTTGTGGTGGTGACTTGGTGACGGTTTACACAGAAATCAAAACAGAAATTGCAGGCTGCAGTATAAAACAGAAGAAAAAGTGAAGCGGCTGCACAATAGAAAAAAAAATAACGGCAGTGGTGGTGGTGATTAGAAGGTGACGTTGAGTGATCATGGTTATGGGAGCCTCAGTTTCAATTAAGAGAGAGAACGAGAGAAAAGATGAGATGGAGGTGTCGATTTAAATGGGTTCATGGTGGAGGATGGTTGTTCATGTGGGTGGTGGAAATGAGCGGTTTATGGTGGTAAATATAGCGAGATCAAGGTGGTATTTGATGAAGTGGTTCACGCTGAAAAGTGCTATCGATGGTAACCGGTGGTTTCGATAATCATGAAAGAAACAGAAAAATAACATGGAGGTTTGATGGTGATTCTATTGGTGATAACCGGTGATTATTGCAGGTGTACGTTCGTATATTTTTAGAACGAGATGGTGAATGTGTTCATGGTGATCATGGAAAGTGGTGGCGAATATGGTGGAGATGGTGCTCTTGATTGATGAGTGAAAGTGGTTATACAACAAATCCAAACAAACGGATTTCATTAACCCTTTAAAGGGTGACGGTTGTGATGGATTTTGAGGGTGTTGATGGTGGCGGATGAAAGTGGTATTCTGCGATGGTGGTGTCCGTGGAAATGGTTAACCGGAGATGGGGAGTGTCAAGCTTGAACAAGATGGAAGGTGAAGATGATATAGTTCTTCTATGTTTCTGCATCTTATGTATATATAAGATGTAATGATATATGATTATAATAAAATAGCACAGTATCCTACTTTTAAAATTCTAAATATCACGGATCAGTTTACTATTAGTCACACAGTATCCTACTTTTAAAATTCTAAATATCACGGATCAGTTTACTATTAGTCTGCCGACATCTTAACACGGGTATCATATCGTGGTCCATTGCTAAACAGTTTGCGTATAAAAGTGTTCCTAAAAATCCCAAATTTTTAGATTAATTATATTTAATTATTTCACTCATTACCTGTTGGAAACCTGATCAAAAAGGTTCAATAATTATCTATTTTATGTTCCAATTTATATGTACGGAGTACTAATGTTTAAACTTTAAAAGGTAAAAATATTTTTAACAAATCTAAAATCCTCGTAATCGATTTACCATTCAATTTTTATTTCAATCCTTCATGAACACGTACAATATTTATATTAAAACTAACAAAACATAAACCGAGTGTTACCGACATTTGCCAATTAAGCTCGTAATCATTCATTTTCCATTTACTCTCTCTCTATATATAATCAGTTTTAAATAACAAGTTTTATCACATAAATATATAATATATATTTTAAACAAATATCATTTTATATATTTTCAAGTAGTATTTATATACACATTTATATACACATACATCTATATGTATCTATTTACAAATAGTTGTTCGTGAATCGTCGAGAACAGTAGAAGGTCAATTGAATATAGGAAACAGTTCAAACTTTTTGAGACTATCCTAACAGACTTGGCTTATCTTGTCAAAAATATTAAATCGTATCGAGAGTTTGGTTTTAAAATTAGTCGAAATTTTCCGGGTCGTGACAGTACCTACCCGTTAAAGAAATTTCGTCCCGAAATTTAATCGAGGTGGTCATGGTTAACAATAAGAATGTTTTCCTGATGTATATGAGTTGATAAATAAAATTTTATCACCATTGCGTAATATAGGTAAGATAATTCAATTTATTCGAATAGTACGAGTGAAGCTATCACAAAAGATTGAGATAGAGATTTAACTTTTGTCGTAGTCACGTTTGAATTTCCGGAACTCAAGAAATTTAAGGAAATCTTCTAATCAGAAAGAAAATGAAATAGCACGGTTTATTAGCAACTGTTGGAATTACAGAAGAACATAAATATCAAAGAAATATTTCCGTGATATGCTTAGAGCTTAAGTAGAATGAAAGAGTTATGTAACATGGCACATGATGAGGGTAAGATCTGTGAACCATCATCACGTTTCATTAGAAACTCAGCATGACTTACTGTAATATAATCACGTTGGCCAAGCGCCATTATATTATACTAACTCATGCTTCAATTCTCAACACTTCTCCACAATTCATTCATAATTTATACTTAGATTTTTCAGAAATTTCCAATATAATGAAATACCGAAAACACGCAGAGGTAGATAATTTCGGACAAGAATATTTATGAAATATCCTCAGAAATATCGAAGATATTTATGATGATATTTTGGAGTTTCTAAGTTCGAAGATTGATGAAGAAAGATTTTCCGCAAGATTTTAACATGACTTTAGAACAAGATATTCTCTAATGATTTCGGTGGATCCAGAATTACCAGGATTCTTTGAATATAGGGTTTGGTCCTTGTATTTGTCCTTGGTCTCCTTCATGATTTGCTCAATCCATTTTTCATTACCAAATTTTCTATCGAGCGTTCCTAACACTTCCTTCTTTATCATCAACTATTGGCCATTAAGACCATCTACAACATGCTACTTCGTCAGCATTTTCAAAGTTAACGGATCTGGGTCATCGATTATCAAACTGAGGTGGTTTCAGGAGAATTGTATTTTTAGATGATTAAACGCTGATGGTAATATGGTGGAATATAAAAGATTCTCCAGTAACAATAAAGAGTACGCATATATATCAAGGTTATAATAAGGTTATTTCGAATGAAAAGTCGGAGTTGACTTGCTGGAGCTGTGACAAAATTTGCTACTTTGAAAGGGATTACCAAATCATTTTGGGTAATAATAACACTAAAGGAATTAGTACAGCTACGTGTTAAACGTTTACTCAGTTTTCGAGGGTTTTTTTTTTAGGTGCATAACTGTATGCATAGATCTTTTCTTTCGTAGATGAAGTGCGGTTGGTTCATCTTCTCGATTGAGGTGTTTTCAAGAATCATGAAAGGTTTGAACGCAAATTATAATCGTCAAGATACGAATGAGGTTTAAGATGAAAATCAAGTGGCAAACTTGAAGAATTGTTTAGTTTCATATGTTATAATCAATATTTTAATTCATTAATTGTCCAAAGTTAGCAGTCCAATAGTCCAATTGTCCAATAGTCCAATAAATTCATATATAATTTAATATATAATATTCGAATTAATTAATACGTATCGTGACCCGTGTACCGGTCTCAGTATTGATCACAACTCAAACTATATATATATATTTTGGAATCAACCTCAACCATGTATAGCTAACTCCGTCATTTGCATATAGAGTGTCTATGGTTGTTCCAATATAAATATATAGATGGGTCAATATGATATGTTGAAACCTTGTATACGTGTCTCGTTATTTAAAGTGCGTAAAATAAATACAGAAATTAAATGACGATAAATAAAATTGCGAGAATGTAAATTGCGATAATTAAATTGCGATAAATAAAATGTAACCAGTTAGCTAGGAACAGTTAGCGTGGATTCTTAACAATATTTCAATTAGTTAGTTCGTTTATTTCTAACAAATTTTACTTTATCCGATGATTTCTTCATTATGCCACTTGTTGAATTTTGAGGTCAAAATCCAAATATGAAATTGAAAGGAAATGGTTATTCTGCGGTGAACAGATTCATATATCGGTGAATGTAAACAGGATAATAGATGATCATTGAATCAGATTTGAAGAATGTACAGTGTAACTTATTAATGTGAAATCTAAATATTCCTCGGGTATTACCTACCCGTTAAAATATTTTCACCATTAACAGTTTGTACAAAAGAATTTTTAATTATAATCTTTATGAAAACATATATACATATATATTTTCTTCAGATGTAATTATGGATTTAATGAGTCAATATAATATTAGACTCATTTGATTTACCGTTGGAATAAAAATATATAATCTCTAGAACATTAGAGATTACATAATCGTCATGTAGAACAAAGGTAATTGATATAGAACTATATGTAGAACAAAGATAGTTGGTGTAGAACGATACGTAGAACGAAAATTATGCTCGATGTACAGAATGAGATGTTAAGGCATGTGTTGTTGATGGTACAGCTGTTGATACTGGTGGTACTGTTGGTGCCAGTGATGCTGCTGAAGCTGGTAAGTTTTGCACCATATTCTCCAAAGCTACTACTCGAGCGCAAAGCTCGTTGACTTCTTTTATTATTCCGGGATGATTGTCGGTTGAAACAAGCGGATGAATAAGATTTAGAATTTGAGTTGTGATATAATCGTGGCGAAATACTCTGGAAATAAGAGAGAAAATGGTGTTTCGGACAGGTTCACCGGTAAGTGCATCAGGTTCTTCACCAAGAGGGAAATGTGGTGGATGGAAGGGATCATCTTCTTCTTGTCTACATTGATTAAGTTTACTTGAAATCCATCAGATGAATTGGGGATGGCTGATTGATTGATTCATTCTGGTGACGCTGATTCTGGGGCTGGAGTGGGACTTCATATTGGAATCCGAGAGGCTTGAACTAGTGGTGAGTTCCATTTTGCTCGGTTAGATAAAGAGTTTTTGGTATGAAATGAATTTCGGATATCGAATGATATTCTAATTACATAAAATATCTATGTAGAGTACAGAAGATCTCGTAGATTACGGAGAGAATTAAGGAAACGTGTCAGATAAAGTCTACAGTAACAGATACGCTAAGATATGAATTTATCTATACACTATCTATCAAATAAGTGCAGGAAGTCGTTTCTAGACTTAGGAATGATAAGCAGGTAAATTTTCCACTAGGAATGACAAACAATACTTATAATATGCAGCTAAGGTCGAAGTCCAGACTCGCTAATGCATCCTAACAACTATCAGTTAGACACACTAATGCAAGACCTGGTTCGCTAAGACCACCGCTCTGATACCAACTGTAATGACCCGTCCTTATCCCCCTAGACGAAATCATCAACATCTGGTCCCATTGCGATGATCGACTCCAAGTAATGTCCTTAAATTGAGCAATTGCACAGCGGAAGACTTAATTCGTACCTGAGAATAAACATGCTTAAAAGTGTCAACCAAAAGGTTGGTGAGTTCATAGGTTTATCCTAACAATCATTTCAATATATTAATAGACCACAATATTTCATATTTATAAACATAATACACTCGCAAGTGTATGTAAAGCATTCTAAGTGGTTGAGCACTTGGTAACCATACTTAACATTTAATCAACGTCGCATATTCTCTTTATTATGAAATCTCACTACACCGTACCAAGTGTAGTCACCAAAACGAAGTACTGTGCAACCGTTGAATACTGGTCGTCCAGTCCGGTTGGGGTTGTCAGGCCCGATAGATCTATCAACAGGATTTGCGTTTACAATACCCATGTAAATATTAGTTACCAAGATACAGGGAAGTATGCCAGTGGTACAACTCAACGTAGAATATATTTTTAAGTACTTGTGTCTATTTTGTAAACATTTATAAAAGCAGCGCATGTATTCTCAGCCCAAAAATATATATTGCAAAAGCAATTAAAAAGGGAGCAAATGAAACTCACCTAATGTATTTTGTAGTAAAAATACATATGACGATATTAAACAAGTATAGGATTGACCTCGGATTCACGAACCTATATCCAGTATATATATATTAACACCAAATAGTAATCGAACAAATTTATATATATTATAAATGTTATCTTTAATAAATTATGTGTTTCATTAATAACTTAATTAAATTTATTTATTTTTATATATACTAGATAGATAATTTGTATTTATTATAAAATATCAATGTAGTTAAATTATATGTAATAAATATATTTTTCTTATATATATAACATTTATTTAGTAAATTAATAATAATAATCTTAATAGTGATACTAAAAATACTAATTTTTATAATAATAATAATAATAATACTAATAATAATAATGTTAATACTAATAATAATTGTAATGGTGATAATAATAATATATTTATTGTAATTGTATTAAATTTACATATATATGATAATCATACTTATAGTTAATCCATGATCATAACTTAGTTATTATTATTTTTAACTTACATACAAAATTATATTTTTATTTAAGATTTATATTAACTTATATCATAATCGTATTTTACTAACTTCTAATTTATACAAATATCATAATATTTTCTTGATGATAATAACAATTACAATGGTAATAATATTTAATATTAATACTAATAATAATAATAATAATAATAATAATAATAATAATAATAATAATAATAATAATAATAATAATAATAGTAACAAAAATAGAAATGAGCTACCTTAAAGAAAAGGTTTTAGAAAAAGAATGCCTCTTCCCGGGCTCAAACCCGTGACCTCTCGAACACCCGCTAACACCCGCCCAAACCATCGATCCAATTGCTTCTTTCTGTTTTAATTCGCAGGCTAAATCTATATAACCATAACTCGCCTGTTTTCATTTTTAATCATAATTATCATCATCGCTTATAATCGGTCCAAATTGAAATCACATTATACTCGGCCCAACTCTAGCCCACCAGCAAATACTCAAACAAATCTCAACCCAATCATAAGGAGAATCCTGGCCAAACATCTTATTAATTATATTAAACGATGGATTGGTATTGTAGGGCTGTTTATGGACGTAATTTTCAACAAAGAATCACAAGTGGTTTGTTTAAATTATTATCGTATTCCCAACATAATTAAAAGTAGTTGAGATTTAGATAAAACATCATTATCTTTATCGTTGAATATCCAGAATATATATATAAAAAAAATGACAGCTTGTAGCAGCAAAAACAATAGATGTTTGATGGGTGGCGGTTAACGAAACAGAAGAAGAAAAAAAAATGGGTTGCAGCAGTTGAAATCGTGAGCATAACGAACAGTAGCTGTTCGTAACAAGAACAAGGCAACTGCAACTATGGTTGGTTGGTTCTTGGCTTTCGGATAAAAAAATATATATACAGTAATCCTAATATGAAGTGGGTGTTGATGAAAATGTGTTTGTGGTGGTGACTTGGTGACGGTTTACACAGAAATCAAAACAGAAATTGCAGGCTGCAGTATAAAACAGAAGAAAAAGTGAAGCGGCTGCACAATAAAAAAAATAATAACGGCAGTGGTGGTGGTGATTAGAAGGTGACGTTGAGTGATCATGGTTATGGGAGCCTCGGTTTCAATTAAGAGAGAGAACGAGAGAAAAGATGAGATGGAGGTGTCGATTTAAATGGGTTCATGGTGGAGGATGGTTGTTCATGTGGATGGTGGAAATGAGCGGTTTATGGTGGTAAATATAGCGAGATCAAGGTGGTATTTGATGAAGTGGTTCACGATGAAAAGTGCTATCGATGGTAACCGGTGGTTTCGATAATCATGAAAGAAACAGAAAAATAACATGGAGGTTTGATGGTGATTCTATTGGTGATAACCGGTGATTATTGCAGGTGTACGTTCATATATTTTTAGAACGAGATGGTGAATGTGTTCATGGTGATCATGGAAAGTGGTGGCGAATATGGTGGAGATGGTGCTCTTGATTGATGAGTGAAAGTGGTTATACAACAAATCCAAACAAACGGATTTCATTAACCCTTTAAAGGGTGACGGTTGTGATGGATTTTGAGGGTGTTGATGGTGGCGGATGAAAGTGGTATTCCATGATGGTGGTGGCCGTGGAAATGGTTAACCGGAGATGGGGAGTGTCGAGCTTGAACAAGATGGAAGGTGAAGATGATATAGTTCTTCTATGTTTCTGCATCTTATGTATATATAAGATGTAATGATATATGATTATAATAAAACAGCACAGTATCCTACTTTTAAAATTCTAAATATCACGGATCAGTTTACTATTAGTCACACAGTATCCTACTTTTAAAATTCTAAATATCACGGATCAGTTTACTATTAGTCTGCCGACATCTTAACACGGGTATCATATCGTGGTCCATTGCTAAACAGTTTGCGTATAAAAGTGTTCCTAAAAATCCCAAATTTTTAGATTAATTATATTTAATTATTTCACTCATTACCTGTTGGAAACCTGATCAAAAAGGTTCAATAATTATCTATTTTATGTTCCAATTTATATGTACGGAGTACTAATGTTTAAACTTTAAAAGGTAAAAATATTTTTAACAAATCTAAAATCCTCGTAATCGATTTACCATTCAATCTTTATTTCAATCCTTCATGAACACGTACAATATTTATATTAAAACTAACAAAACATAAACCGAGTGTTACCGACATTTGCCAATTAAGCTCGTAATCATTCATTTTCCATTTACTCTCTCTATATATAATCAGTTTTAAATAACAAGTTTTATCACATAAATATATAATATATATTTTAAACAAATATCATTTTATATACTTTCAAGTAGTATTTATATACACATACATATATATGTATCTATTTACAAATAGTTGTTCGTGAATCGTCGAGAACAGTCGAAGGTCAATTGAATATGGGAAACAGTTCAAACTTTTTGGGACTAATCCTAACAGACTTGGCTTATCTTGTCAAAAATATTAAATCGCATCGAGAGTTTGGTTTTAAAATTAGTCGAAATTTTCCGGGTCGTGACAATAGAAAACTTCTCCATGCTGCAAAACCTTGCTAATGAAGTATACCGGCATCTGGATCCCGTCATGTTCTGCTGGATCCCGTCACGTTCTGCTATGAGTACCGAGCTAATGGCTTCGACACCCGCTGCTAGGTATACAGTCAAAGTTTCTCCTGAAATTTTGAAAATATTAGTGAACAAGTATGAGATGTTTGTGACGTCAATCGAAACGAATACTTTACCCGGTACTGAAACGGTTAGAGTAGGTATGGTTCTGATCAAGGCTTACATCCCCTGGAAGGCGTTCTCTACTTCCGTCGTTGATAGTGCTCCAAATGAACATATATTTAGTATCAATATCCTTCCAATATGTAAAGATTTTAGTTGTAATTGTTCTATTTTTATGTAATATTCGTTTAAATAAATAAGTGCGAACACAAAAAAAGAAAATGACGATTTGAAGACGCAAATTACCAAAAAGCTCAAATGTACAAGATATAATTCAAGTGGTTCCATTTATTGATAAGAAACGTCTAAAAATGACAAGAGTACAAGTCGTGAAATGTAAAGTACAAGATATCTACGGGTGCGAAAGGACGTTCGAAAATCTAAAACCGAGACATAAACCGAGCATCAACGCGTGAGTCAATGGACCTAAAATTACAAGTCAACTAAGCACTTAAAAATAATATAATATATATATAATTATATAAAAATTATATATATATTTATAAGTGTCGGCAGACTAGCAAACAAATCAATGTGACCAGGAAATGACGGCCATGCGATCGCATGGCCAGTAGGCACAAAAGTCATGCACTCGCATGAGTTACTGTAGCAGGCCAAGTTCTATAAATAGCAACGTTTTCTGCCGAATTATGTACGCTCTTTTCATTTCTTTCCTTCTGTAATCATAATACATATTTATAGAGGTCAAAACCTCGCAACGAAATCAATTAATATGGAACGTTTATAATCAATATGAACGGGACATTTCATTAATAGATAAGGGGTATTGTCTAATTAAGCGACAACTCATTGGAACCTGTCGAACCTATCTTCAAATTAGTTAATCTAATAATTATTAAAATGATTATGTATGTCCAATTTAGTGACGATTATACGACATCTTTTACGATCATTTAATTAATTATTCGGGTTGGGTAATTGATTATTCATTCTGATCAAGTGTTTAAATTAATATTCATATCTCACTAAAACAGGGGTGGATTACATACAAGGATAATTGGTGTAATTGTTAACAAAGTATTAAAATCTTGGATTACACGCAGTCGATAACCTGGTGTAATCATTAAACAAAGTATTAAAACCTTGTTACAGTTCGAATCCCTAATTAGTTGGAATATTTGACTTCGGGAATAAGGTTAATTTGATGAGCATTTTATAATTATGACCGATGGACTATCATGGACAAAAACCAAATATGTATCAAATAAACCAGGACAAAGGACAATTAACCCGGGTAACAATTAATTAAAATCAAAACGTTAAACATCATGATTACGAAAGTTTAAATAAGCATAATACTTTTATTTCATATTTCATCGTACCTTTATTTACTGTCATTTTAATTACTGCAATTTACTTTATCGCAATTTAAATTCTGTCATTTATATTATCGTCATTTATCTTTACGCCTAAAATATAAAATCGACAAACCGGTCATTAAATGGTAAAAACCCCCTTTTATAATAATATTACTATATATAATTATATATATTTTATATAAATATAGTTGTTAAAAATATAGCGTTAAACTCAGCTAGCTCCCTGTGGAACGAACCGGACTTACTAAAAACTACACTACTCTACGATTAGGTACACTGCCTATAAGTGTTGTAGCAAGGTTTAAGTATATCCCATCTATATAAATAAATAAAACTTGTGTAAATTGTATCGTATTTCGTAATAAAAATAATAGTATTTCGTATACACCGCTGCACACATCAGTCGTCCAGTTAAAGTTTTTCCCAAAGCTAGCCTTCAGTACTTGAAAGAATGGTAACGAGCGTTCCGCCGCCTTTGATAAGAACCTGGACAAAGCTGCCAACTTCCCATTTAAGCTCTGGACTTCCTTTTTTGTTTTTGGCGCTGCCATCTCGTCTAATGCTTGAATCTTTTTTGGGTTTGCCCTTATTCGCGTGGCGTGACAACATGACCAAGGAAATTTCCTTCTTCGAGTTAATTTTCCTTAAAGAGTTAAATGTTTCTTGGATATCTTTAAGGAGATCAAATTCTGTGTGACTTTTGATCACGATGTCATCAACGTAAGCAACGTTCCATCCAATTTGATCCTTGAAAGTAGCATCAATTACTCTCTGATATGTTGCCCCTATGTTCTTTAGTCCAAACGGCATTTTGGTGTAGCAAATTATCCCGTGATCAGTGTGAAACGTTGTCTTGACTTCGTCCCCAACGACCATCTGTATTTGGTGGTATCCTTTATAAGCGTCGAGAAAGCATTTAAAACTGAACCCGACAAGCGATTCAACCTTCCAATCAATCTCGGGTCATGGATAATTGTCTTTTGGGCATGCTTTGTTAATATCCTTGAAATCAACGCACATGCGCCACGATCCATTACTTTTCTTGACCAAAACTGGGTTTTCTACTCATGTTTGGTATCGTACCTCCCTTAGAATGTTGGTATCAACAAGTTTATCAACTTCGTTACGTAGAAATGCGCTACGTCCTGGCTCCATTCCTCTCTTTTTCTGCCTTACCGGCGTTATACTTGGATTCGCGTTCAAACGATGTTCCGCTACTTCCCTTGGGACTCTCGTCATGTCAGATTCTTGCCATGCGAAGACGTCTGCATTGTTGGATAAAAGTTCGCATAAAGCACTCTTGGTTTCATCTGAAAGGGTATTTCCAATCTTGATGACCTTTTCTGGAAATGCGTGATTGATTATGACGCCTCCCTCCTATTTTCCGGGTGCCGTCTGGAAGACCGGCTGGCTAACTTCGGCGCAAATGGGAGCGCATTCTGAAAATAGTGTTGCGACGCCTGTCACGGTGGGGAATTTTAACATGCCATGAACCGTGGAAGGTATGGCACCCAATTCTTGCAATGCTGTTCGACCCAGGATCACATTATACTTGGACTGGCTACGAACCACCACAAATGTCAACAGTACGGTACGAGACCGATGCTCATCCCCTAGCGTCACGCCTATACTCACACATCTCAAAGGCCAAGTCGTCTCACCTATAAAATGTGACGACCCTGAAAATTTCGAATAATTTTAAATCAAACTCTCAATACGATTTAATATTATTGACACGATAAGAAAAGTCTGTTAGGTTGAGTCTCAAAAATTTTGAACTATTTCATATATTCAATTGACCTTCGACTGCTCTCGACGATTCACGAACAACTATTTGTAAATAGATACATATATTTAAATATATAAATATATGTAATAATTTGGAATTTTTTTTTTCGAATACTTTTATCCGCCACTGATTATCAACGGACCACGATATACAATCCAAAATAAAATCGTCATTTAAAATAATTAAAAGGCTACGAGGAAACAAACGTTTTTCATTTAAGATTATAATTACTTTAAGTTTATTATTATATATACATATATTATAAATAGATATGCAATGCAGTTATAACTCACTATCAATCTATATTCATTTTACTATACTTAATTGAGATTAATATTCGATAACTATTTGGTCACTGTACATGATTGATATTTAATTATTATAACTATATTATTATAAATATTATATAATTATATGAAAATGGCTTAATTAATATGTGGCCACAAACTAATTAGAACATGCAAACGTGGGACGTGGGTGTGTATGGTGATACACGGGTATGCAGACTTGATATTGAATCACATACAATAATGCTTATTCTCGAGCTTATTATAATATGTGATGATTGATACTTATAACAACCGGGACCAGTGTTTCCTCTTTCTTTCTTCACCTAAATCATGCACTAGTATCATTCTTTATATATATATATATATATATATATATATATATATATATATATATATATATATATATATATATATATATATATATACATCCTTTTCAAACTACACCCACTTCCATATATCATATTACCCTATTTTTTTTTTCACAAGTAGTGAAGTGGACACATGTGGACATTTCTTTCTGCTTTTGATCGACATCATATACGGACAAAAATTCTTATTTGGTCCATGATATATTTTTACTTTTGTGTTCCTTAGCCCCACTAGCTCATACACATATACAATTATATGTGTACTCTTGTTTGGACTTCCAACACACAATCCATTTAACCATTGAGTATCAATTCTACTTCAACCTAACTACTGTTATTCGTAAAACCTGTTGTGCATGTTCTTCTTGCAAAAATTAACCATCAAAAACCGCCACCTTCCAACACCTTTATTCACCTCTTACTTGGGCATTCCTCACCACGAGCCACCTTACAAGTAAACAACCACCTTATTACCCATTTAACCACCTATCTTTATTTTCCTTCCTTCTAATCCGTTTTTCTGTTCAACGAGCCACACACATATACCTTCCACTACTTGACAACAACCGGCTACCACCATCAATAGCATGTTTCTATTTCTACTTTCGTTTACAAATCCATTTGTCTTTCGCTGTTACTATTGCAGTAACTATCATATTTATTTTTCTATTTTCGATCAAGCACCCCGTAAACCACAATATTCAACGACTGTCTTATGTATCTATTCTATCAAACCCACTTGCAGCTACTTCTTTTATTCGTTGCAGCTGTTGCTGCGTTCTTATTATTTTTTCTTTTTGCACCAAACCGGCTGCAACCTTCGCTTGATAACTACTGCAGTTCGTTTTCTGATCTATACGAACCAACCACCACTTCAATCACCACCTTCAACTGCTACTGTTTCTATTAATTCCTTACTACTGCAGCTGCTATCAGTTGTTTCTAATTCAAACGCATAACCAACACAACCGTTATAATATTAAATCCTGCAGTCTGCAAATATTATCGTTTTAATAATGAAAATGGGTGCTTTTCCTTTTTGTGGCTGACATCTAATAAGCGTATGACCCACACTTTGTGTTAGTGGAATTTGTTACATACAATTTATTCATTATTTACATTAATCAAGAAATATGGGCCATGATTTCGGTAATCTGTTGAGGCAACAGACGGTTAATTTTTTTTTTGTGAACCAAACACCATCATGACCACACCCTTGCTACACCTTCTACTGTTGTTATTTTATGTTCAATCGACCCAACCATTGAACCTGCTACAGCTACTGTAGTTTTTCTGTTTTATGATTAAATCAAACAACCACAAGAAACCATTCGGTCTACTAGCTTTTGCTTCTGTTCTTGTTTTTCGAACGAACCCCCAAGAACTGATACAGCTACTATTTGGTTGCTGTTTTGATGATGGAAATGAAGGATAATAACGATGATGGAGAATGAGAAAGTAAATGATGATACTGTTATGATTCCTCGATGATGAAAATACCGTGATAATGATTATGATGATGTGGGATGAATTGTTGCTACGTTTGATTTAAACCCAGACAGAAAACAAAGAACTGAAACCCTCCTTGGTTATTAGTAGACTTTGAGGATCCAATTAATCACTTAAATGAGTATCATTTTGTTGGGCCGTATTCAGTTGTATTATTGGGCTGAGACAGATAGAACGGGATATATATAAATGGGTTACGAGTTAATTCAGAAAAACAGTAATGGATGAATGGTTAGGGGAGTTATCGGGTTAGCGGGAGGTCCCGGGTTCAAACCCGGGCTTGGGCATTCTTTTTTTTTAAGGGATACTTCTTGAGGTAGTTATTTATTATTATTATTATTATTATTATTATTATTATTATTATTATTATTATTATTATTATTATTATTATTATTATTATTATTATTATTATTATTGTTATTATTATTATTATTATTATTATTATTATTAATATAAGTATGATTATTATTATTATCATTTTTTATATTATTGTTGTTATTATTATTATTATTATTATTATTATTAAAATTATCATTTTAATTATTTAAAAGTATCATTATTTTTAAAATTATTATTTTTTACTAAAATTATCATTTTATTATCATTAAAACTATCATTATTATTATTAATATTAAAATTATCATTATTTTTATCATTATTATTTTTATTATCATTATTATTATTATCATTATTATTATATTACAACAAATAAAGATTTTGTCATAAAATATACTTATTACATATACTTTAATTATATTAATATTTTATATAATTATATATCAAACAGATTAACATTTTTATATAAATATTCATATATAAAAAATTAGGTATTTTTAATATAAAACTAATTATATATAGATATTAATATAACTATATAAATATTAATCATTTTAAATATATACACAAATTAAATATATAAAATATATTAACTTAAGATATAATATATGAATTTATTCGATTACGACTATATGTGTTAATATATATATAAATGATATAGGTTCATGAATCCGAGGCCAACCCTGCATTATTCAGTTCCGTCGTATGCATATTTTTACTACAAAATATCATATCGTGAGTTCATTTGCTCCCTTTTACTCTTTATATTTTTGGCACTGAGAATACATGCGCTGTTTTTACAACTGCTTTATTAAATGCTTTTGAAATATATTTTGAACTGAGAATACATGAATTGCTTTTATAAATGTTTGACGCGATATGACACAAGCAAAACATTCCTCGAATGAATTATTATGCTGACAGAAGTTCTGTTGATTATTATTGAATTAGTTAGACGTTATAATTGCCACTAATTGTTGTGAATATTTTCCCCTGATTATTATTGCTTGGTAACCGAAGAATTAGAAACGGGTATGGCCCTAATTCACGCGAATCCTAAAGGTAGCTACCGGGTTTAACACCTCCACCCAGAATGTTCACTAGACGAAAGAGCTAGTGGGCGTGGTGTTTAGTACTTCGAAGTTTATATATTATACAGACGATATGTTCTGTTTTGGGGAAATTATTGATGCGCATTTTATGTTAAGGTCGGTTACCATGTTGAGCAATGAAATAAAAATGAATGTTATGTATCGAGAGAATGATTTTTATACACAGGTTATGTGTATTAGTTTTGTGCACGAGATATGTGTACGATTATTAAAAATTGCGAGGCAACCTACGGGGGAGAAAAGGATAAGAACCTACTCTGCCAAGCATTACGAAAAATGGTTTAGTACACGAGATAGGTGTACTGTATTTAAATCTTGTGGTCTATCAAAATGATGAATTTTATTGTTTATGATAAACCTATGAACTCACCAACCTTTTGGTTGACACTTTTAAAACATGTTTATTCTCAGGTCTGAAAGAAATCTTCGGCTGTGCATTTGCTCATTTTTAAAGATATTACATGGAGTTGTTCATGGCATATAGAGGTCAGTACCTCGCAATGGGACCAGCTGTTGAAGACTTCGTCCAGGTGCATTAGGATAGGTCACTACGGGTATGTTTGGGTGATGAGCTTGTTGGAGCTTATGGGAGCTTATAAGAGCTTAAGCTTATGATTTTAATAAGTTCCAAGAAATAAGCTTCGTTTAGTATATCAAAAAAGTAGAGCTTATGAAAATCATAAGCTCTGGAAAAATAAGCTACTTCTAGTAGCTTATGAAAAAAAGTAGAGCTTATGAATTGGAAAATAAACTCCAGCTAGTTTACCAAACACTTATGAAAAATAATAAGCTCCAGCTACCAATTTTAAGGATAAGCTCCAGCTTCCATATGCTCCAGCTCCAACTACAGCTACAAGTTCCAGCTAGTTTCATCCAAACACACCCTACAGGTGGTATCAGAGCGGTGGTCTTAACGAACCAGGTCTACATTAGTGTGTCTAACTGAGAGTTGTTAGGATGCATTAGTGAGTCTGGACTTCGACTTAGTAGTTGTTAGGATACATTAATGAGTCTAGACTTGGACTTTGTCTGCATGTCAAAACTTTTGCATATCATTCCTTGTCGAAAAATATCTACTTATCATTTTCAGTCTCAACACGTCTTATTGCAATTATTGGATAGATGGTGTACAGACGAATTCATATTCCATCACATTAGACCTTGTCCGACACGTTTCCTTAATTCCCTCCGTAATCTACGGGATCTTCTGTACTATATATAGGTATTCTATGTAATTAGAGTATCATCTGATATCCGAAAATCATTTCATATCGAAAATCCTCTATCCGACCGTACAAGATGGAACTCGCAACTAGTTTAAATTCCTCGGATTCCGACAGCTATTCCGATATGGATTTCCACTCGAACTCCGAGAGCAGTGTAACCGGAATGGATCAACCAATTAGCCATCATCAATTCTGGATGAATTGGGGATGGGTTCGTAGTCGGCTTAACCAATGAAGACAAGAATAAGGCGATCACTTCCATCAACCAAATTCACCTCTTGGCGAATATCCTGAAGCACTTACGGCGAACCAGTCCGAAACACCATTTTCACCTTCATTTCCCGGATAGCTCGCAAAGATTACACAATATCTACAAATCTAAACCTTATTCATCCACTCATTTCAACCGCCAATCATCCCGGAATAATAGAAGAAGTCAACGAGCTCCGTGCTCGGGTAACAACTTTAGAGAATATGGTGCATAACTTACAAACACCTGCAGCATCACCGGCATCAACAACTGTACCACCAACAACACAAGCCTCAACATCACAATCTATACCTCGAGCATAATATTCGTTCTACATCTTGTTCTACATCGATTATCTTCGTCCTACGTATCGTTCTACATCATTTTCTTCGTTCTTCATGGCGATTATGTAATCTCTAATGTTTTAGAGATTATGCAATCTAGTTCTAACGATAAATCAAATGAGTTTAATATTATATTGACTCATTAAATCCATGATTACATCTGAAGAAAACATATATGTATATATATATTTTCATAAAGATTGTAAATTAAAAATTCTTTTGTACAAACTGTTAATGGTGAAAATATTTTAACGGGTAGGTAATACTCGAGGAATATTTAGTTTTCACATTAATAAGTTACACTGTACATTCTTCAACTCAGATTCAGCAGTCATTAACAATACTATCCAAATCCACACATATACGTATTCGTTCACCAAAGAACAACTATTTTCATTCAAATTCAATTTCATATTCGGATTTTGACCGATCAGAATCCAAGTCAAGATTGGAAAAAGCGGCATATTGAAGAAAATAATGGATAAAATAAAATTGATTAGTAACCAATTAATTAACTACGTAAAAATTTCTTCATCATCTTCTGATCTTAAATATTTTAAATTCTAAGATTATATATTGGACTATTGGACTACTAACCTTGGACAATTAAACAGTATTAAAAGAGTAGGAAATATTAATTACAACATTTTGACTTAAAATATCGTTAATAAGTTACACCTATTACAGTTAAATAATTCTTCAAGTTTGCCACTTGATTTCATCTTAAACATCCTTTGTATCTTGATGATTACAATCTCTGTTCAAACCCTTCGAAATTCTTGAAAACCCCTCGGGTTGATAACCGGTGATTTAGATCTGTTAACCTTGAGAATGCTGATGATGCAGCAAAAGCTATAGATGGTCTTAATGGCCAAAAGCTTGATAATAAGGAATAGTGCATTGGAAAAGCTCAAAAGAGAATTCGGTACTTAAAAACGAATTGAGCAAACTATGAAGGAGACTGTGGATAAATCACAAGGACTAAACCTGTATTCAAAGAAGCCAGATATTTCAGTGTTTGATGAAATCTTTAGTGAATATCTTGCTCCTTGCTTATTTCAAATCCTTGTGGAACAATTTTCTGCATCATCCTTTGATTTCAGGTACCTTAGAAATTCTAAAATATCATCGTATCTTTCGTGTTAAATATTTTCGATATTTCTGAAGATATCTTCATAACTATTCTAGTCCAAAATTATTTATCTTTTCGTGCTATCTATGTTACATCATAAAAGAAATTGTTTTAGTTTCTATCCTTCTATAAAATTTGAGTTTAAATTATGAATGATTTCTGGAGAAGTGTTGGGAGTTGAAGCATGAGTTAGTATAATATAATGATGCCCTACCAACGTTATTATATTACAGTAAGTCATGCTGAATTTCTAATGGAACGTGATGATTCACAGATCATACCGTCATCATGTGCCATGTGACATAACTCTTTCATTCTACTTAACCTCTAAACATCAAGAAAATATTTTCTTGATATTTCTATATTTTCTGTGATTTCTGGAAATCTACAAATCCTATTACAATTCCTTTCTACTTAAAATATTGGTTATGTTCCTTCTAAACTACATACCTACAAATTCTGGATGATTACTTGCTTTACTTAAAACCGAGAAGAGAAAAACAAAAGCACAAAGCTTCGAAATATAAATAGGAGTATAAATCACAATAAATAAAAGAGATCATTAACCGTGGATGGAAATAACTATGGAAAGACAGATGCTAGGAAGGATTATGAAAACCACCAACACAAGAGCGAAGTAGAAGTAAACAAATTCCTCCGGTGGAAGTTGGAATAGAAGGATGATTGTTACAATAGTCAGAATGAGGTCAAGGATCAGAACTGGATTAGGCATTTTCACAATCTTTGGAATAAAAATCGAGGAAGAGAATAAAGGAGTTGTGAAAATAATGGAACGAAAGAGGTTAATTTATAGTGAAAATATCAGACATAAGCAATCGAGGCAGATTGCCACATTTAATTAAAGAGAATCTTAATTTTCTTAAATTCCGAAGAATCAAATCTTATATAGATTATGAAGATTTTCTTTAAATCTCTTGAATTTCGGAATTCAACAGTGACTACATCAGAAGTGAAGACGAACCTCTGTTTACTTCATTTCACTCTTTTGTGATAGCTTCACTCGTACTCTTTGCATGATCAAATTATTTTATCCATATTACTCTATGGTAATAAAACTCTATTTATCAACTCATATTTGTCATGAAAACATTTTTATTGTTAGCCATGACAACCTCACTCAAATTACGGGACGAAATTTCTTTAACGGGTAGGTACTGTGACAACCCGGGAAAATTTGACTAATTTTAAATCAAACTCTCGATACGATTTAATATTATTGACACGATAAGAAAAGTCTGTTAGGTTGAGTCTCAAAAATTTTGAACTGTTTCATATATTCAATTGACCTTCGACTGCTCTCGACGATTCACGAACAACTATTTGTAAATAGATACATATATTTAAATATATAAATATATGTAATAATTTGGAAAAAAAAATTTAGAATACTTTTATCTGCCACTGATTATCAACGGACCACGATATACAATCCGAAATAAAATCATCATTTAAAATAATTAAAAGGCTACGAGGAAACAAACGTTTTTCATTTAAGATTATAATTACTTTAATTTTATTATTATATATACATATATTATAAATAGATATGCAATGCAGTAATAACTCACTATCAATCTATATTCATTTTACTGTACTTAATTGAGATTAATATTCGATAACTATTTGGTCACTGTACATGATTGATATTTAATTATTATAACTATATTATTATTAATAATTATTAATTATTATTAATATTATATAATTATATGAAAATGGCTTAATTAATATATGGCCACAAACTAATTAGAACATGCAAACATGGGACGTGGGTGTGTATGGTGATACATGGGTATGCAGACTTGATATTGAATCACATACAATAATGCTTATTCTCGAGCTTTTTATAATATGTGATGATTGATACTTATAACAACTGAGACCAGTGTTTCCTTTTTCTTTCTTCACCTAAATCAAGCACTAGTATCATTCTTTATATATATATATATATATATATATATATATATATATATATATATATATATATCCATCTTTTTCAAACTAGACCCACTTCCATATATCATATTAGCTTATTTTATTTTTTTCACAAGTAGTGAAGTGGACACATGTGGACATATCTTTCTGCTTTTGATCGACATCATATACGCAAAAAACTTCTAATTTGGTCCGTGATATATTTTTATTTTTTTTGTTCCTTAGCCCCACTAGCTCATGCACATATACAATTATATGTGTACTCTTGTTTGGACTTCCAACACACAATCCATTTAACCATTGAGTATCAATTCTACTTCTACCTCACTACTTCTATTCGTAAAACCTATTGTGCATGTTCTTCTTGCAACAATTAACCATCATAAACCACCACCTTCCAACACCTTTCTTCACCTCTTGCTTCAGCATTCCTCACCACGAACCACCTTGCAAGTAAACCGCCACCTTATTACCCATTTAACCACCTCGAAGATCACTCAACCACCTATCTTTATTTTCCTTCCTTCTAATCCGTTTTTCTGTTCAGCGAGCCACACACGTACACCTTCCACTACTTGACAACAACTGGCTACCACCATCGATAGCATGTTTCTATTTCTACTTTCATTTACAAATCCATTTGTCTTTCGCTGTTACTATTGCGGTAACTATCATATTTCTTTTTCTATTTTCGATCAAGCACCCTGTAAACCACCCTCTTCAACGACTGTCTTATGTATCTATTCTATCAAACCCACTTTCAACTACTTCTTTTATTCGTTGCAGCTATTGCTGCGTTCTTATTATTTTTTTCTTTTTGAACCAAACCGGCAGCAACCTTCGCTTGATAACTACTGCAGTTCATTTTATGATCTTTACGAACCAACCACCACTTCAATCACCACCTTCAACTGCTACTGTTACTATTAATTCCATACTACTGCAGTTGCTATCGATTGTTTCTACTTCAAACGTACAACCAACATAACCGTTATAATATTAAATCCTGCGGTCTGCAAATATTATCATTTTAATAATGATAATGGGTGCTTTTCCCTTTTGTGGCCGACATCTAATAAGCGTATGACCCACACTTTGTGTTAGTGGAAATTGTTACATACAATTTATTCATTATTTACATTAATCAAGAAATAGGGGCCATGATTTCGGTAATCTGTTGAGGCAACAGACGGTTATTTTTTTTTTTTTTTTTTTGTGAACCAATCACCATCATGACCACACCCTTGCTACACCTTCTACTGATGTTATTTTATGTTCAATCGACCCAACCATTGAACCTGCTACAGCTACTGTAGTTTTTCTATTTTATGATTAAATCAAACAACCACAAGAAACCATTCGGTCGACTAGCTTTTGCTTCTGTTTTTGTTTTTCGAACGAACCCCCAAGAACTAATACAGCGACTATTTGGTTACTGTTTTAATGATGGGAATGAAGGATAATAACGATGATGGAGATGGAGAACGTAAATGATGATACTGTTATGATTCCTCGATGATGAAAATACGGTGATAATGATTATGATGATGTGGGACGAATTGTTGATGCGTTTGATTAAAACCCAGACAGAAAATAAAGAACCGAAACCCTCCTTGGTTATTAGTGGACTTTGAGGATCCAATTAATCACTTAAATGAGTATAATTTTGTTGGGTCGTATTCAGTTGTATTATTGGGCTGAGATAGATAGAACGGGATATATATAAATGGGTTACGAGTTAATTCCGAAAAACAGTAATGGATGAATGGTTATGGGAGTTATCGGGTTAGCAGGAGGTCGCGGGTTCAAACCCGGGCTTGGGCATTCTTTTTTTTTTTAAGGGATACTTCTTTGAGGTAGTTATTTATTTATTCATTTATTATTATTATTATTATTATTATTATTATTATTATTATTATTATTATTATTATTATTATTATTATTATTATTATTATTATTTTTATTATTATTATTATTATTATTATTAATATAAGTATGATTATTATTATCATTTTTTTTATATTATTGTTTTTATTATTATTATTATTATTATTATTATTAAAATTATAATTTTAATTATTTAAAAGTATCATTATTATTAAAATTATCATTTTTTACTAAAATTATCATATTATTATCATTAAAACTATCATTATTATTATTATTATTATTATTATTATTATTATTATTATTATTATTATAATTATCATTATTTTTATCATTATTATTTTTATTATCATTATTATTATTATCATTATTATTATATTACAACAAATAAAGATTTTGTCATAAAATATACTTATTACATATACTATAATTATATTAATATTTCATATAATTATATATCAAACATATTAACATTTTTTTTATAAATATTCATATGTAACAAATTAGGTATTTTTAATATAAAACTAATTATATATAGATATTAATATAACTATATAAATATTAATCATTTTAAATATATACAAAAATTAAATATATAAAATATATTAACTTAAGATATAATATATGAATTTGTTCGATTACGACTATATGTGTTTATATATATATATATATATATATATATATATATATATATATATATATATATATATATATATATATATATATATATATATATATATATATATATATATATATATATATATATAAATGATATAGGTTTGTGAATCCGAGGCCAACCCTACATTTTTCAGTTCCGTCGTATGCATATTTTTACTACAAAATATCGTATCGTGAGTTCATTTGCTCCCTTTTACTCTTTATATTTTTGGGACTGAGAATACATGCGCTGTTTTTACAACTGCTTTATTAAATGCTTTTGAAATATATTTTGAACTGAGAATACATGAATTGCTTTTATAAATGTTTGATGCAATATGACACAAGCAAAACATTCCTCGAATGAATTATTAT
Organism: Rutidosis leptorrhynchoides; assembly: GCF_046630445.1. NCBI lineage: Eukaryota > Viridiplantae > Streptophyta > Magnoliopsida > Asterales > Asteraceae > Rutidosis > Rutidosis leptorrhynchoides. Next base: position 352,217,086 of record NC_092335.1, on the reverse strand, counting down.
GCAGACAGAAGTTCTGTGGATTAATATTAAATTAGTTGGACGTTATAATTGCCACTAATTGTTGTGAATATTTTTCCCTGATTATTATTGCTTGGTAACCTAAGAATTAGAAACGGGTATGGCCCTAATTCACGTGAATCCTAAAGGTAGCTACCGGGTTTAACACCCCCACCCAGAATGTTCACTAGACGGAAGAGCTAGTGGACGTGGTGTTTAGTACTTCGAAGTTTATATATTATACAGACGAGATGTTCTGTTTTGGGGATATTATTAATGCGCATTTTATGTTAAGGCCGGTTACCATGTTGAGCAATGAAATCAAAATACATGTTATGTATCGAGAGAATGAATTTTATACACAGGTTATGTGTATTAGTATTGTGCACGAGATATGTGTACGATTATTAAAAATCACGAGGCAACCTACGAGGGAGAAAAGGATACGAACCTACTCTGCCAAGCATTATGAAAAATGGTTTAGTACACGAGATAGGTGTACTGTATTTAAATCTTGTGGTCTATCAAAATGATGAATTTTATTGTTTATGATAAACCTATGAACTCACCAACCTTTTGGTTGACACTTTTAAAACATGTTTATTCTCAGGTCTGAAAGAAATCTTCCGCTGTGTATTTGCTCAATTTTAAAGATATTAAATGGAGTTGTTCATGGCATATAGAGGTCAGTATCTCGCAATGGGACCAGCTGTTGAAGACTTCATCCAGGTGGATTAGGACGGGCCACTACATAAAACCCGTAACGGGGTTTAGTGGCGGCATGATCTTATATCTTATATCATGTGGTAATTGCAAAAAACAATGTTCATATATAATATCAACAGCGCTACCCGTATCAGTGTAGATTCTGGATACGCGGCAACGTCCAAGGGTAGCTATGACTGTTAAAGGTAAATCTGTTGGACAAACTTTCCAGAATTCTGGGAACGTCATCAGTGCACATTCCCATTCTTCTAACGCTCCGTCCTTCCTCACGTTACCTGAGTGCCACATTTGTATCATGTGAATGTGTTTCTCAGGTGCTTTCTCTTTACTTTTCTGCCACGCGAACTTTCTAGTGGTGGAGCCCCCTTGCTTGAGGGTTTTAAGTGATTAAACTCTCATAGCTTAAGGCGTTCAATGATAATCTTCTTTAGTTCCTGACAATCATTTTAACGCCCCGTCCTAATCCATCCGGACGAAGTCCATATTGATTATAAATGCTTCATAATAGTTGATTTCATCGCGAGGTACTTGACCTCTAAATGATACATTTTACAAACATTGCATTCGTTTTTAAAAGACAAACTTTCATTTCATCGAAAGTTGACAGGTATGCATACCATTTCATAATATCCAACTATAAATGACCTAATCCGTCATTTACTTAATAATAATCTCTAATGAACTTCAACGACTCGAATGCAACTTCTTTTGAAATATGTCATGAATGACTCCAAGTAATATCCTTAAAATGAGCTAATGCACAGCAGAAGATTTCTTTCAAACCTGAGAATAAACATGCTTTAAAGTGTCAACCAAAAGGTTGGTGAGTTCATTAGTTTATAGTAATCATTTCATTTTAATCATTTTAATAGACCATAAGATTTTAAATATTATAAAACGTGCAGAAGTCCCATTCCAACTGCACAAAAAATATTTTTCATATGAAGAACATCTAGTGAGGATTCAAAATATAATAGTAACCATCTGTGCCGGTCTTTCACCCCACGGCTGAATACATGTGCCTTCAAAATATAGAACCTCTGTGCCAGTCTTTACACCCCACGGCTGAACACATGTTTATAAAATATAGGACAACCGGTGCCAAAATGTCATAAATAATAAACCATCCACCCGGCTCGGGAGCTCAACCGCTCTAACGGAAACCGGGGCTAATGCGTGTCATAATAATCAACCCCAATCCCAGATAATTCTATCATAGAATGCAGTTAAGGTACTTGTGTCTATTGCGTCAAACATTTATAAAAGCACATGTATTCTCAGTCCCAAAAATGTAAAGAGTAAAAAAGGGAATCAAATGAAACTCACCTAATGTATTTTGTAGTAAAAATACATAGAACGACATTGAACAAGTATAGGGTTGGCCTCGGATTCACGAACCTATATCAATTGTATATCTATTAAAACATATAATCGTGATCAAGTAAGTTTATGTATTATTATTAATTGTTATTTTAGCAACTTGTAAGTTTCATCAATAGTTAAATTAACTATATTTATTTTATGTATTTTAGATGAATAATTAGTATTTATTATGAAAATAATAATGTTGTTATGTGATACGTATTAAATAAATTCTTATGTGGCTATTTATTTGATAATATAATATCTATAATAATAATTAACAATTTGTATCTTTTGACGATAACAAAAATAATTAGATTTATTAATAATACGGATATTAATAGTTTTGATAATACTACTAGGTGTAATGTTAATTATAATGATAATTTTGATAAAAATGATAATAATGATATGATAAAAATGTTAGTTTTCATAATGATATTTTAATAATAATGGTTATTAATAAAATGATGGTTTTAATTACGATGATACTACTAATAATAACATAGTTGATAATACAATGTTAGTAATGATCACGATATTAATATTAGTGATAATAACAATAATACAAAATAATATTACTTGATAATGATGATAGTATTAGTAATAACAATATCAATAATAATAATCATATTTGTAATTTTTAATTATGATAACGATAAATGGTAACTAATATTTATTTTAGTATTAATAATAATAATAACTATAATACTTGTATTAATAACAATTAATAATAACAATAGCAATAACAATAACCCTAATAATAATAATAATGAAAATGATAATAATAATAATAATAATAATAATAATAATAATAATAATAATTTTAATAAAAAGGAACTACCTTCTTTGAGGAAGGCTTAAAAAAATAATGCTCCATGAGGGACTCGAACTCATGACCTCTTGTTAACTCAACCCACAACTAAACCATTGCTCCGCTTGGTACTATCTTATAGTATCTCACACGATTTATTATTAATAATGTACGAATCAGTTTATATTAATTTCTTTACCATCATCAACCTACTAATCTTCGTTTATACCATATCATTATCCATTTGCGTATGAAAAAAAAAATATAACAGTATGAAACTCTTACGGCCCATTTAGAATAAGTAGGATATCGGCCCAACAAACAAAAATAGGTTAGATCTTGGCCCAACTTGTTTATAAGTCTAATTTAGAAACTTAAAAGGCCCAACAAAGTGTGATCTATGAAATAAATTTTGAGGTTTTGGTTTGATTCCAAATCGAACGGCAGTAGGAGTTAAAAAAAAATCATGGCTGTCGTTATCATCCTTCCATCTTCATCATCATTATTGCACATCACCATTTTAATAATCTCCATTACCAATCTCGTATCATCATCTTTGTTGTAAATTGAGAATAGAAATATAAACAGGGAACTAGTAGCAGCGGTAACAGTAAATCAAATCATCAACTATAACGGTTGTATACATCAGCTTGGCCGACCAGTTGTTCATCGAACGAGAAAAAAAATATAAAACATAAGTCTTGTATCATCGTCACCCTCATTGTTTAATTATCATCACAATCATATTTATTCGATTTCATAATCATTATCAATTACCATTCATAGTTTGTCATCATAAACTGAAACCCAGAGAAAAAAATATATAAATAGAATAAGATGGTGTATATGTGATGGGTTCGGTTTCATTTGGGAACAAATGTCCCCTTATGTTGTGGACTGAAATTAAAACAAGTTGACCACCAGCCCTTCTGTAATGGCCATGAACTTCATGAGGTGTGCAGGTAGTAGTAGCAACACATAAAGTTTGCAGGTGGCAGTTTTAAATGGTTTCAACAAGAATAAGAGGGAGAGAAGTGGTGTTGCGATGGTTCAATGGTGGTGAGGGGTATAGTGATGATGATGGAGGGTTGCCGAAAGATGAAAGTCAAATGGTGGTTGTGGTTGTGAATTCAAGACAGTGGTGGCGGAGGATTTGTATACGAGTGTTGGGTCTGATCAAAGGCTGTAATAACAGCAACAACACAAAAACTATAGTAGCGGTTTATGTGGTTTACATGGGTTGCTCTCGGGCACAAACAGAAAACACAATGGCTGTAGAGTGGTGGTGACCAAACTAACCTGATGTTCCATTGTTTAATGGCATAGAATCACAGGAAAATAACAACTAGTCTTCGGTTATAAGCAACAATACGCTTCATCGTTCATCTTCATAGTTTAGCTCCTTTGTTAATCTTTGAATCAAGGTTTTAGATAAATAAAATAAATACACAGCGATAGTTGGTAATAAAAGTGGTGATGGTCTTGATGGTTACTTAGTGTCGACAAAACATAAAGATATATATATATATATATATATATATATATATATATATATATATATATATATATATATATATATATATATATATATATATATATATATATATATATATATATATATATATATTGCATAATTATAATAATGATTAATAATAAATACATAATAATAATAATATTCTCAATCAATGATATGGACATGAAACTGAATTAAAGAAAAGTGGCACAGTAATACTCCACTTACATCTCAATTAGACAGAAATATTCTCCTTTGACAAGCAATTCACGGATATTTTTCAACAAGTATATAATATAATATTATTAGTAATTAATAATAATAATAATAATAAATAATATAATAATAATCAAACAAATATAAACGTGTAAATTGTTAGCCGTCGTCTACTATTTCATTTACGGACTGAAATTCGTACTCCTTGTTTACTCAGTGACGGATAAAAGTCTTTGGAAAAATCCTAAACTTTTAGATTTATTTATATTGGTAATTATGGTATAAAATTTGATCCTTAATTTGTTAAACAAAAATTACATCAACTGTCCCTCTCAATTCTGGGTAAAAAAAATATTAAAAGTTAATAACTAAATCCTAAATACATTTTTAGTAAGCCTAATATTTATAGAACTCATTTTCGGATCACCGTTTATTTTAGAATCATATAAGTTTGGATTTAACTTACTTAATATCAATTGAAACATCAAACGAGTATTACAATTATTTAATATTCATTTTTAATATACATTAGTTATATATAGAGATATATTTTAAATAATTATTATTATAATATCCTATTCTTATTAATTTTTAATAACAACAACATATAATACTTCAAGTTATATTTCGAATTATTATATATATATATATATATATATATATATATATATATATATATATATATACACACACATATCTATTTACCATTAATGATTCGTGAATCGTCGAGAGCAGCCGAAGGTCAATTGAATATACGAAACAGTTCAAACTTTTTGAGACTCAACCTTACACACTTTGCTTATCGTGTCGGAAACATATTAAGATTAAGTTTAAATTTGGTCGAAAATTTCTGGGTCATCACAGTACCTACCCGTTAAAAGAAATTTCGTCCCAAAATTTGATAGAGGTCGTCATGGCTAACAGTAAGAATGTTATTATGACGAATATATGCTGATATATAGAGTTTTATCATGATTAAGAAATACGAATAAAATAATTCGATTTCTCGAAGCGTATGAGTGAAGCTATCGTAAAAGAGCAAAATGAGTAAATGTAGAATCGTTTTAACTGATGACGTAGTTATGATTGATTTCCAGAATTTAAGGGATTTAGAGAAAATCTTCGTAATAAGATTTGATTCTTCGATAATCAAGGGAATTAAGATCTGCTTTAAATGCGATCATCTGTTTTGATTGCTCTGTCAGATTTCTTATTATAAATCCACCCCCGTTGTTTCCTTACAACTCACACCTTCTATATTTTTTTCTCCCTTGGTTCATACTTTAAAGCATTCATCAATATGCCCCATCCAGTACTGATTCTTGATATACTCCTAACTTTCATATCTGTCATTCTTCTTTTTCATTTACCACCAGAGGATTTTATTTATTTTTACTATTACCTTGGGGTTATAGTGTTTTTTTATTTTCCCGTGTCTTTACGTTGCAATACGTATTGATATACACGGTTTGTAATTTCTGGGTTGTTGTTGGGTTTTATATCTTCCCTTATATTTCGAATCTCTTTGCCTTTTTATTCTCCTCTCGATCTCTAGTAAAGCGAGTAATGTTCCAGAATTCGTAAGTATGAATTTTGAAATGAACATAGTTAATATCCTAAGAAGGGAATCGTAATGGTAAAATCTTGCTTTGTCAAATTACCAGAATATCCCGGAAAAGACCGAATCATCAAGAAAAATATTTTCTTGATATGTTTAGAGATTAGATAGAATGTAAGAGTCGTGTAAATGACACATGATGACGGTATGTCCTGTGAATCATTACGTTCGATTAGAAACTCAGCATGAACTACTGTAATATAATCACGTTGATCAAGTGTCATTATATTATACTAACTCATGCATCAGTTCCCAACACTACTTTAAAAACATTCATAATTTAAACTCGAAGGTTTCAGAATTTAAAAACTGAAACAGTTTCCTTTTATGATATAATACAGATAGCGCGGAGAGATAATTAATATCAGACAAGAATATTTATGAAGATATCTTCAGAAATATTGAGGATATTAATAAAGAAAGGTACGATGATATCTTAGGATTTCAGAATCAAATTGAAATGAAGAAATTCATTCACAATGATTTAGAGCGATTAAAGAGTAAGGTATACACTAAAGATTTCATCAGAAACAGAATTATCAGGATTCCTTAAACACAGGGTTTGGTCCTTGTATTTGTCCTTGGTCTCCTTCATGATTTGCTCGATTCATTTTTCAGAACTCAGAGATCTGATTCGTAAGCTAGAGTGCTTTTTCATAATTTCAGAATGAAAGTTCATAATTCTATGAGATAAATGTTATATGTATACATATAACTGTTGATGTAGAAATGCTACGAGATTCAAAATACTGATTGCTGATTTCCTGTAATTGGTATGGCAATTCTTGTTACAGGATGCGGATGAGTATATGATAAGACTTCAATAGATAAATATAATGATTTGTCGGAGAGATTTAAGCCAATGAGCAACGAGGTTGCTGGTACGTCTACTGATAATATGGTGGGATATAAAAGGTTCCCCGGTAATAACAAAAGAGCACGCATATATATCAAGATTATAATAAGGCTAATCCGAATGAAAATTGAAGTTGACTTGCTGGAGCTGTGACGAATTTGGCTAATTTGAAAAGAAATTGCGTTGTGATTTTCGGACATAACAATGCCAAAGAAGCTAGTACAGATACGTGTTAAACATTTATACAGGTTCCGAGAATTTTTCAGGTGCGTAACTATATGCATAAATCTTTTCTTCCGTAGATGAAGTGAAGTTGATTCATCCTCCCGATTGAGGTGTTTTCAAGAATCACGAAAGGGTTAAACGCAGATTTTAATCGTCAAGATACAACTGAGGTTTAAGATGAAAATCAAGTGGCAAACTTGAAGAATTATTTAGTTTCATATGTTATAATTAATATTTTAATTCATTTTAATTGTCCACTATTGGTAGTCCTCAGTTGATTAGTCTACAGTTAGCTAGGAATAGTTAGCAAGGATTTTGTTAGCGTGGATTCTTAACAAGATTTCTCATAGTTAATTTGTTTGTTTCTAACAAATTTTATTCCGTCAAATGTTTTCTTCATTATGCCACTTGTCAAATCTTGACTTGGATTCTGATCGGTCAAAATCCGAATATGAAATTGAACTTGGATGAAAATAGTTGTTCTTTGGTGAACGGATACGTATATGTGTGAATTTGAGCAGTGTTGTTAATTACTGCTGAATCTGAATTGAAGAATGTACAGTGTAACTTGTTAATGTGAAATATAAATATTCCTCGGGTATTACCTACCCGTTAAAATATTTTTACCATTAACAGTTTGTACAAAAGAATTTTTAATCACAATCTTTATGAAAACATATATACATATATATTTTCTTCAGATGTAATCATGAATTTAATGAGTCAATATAATATTAGACTCATTTGATTTTTGGTTTGCGCTAGAATAAGTAGTCTCTAAAACTATTATGATCCACATATTCTTCACAGAATATTAATGAAGTTATGGTTCAATACTTCATTGTTAATTGCCGTTGGTACTTCTTAGTATCCATGGTGCGTATGATATTGATGTTTGTGGGACAGATTGTGATGTTGAGGTGTGGGATGCGGATGTTGTTATTGGTGGTACTGTTGATGCCGATGATGTTGCTGAAGCTGGTAAATTTTGCACCATAATCTCCAAATTGATTACTCAGGCGCGAAGCTCGTTGACTTATTACTCCGGGATGATTGTCGGTAGGAACGAGCGAGTGAATAAGGTTTTGAATTGTGAATAAGGTTTTTAATTGTAGATAGAATATAATCATGACGAGCTACCTTGGAAATAAAGCTGAGAATGGTGTTTCGGATAGGTTCGCCGGTGGGTGCTTCAGGTTCATCACTAGGAGGGAAATTTGGTTGATGAAAAGTATCGTCTTCTTCTCGTTTCAATTGATTACGTCGACTACGAACTCATCAAATGAATTGGGGATGGATGATTGATTGATTCATTCTGGTGACGCTTCTTTTGGAGCTGGAGTGGGACTCCATATCGGAATTCGAGGGACTTGAACTAGTTGTGAGTTCCATTTCATACGATTGAATGAAGGGTTTCTCGATATGAAATGATTTTCGATTATCGAATGATATTTGAATTACATAGAATATCTATATATATAGAACAATAGATTTCGTAGATTACAGAGGAATTTAAGAAATATATCAGGCATAGTTTATGGTAACAGATACGCTAAGATATGGATTAGCAGATACGCTAAGATATGAATTGTGTCTATACACTATCTATGCAATGAATGCAGTAAGACGTGTCTAAACTAAGAATGATAAGCAGATAATTTTCGACAAGAAAATGATAAGCAAAACTTTTGACATGTGGACCAGGTTGAAGTCCAGACTCATTAATATAACCTAACAACTACTAGGTCGAAGTCCAGACTTCACTAATGCATCCTAACAACTTCTAGTTAGACACACTAATGTCGACCTGGTTCGCTACGACCACCGCTCTGATACCAACTTTAACGCCCCATCCTAATCCATCCGGACGAAGTCCATATTGATTATAAACGATTCATAATAGTTGATTTTATCGCGAGGTACTTGACCTCTAAATGATACATTTTACAAACATTGCATTCGTTTTTAAAAGACAAACTTTCATTTCATCGAAAGTTGACAGGTATGCATACCATTTCATAATATCCAACTATAAATGACCTAATCCGTCATTTACTTAATAATAATCTCTAATGAACTTCAACGACTCGAATGCAACGTCTTTTGAAATATGTCATGAATGACTCCAAGTAATAATCTCTAATTTACACGGATATTTTTCAACAAGTATATAATATAATATTATTAGTAATTAATAATAATAATAATAAATAATATAATAATAATCAAACAAATATAAACGTGTAAATTGTTAGCCGTCGTCTACTATTTCATTTACGGACTGAAATTCGTACTCCTTGTTTACTCAGTGACGGATAAAAGTCTTTGGAAAAATCCTAAACTTTTAGATTTATTTATATTGGTCATTATGGTATAAAATTTGATCCTTAATTTGTTAAACAAAAATTACATCAACTGTCCCTCTCAATTCTGGGTAAAAAAAATATTAAAAGTTAATAACTAAATCCTAAATACATTTTTAGTAAGCCTAATATTTATAGAACTCATTTTTGGATCACCGTTTATTTTAGAATCATATAAGTTTGGATTTAACTTACTTAATATCAATCGAAACATCAAACGAGTATTACAATTATTTAATATTCATTTTTAATATACATTAGTTATATATAGAGATATATTTTAAATAATAATTATTATAATATCCTATTCTTATTAATTTTTAATAACAACAACATATAATACTTCAAGTTATATTTCGAATTATTATTTATATATATATACACACATATCTATTTACCATTAATGATTCGTGAATCGTCGAGAGCAGCCGAAGGTCAATTGAATATACGAAACAGTTCAAACTTTTCGAGACTCAACCTTACAGACTTTGCTTATCGTGTCGGAAACATATTAAGATTAAGTTTAAATTTGGTCGAAAATTTCCGGGTCATCACAATCATCAACATCATGTCCCTTGTCTTCATGAAAAATGCAGTATTGGCTTTCGTCTACAGCGAAGCATGGCTGCATGGTTTGGGTGGCGGTAAATTTCTATTGATTTCTTCCGTTGCCAATATCTCCTTAGGCGTTTTGGGCAAAGATTTAATAAGGGATTCCTCTACCGCTGACAATCTTTTTGTACCGTACCTCTCGTATGGGCGGTAGTTACGTTTGTCGAATTTATTTCCTGAATGCCCCCTACTGCTGCTTCAACTGTTACCTTTAAAACGCCCTCTGGATTACTGCCTTTGTCATCCTTTTCATCCCTGCCGCAAGACTTATGGTCAGCAACGGCAGCGTCAGCAAACTCTTTGAAGCGGCCCATCCTAATCCATAAGGACGAATACAATAACATATGGATACATTGTGAGGTATTTAACCTCTAAATGATGCATTTTACAAACATTGCATTCATTTTTAAAAGACAAACTTTCATTACATCAAAAGTTAATAGGCATGCATACCATTTCATAATATACAACCTATAAATGACCTAATCTGTCATTTACTTAATAATAATCTCTATTGAACTCAACGACTTGAATGCAACGTCTTTTGAAATATGTAACAACCCTGGTTTTTCTGTTACTTTCGTTAACCTTCCGTTAGTTTATTTAACGGCGATTATTTAACTTTTATGTATTTAGGTGTATTAAATGCGTACTTGACCTTTGGAGGGTTTCAATAATTGATATGGGTTGATATTAATTCAAATAAATATTTCGGATAATGAAATACGATAAAAACGATACGATTTTGATGATAGCTTTTTGAACAACGAAACGCTCGGGTTTATTTTAATAATTAATTTAATTAATTATTAACTTTTTAAAATATTTAATTTATTGGGTTTTTAATAAATTAAGCGATTGGTTGCGTTTAACGATCGGATTAGCGTTCCGGGCCTTCGGTACGACTAAACGACACTTAAAACGGACCACGAATACACGGGATTACAAAACGAGAGCCCGAGAACCCATAGTGGGCCCCATTCGGCCGAACCCCACCCCCTCCCCCCTTATTTTGTTAATTTTTGGCTAGTGGAAGGGCTTATGTGCAATTTAGGATAATTAGGGCTAGTATTTAAGGTTTGTGTTAAACCTAATTAGCTTTAATAAAAATAAAACGCAGTTTTCTTCCCTCCTGCTCCCTCCCATTGTCGACCATATCATCACCACCATACCATCAATTTTAGATCTTTTGATAAAACCTTGAACACGAAAGTTGCAATTCTCGATCTCCTCTACGCGTTGGTGTATTTAATTTAGCGATCAAAGGTATAATTGCATGAACCCTAATTCTTAAAAATCTGATTTTTATAAAGTTTCATAGTTATGTTGTCAATTGCTCAAGTCTATACGCGTACGTGTTAATTGTAATCGTTAATTTGATTATTTGATGCGCTAGGGTTTAAAAACGAATTTGTATTTGTTTGATCAGAAAAATTAAGTTTTTCAAATGTTAATTATTATGTTATAATCAGATTCCTTGCGAAAAACTATTGAGTTTAGGCGTTGGAGTCGCTTGATTTCGTTTCCGTATGATTAAGTTATGTCGATTTGAATTATCGTTGTGTTATTGTTGCTTGATCAGAAATCTGGTATTGATAGAGAACGAATTGGCATGTGAGACTTATACCACTAGAAAGATAATTTAAAAACACTCAATTTAGACTAGTATATCATGTCGTTTGCTTATGTATAGCCCGAGATATGCTAGAATTAGTGTAAATGTAGTTTTATACAGCACTTGCATGAAAATAATCTTGTATGATAAAATGTGTTAACTTCTGTGATTAAAGCTTTGCATATTTGAAACATATACATAAATTACTTCATATTTCATGTAGATATCATAGGCCAATTTTATCTAGATCTTCGGATAATCATATGCGAATGTGACTAACGAAATGGAAATCGAATCTGTAAATTGAACACGGTTTTGTACTTTGTGAATTTTGTATATTGATTGAGAATGTATTCTTCTGGAAAATGAAACTTAGAATGATATGTGACTTATTGTTAGTTTATGTCAATCTCTGAAACCTTATGCATTGGGCACAATAGAGCCATACTTTATGTGAATTCTGATTTGAACTGAAAACTGAATGATCAACTTGCACGAATAAACTGTACAAATTGGCTAAACAAAAGTGGATAGATTTTTTATATGTGTTACTTTGATTTGTCCTTGAACTATGGCCACTGGTCTTGTATCAATTGCATGTTTCTAACTCCGTTTATAACCGAAATGAAATCAGTGCGCGGTCAGAAACTGACCTGGCAAACCCCAAATGTATTCCTTCTGATTCCTGACTTTTAATTGTCGTATGAGTCCCTGGCTGGACTTTTTGGAATTAATTTTGAGTCTAATTATGATCTGGAGTTTGTCATATTTACTTGAATTTTTTACTATGAGATATTGTGCTAAGTGTGCTACGTACTCGTAAATTTGGTGCATGACGATAAACTGAAATTGTGAAAATGATTATTCATGACCTAAAATGTATTGTATGACTTAGGTTTGACATGTTGACCAATATTTGACATGAACCTACTGATGTTGACTTTAGTTGACCACAATTGACTAAGTTTGACTTTCGGTTTGACTTCGGTTGACTTTGTTTGACTTGCATGATATCGTTGACTTTTACTTTAAATCGCGTCGGATCGAGCAATAAGACAACGTACACTATGAAACCACACTTATATAAGATACATATATTGACCAACCTACATACGTATACTTAGGTTACATTACTCGGGTCTAAACCGTACAAGTCATTTGTCTTTCATTCTGAGCTTATTCGAAGGTGAGTCTACAGTCCCGCTTTTTACTTGTTTTCAGGGATGAGAATACACGCTGTTATATTTACATTTTCAAATGCTTTATATTGACATGAGTACTACACATATGCATAATGAGTTTGTTCAAAAAGCCTCTAGCTTGAATACTTTTAATACCATTGGTAAGCACAATTTAGATGGACGGATCCGTTAGGTTGACAACCTCGCCCACTATAAAAGCAGTGGTGCATTTATTTTGAACATTTAATACATATGAACAGTGTATAACATTTTACGAGGTAAGGTGGGTATAGTGGCTATACTCGGGTCTTTGCTAGTATTCAGGTGCTCGATTTATGCTTGCGATAGAATCTTGTGGTCAATAAAACTAAACTATTTTTCTGATAACTATTTTTCAGATATTATACAATGATATTTAAACTGTGGTTTACGAACAAACGAGATAAAACTTGACTGGGTGTTGTCTATAAATGATTGAAATTTGACATGGTAGTGTCAACAAACTTTTGAAATGAGCAACAATGTTGTCTAAAAACTTTAACATTAAACTTTGGTGGTCTTTCACTAGTAAACGTTTTCGAAATGTTATTTCTTAAACATACTATATTGTTTACCTAAAACCTGTAGATTCACCAACATTATTTGTTGACCTGTTTTTACGTGTTGTTATTCTCAGGTCCTTACTTTCGCATTTAAAACTTTTATAACTGTTTAAATACTATTGGCTTGTGGTTACGATCACCACAGTGTTTCTATTTTGGGATCTCTGACTTTTGTTTTTGAAAGTTATTAATTTAAATAAAATAAAATGTGATTACTTTAAACGTCTCATATAGAGGGCGTAACTGTTAACTGTGGGACCGGAATTAACACGCCGTCAGATGGTATTTTGGCGGGGTGTTATAGTTGGTATCAGAGCTAACGGTTCGTAGGGAAACTAGGACTTGCATTAGTGTGTCTAATTTAGTCATTAGGACGCCTTGATGAGTTTAGACTACGACCGGGACTTAGTCGTTACATGAGTACTTTGTGACTAACGTTATTTACTTGACTAATCTGTTTTGTTTGTGTTCTTGTACTATGAGTTAGATGTCACAGGATTCAGCGACTCCAGTGTGGCTGAGGTGAATGCTCCAGCCCCAGCACCAGTACCTGCTCTGCATCGGATACCTAACCATCCCGTGAACCTTTATGCATTGGATTTGGTTCATACTAACCGTAACAGGGATATTATTGATCGTGTTAACGCCTTGAGCGATATTGCTAGGACATATCCGCACCCCGATGATCTAGAGAGGATGGAGGAAAGAGTCACAGGTATAAATACTTATACGTACGAGGCTGAAGCAAGGTTCGTTGAGATGGCGAGATTGATAGCAGCCTTAACTGCCAGGGTTGCTGCGTTAGAGGCGGAACGTAATAGGCCGAGGAATGATGGACCTGCCTTTTGTACCCGACAGAAGAGGAAGTGAAGGGTCGTTGACCATGAGCTTCTTTTCCTTTTTCATCCACCATACCTTCTTTAATTGATTATATAAGACTTACCGGGTGTTATAAACCGGGCTATTAGCACATTATGTTTATTGTTTGGTTTGCTACTTTGGAATTTGGTTTATCACTCTTGGATTATACTTATATTAATGGTGGATTATGCTATTGGTAACTATTATCTTTTATTGCATGCCGTAATATTTTTTATTTAGTAACTTGTATGATCATAATATTTGTGTTATGTTATACTACTACTATTGCCATTAATGTTACTACTTAGTGTTACTATCACCACTATCACTACATAACACTAGTACCACTACTACTACCACTAGTGTTACTACTAACACTACTAACACTACTATCACTACTTATACTACTTCTCACTACTAGCGAATCTTTTCGTACTATTATTTACTAGTCTTCAACACTCGTTGCTAGTATATTTTCATATATAGCGTTGTTTTGACACTGACCTGGTGTGTTTTTCTGTGTTGAAGATGCCTCCGAAGGAATCAACCGCTGCCCAAATCAGGAGAATGGTCGCCGAAGGAATCACGGCTGAAAGAGCTGAACTACTGAGAGAATTCAACAACGCTCGAAACAGTAATGATCGTGGTGGCTCGAGCAACACTAATGGAAACGTCACACAAGGCCGTAATGGATGTTCTTACAAAATGTTCACTAGTTGCAACCCCCATTCTTTCAACTGAACCGAGGGACCAGTTGGTCTCACCAGGTGGTTTGAGAAGCTCGAATCGGTTTTCCGCATTAGTGGTTGTAATGATAACGACAGGGTAGGCTTTTCAACGGGCACACTGGTAGACAGTGCGCTCACCTGGTGGAACAACTATGCTCAATCCCTGGGTCGTGATCAGGCTTATACCCTACCTTGGGACACTCTGAAGCAAAGAATGATCGAGGAGTATTGTTCGAGGAACGAGGTTAAGAAAATGGAACGCGAGTACTGAGAGCTGAAGTTAGTAGGCAACGATCTCACCGCCTATAACAAGAGATTCTTTGAGTTGGCGTTAATGTGTCCTGAAATGGTTACTCTGAAAAGGTGTAAGGTAGAACTGTACATTGAAGGTCTGAGTGAGAACATTCAAGGCGGGGTCACTACTTCAAAACCCGCAAATGTGCAGGAAGCTATTGACATGGCTAGTTTGTTGTTGGATAAGATTGCCCAGAGAGGGAAGGGCACTAGAGTGAATGAGAATAAGTCAAACGATGGTAAAAGGAAGTGGAACGGTGGTCAGGACAGGAATTTCAATCAACAGCCGTTCAAAAAGCAAGATTCTTATCGTAACGACACTGGAACCACAGGAACTAACTCCGGGTATAAGGGCAAAAAGCCACAATGTCAGAAGTGTGGCAAGCATCATACTGGAAATTGTTCTGTTCTAAATTGTGACCGTTGTAAGAAGTTTGGTCATTTGTCAAAATATTGCAAGGTTAATCTCAACGGCAACACCAACAACAACAACAACACTGCAAGCAACGCGAACAATGCTAATGGTGGTAAGAACTATTATGGTTGTGGACAGCCGGGTCATTTCAAGAAGGACTGTCCTAAGAACAATAATGGGAATGCTCGAGGAAGGGCGTTCAACATCAATTCTGCGGAAGCTCGTGATGATCCAAAGCTAGTCACGGGTACGTTTTCACTTGATGATCAACTTGTTTATGTTTTATTTGATACTGGCGCTGATAGAAGTTTTATATCAAAGGATATTTGTCACAATGTTAAGAAACCTATTTCTCCCCTAGATAACGTGTATTCCATAGAACTAGGGAATGGTAACTTGATGAGAGCTGATAAGATTTATCGTGATTGTACTTTGACGTTAGAAAGTAAGCCTTTTAGCATTAATGTGATACCTATTAAACTGAGAAGTTTTGACCTTGTGGTTGGAATGCACTGGTCAGCTGATAACAAAGCCGAGGTGGTCTGTGACCTAAAGGCTATTCGTATTCCTATTGCTGACGGTGAACTTATGATGGTTTATGGTGAGAAGAATGGCTCACAATTACATCTCATTAATTGCTTGAAAGTCCAGAAGTATGTGAGAAAGGGATGTATCGCGTTCTTGGCTCATGTAAGCCAAATTGTACCAGAAGAAAGGAGACCCGAAGACGTTCCTATAGTTAAGGAATTTCTTGAAGTTTTTTCGGAGGAATTACCTGGTCTCTCACCGCATCGAGAAATTGAGTTTCAGATAGACTTAGTGCCAGGAGCGGCACCAGTGGCTCGCGCACCGTACAGACTTGCACCCCTAGAACTTCAAGAGTTGTCTAGTCAATTGCAAGAGTTATTAGACAAGGGATTTATTAGAACGAGTTCTTCGCCTTGGGGAGCTCCGGTCCTGTTTGTTAAGAAGAAGGATGGGTCGATGAGGTTGTGTATCGACTACAGAGAATTGAACAAGCTGACAATCAAGAATCGGTATCCGCTAGCGAGGATTGATGACTTATTTGATCAGTTGCAGGGATCCAGCTGCTATTCGAAGATTGATTTGAGATCTGGGTATCATCAATTGAGAGTCAAAGAAGCTGATGTCCCAAAGACAGCGTTTAGAACACGTTATGGACATTATGAGTTTACAGTAATGTCGTTTGGTTTGACGAACGCACCAGCAGTGTTCATGGACCTCATGAACCGTGTGTGTAAGCCATACCTAGATAAATTCATCATTGTGTTCATTGATGATATATTGGTGTACTCCAAGAACAGAGAAGAGCACGAACAGCATCTACGTTCGATATTGACTATGCTTAGAGAAGAGCAGTTGTATGCAAAGTTCTCTAAGTGTGACTTTTGGTTACCAGAAGTACAATTTCTTGGCCATGTTGTAGGGGCCAATGGAATACAGGTCGATCCAGCAAAGATTGAGTCGGTTAAGAATTGGGAAACTCCAAAGACGCCAACGCAGATTAGGCAATTTTTAGGTCTAGCTGGTTACTACCGGAGATTCATTGAAGGATTCTCTAAGATTGCCGGACCATTAACCGCATTGACTCATAAGGGCAAGAAGTTTGAGTGGTCAGAACCGCAAGAGACTGCATTTCAGTTGTTGAAGGAGAAGTTAACAACTGCACCAGTATTGTCTCTACCTGAGGGAAGTGAAGATTTTGTTATTTACTGTGATGCCTCACGCCAAGGAATGGGTTGCGTACTTATGCAACGAAACAAAGTTATTGCTTATGGATCGTGTCAGTTAAAGATTCACGAGCAGAACTGCACTACGCACGACCTTGAGTTAGGAGCTGTTGTCTTTGCACTTAAAATGTGGAGACACTACCTGTTTGGAACCAAGTTCACTATCTTCACTGACCATAAGAGTTTACAGCACATATTCGATCAGAAGCAACTCAACATGAGACAACGACGTTGGATGGAATTACTTAATGATTATAACTGCGAACTTCAATACCATCCGGGCAAGGCGAATGTTGTGGCAGATGCCTTGAGCAGAAAGGAGCGAGAGAAACCTCTTAGGGTTAAAGCGCTTAACATAGTTGTCCGTACGAATCTCACATCACAAATTCGCGAAGTACAACAAGAAGCCATGAAACAGGAGAATGTTGATGTTGAATTTCTCAAAGGGATGGATAAGAAGTTTGACATCAAGGAGGACGGAACACGGTATTTTGCTAACCGAATTTGGGTACCAAAGTTTGGTGGATTGAGAGAACTAGTGTTGGAGGAAGCACACAAGTCGAGATACTCAATTCATCCGAGATCAGATAAAATGTACCAAGATTTGAAGGCATTTTATTGGTGGCCGAACTTGAAAGCTGACATTGCCACTTATGTCGGGAAGTGCTTGACTTGCGTTAAAGTCAAGGCTGAGCATCAGAAGCCATCAGGATTACTGATTCAACCAGAGATTCCCCAGTGGAAGTGGGAAGGAATTTCCATGGACTTCATTACGAAACTGCCGAGAATGGCGGGAGGTCACGATACTATTTGGGTTATCGTGGATCGTCTCACTAAGTCCGCACACTTCTTACCGATAAGGGAAACTGTTAAGATGGAGAAGTTGGCTCAGATCTACATTAAGGAGGTCGTCTCTAGGCATGGAGTGGCTATATCTATTATATCCGACCGCGACAGCAGATTTACTTCCAGGTTTTGGCAATCATTGCAGAAAGCAATGGGGACTCGTTTAGATATGAGTACAGCATATCACCCCCAGACGGATGGCCAGAGCGAACGAACTATTCAGACTTTTGAGGACATGTTGAGAGCGTGTGTCATTGATTTCGGAAATAGATGGGATAAGTATTTACCACTAGCTGAGTTCTCATACAATAACAGCTACCATGCGAGTATTAAAACTGCACCTTTTGAGGCATTATGCGGAAGGAAGTGTAGATCTCCCGTTTGTTGGATCGAGTTGGGAGATAGTCAGTTGACAGGTCCTGAGATTATTCAGGAGACAACTGAGAAAGTTCTACAGATTCAGGAACGACTGAGAACGGCTCGAAGTCATCAAAAGAGTTACGTCGATGTTAGACGGAAGGACATAGAGTTCCAAGTTGGAGACAAAGTTATGCTTAACGTATCACCTTGGAAGGGTGTTGTACGATTTGAGAAACGAAGTAAACTGAGTCCTAGATATGTTGGACCGTTTAAGATAACTAAAAGAGTTGGACCAGTAACTTACAGATTGGAACTACCACAAGCACTCAGCGGTATTCATGACGTTTTCCATGTATCCAATCTAAAGAAGTGCCTAGCCGATGATAATTTATTTATTCCTTTAGAGGAACTACGTATCGACGACAAACTTCATTTCATTGAGGAACCTATTGAAATCTTGGGCCGTGAGGTCAAGCAGTTAAAGCAAAGCAGAATTCCTATCGTTAAAGTTCGGTGGAACGCGAGAAGAGGACCAGAGTTCACGTGGGAGCGTGAAGACCAGATGAGGCTGAAGTATCCGCAATTGTTTCCCGAGGAAACCACTTCAGCGGACGATCACTAAAATTTCGGGATGAAATTTTCAATAACAGGTGGGTAATGTAACAACCCTGATTTTTCCGTTACTTTCGTTAACCTTCCGTTAGTTTATTTAACGGCGATTATTTAACTTTTATGTGTTTACGTGTATTAAATGCGTACTTGACCTTTGGAGGGTTTCAATAATTGATATGGGTTGATATTAATTCAAATAAATATTTCGGATAATGAAATACGATAAAAACGATACGATTTTGATGATAGCTTTTTGAGCAACGAAACGCTCGGGTTTATTTTAATAATTAATTTAATTAATTATTAACTTTTTAAAATATTTAATTTATTGGGTTTTTAATAAATTAAGCGATTGGTTGCGTTTAACGATTGGATTAGCGTTCCGGGCCTTCGGTACGACTAAACGACACTTAAAACGGACCACGAATACACGGGATTACAAAACGAGAGCCCGGGAACCCATAGTGGGCCCCATTCGGCCGAACCCCACCCCCTCCCCCTTATTTTGTTAATTTTTGGCTAGTGGAAGGGCTTATGTGCAATTTAGGATAATTAGGGCTAGTATTTAAGGTTTGTGTTAAACCTAATTAGCTTTAATAAAAATAAAATGCAGTTTTCTTCCCTCCTGCTCCCTCCCATCGTCGACCATATCATCACCACCATACCATCAATTTTTGATCTTTTGATAAAACCTTGAACACGAAAGTTGCAATTCTCGATCTCCTATACGCGTTGGTGTATTTAATTTAGCGATCAAAGGTATAATTGCATGAACCCTAATTCTTAAAAATCTGATTTTTATAAAGTTTCATAGTTATGTTGTCAATTGCTCAAGTCTATACGCGTAATCGTTAATTTGATTGTTTGATGCGCTAGGGTTTAAAAACGAATTTGTATTTGTTTGATCAGAAAAATTAAGTTTTTCAAATGTTAATTATTATGTTATAATCAGATTCCTTGCGAAAAACTATTGAGTTTAGGCTTTGGATTCGCTTGATTTCGTTTCCGTATGATTAAGTTATGTCGATTTGAATTATCGTTGTGTTATTGTTAATTGATCAGAAATCTGGTATTTATAGAAAACGAATTGGAATGTGAGACTTATACCACTGGAAAGATAATTTAAAAACACTCAAGTTAGACTAGGATATCATGTCATTTTCTTATGTATAGCCCGAGATATGCAAGAATTAGTGTAAATGTAGTTTTATACAGCACTTGCATGAAAATAATCTTGTATGATAAAATGTGTTAAATTCTGTGATTAAAGCTTTGCATATTTGAAAAATAGACAAAAAGTAATTCATCTTTCATGTAGATATCATAGGCCAATTGTATCTAGATCTTCGGATAATCATATGCGAATGTGACTAACGAAATGGAAATCGAATCTGTAAATTGAACACGGTTTTGTACTTTGTGAATTTTATATATTGATTGAGAATTTATTCTTCTGGAAAATGAAACTTAACATGATATGTGACTTATTGTTAGTTTATGTCAATCTCTGAAACCTTATGCATTGGGCACAATAGAGCCATACTTTATGTGAATTCTGATTTGAACTGAAAACTGAATGATCAACTTGCACGAATAAACTGTACAAATTGGCTAAACAAAAGTGGATAGATTTTTTATATGTGTTACTTTTATTTGTCCTTGAACTATGGCCACTAGTCTTGTATCAATTGCATGTTTCTAACTCCGTTTATAACCGAAATGAAATCAGTGCGCGGTCAGAAACTGACCTGGCAAACCCCAAATGTATTCCTTCTGATTCCTGACTTTTAATTGTCGTATGAGTCCCTGGCCGGACTTTTTGGAATTAATTTTGAGTCTAATTATGATCTGGAGTTTGTCATATTTACTTGAATTTTTTACTATGAGATATTGTGCTAAGTGTGCTACGTACTCGTAAATTTGGTGCATGACGATAAACTGAAATTGTGAAAAAGATTATTCATGACCTAAAATGTATTGTATGACTTAGGTTTGACATGTTGACCAATATTTGACATGAACCTACTGATGTTGACTTTAGTTGACCACAATTGACTAAGTTTGACTTTTGGTTTGACTTCGGTTGACTTTGTTTGACTTGCATGATATAGTTGACTTTTACTTTAAATCGCGTCGGGTCGAGCAATAAGACAACGTACACTATGAAACCACACTTATATAAGATACATATATTGACCAACCTACATACGTATACTTAGGTTACATTACTCGGGTCTAAACCGTACAAGTCATTTGTCTTTCATTCCGAGCTTATTCGAAGGTGAGTCTACAGTCCCGCTTTTTACTTGTTTTCAGGGATGAGAATATACGCTGTTATATTTACATTTTCAAATGCTTTATATTGACATGAGTACTACACATATGCATAATGAGTTTGTTCAAAAAGCCTGTAGCTTGAATACTTTTAATACCATTGGTAAGCACAATTTAGATGGACGGATCCGTTAGGTTGACAACCTCACCCACTATAAAAGCAGTGGTGCATTTATTTTGAACATTTAATACATCTGAACAGTGTATAACATTTTACGAAGTAAGGTGGGTATAGTGGCTATACTCGGGTCTTTGCTAGTATTCAGGTGCTCGGTTTATGCTTGCAATAGAATCTTGTGGTCAATGAAACTAAACTATTTTTCTGATAACTGTTTTTCAGATATTATACAACGATATTTAAATTGTGGTTTATGAACAAACGAGATAAAACTTGACTGGGTGTTGTCTACAAATGATTGAAATTTGACATGGTAGTGTCAACAAACTTTTGAAACGAGCAACAGTGTTGTCTAAAAACTTTAACATTAAACTTTGGTGGTCTTTCACTAGTAAAGGTTTTCGAAATGTTATTTCTTAAACATACTGTATTGTTTACCTAAAACCTGTAGATTCACCAACATTATTTGTTGACCTGTTTTTGCGTGTTGTTATTCTCAGGTCCTTAAGAGGTATGCTTCCGCTGTGTTTGCTGCATGTCTGGCTGTGGAGTCAGCATTTGATTTTAAAGAACATTATTTACTTTCGCATTTAAAACGTTTATAACTATTTAAATACTGTTGGCTTGTGGTTACGATCACAACAGTGTTTCTATTTTGGGATCTCTGACTTTTGTTTCTGAAAGTTATTAATTTAAATAAAATTAAATGTGATTGCTTTAAACGTCTCATATAGAGGGCGTAACTGTTAACTGTGGGACCGGAATTAACACGCCGTTAGATGGTATTTTGGCGGGGTGTTATAAAATATGCCATGAAGGACTCCAAGTAATATCTTTAAAATGAGCAAATGCACAGCGGAAGATTTTCTTAATACCTGAGAATAAACATGCTTTAATGTGTCAACCAAAAGGTTGGTGAGTTCATTAGTTTATCATAATCGATCATTTCCATAATTTTAATAGACCACAAGATTTTTATATCCATTTCTCATAAATATACGTCCCATACATAGAGACAAAAATCATTCATATGGATTGAACACCTGATAATCGACATTCACAAGATGCATATAGAATATCCCCATCATTCCGGGACATCCTTTGGACATGATATAAATTTTGAAGTACTAAAGTATCCGCAACCATGGATGGGGCTTGTTGGGCTCGATAGATCTATCTTTAGGATTCGCGTCAATTAGGGGCTCGGTTCCCTAATTCTTAGATTACCAGGCTAAAAGGGGCATATTCGGCTTCGATCCATTCAACCATATAATGTAGCTTTAATTACTTGTGTCTATTTCGTCAAATATTTATAAAAGTGCATGTATTCTCAGTCCCAAAAATATGTATTGCAAAAGCATTTAAAAAGGGAGTAATGAAACTCACAATACTGTATTTCGTAGTAAAAATACATATGACGTCATTGAACAAGTGCAAGGTTGGCCTCGGATTCACGAACCTATAATAAGTATATATATATATATATATATATATATATATATATATATATATATATATATATATATATATATATGATCAATGTCTGTCTAACACTTTAGGTCAGGTCATAGTGTATCACAATCCTTTTGCTCGAGCTTATCATGTAAAGTCAACAAAAGTCAACTTGACCCAAAATGACTTCCAAAAGTTATACATGATTAAATATAGTCGTTTTATATATTTTTAAATATATTTATCAGATTTTTATTAAAGTAAAATAATAAAAGTCATTTGTGAATAAAATTATATTAAAAATTTATATATGATAAAAATATACTTTTGTATATCTTAAATAATAAAATTTATAAAGTTCACTTAATATCATAAAAATATAGTGGTATGTAATATTAATGTAGTTATATTACATTTGGTAAAAATATCTTTGTATCACATATTTATTTGTTAAAATAATATCGATGATAACAATAATAAGTAAAAGTTGTATTATTTTGTAATAATAATTATTATTATTATTCTATTAATAAAAATAATAACAATATTTATATTTACTAAAGATGATATTAATTATGATAAAATGATTATTCTAAACATGATAATCTTAATAATAACGATACTTTTTAATATTAACTGTAATAATAATAATATTTTATAAAAATAATAATTCTTTTCAAAATGATAATTTTTATTAATAATAATACTAAAATGATAATAAAAGTGATATTTTACAATAGCAATGATATTTCTATTAACAATAATAAGTTTAGTAAAAATGATAGTTTTAATAATAATACTTTTAATAATAAAAGTAATGATAAAAATAAGGAAAATGATATTTTTATCTAAATCAATATCTTACCATAATTTAATTTCATCATGATACATATACTCATTATTTCCTAATCGATTTGTTTAATAGTTTTTAATCCTCTTTTATATTGCATTTATAATAATGATAATAATCGCAATCATCATAATTAGATAATACTATATTAGTTTTAAAGATAATGATACTAATAAGTAGTATAATAATATTAATAATAATATTAGTAATTATAATAATAACGATGATAATATTAATAATAATTTCTGATAATAATAACAATAATACTAATAACAAAATACGATTTTTAAATAATGATGCATATATTAATAATAATAAAAAATAATAATAATAATAATAATAATAATAATAATAATAATAATAATAATAATTATGTAATAATAATAATAATAACAACGATAATAACGACGATAGTAATAATAATCATTTTAACAATAATACAAAAGTTCAGTTGACTATAACTTCTAGTCTGTTCATCGAAACCATTCGAGTTCTAAATGAAAAGTTCTTAATTTTTCGCTAGCTTTCCAACGACATGCATATAATATACCTTATCTCAACCGCATATGTAACTAGTTCATAATCTATCATCAACTATTTAACAACAATATTAAATGTACAAGCCTGCATAATCCTATATACTCGAGCACTAGTCAGGGATACACTAATGATATATAAAAGTTAAGTTATGAGTGCTCACGTATCAATATTGAGATTCAATATTGCAGGAAAGTACGAAGATGAAACGGAGATGATAAACACTAGTTTGACCTCACGAGTATACCCCCGAACATTACCCATAACCTCCATAGCTATAACCCATAATCTCCTTAGTTTTATCCCGCTCGAAAACCGGTTTTGAAAATAATGCGCTCATGACCTCGTCGCAGTATTTTATGTATAATACTAATAATATCACTCCTAATAATACTAGTACTAATAATAAGATTTGATATCAATAATCTTAATAATAATAATAATAATAATAATAATAATAATAATAATAATAATAATAATAATAATAATAATAATAATAATAATAATAATAATAATAATAATAATAATAATAATAATAAATAATAATAATAATAATAATAATAATAATAATAATAATAATATATATGTATATATATTTATGCGAAAGAAGAAGAGATAGTGAATGATTTCATAAACCCGTTCGAATTCGATTTATAAGAGATTGTTGCCCACCTACCCCCTTCCATGCTGTCACTTGAGGGTATAGAGAGGGACTCATGCGATCGCATGGTCCCTGGTTACAACACACAATCGAATTAAGTGTCTTGCCGACACTCATATTACATATATAAATATTTATTTAATATATAATATATTTAATCTTTAGGATTAATTAAATATTATATTATATTCTCGTGCATAGTTGATTTGTAATTTTAGCACCGATGAATTGTACGTTGACGCTCGACTTCCGTGCCGGTTCCGGTTTTCCGAACGTCCTTTCGTACGCTTAGAAAACTTGTACTTTACGTTTCGCGACACGTACCTTTATTAATAATTAGGCTTACCTCACCAATAATTATACTCCATGAAATGTAACTTATACATTTGAATGTTTTGGTCATTTGCTTCTATAAATCGACGTCTCGTTATATGTACATAGGGTAATTTAAATCAAAACGTTTTGTATCTAGTTAATATTATGTTTAATCACTTTGTAAATTATATATATATATATATTCTCAAAGAACAATATAATTTTTTACATATTATATAGGATTGAAATATTTATTTAACAATATTATATTTTAGTTTTTCAAAAGTAATTATATTTCAAAGTTCGTTTATAATTGTTTAAATAATAGAAAAATATTACGTCGTATCACGATTACATTTTTGAAACACTATATATATACTTGTAATTTATAATAAAAACTTTAATTAAATTCTTCAAAATTCATAAACAAGTTATCTTAAAATGTTTTATTAATAAAGTTCTTTTTAAACTGAAAACATTTTAGTACGTTTGAAATCAAATCAAATAAACATTATAATTTGTTTTTCAAAGTTCAATATATTTAAGAATCATTTTGTTTAAAAGTTAAACTAATGGGAATCGTTATATCATAAAATGTTTTAGGAAAGTAAAATCGTATATAACTCATAACATGTTTTCAAGTTTTTAAATTACTATTTACTGGTGAAGCGTAAGATATAGTCCGAAGGTTAGATAAACGTATGAAATTACTTTAATGAAAAAAATGTCGTTTTTCTTAACTTGTCGATATCCATTTACTAAGTTATCTATATTCCCAACATTTCTCTTTCACTCTAAATAATATGACAGTTAACTAGTTAACACCTATATAGGAAATCGAATAGGAAACTCCACTAACTCTTGTCTAGTTCCTTCTTGTAAATCACTTTACCAATTATTCTGAATACCGTTAAAAAGGAAAGATTTATTAAATCATAGTGGACCTCTCAACGAAGACCCGTAATCATAACACAATGTATCAGATAACTCAATCATTTGATATTATCTTTTAATCTCGTCGATAAATATATTAAACTTATGTCGAAACAAATGCGTTCACGTAAAGTATTATACATTTAATACTTTGTTAACTTTTCAAGTTATACTATATATACACATATACATATATAATCATATTCATTTATATATTTTTTCGTGAATCGTCGAAACTTGGTTGAGGTTAAATGAATGTATGAATAAAGTTTAACATTTTTGAAATTTAACTTAACAAACTTTGCTTATCGTGTCAAAATAATATAAAGATAAAGTTTAAATTTGGTCGAAAATTTCCGGGTTGTCACAGTACCTACCCGTTAAAGAAATTTCGCCCCCGAAATTTGATCGAGGTCGTCATGGATAACAATAAGATTGTTTTCATGACAAATATGAGTTGATAAATAGAATTTTTATCATCATTGAGTAATATGAATAAAACATTTCGTTTATGTGAAGAGTTTGAGTGAAGTTATCACAAAAGAGTGAAATGAGTAAAAGTAAGTTTCGTCATATCTTTTAGCGTAGATGGGTTGATTTCCGGAGTTCAAGAGATTTGGATAAAATCTTCGTAATAAGATTTGATTCTTCGGTAATTAAGGAAATTAGGATCCGCTTTAAATGCGATCATCTGTTTTGATTACTCTGTCGGATATTTTACTATAAATCAACCCCCTTCGTTTCCTTACAACTCACACCTTTTATTCTTTCTCCCTCAATTCATACTTTTAAGCATTCGTCAATATGCTTCATCCAGTTCTGCTTCTTGATATATTCCTAACTTTCATATCTGTCATTCTTCTTTTTCATCTTCCGCCGGAAGAATCTATTTACTTCTACTATACTCTTGGTTTTATAGTGTTTTTAGTTCTCTCGTGTCTTTATATTGCTATGTGCATCGATATATATGGTTTGTAATTTCTGGGTTGTTGTTGGGCTTTATATCTTCCCTTATATTTCAAAGTCCCGGTTTCTGTCCTCTATACTCATTGTCATCCACAGTTAATGCTCTCTTCTATTTGCTGCGATTTATACTCTCATTTCTATTTCGGAGCTTCATTCTTTTGTTTCCTCTTCTTGCGATTAAGCACCGTATGTAAAGATCCAGAATTCGTAGTTATAAATTTTGGAATGAACATAGGTAATGTTCTAAGAAGGAAATCGTAATGGCACGATTTTAATTTTTCAAATTACCAGAATACCTCGGAAAAGACCGAATCATCAAGAAAAATATTTTCTTGATATTTTTAGAGGTTAAATAGAATACCAGAGTCGTGTAACATGGCACATGATGACGTTATAGTCTGTGAATCATCATGTTCCATTAGAAACTCAGTATGACTTACTGTAATATAATCACATTGATCAAGTGTCATTATATTATACTAACTCATGCTTCAGTTCCCAACACCACTTCAAAAACATTCATATTTTAAACTCGAAGGTTTTAGAATTTAGAAACAAAAATAGTTTCTTTTATGATGTAATACAGATAGCGCGAAGAGGTAAATGATTTCAGATAAGAATAATTATGGAAATATCATCAGAAATATGGAGGATATTTATAATGAAAGATACTATGATATCTTAGAATTTATAATATCAGAGGATGATGAAGAATATTATTCGCGAGGGTTTATAGTCTGGAGCAAGGTATTCGTTAATGACTTCAGCAGATACTGAATCATTTGGATTCTTTGAAGGCATGTTCAGTCTTTGTGATTTGTCCACAGCCTCCTTCATACTTTGCTCAATTCGTTTTTCAATTCTAAACCTTCTCTTTTTCTGAGCTTTGTCAATACACTATGCTTTATCATCAAACTTTTTACTGTTAAGGTTGTTTACAGTTTTTGCTGCTTCATCAGTATTTTTCAAAATTTCGAGAATCAGTTAGCAGTGTAGGGTGCTTTTCAGAAACTTCACATTCGAAGTATGTAAGTCCAGGAGATAGACGTTCTATGTACACATATAACTGTTGGCGTAGACCTGCTGCAAGATTTCAAAATACTGATTGCTGAATCCCAGTAATTGGCATGACAATTCTTGTTACAAGATGCGGATGAGTAAATGATAGGGTTTCGATAAAATGATTTTTCGGAGGGACTTCAGTCAAATAGTAATGAAGTTGCTGGTAAGTTTACTGCTAATATGGTGGAACATAAACGGTTCCCCGGTAACGATGGCGAAAGAGCAATGTATATATCAAGTTATAATAAGGCTGTTTCGACTGAAAAGTCGAAGTTGACTTGCTGGAGCTGTGAAAAAACTGATTACTTTGGAAAGGGATTGAAAAGTTATTTTAGCTAATAAATGTCAAAGGGTCTGACACGGACACGTGTTAAATTATGACTTTGGTTTCGAGAGTTTTTCAGGTGTAAGACTGTGGTTAATATGTGGTTGGATCATCATCTTGATTGTTCATCATTTGAAGTGTCTTCGGAAATTTTGAAGGGCTTGAACACAGATTGTAATCGTTAATATACATATGATGTTCTAGCACAGTTTTGAAGTCAAAGTATAGCTTCGAAAGACATAGGAGTCTAAGAGTGATGGTACTAGTTATATCTCAAATCGAAATTTTAAAATCAGTAATTGGAGTTGAATGAATACGGTTGTTTTGATTTCTATTAAAAGAATGTATACTATTGTGAAAGTAGTGAGTATAGTTGATGGTTGTGGAATCAGATTCGAATAATGTAACATATAAATTGTGAATTTATAAATATCTTGGGTATTACCTACCCGTTAAAAAAAATTTACAATTAATATTTTGTACAAAAGAATTTTATTACAGTCTTTATGAAAATATATATGTGTATATTTTCTTTAGATGTAATATAGATTTAATGAGTTAATATCAAATTGAACTCATTTGATTTACGGTTGGAACTAGAATTGAATGATTCCTAAAACTTTAGAAATTACATAATTTTTACGGAGTATTTCTTCAATATAATTGAAATTATGAATCAATACTTCGTTATCTGTTGATGCATGATGTTGGTGTTAGTGGAATTCTTGTGAACTCCCCAAGGTACGAATGATGTTGTCTAGAAAGTTCCGAGTACATCGATGATGAAAGTGTAAAATCAAACATATATTTGAATAATACACTTGATTAATTATGAAATGGAATTCATTGAATTAAAATAGAGATTGTAGTTAACGATGGCTAAGTTGCTGACGAAGGATGTACATCATAGCATATTAATAATATGAATTTAATCAAGTAGTATCTACCCTTATTTGATTCATACATAATAGCTTAGTACGAAAAGATTTATTTTGATCTCAAAATTTATATATATATATATATATATATATATATATACACATATAATTTCTTCAGAGGGAATGAGCTAATACTTCATAACTCGTTGGTACAATATACGTGTTATTGATTCGTAATGATGTCCACGGTGATTCTTGAACCGGCAGAGTTTGTGGTGTTATAGATGCTGCTGATTCTGACGATGCTAACGGTACTGTTGATGTTGTTGGTAAAACAAGTCTAGCTTGTAAATCATGCATCAATTTATCAGGGTTTCTACTCTTCCTTCTATCATTTCGGTCTACTCATCTGATTTATGGTTAAGGCTAGAATAGATAATCTCTAAGACTTTAGAGATTACATGATCGTCGCAGAATATTTCTCGAATGAAGTTATGAATTAATACTTCATCGATTATTGTTGTTGGTACTCCTTGGTATCTATGGTACGTGTGATGTTGATGCTCGAGGTACAGATTGTGATGTTGAGGTGTGGGATGTGGATGTTGTTGTTGGTGGTGGTAATGGTACTGTTGGCGTTGATGAAGGTGGTACTGGTTATGCTACTGGTGCTGCTGCTGGTGTTTGTAACCTTTGCACCATATTCTCCAAAGCCACTACCCGAGCGCGAAGCTCGTTGACTTCTTCTATTATACCGGGGTGATTGTCGGTTCGGACGAGTGGATGAATAAAATCTAAAATGTGAGATAGTATATAGTCGTGATGAGACACTTTGGAAATGAGGGAGAAAATGGTGTCTCGGACGGGTTCGCCGGTAAGTGCTTCAGGTTCTTCACCAAGAGGGCAATGTGGTGGATGGAAGGGATTACCTTCTTCTTGTCTCCAATGACTAAGTAGACTACGAACCCATCCCCAATTCATCCAGAATTGATGATGGCTAATTGGTTGATCCATTCCAGTCACACTGCTTTCGGAGCTTGAATGGGATTCCATATAGGAATTCGAGGGACTTGAACTAGTGGAGAGTTCCATTTCGTATGATTGAATAAAGGATTTTTCGATATAAAATGAATTCCGACTATCTGATGGTATTCTAGTTACATAGAATATCTATATATATAGAGCAAAAGATTTCGTAGATTACGGAGGAATTTAGGGAATATGTCAAGCAAAGTTTACAGTAACAGATACGCTAAGATATGGATTAGCAGATACGCTAAGATATGAATTTTTGTCTATACACTATTCATGCAATCAATGCGATAAGATGTGTCTAGACTAAGAATGATAAGCAGGTAATTTCCAACAAAAATGATAAGCAAAACTTTTAACATGCAGACACGATCGAAGTCCAGACTCGCTAATGCATCCTAACGACTTATCAGTTAGACACACTAATGCAGACCTGGTTTGCTAAGACCACCGCTCTGATACCACATGAAGCTACCCGTCCTAATCTATAAGGACGAGTACAATAACATATGGATACATTGCGAGGTATTTGACCTCTAAATGATACATTTTACAAACATTGCATTCGTTTTTAAAAGACAAACTTTCATTACATCAAAAGTTAACAGGCATGCATACCATTTCATAATATCCAACCTATAAATGACCTAATCTGTCATTTACTTAATAATAATCTTTATTGAACTCAGCGACTTGAATGCAACGTCTTTTGAAATATGCCATGAAGGACTCCAAGTAATATCTTTAAAATGAGCAAATGCACAGTGGAAGATTTCCTTAATACCTGAGAATAAACATGCTTTAAAGTGTCAACCATAAGGTTGGTGAGTTCATTAGTTTATCATAATCGATCATTTCCATAATTTTAATAGACCACAAGATTTTTATATCCATTTCTCATAAATATACGTCCTATACATAGAGACAAAAATAATTCATATGGATTGAACACCTGATAATCGACATTCACAAGATGCATATAGAATATCCCCATCATTCTGGGACATCCTTCGAACATGATATAAATTTCGAAGTACTAAATCATCCGCAACCATGGAAGGGGCTTGTTGGGCCCGATAGATCTATCTTTAGGATTCGCGTCAATTAGGGGCTCGATTCCCTAATTCTTAGATTACCAGGCTAAAAGGGGCATATTCGGCTTCGATCCATTCAACCATATAATGTAGTTTTAATTACTTGTGTCTATTTCGTCAAATATTTATAAAAGTGCATGTATTCTCAGTCCCAAAAATATATATTTCAAAAGCATTTAAAAAGGGAGTAATGAAACTCACAATACTGTATTTCATAGTAAAAATACATATGACGTCATTGAACAAGTGCAAGGTTGGCCTCGGATTCACGAACCTATAATAAGTATATATATATTTATATAATGATCAATGTCTGTCTAACACTTTAGGTCAGGTCATAGTGTATCACAATCCTATTGCTCGAGTTTATCATGTAAAGTCAACAAAAGTCAACTTGACCCAAAATGACTTCCAAAAGTTATACATGATTAAATATAGTCGTTTTATATATTTTTAAATATATTTATCAGATTTTCATTAAAGTAAAATAATAAAAGTCATTTGTTAATAAAATTATATTTAAAATTTATATATGATAAAAATATACTTTTGTATATCTTAAATAATAAAATTTATAAAGTTCACTTAATATCATAAAAATATAGTGGTATGTAATATTAATGTAGTTATATTACATGTGGTAAAAATATCTTTGTATCACATATTTATTTATTAAAATAATATCGATGATAACAATAATAAGTAAAAGTTGTATTATTTTGTAATAATAATAATTATTATTATTCTATTAATAAAAATAATAAAAATATTTATATTTACTAAAGATGATTTTAATTATGATAAAATGATCATTCTAAACATGATAATCTTAATAATAACGATACTTTTTAATATTAACTGTAATAATAATAATATTTTATAAAAATAATAATTCTTTTCAAAATGATAATTTTTATTAATAATAATACTAAAATGATAATAAAAGTGATATTTTACAATAGCAATGATATTTCTATTAACAATAATAAGTTTAGTAAAAATGATAGTTTTAAAAATAATACTTTTAATAATAAAAGTAATGATAAAAATAATGAAAATGATATTTTTTTATCTAAATCAATATCTTACCATAATTTAATTTCATCATGATACTCATACTCATTATTTCCTAATCGATTTGTTTAATAGTTTTTAATCCCCTTTTATATCGCATTCATAATAATGATAATAATCGCAATCGTCATAATTAGATAATACTATATTAGTTTTAAAGATAATGATACTAATAAGTAGTATAATAATATTAATAAAATATTAGTAATTATAATAATAACAATGATAATATTAATAATAATTTCTGATAATAATAACAATAATAATAATAATAACAAAATACGATTTTTAAATAATGATGCATATATTAATAATAATAAAAAATAATAATAATAATAATAATAATAATAATAATAATAATAATAATAATAATAATAATAATAATAATAATAATAATAATAATAATAATAATAATTAGGTAATAATAATAATAATAATAATGACGATAATAACGACGATAGTAATAATAATCATTTTAACAATAATACAAAAGTTCAGTTGACTATAACTTCTAATCTGTTCATTGAAACCATTCGAGCTCTAAATGAAAAGTTCTTAATTTTTCGCTAGCTTTCCAACGACATGCATATCATATATCTTATCTCAACCGCATATGTAACTAGTTAATAATCTATCGTCAACTATTTAATGACAATATTAAATGTACAAGCATGCATAATCCTATATACTCGAGCACTAGTCAGGGATACACTAATGATATATAAAAGTTAGGTTATGAGTGCTCACGTATCAATATTGAGATTCAATATTGCAGGAAAGTACGAAGATGCAACGGAGATGATAAATACTAGTTTGACCTCACGAGCATACCCCCGAACATTACCCATAACCTCCATAGCTATAACCCATAATCTCCTTAGTTTAATCCCGCTCGAAATCCGATTTTGAAAATAATGCGCTCATGACCTTGTCGTAGTATTTTATATATAATACTAATAATATCACTCCTAATAATACTAGTACTAATAATAAGATTTGATATCAATAATCTTAATAGTAATAACAATAATAATAATAATAATAATAATAATAATAATAATAATAATAATAATAATATGTATATATATATATATATATATATATATATATATATATATATATATTTATGCGAAAGAAGAAGAGATAGTGAATGATTTCAGAAACCCGTTCGAATTCGATTTATAAGAGATTGTTGCCCACCTACCCCCTTCCATGCGATTGCATGAGGGTATAGAGAGGGACTCATGCGATCGCATGGTCCTTGGTTACAACACACAATCGAATTAAGTGTCTTGCCGACACTAATATTACATATATAAATATTTATTTAATATATAATATATTTAATCTTTAGGATTAATTAAATATTATATTATATTCTCGTGCATAGTTGATTTGTAATTTTAGTACCGATGAATTGTACGTTGACGCTCGACTTCCGTGCCGGTTCCAGTTATCCGAACGTCCTTTCGTACGCTTAGAAAACTTGTACTTTACGTTTCACGACACGTACCTTTATCAATAATTAGACTTACCTCACCAATAATTATACTCCATGAAATGTAACTTATACATTTGAATGTTTTGGTCATTTGCTTCTATAAATCGACGTCTCGTTATATGTACATAGGGTAATTTAAATCAAAACGTTTTGTATCTAGTTAATATTATGTTTAATCACTTTGAAATATATATATATATATATATATATATATATATATATATTCTCAAAGAAAAATATAATTTTGTACATATTATATAGGATTGAAATATTTATTTAACAATATTATATTTTAGTTTTTCAAAAGTAATTATATTTCAAAGTTCATTTATAATTGTTTAAATAATAGAAAAATATTACGTCGTATCACGTTTACATTTTTGAAACACTATATATATACTTGTAATTTATAATATAAACTTTAATTAAATTCTTCAAAATTCATAAACAAGTTATCTTAAAATGTTTTATTAATAAAGTTCTTTTTAAACTGAAAACGTTTTAGTACGTTTGAAATCAAATCAAATAAATATTATAATTTGTTTTTCAAAGTTAAATATATTTAAGAATCATTTTGTTTAAAAGTTAAAGTAATGGGAATCGTTATATCATAAAATGTTTTAGGAAAGTAAAATCGTATATAACTCATAACATATTTTCAAATTTTTAAATTACTATTTACTGGTGAAGCGTAAGATATAGTCCGAAGGTTAGATAAACGTATGAAATTACTTTAATGAAAAAAAATGTCATTTTCCTTAACTTGTCAATATCCATTTACTAAGTTATCTATATTCCCAACATTTCTCTTTCACTCTAAATAATATGACAGTTAACTAGTTAACACCTTTATAGAAAATCGAACAGGAAACTCTACTAACCCTTGTCTAGTTCTTTCTTGTAAATCACTTTACCAATTATTCCGAATACCGTTAAAAAGGAAAGATTTCTTAAATCATAGTGGACCTCTCAACGGAGACCCATAATCATAACACAATGTATTAGATAACTCAATCATTTGATATTATCTTTTGATCTCGTCGATAAATATATTAAACTTATGTTGAAACAAATGCGTTCATGTAAAGTATTATACATTTAATACTTTGTTAACTTTTCAAATTATACTATATATACACATATACATATATAATCATATTCATTTATATATTGGTTCGTGAATTGTCGAAACTTGGTCGAGGTTAACTGAATGTATGAATAAAGTTTAACATTTTGGAAATTTAACTTAACAAACTTTGCTTATCATGTCAAAATAATATAAAAATAAAGTTTAAATTTGGTTGAAAATTTCCGGGTTGTCACACTCTTCGGAACGGATGTAATCGCGTACCATCCTGACGGCGTCCACAAATGTTTTGGGAAACTTCCGTGTCATAGATTTAACCAATGACAGATGTCTGACTTGGCATATTCCCATTATAAAAGCAGAGATCTGCTGTGACTATGGAAAATCAGGTATCTTTTTGCATTTGGACGTAAACCTTATGGTGAAGTTAGACAGCGACTCACGTGGCCTCTGCTTGATTCCATGCGTGTCCAAATCCATTAACTCAGTCCTCCTAAAGTTATGGAAGCGTTGGATAAACTTCGTTCTTAAATCAGCAAAGCTGGAAATGCTTAGCGGTGTGAGTGTAGCAAACAATTCCCGTGTGCTGGATTGAAGCAGTCTCGGGAACATGTGGCAAGCTGTAGCGTTATCCCAGTGTTGGGTTTTAATTACATTCTCAAACTGAAGCGACCCGTCCTAATTCATCTGGACGAATACATTACATTTGGTTACATCGCGAGGTACTTGACCTCTATATGATACATTTTACAAATATTGCATTCGTTTTTAAAAGACAAACTTTCATTACATGGAAAGTTGACGGCATGAATACCATTTCATAATATATCCAACTATAATTGACTTGATAACAATCTTGATGAACTCGATGACTCGAATGCAACGTCTTTTGAAATATGTCATGAATGACTCCAAGTAATATCTCTAATATGAGCAAATGTACAGCGGAAGATTTCTTTCATACCTGAGAATAAACATGCTTTCAAGTGTCAACCAAAAGGTTGGTGAGTTCATTAGTTTATCAAAATCATTCATTTCCATCATTTTAATAGACCACAAGATTTCATATATTGACACGCGTAACTCGCGAATTAAAATTCATTCATATGGTGAACAACTGGTAATCGACCTTAACAAGATGCATATAGAATATTCCCATCATTCCGGGACTCACATCGGACATGATAAATCGAAGTACTAAAGCATCCGTAACCCGGATGGGGCTCGTTGGGCCCGATAGATCTATCTTTAGGATTCGCGTCAATTGGTGGCAATTATCATAAACACCAATTCTTAGGCTACCAAGCTAAAAAGGGGCATATTCGATTCGATAATCCAACCATAGAATGTAGTTTCGATTACTTGTGTCTATTTCGTAAAGCATTTATAAAAGCAACGCATGTATTCTCAGTCCCAAAATATATATTGCAAAAGCTTTTAAAAAGGGAGCAAATGAAACTCACAATATTGTATTTTGTAGTAAAATACATATGACGATATTGAACAATGCAGGGTTGGCATCGGATTCACGAACCTATATCATTCATATATATATATATATATATATATATTAAAACATATACATGTGCTCGAACAAATTTATATATTATTATTAGTGATAACATTTTTATATCTAATACTTTATAGGTTTCATTGTTTAAATAAATATATTCATTATAAATAAAAATATTAATTGTAATTAAGTTAAGTGTATTAAATACATTTTTATATAGAAATATTTATTGGATTTATTAATTAATAATACTAATCATAATAATTCTTTATAATAAATAATAACTTTGATAATAATGGTAATAGTTTTTAATAATAGTAATTCTAATAATGATATTGATAGTAATAATCTTATAGTTGTAGTAATCATAATAATGATAAAAGTAATAATAATGATAATATTAATAATAATACTTATGTTAATAATAATAACAATAATTATAATGGTAATAATACTAATAATTATAAAGTGGTACTTATACAAATTTTTTTATGAAAATACTAATAAATTTTATTATTTTCATAATAATGATAATATAATATTCATAATAATATTAATATTATTAATATTTATACTAGTAATTAAATGATAACCTTATATTTTAAATGATGACAATATTATTAGTAACAACAATGATAATAATAAATGATAACTAATACATATTTTGGAAATAATAATAATAATAATAATTATAATAATAATAATTATAATAATTATAATAATAATAATAATATCTATAATACTTGTACTAATAACACTAAATAATAATATTAACAATTATATAACAATTATAACAATAATAATAATAATAATAATAATAATAATAATAATAATAATAATAATAATAATAATAATAATAATAATAATAATAATAATAATAATAATAATAATAATAATAATAATAATAATAATAATAATAATAATAATAATAATAATAATAATAATAATAATAATAATAATAATAATAATAATAATAATAATAATAATAATAATAATAATAATAATAATAATAATAATAAAAGAAGAAGTAGACTACCTTCAAGAAAATCGACCCTAAAAAAATTAATGTCTCACCAGGGACTCGAACCCAAGACCTCTTACAAACCCGAAACACTACAGACCAGCTGAGCTAGCCCGTTTATCTGATTAAATCCCAAACTTTAAAAATATAACCCGTATAACTCTTCTGTTCTTTCTTCTTCATCATTAAAATTTCAATCGACCAAAGACAATCCTAATAGCTTATTTAAAATATGACTTATGATTTGTAACAGAAACAGAAATGTTTATGATGTAATATTGGATTGAGTTATATTACAGAAAAGAAAAAAAATTGACCTGAGCTGAAGCATGAACACGATAATGAACTCAATTTCAATTTCAAATTTTAAGGACGTTTTAGCTAAAGAGTATAACATGAAAAAGGTGTTAAATCTTTATTAGAAACTTTTTGAATCTTTAATTTAACTTGAAACATCGAATTAAACTCGAATTTTGTCATGAACAGATTCTTTGACTTTTGTAATTGAAACTTTGACCTCAAAATTGAGATTCGATACTAAAAACTGGACTTTAGAACTTTGCAGGTAGTTTAAAGGAAAGATTTCTAACAAGAACACATTAATAGATTTTTAAGATTCAATCGAAATCAAGCTTTGGGTAAAAAGTAACTCAAACAGAGGTGTCGTTCTTTATTTAAAAAAATATGTTTAATTTTCAATCAGACAGAATTTGTTAGTGGTAATTGTAATTGATAATGATAATGTAAGGTGTAATGGGTTCGTTTAGAAACTGAAATTGAACGAGTTATATAAGATAATGGTCGACAGCTTTAATTCATCAGGTACAAAAAAAATAAAAAAAATAAAACTTGAATGAGATTGCTAACAGAATTTGGCTGTTAATGTGATTCTAAATTCGTGATTTGTACCAGAGAATCAATCATCTAAAGATTGAAAGTGACTTGAAACTGAATTTGATTCTGTGGGGGTTTAATTCAGTATTTTATTTAATTAAAATTAATAATAATAATAATAATAAAGATTTATATTAGGATTCTGTATGTATAATTCAGTATATATGATATATATATATACTCTGTATATGTAATTATATATGTATAATTGTATTTTGCATATGTATATGTATATGTATTTGAAAATATATAAGTGTATTAATACTAATATTAATACTAATAATAGGTATTTAAATAATAATACAATTAATAATAATGATAATAATATCAATAGTTCTAATAATTAATAATTAATAAATAAATAATTTAATAATAATACTAATAATATTAATAATGATTTTATTAATAACAAATAAATAATAGTATTACTGATAATAATAATTATTAACTATAATGTTCATAGTAATATTAATAATAACATTGATAATGTTATACTAGTACACATATTAACAATAATAGCATATTAACATTATAACTTTACTACTAGTTGTAATATTGATGATATTAACAATAATAACAATAATTCAAATGTATCAAATTTCAGTATTATAATTTTAATAATGTAACTATCAATACTAATATTACTAATAATAATGAATGTGATAATAATATAATAACTATAATTAAGCTTGTAATTATATTTAATACATTAATATTACAATTTATTAATTATGTAATTATAACATATGTTATATGATATCATTTGTTGAATATTTTATTATAATATAATAATTATTGATAGCAATCATATATATATATATATATATATATATATATATTCTTTTTAATAATAACATAGTTATTCTATTAATTATTTTACATTTTTAATTCTAATTGGCTAAAAGTATTTGATTAATTCAAAATATTATACATACATATATATTTATATTTATATATATATTTACATATTTGCTATACCCAATTGTTCGTGAATCGTCGGGAATAGTCGAAGGGCAAATGAATTTATGTAAACAGTTTAAAATTATTGAGACTCAATATTATAGACTTTGTTTATCGTGTCAGAAACATATAAAGATTAAGTTTAATTTTGATCGGAAAATTTTCGGGTCGTCACAGTACCTACCCGTTAAAGAAATTTCGTCCCGAAATTTGAATAGAATGGTCATGGATGACAATAAGTATGTTTTCATGACGCATATGAGTTGATAAATAGAGTTTTATAACTGATGAGTAATATGGATAAGATAATTCGATTACTCGAAGAGTATGAGTGAAGTTATCACAAAAGAGTGAAATAAAGAAGTAAAGATTTGTCTTTGTTTTTGACGTAGTCAGGGTTGAATTCCAGAATTTAAGGGATTTAGAGAAAATCTTTGAAATCTAAAAGATTTGATTCTTCGGCGAATAAGGAAATTAAAACCTCTATAATTAAATACGGTGATCTGCCTCGATTACTCTGTCTGATGTTCCCATTATAAATTAAACTTTTTCCATTCCATTATTTTCACCATTCTTATACTTTCTTTCTTAGTTCATACATCCAAAAGATTGTGAAAATGCTTAATCCCGTTCTAATCTTTGATATTTTCCTAATTATCATTTCTGTCATCCTTCTTTTCAATCTTCCACCAGAAAAATCTGTTTACTTCTACTATTACCTTAGGGTGATTCTATTCTTAATTCTACCGTGTCTTTATATTGCTATTCGTATTAATATCCATGATTTGTAACCTCCGTGTTGTTATTGGGCTTTATATTTTCTCTTATATTTTGGAGTTCTTTGTCTTTTTATTCTCCTCTCGACCTCTAGTAAAACGAGTAATGGTCCAGAATTCGTAAGTATGAAGTTTCGAATGAACATGGCTAATGCTCTAAGAAAGAAACGGTAATAGCACAATCTGACTTGTCAAATTACCAGAATTCAAGGGAAAAGATAGGACTATCAAGAAAATATGTTCTTGATATGTTTGGAGATTAGATAGAATATAAGAGTCGTGTAACATGGCACATGATGACGTTATGGTCTGTGAAT
Organism: Rutidosis leptorrhynchoides; assembly: GCF_046630445.1. Taxonomy (NCBI): domain Eukaryota; kingdom Viridiplantae; phylum Streptophyta; class Magnoliopsida; order Asterales; family Asteraceae; genus Rutidosis; species Rutidosis leptorrhynchoides. The sequence continues at coordinate 352,175,819 of NC_092335.1, read as the reverse complement.
CATCACGTTTTATTAGAAACTCAGCATGACTTACTGTAATATAATCACGTTGATCAAGTGTCATTATATTATACTAACTCATGCTTCAGTTCCCAACACTACTTCAAAAACATTCATATTTTAAATTCGAATCTTTCAAAATTTAGAAACTAAAATAGTTTCCTTTCTGATGTAACACTGATATCGCGAAAAGATAAATGATTTCAGATAAGAATAGTTATGAAAATATATTCAGAATATTGAGGATATTTATAATAAAAGATACGATGATATCTTAGAATTTCTAATATCGATGGATGATGATGAAGATTTGTTCGCAAAGGTTTAGAGTCAGAAGTAAGGTATTCGATAATAATTTCAGCAGACACTGAATCATTTGGATTCTTTGAAGTCGGGTTTAGTCTTTGTGATTTGTCCACAGCTTTCTTCATAGTTTTCCCAGTCCGTTTTCTAGTTCCAACCCTTCTCTTTTTCTGAGCTTTACCGACACATTAGTCTTTATCATCAAACTTTTGGCTGTTAAGGTCGTTTATAGTTTTTGTTGCTTCATTCAACTTTTCAAAATTCAGAGTATTGATTTGTAGACTGGGTGCTTTTCAGAACTTTAGAATTGAAGATAATAATTCTAAGAGATAAATGTTATATGTATACATATAACTGTTGATGTAGAAACGCTGCGAGATTTCAAAATACTGATTGCTAATTTTCGATATTTGGTATGGAAATTCTTGTTATAAGATATGGATGGGTATATAAACGATTCTCCGGTAATGATGATGAAAGGCAAATTTATATATCAAGGTTATAATAAGGCGAATCCGAATGAAAGTCGGAGTTGATTTGCTAGAGCTGTGACAAAATTGGCTACTTTGGAAAGGGATTTTAAAGTTATTTTCGGTAATAACAACGCCAAAGGAGCTAGTACAAATACATGTTAAACGTTTACTCAGGTTCCGAGTATTTTCAGGTGCATAACTATATGCATCAATCTTTTCTTCTGTAGATGAAGTGCAGTTGGTTCATTCTTTTGATTAAGTTGTTTTCAAGAATCATTAAAGGTTTGAACGCAGATTGTAATTGTCAAGATACAAATGAGGTTTAAGATGAAATCAAGTGGCAAACTTGAATAAATGTTTAGTTTCATATGTTATAATAAATATTTTAATTCATTTTAATTGTCCAATGTTGGTAGTCCACCGTTAGCAGTCCACAATTAGTAATTCAATAATTCATATATAGTTTAATATACAATATTCGAATTAATTATTACTTATCGTGACCCATTGTATACATGTCTCAGACTCAATCACAACTCAAAGTATATATATTATTATAGAATCAACCTCAACCCTGTATAGCTAACTCAAGCATTACTGCATATAGAGTGTCTATAGTTATTCCAAATAATATATATAGATGCGTCGATTTGATATGTCAAAACCTTGTATACGTGTCCCGATATTTAAAGTGCGTAAATTAAATAACAAAAATTAAATGACAATAAATAAAATTGCGAGAATTAAATTGCGATAAAATAAATTGCGATAATTAAAATATAACAAGGAATTAACAGTTAGCTAGGAACATTTAGCTAGGATTTTGTTAGCGTGGATTCTTAACAAAATTTCTCATAGTTAATTTGTTTGTTTCTAACAAATTTTATTTTATCCAATGTTTTCTTCATTATGCCACTTGTTGGATTCTGATAAGTCAAAATCCAAATATGAAATTGAATGAAAATGGTTATTCTGTGGTGAACGAATTCGTATATCTATGGATGTAAGTAGGATAGTAATTAACTGTTGAATCAGATTCAAAGAATGTACAGTGTAACTTATTAATGTGAAATTTAAATATTCCTCGGATATTACCTACCCGTTAAAATATTTTCACCATTAACAGTTTGTACAAATCTTTATGAAAATATACATATATATTTTCTTCAGATGTAACCATGGATTTAATGAGTCAATATGATATTAAACTCATTTGATTTACCGTTAGAACAAGAATATATAATCTCTAAAACATTTGAGATTACATAATCGCTAAGTCGAACGAAGATAAATGATATAGAACATATATGTAGAATGATGATTATGCTTGAGGCATAGATTGTGATGTTGAGGCGTGTGCTGCGGATGTTGTTGGTGGTGGTACTGATGTTGCCGGTGCTGTTGCTGAAGCTGGTAGGTTTTGCACCATGTTTTCTAAATTGATTACTCGAGCGCGAATCTTGTTGACTTCTTCCATTATTCCAGGATGATTGTCGATCGATACGAGCAGATGAATAGGTTTAGAATTTGGGATATCATATAATCATTGCGAGATATCCTGGAAATGAGAGAGAAAGTGGTATTACGAACAGGTTCGCAGGTAAGTGCTTCAGGTTCTTCGCCAAGAGGACAATATGGTGGATGAAAGGGATCGCCTTCTTCTTATCTCCAATGACTAAGTAGGCTATGAACCCAGCCCCAATTCATCCAGAATACATGATGGCTAATCGGTTAATCCATTCCGGTTACACTGCTTTCGGAGCTCAAGTGTGTATCCATGTCGGAATAGCTGTCGGAATCCGAGGAACTTGAACTAGTTGCGAGTTCCATTTCGTACGATTGAATATAGGAATTTTTTTTTCGAAATGAAATGATTTCCGGTTATCGGATGGTATTCTAATTACATAGAATATCTATATATATAGAACAAAAGATTTCGTAGATTGCGGAGTAATTTATGGAATATATCAGGCAAAGTTTACAGTAACATATACGCTAAGATATAAATTAGCAGATACGATAAGATATGAATTTTGTCTATACACTATTCATGCAATCAATACAATAAGATGTGTCTAGACTAAGAATGATAAGCAGGTAAGTTCCAACACGAAATGATAAGCAAAACTTTTGACATGCAGACACGGTCGAAGTCCAGACTCCCTAATGCATCCTAACGACTATCAGTTAGACACACTAATGCAGACCTGGTTCGCTAAGACCACCGCTCTGATACCACATGAAGCGACCCGTCCTAATCCATCTGGACGAATACATTACATTTGGTTACATCGCGAGGTACTTGACCTCTATATGATACATTTTACAAACATTGCATTCGTTTTTAAAAGACAAACTTTCATTACATCGAAAGTTGACGGCATGTATACCATTTTATAATATATCCAACTATAATTGACTTAATAACAATCTTGATGAACTTGATGACTCGAATGCAACGTCTTTTGAAATATGTCATGAATGACTCCAAGTAATATCTCTAATATGAGAAAATGTACAGCGGAAAATTTCTTTCATACCTGAGAATAAACATGCTTTCAAGTGTCAACCAAAAGGTTGGTGAGTTCATTAGTTTATCATAATCATTCATTTCCATCATTTTAATAGACCAAAAGATTTCATATATTGACACGCGTAACTCGCAAATTAAAATTCATTCATATGGTGAACACCTGGTAACCGACCTTAACAAGATTCATATTGAATATCCCCATCATTCCAGGACTCACATCGGACATGATAAATCGAAGTACTAAAGCATCCGTAACCCGGATGGGGCTCGTTGGGCCCGATAGATCTATCTTTAGGATTCGCGTCAATTGGTGGCAATTATCATAAACACCAATTCTTAGGCTACCAAGCTAAAAAGGGGCATATTCGATTTGATAATCCAACCATAGAATGTAGTTTCGATTACTTGTGTCTATTTCGTAAAGCATTTATAAAAGCAGCGCATGTATTCTCAGTCCCAAAATATATATTGCAAAATGATAATGCTAAAAACGAACATATATTTCATAGCATTATTCCTCAAGAAAGACAAGCTTTTAGTTGCAATTGTTCTATTTACAAGTGATATTCGTTTAAATAATAAAAGGTGAAGACAAAAGACAGATTCGACGAATTGAAGACGCAAACGACTAAAAAGTTCAAAAGTACAAAAGATAATCAAAGAGGTTCCAATTATTGATAAGAAACGTCTCGAAATTACAAGAGTACAAGATTCAAAACGCAAAGTACAAGATATTAAATTGTACGCAAGGACGTTCGAAAATCCGGAACCGGGACCAGAGTCAACTCTCAACACTCGACGCAACGGACTAAAAATTACAAGGCAACTATGCACATAAATATAATATAATATTTAAATAATTCTTATAATTATTTATATATTATATAAATAAATAAAAACCATCGGCAAGAGAGACTCCAAAATGGGTGAGCTGTAATTTCAAACTCCGCGACTCGCGGAGTTTGAAGGCCAAAAATGCCGCGAGTCGCGGAGCCCCAAGTTTTGAAACTCCCTATAAAGCCAACCGAATTCTGATCATTTTTATGTTCTTTTTTTTTTCCTTCTTCTCTCAATATAAACGTAATATATATATATAATTTATATTTTAATTTTAATTTTAATTTTAAATCCTAATAATAAGGGTATGTTAGCGAATGTTGTAAAGGTGTAAGTCGAAATTCTGTCCGTGTAACGCTACGCTATTTTTAATCATTGTAAGTTATGTTCAACCTTTTTAATTTAATGTCTCGTAGCTAAGTTATTATTATGCTTATTTAATCCAAAGTAATCATGATGTTGGGCTAATTACTAAAATTGGGTAATTGGGCTTTGTACCATAATTGGAGTTTGGACAAAAGAACGACACTTGTGGAAATTAGACTATGGGCTATTAATGGGCTTTATATTTGTTTAACTAAATGATAGTTTGTTAATGTTAATATAAAGGTTTACAATTGGGCGTCCCTATAAATTACCATATACACTCGATCGGATACGATGGGCGGGGTATTTATATGTATGAATAATCGTTCATTTAACCGGACACGGGAATGGATTAATAGCCACTAGAATAATTGAAACAGGGGTGAATTACATTCAAGGGTAATTGGTGTAATTGTTAACAAAGTAGTAAAACCTTGGTTTACACGCAGTCGATAACCTGGTGTATTCATTAAACAAAGTATTAAAACCTTGTTACAATTCGAATCCCCAATTAGTTGGAATATTTAACTTCGGGTATAAGGATAATTTGACGAGGACACTCGCACTTTATATTTATGACTGATGGACTGTTATGGACAAAAACCAGACGGACATATTAAATAATCCAGGGCATAAAACTAAAATCAACACGTCAAACATCATGATTACGGAAGTTTAAATAAGCATAATTCTTTTATTTCATATTTAATTTCCTTTATTTTATATTTAATTGCACTTCTAATTATCGCATTTTTTATTGTTATTGTATTTAATTGCACTTTTAATTATCGTACTTTTTAATTATCGCAAGTTTATTTTATCGCACTTTTATTATTCGCAATTTCATTATTGTTATTTACTTTACGCTTTAATTTAAGTCTTGTATTTATTATTTTACATTTGGTTTTAACTGCGACTAAAGTTTTAAAATCGACAAACCGGTCATTAAACGGTAAAAACCCCCCTTTATAATAATAATATTACTTATATATATATATATATATATATATATATATATATATATATATATATATATATATATATATATATATATATATATTTGTATTTTTATAAAAGTAAACTAATATAGCGTTAAGCTTTGTTTAAAAAGATTCCCTGTGGAACGAACCGGACTTACTAAAAACTACACTACTGTACGATTAGGTACACTGCCTATAAGTGTTGTAGCAAGGTTTAAGTATATCCATTCAATAAATAAATAAATATCTTGTGTAAAATTGTATCGTATGTAATAGTATTTCCTGTAAAAATATAAGCTATTTCGTATACACCTCGCACGACATCAAGTATTTTTGGCGCTGCTGCCGGGGAACTCTTAAACGCCGGAAGCGCAACGCTAATATAAAAAAAAAAAAACAGAAAATTTGTATATTTTTAAGATTTTGTTAAATATTTAAGTTTTATAAAGTTTCTTTATTTTTATTTTATAAAAATATAAGTTTTATTTAAGTATTTTGTTTTTATTTAAAAACATATAAAAAATATATATATATATAAATCTAGCTTTAGGATTTTTATTTATAAAATTATAAAGTAATTCTATTTTTATTTTAGTTTTTAAATATAAGTTTTTATTATACAAATATTTAGATTTTAAAACAGAAAAATATAAAACGGAAAATAATAAAAAAATAAATAAAAACGTGTCAAATTTTAAAAAACTGTCATTTGAATTTCTGAACCCCGCGACTCGCGGGGTTTGCTTCATCGATTATCGCGACTCGCGGAGGGGACCTGACACGCGCCTGACAGAACCCTAACTGCATTTAATACGGAATAATTATTATTATTAATTAAGAAAGATTTAGGTTTTAATTAAATTAATATTTAATTTTAATTATTTAGTTATATTAAGTTTTAATTAGTTTTATTTATATATTTAAATTAATACTTTTATAAAATAATATAAAAATAATATTTTTACAAAAATTTTAATTTTTACAACTTTTTGTATATTTTTATATTTTGTCCCTTTTTAATCGTTTTAGCGTAATATTTGTATTTTTCGCTCATATTTAGTTTTAAACTTAGTTTTTGCCATAGTTATTTTTATTTCTAGATTTTTAGGCTTTGCCGTAAAATTCCTTAAGTGCTTTTTCTTTAGACTAAGATTTAGCTGCTTTAGAATTTTGCGACGCCTTTTTAAGTTTTAGTTTCTTTTTAAGTTATTTCCATTTGAGATTTAGTTTTTCCTTTAAGCTTTAATATTTTTAGACGACTTTTTCCTATGTATCAATTATCATTCCAATTAGTAATCTCAATTTGCGATTATAATTTTAAGTTAGTTGTAGTAATAAGGTTAGGTTAGTCAAGTATTTTTAAGTTTTATAATTTTCTTTTATTTTTCCGTCACCTTTTATTTTTCAACCATTTTTCTTTTTCGACCTTTTTCCGACGAACTCTTTTTCTTTCTTATTTCTCGCTATTCTAGTTTTAGGACATAGATTTTTATTCTACTTCTTATCTAAATTTCTTAAAATTACGAAAATTTATTTTAAGTGGTTAAATTGATAGACATCAAACTTTTCTGGTTCGTAGTAATAGTTGGATTTGTACGTGGACCGGGTTATTGGAGCCAAACAGTCCTCAATTATATTGAGACCAAACGAATCCTGCCCCTCTGGAGCATCTTTTGGCTATTCGAAACGTGGGCAAAATCAGAAAAGTCTATTGATTGGATAACTTATTATAATTTTTCTTTCCTTTTAAAAACTAATAGGATATTCAGTGAATGCACCGAGCAAGACGTTCACCACCTTTTGTACGTTCACCACCTGTAACTAGATCAAGACATTTAGCAAATATTACTGCCGTTGATTTTTCTTTAGAATCGTCATCCAGTCAACCAAGTACTCCAGTTCAAATTTCCGATAATCCATTTTTTGAACCCGACCTCACAATTGAGAATCCGGAGAATATTCAGGAACGATTCGTAGATCCTGAACCACTAAACTTTCCTCCGGAACCACCAATCATTCAAACAGAGATTGTTGAGGAACGAACCATTAAATCAGAATCCTCTAGTGATTCCGATTCAACAAATTCAATTATGGAGAATCTGGAACCTTTAAGTATGGAAGACCGAACGAGAGCTAAACGCACTGGCCAAGGTCACGCAATTACTCATCCAGACATTAATGCGCCAGATTATGAAATCAAAGGACAAATTCTACACATGGTGACTAATCAATGCCAATTTAGTGGTGCGCCGAAGGAAGATCCAAATGAACATCTACGTACCTTTAATAGGATCTGCACACTATTTAAAATCCGAGAAGTGGAGGATGAACAGATATATCTCATGTTATTTCCCTGGATTTAAAAGGGAGAAGCCAAAGATTGGTTGGAATCGTTACCTGAAGGGGCGATTGATACATGGGATGTTTTAGTTGACAAATTTCTTAAACAATTCTTTCCTGCATCTAAAGCCGTAAGACTTCAAGCAGAAATTGTTACGTTTACACAGAAGCCGAATGAAACTCTATATGAGGCGTGGACAAGATATGGAAAGTTATTAAGAGGATGTCCGCAACATGGTTTAGACACCTGTCAAATAGTACAAATATTCTACCAAGGATGCGACATCACTACAAGGAAAGACATAGATATAGCAGCTGGTGGTACTATTATGAAGAAAACCGAAACTGATGCTTACAAAATTATTGATAACACTGCTTCCCACTCACATGAGTGGCACCAAGAAAAAGATATCGTTAGATCATCTAAAGCAGCTAGAGCCGATTCTAGCCATGACTTAGATTCCATTTCCGCAAAGATAGATGCTGTGGAGAGACGAATGGAAAAGATGACTAAAGATATTCACTCAATACGAATTAGTTGTGAGCAGTGTGGAGGACCACATTTGACAAAAGATTGTCTCAGTATTGAATTAACAATGGAACAAAGAGAGAATATTTCATATATAAACCAAAGGCCTGGAAATAATTATCAGAATAATTATCAACCGCCAAGACCGATTTACAATCAAAACCAGAATTATAACCGAAATATTCCATACAACAACCAACAAGGTCCTAGCAATCAACAAGTATCCAATAATACTTACAATCAGCAAAGACCTAATTTTCAAAACAAACCACCACAACAAACCGATGATAAAAAGCCGAATTTAGAAGATATGATGACGAAGCTAGTTGAAACTCAAACGCAGTTTTTCACATCTCAGAAACAAACTAATGAACAAAATGCTCAAGCATTTAGAAATCAACAAGCTTCTATTCAAAATCTGGAACAAGAAGTAAGTAACCTAGCAAGGTTAATAGGTGAAAGAAAACCGGGAAGTCTACCTAGTGATACAAATGCTAACCCCCTGAATGAAACAGCTAAAGCTATTACCACAAGAAGTGGTACAACACTTAAACCACCTGAAATACCTGTAACTTCTGATGAAGCTATTCCTACTCCACAAGAACCACAATCTGATCAAGATAAGGAAAAAGAACCGGTAGTTGAAAAGGTTAATGAAGATAACACAGCTAAGGATAAACCTTATGTTAAACCATACCAACCACCACTTCCTTACCCGAGTAAAATGAAGAAAGAGAAACTTGAAGCCGAGCAATCCAAATTCTTGGATATGTTTAAACAGATAAATGTAAATCTTCCTTTCATTGATGTGATTTCAGGAATGCCTAGATATGCTAAATTCTTGAAAGATCTAATCTCAAATAGAAAGAAAATGGAAGAACTCTCGGCTGTTACTATGAATGCTAATTGTTCAGCAGTGCTGTTGAATAAGATACCAGAAAAACTATCTGATCCAGGAAGTTTCACAATTCCATGTTTTCTGGGTAGTCTTAGTTCAATAGAAGCATTAGCAGACTTAGGTGCTAGTATAAATCTAATGCCGTATTCACTATACGCTAAACTAGACCTTGGAGAATTGAAACCAACCAGAATAAGCATACAGCTAGCCGATAGATCAATAAAATATCCTAGAGGGATAATGGAGAACATGCTAGTTAAAGTTGGTACTTTAGTATTTTCAGTAGATTTTGTTGTTTTGGACATGGAAGAAGATTCTCAAGTTCCTCTCATATTAGGAAGACTATTCTTAAACACGGCTAAAGCAATGATAGACGTGTTCGGTAAGAAATTGACCCTAAGTATAGAGGATGAGAGTGTTACCTTTTCAGTTGATAGAGCAATGCAACAACCACAATCTGCAGATGATACATGTTATTATATTCAAACTATAGATGCACATGCAGAATTATTAGAAGAATTTCCAGAATTACAAGGAACAGGAGAATGTTCTTTAGGAGAAGGTAATGAACCAATTGATGAAGCTGAAATGTTAGCTACACTTATAGCTAATGGATATGAACCAACAACAGAAGAAATTCAAATGCTAAAAGAAGAAGACAGATATCGATACAAATCATCGATAGAAGAACCTCCGAAATTAGAGTTAAAGCCACTTCCAAACCATTTGGAATACGCTTATTTACATGGTGAATCTGAATTACCTGTAATAATATCGTCTTCTCTTACTGAAAATGAGAAATCACAACTCATTTATGTGTTGAAAGCTCATAAACCAGCCATTGCATGGAAGATTCATGATATTAAAGGAATAAGTCCTTCGTATTGCACACATAAAATCCTTATGGAAGAAGGTCATAAAACGTATGTGCAACGCCAACGAAGACTAAATCCTAATATGCAAGATGTAGTTAAGAAAGAGATTATTAAACTGCTAGATGCAGGTTTAATTTATCCAATTTCTGATAGTCCATGGGTAAGCCCAGTTCAATGCGTACCTAAGAAGGGTGGCATGACTGTCATTACAAATGAGAAAAATGAGCTTATTCCTACTAGGACTGTAACAGGATGGCGTGTGTGTATTGATTATAGAAAATTAAATGACGCCACCAGAAAAGATCACTTTCCCTTACCTTTCATAGATCAAATGTTGGAAAGATTAGCCGGAAATAGTTAATATTGTTTTCTAGATGGATTTTCCGGATATTTTCAAATTCCAATAGCACCCGAGGACCAAGAGAAAACCACATTCACGTGCCCTTATGGTACTTTTGCTTACAAACGCATGCCATTTGGACTTTGCAACGCCCCTGCAACCTTTCAAAGGTGTATGATGGCGATTTTTCACGACATGATAGAAGAATGCATGGAAGTTTTCATGGATGACTTTTCAGTCTTCGGTGATACATTTGAATCATATCTAGTTAATCTGGAACGAATGCTTATTAGATGCGAACAATCAAATCTAGTTCTTAATTGGGAGAAATGCCATTTTATGGTTAAAGAAGGCATCGTTCTTGGTCATAAAATTTCAAAAGAAGGAATTGAAGTGGATAGAGCTAAAGTAGATGTAATTGCTAAACTTCCACATCCCACCAATGTTAGAGGAGTTAGGAGTTTTCTAGGGCATGCCGGTTTTTACCGACGTTTCATAAAAGATTTTTCTAAAATTGCCACTCCTATGAATAAACTCCTAAAAAGGGATGCTCCATTCATCTTTTCAGATGAGTGTATCAAATCTTTTAATATTCTAAAAGAGAAACTCACTAATGCGCCGATCATGATAACACCAAATTGGAATCTACCATTTGAACTAATGTGCGATGCAAGTGATTTTGCAATGGGAGCCGTTTTAGGACAAAGGATTGAAAAATGATTTCAACCTATATATTATGCTAGTAAGACGTTACAAGGAGCACAAACGAACTATACAACTACTGAAAAAGAACTCCTTGCTATTGTCTTTGCTTTTGACAAATTTCGATCATATCTCGTTCTAGCAAAAACGGTGGTCTATACCGACCATTCTGCTCTTAGATACCTATTTTCAAAACAAGATGCTAAACCAAGATTAATCTGTTGGATATTACTCTTACAAGAGTTTGATATTGAAATCCGAGATAAAAGAGGAGCAGAAAATCTCGCCGCTGATCATCTTTCTCGTCTTGAAAATCCCGAATTAGAAGTTCTAAATGAATCGGCCATACAAGACAACTTTCCTGATGAATATCTATTGAAGATAGATTATAAAGAAATTCCATGGTTTGCAGACTATGCAAACTACTTAGTTTGTGGATTCCTTGAAAAAGGATTATCGTACCAAAAACGAAAGAAATTCTTCAGTGATATAAAACACTATTTTTGGGAAGATCCACATCTGTTTAAAAGTTGTCCCGATGGAATAATACGCCGATGTGTATTTGGAGATGAAGCTAGTAAAATATTAAACCATTGTCACACAGGACCAACAGGAGGGCATTATGGGCCTCAACTAACAGCAAGAAAAGTTTATGATGCTGGATTCTATTGGCCTACAATTTACAAAGACGCACACCTTCTTTGCAAATCCTGTGATGCTTGTCAAAGGGCCGGAAAAATAAGTCAACGTGATGAAATGCCAAAAAATGTCATCCAAGTATGTGAAGTATTTGACATTTGGGGTATTGACTTTATGGGTCCATTTCCAAAATCTCATAATAATCTATATATACTCGTAGCCATTGATTATGTATCTAAATGGGCGGAAGCACAAGCTCTCCCAACTAACGATGCACGATTTGTAGTCAACTTTTTAAAACGTCTTTTTGCAAGGTTTGGAACACCGAAAGCTTTAATAAGTGATCGGGGTACTCATTTCTGTAATAATCAACTTGAGAAAGTTCTTAAAAGATATGGAGTAACTCATAAAATCTCCACCGCATATCATCCACAAACAAGTGGACAAGTTGAAAATACCAACCGAGCTTTAAAACGTATTCTAGAGAAAACCGTAGGATCAAATCTGAAGGAATGGTCCATTAAATTGGAGGATGCACTCTGGGCTTTTAGAATAGCCTACAAAACTCCAATTGGAACCACACCTTTTAGACTTGTTTATGGAAAAGCATGTCATCTTCCAGTAGAAATTGAACACAAAGCATTTTGGGCTTTAAAGACATGTAATCTTGATTTACATGAAGCTGGACGTCTACGATTAAGTCAACTAAACGAATTAGAAGAATTAAGACATGAAGCATACGAAAATTCGTTAATCTATAAAGAAAGAACGAAGAAATGGCATGATAAAAGAATCAGAAGTTCAAAAGAATTTAAAGAAGGAGACAGAGTTCTTCTTTTCAATTCACGATTCAAGCTATTTCCTGGAAAATTGAAATCAAGATGGTCTGGACCATTCATAGTCAAAAGAGTTTTCCCATACGGAACGATAGAATTGATAAATTCAAATGGGATTGAATTTAAAGTTAATGGTCACAGAGTTAAACACTACATAGATAGTCTGATGGAAGTCGACAACGAAGTTAATCAAAATTTCGACACCACAGCTAACTAAGTGTGGGGAGAATCAAGTCTTTAAAGGATAATATGTATTTCTGTTAGAGTTAGATTGCCTGTTTTCGTGTAGTTCTCGAAAATAGAACACGAATGGTCTTTCCCTAGCAGACCCTAAAGAACTAGTCTTCTCCCCCCATTCTGAATTTTTATTTTTTTTAGGAAATGAAGACTGCCTGTGAACTAAACCATGGTCTAATGCTACACGCTTTGATTACTAAACGTAATAATGACACACTTCTGAGTGAAATAGTATCAGTAATCAGAGAAAGAATGGACGGAGTTAGAAAAGAATCCAGATGCGAAGATAATAAGTTACAATTTGGTAAAGGAAAATCAAAATCCGCAGCAAAAAGAAGAGCACGACACCTAGAAAGATGTCACAAATGCGAAAAATGGTCACATGGAGGTAAATGTTCAAATAATCAAACCTATTCAAATACCGAATTTGTTACTTTATGCAGAGACGGACCATTCGTATGTTTAGAAGAAAAGACACTGAATGCTCGAGGTTACGCCTATGTAGCTATGGAAAACTAATTAAACCGACTATCTTATGAATGGGATAGATCATATAACTAAGAATACTATCTCACAGGTAAGTCTGTACAGTCTTTATTTTTATTTTTATTTTTAACCTTTTGATAATAAACGCTAATTTGTTCGCTATAAAGTATTAAATTGGTATTGAATAAAATTAGGTTTGGCGACCGAAATTATTGATATCATTCAAAAATTTATTACATCACTGCGAAATTTAACGTTTATTCTTAAGGTATAAATATCTTTAATCAATCAACCCAAAATATTTCAAAAATTCGTCATGAGTTAAATTAGGTCTTGGAACCGAAATTACTTTACCGAAAAGAGGGGCGCATATTTTTGATAATATTTGATTGATTAAAGTGGGATAAAAAGCCAAAAAGATTTTTAATTTAATTTTTTCCATATTTTTAAAATTAATATATAAATCTTAAATTAATATTGTAAACTTTGTAAAAACAATATATTTAAAATTGTAAATATTTGAAAAATTAATATAAGTTTGGTGTGAATTGATAATATGAATTTTTAAATTAAGTTTGGTGTGAATTTTTTTTTTTAAAATATGAATTTTTAATTTTATGCATTTCAAATTTTAAGTTTGGTGTGAATTTTTAATATTAATTTTGAATTTTATATTTAAATTGTGTGAATTTAAAAACAAAAATTTACTTTATCTCATTAAGTTAAAAATATGATTTTTAAAATTCGTCGTAAGTTGAAGACTAGGTCTTTGAACCGAAATTGCTTTACCCGAGGGAGGGACGAGAACTTTTATTATCATTATTTTTAATCTTATTGAATTAAAGTATGCCAAAAATATTAAAAAAAAAAAACCAAAAATCTTAGCTTTTAAAACAATCGCTACAAAAAGACAAATTTTAAAATTTTGTCGAAGGACGGACTAGGACATCGATCCGAAACGACCTCGTCCTAAATAACAAGGGAAACAAAATTTTAAAAATTAATTACTTAATTGTTTTAATAAGTTAAAGATTATAAAAAAAAATACCAAACTCCGCGACTCGCGAAGTTTGGTGGTTTAATCCCCGCGACTCGCGGGAGGACAAAAATACAGAAAAAATAAAATCGAGCAAGAACAGCTCAGTTGCACACCACACCAAAAACACAGCGAAATACTGCGCGAAAAAACCCCAAAAACACCCCCAAAATCACAATTTTTAACCGTTAATCATCAAATCTTTTACTAAAATCATGTTGAGAAGGATGCTATCAAGGAATTACTCAAGAAAAACGGTAAATTTCTACACCTAAACACCATTTAATCCGAAAATTAGTGTTCTTGAGCAATTTTTTTCCCAATTTGATTTTGATACTTTTTAGTGTAATTATGCTTAAATTGTTTATGTATTATGCTTGTATAACCTAGATTGATGCTATTTAACATGATTAGAAGCCTTAAACTTCAAATTTTGAGTAATCTAGGGTTTGTGTTCTTGAGCAAATTTGGAGCTTTTTGATATAAACAGGTTATGGCCGATTTTTGTCATGAATTATTGCTAAATTAAGTAGTGTAACATGTCTAGGTAGTTAAATGATCCAAACTTTGAGCCTAAACATGATTTTGAGAATTAAAGTGGACTTTTTCAAGTCTAAAATTCATGAACTTGATTTTTGAGAGATAATGCCATTTGAAACTTGTTTAATTGCTAGTAATGATTATTTTGACATATTATTTGAGTTGAATGCTTATGAACTTGGCGAACATTTTCGTATATGCTATTTTGAAAAAGTGTAGATTTGATAAAAATGTGAAAATGAGCTTAAGTTTGATATAAATTGATCATGTCATTGTAATTATTTTGATTGATGATTTTGCTGACACTAATGCATATTTGGATGCACAAAAATTGTGTTTGATGTGTTTTGCAGACTGAAAGGGGTGAATCTTCATCCCAAGCTCGCAATGCTCCTGCTGAGAATGCGGAACAACAGGAGGTGGATAACTACTACAAGCAAGATATACCTCATCCAGTCATGACATTTTCTGATATGCACTTGGAAGAGTTGCACCCGAACCTGACATTTGACAGACTTTGGATAGATTATCCAAAATACCAAAGGGGTTTGCATACTCTTCATTCTAAAGTTGTTGAGGTACCTAGGGTCATAGAATGGGGACCCTTAGAAGCTGTAGAATTGGCCGGGCCAATTACGGAATTACTTGCACAGAGGTATGGTAATTCTACTTTTAATGACTGGGTACGTTTATTCACCATGCGTAGACCTGTATATAAAGTATGGTGTGAAGAATTGTTGTGTAGTATAGAGTTGAATGATCGGGTAGCTAGTTTAACCGATCGATCTTTTATTAGATTTTTGTTAGGAGGTTCGATGCGCCACATGTCTTTACTAGACATGGCTCAGGCTTTACGTATATATACGCCTGAGGAGTTAGCATCTGCCGATTGTAGAGGGTTGATACTAAATGGTAGAAAAATAGATGAAAATTTTGATACACATGGTGTATGGAGTCAAATGACAAGCCATCACCGATTTAAAGGGGGAAATTACTCTTATTTGGATATAGATAGAGCTGAATTAAGAGTAATTCATAGGTTTTTAGCTAATTCGATTACACAAAGAGGTAAGAACAAGGAAAAGGTAAATGAACAGGATTTGTTTTACCATATGTGTATTCGAGACCCACAAAGCGCTATAAGTATACCTTATTGTGTGGGTTATTATTTATCAGCTATGGTTAGGGGGATGAGACCGCATAGCATAATAGGAGGTGGTATTTTTATTACTTTGATTGCTGAATATCTCGGTGTGGATATAAGTCAGGGGGGATTATTAGTCGAAGAACTAGAACCCCGCGATACTATAGGTTTAAATGTATACCATGGTGCGAAAGTTTTGAAGAGGCGAAATAACGCTGCAGTACAATACCATGGTAGACATCCACAGGTTGAGAGAAACCAACAGCAAGGTAATGTAGGAGGGGGAAATGAAATGCAAGAAATGCAAAGGTTTATAGCTTCACAGGAGTACGAAAATGCTAGACAGAGAGCATTTGAAGATTGGCAAGTTCATCAAAACCAAATCATAGCTCATTGCCAACATATAGGTAGAAACTATATTCCTACACCAAAACCCATATTCCCTCCCTGGTCTATAGAGATGCAACCACTGTATCCTACGTATAACCCTGCCGAAGCATTCTATAGCACCTATGGTTATGCTTGGAACCCCTATTGGTATCAGTATCATCCCTAGTCTACTTATTTTTATTTATTTTGTAATTTGTAATGTTGATACGTTTAATACTTATGTTAATATTGTAATAGTTTTTATAATTTTCTAACTTTTATTCTTAGATTTTAATAATTTTTGAATGTGGGGTAATATACCAAACTTCAAAAATATGTATATATGTTTGCAGTTTATCTTATGTACACAACAGGGTAAAACAACGCATTTTCAAAGACTGGCATTAAGTTCAGCAAAAGCAACTAATTTTGACGACAAGATGCAAAATATATGTGAAATAACAACAAGACAGAATGAACAAATGATGTGCACCATTTATCATTCAGCAAACAAACGCCAATATATTTGGAAACTTTGGTAAAAATTTAATCATTTTCACACAAATCACCCTCAATAATTTAAATTATTACTGATTTCTTGCAAATGAGGGCATTGCAAGATCTTAAGTGTGGGAAGGGGTTAAATTCTTTCGGATTTTATAATTTTTATCTTAAACACTGGGTTACCATTAAAAATACTAGTAAAGTAGTAGTTGTATTAGAATCTAGTGCTCTCTGATAATAAAGAACAGCCCTAGTCTTATATACTGACTACCCAATTCTAGTAAAATTTTTCAAAATTTTCAATTAAATGAACTCAAAATCATGTTTATACATATTTATGAACGATAAAACTAGGTTTTAACACCGAAATTATTGTAACCTCGGAAAGGACATAAATTGAGAAACAAACCAAAATGTTAAAATTCATTTAAAATGGAATAGAGGACGATAAAAAGGAAAATAAAAGCCAAGTGTGGGAAAATTTACCAAGTTATCTTAAACATATGTCACATATATCTGTAACAAATAACTGAAAATACTTTTGCTTTGGACTAAACTAAACTGTTTTACCTGATGAAAGAAAAGAAAAGATGGATCTACACGATGAATCAATTCCATCATTAAAAGGAAGTAAAGTCTTCCGAAAAAGAAACGCGCTTCTTCATTTAGGTCATGAAGTTGTCGTCCAGACCAGCTGTAGGTTGACGAAAAATCTAGAAAAGTCATCGCTAAAATCAGCAGGAAATCCACGGACCTCAGCATTAAACAGGGTCGCCAAGTGGTCAGATTTATCCTAACCATGAGAAGGATTTATCTCGTAAAATGGGGGGCACCATGCAAATTAGCTGGATAAGACTAATAAATCAGATCCCCAGAAAGGATAATCTCCTTAAAAGATCAAAAATCAGCTTTTAAGCCTGATATTACTCAATCCTTGAGATTGACCTTAAAGATTGAGAATTCAAACTCATGGAATTCAATGATATCTAAACTCGAGCTTGAACGAGAAAATATTTTGATCAAAATTACAAACCGATTTGTTTTCTGAAAACCCTATTTTCAATGCGTTCATTACCATTGAACGTAAAATCCTAGGAATTCACCTGGAATTCATTAGGTCACCTGAACTAAATCGGGTGTCAACCGTAAGAATGGTGGTTACATAGCATGGTCAAAGACAGGACCTTGTGCCAGACCGAAAAATTATAAGGGTGAGCTTTACTATTGCTCCTACCAAGGATAGTAATTGCGTCCGACACGTTATAGACCATAATTAAAAGCATGTCAGGGGACATTGCCTTAACAGTTGCTTGTTCAACGCTTTCCTTTACAACCGGACAGTAGTTTACCGAAAGGTAATATACGGGACAAGTAAACTGGACGTGTTGCTTTCCAAATAAAAGGTTAGCAAGTGGGTGACACAAAACCATAAGTTTTGAGCTAAAATTTTTAAATCTGAAACCCACCAAACCCACAAAAATATTTTGCAAACACCGGTGAAGGGTTATTCCGGAAAACTTATCTAGGGTAAAAACTAGATTTAATTTTCAAAAGATCAAATGTTTTCATAAAGATCCAATTTCCTTAATGGATCTAAATTTTTATAGTCATGTGGGACTGTAAACCATATCGTTATTACCATTGTTCATACCGCCGTATAGAAATCACTGATGTACAAAGTGTGAAGAATAAAGAAGTGATTCTAGTATTTCAAGACGATATTGCTTGAGGACAAGCAACGCTCAAGTGTGGAAATATTTGATAATGCTAAAAACGAACATATATTTCATAGCATTATTCCTCAAGAAAGACAAGCTTTTAGTTGCAATTGTTCTATTTACAAGTGATATTCGTTTAAATAATAAAAGGTGAAGACAAAAGAAAGATTCGACGAATTGAAGACGCAAACGACCAAAAAGCTCAAAAGTACAAAAGACAATCAAAGAGGTTCCAATTATTGATAAGAAACGTCTCGAAATTACAAGAGTACAAGATTCAAAACGCAAAGTACAAGATATTAAATTGTACGCAAGGACGTTCGAAAATCCGGAACCGGGACCAGAGTCAACTCTCAACGCTCGACGCAACGGACTAAAAATTACAAGGCAACTATGCACATAAATATAATATAATATTTAAATAATTCTTATAATTATTTATATATTATATAAATAAATAAAAATCGTCGGCAAGAGAGACTCCAAAATGGGTGAGCTGTAATTTCAAACTCCGCGACTCGCGGAGTTTGAAGGCCAAAAATGCCGCGAGTCGCGGAGCCCCAAGTTTTGAAACTCCCTATAAAGCCAACCGAATTCTGATCATTTTTATGATCTTTTTTTTCCTTCTTCTCTCAATATAAACGTAATATATATATATATATATATATATATATATATAATTTATATTTTAATTTTAATTTTAATTTTAAATCCTAATAATAAGGGTATGTTAGCGAATGTTGTAAAGGTGTAAGTCAAAATTCTGTCCGTGTAACGCTACGCTATTTTTAATCATTGTAAGTTATGTTCAACCTTTTTAATTTAATGTCTCGTAGCTAAGTTATTATTATTCTTATTTAATTCAAAGTAATCATGATGTTGGGCTAATTACTAAAATTGGGTAATTGGGCTTTGTACCATAATTGGGGTTTGGACAAAAGAACGACACTTGTGGAAATTAGACTATGGTCTATTAATGGGCTTTATATTTGTTTAACTAAATGATAGTTTGTTAATGTTAATATAAAGGATTACAATTGGGCGTCCCTATAAATTACCATATACACTCGATCGGACACGATGGGCGGGGTATTTATATGTACGAATAATCGTTCATTTAACCGGACACGGGAATGGATTAATAGCCACTAGAATAATTGAAACAGGGGTGAATTACATTCAAGGGTAATTGGTGTAATTGTTAACAAAGTAGTAAAACCTTGGTTTACACGCAGTCGATAACCTGGTGTATTCATTAAACAAAGTATTAAAACCTTGTTACAATTCGAATCCCCAATTAGTTGGAATATTTAACTTCGGGTATAAGGATAATTTGACGAGGACACTCACACTTTATATTTATGACTGATGGACTGTTATGGACAAAAACCAGACGGACATATTAAATAATCCAGGACAAAGGACAATTAACCCATGGGCATAAAACTAAAATCAACACGTCAAACATCATGATTACGGAAGTTTAAATAAGCATAATTCTTTTATTTCATATTTAATTTCCTTTATTTTATATTTAATTGCACTTCTAATTATCGCATTTTTTATTGTTATTGTATTTAATTGCACTTTTAATTATCGTACTTTTTAATTATCGCAAGTTTATTTTATCGCACTTTTATTATTCGCAATTTCATTATTGTTATTTACTTTACACTTTAATTTAAGTCTTGTATTTATTATTTTACATTTGGTTTTAACTGCGACTAAAGTTTTAAAATCGACAAACCGGTCATTAAACGGTAAAAACCCCCCTTTATAATAATAATATTACTTATATATATATATTTGTATTTTTATAAAAGTAAACTAATATAGCGTTAAGCTTTGTTTAAAAAGATTCCCTGTGGAACGAACCGGACTTACTAAAAACTACACTACTGTACGATTAGGTACACTGCCTATAAGTGTTGTAGCAAGGTTTAAGTATATCCATTCAATAAATAAATAAATATCTTGTGTAAAATTGTATCGTATGTAATAGTATTTCCTGTAAAAATATAAGCTATTTCGTATACACCTCGCACGACATCACAAAAGCATTTAAAAGGGGAGCAAATGAAACTCACAATATTGTATTTTGTAGTAAAATACATATGATGATATTGAACAATGCAGGATTGGCCTCGGATTCACGAACCTATATCATTCATATATATATTAAAACATATACATGTGCTCGAACAAATTTATATATTATTATTAGTAATAACATTTTTATATCTAATACTTTATAGGTTTCGTTGTTTAAATAAATATATTCATTATAAATAAAAATATTAATTGTAGTTAAGTTAAGTGTATTAAATACATTTTTATATAGAAATCTTTATTGGATTTATTAATTAATAATACTAATCATAATAAATCTTTATAATAAATAATAACTTTGATAATAATGGTAATAGTTTTTAATAATAGTAATTCTGATAATGATATTGATAGTAATAATCTTATAGTTGTAGTAATCATAATAATGATTAAAGTAATAATAATGATAATATTAATAATAATACTTATGTTAATAATAATAACAATAATTATAATGGTAATAATACTAATAATTATAAAGTGATACTTATACAAATTTTTTTATGAAAATACTAATAAATTTTATTATTTTCATAATAATGATAATATAATATTCATAATAATATTAATATTTTTAATATTTATACTAGTAATTAAATGATAACCTTATATTTTAAATGATGACAATATTATTAGTAACAATAATGATAATAATATTAATAATAATAATTACATTTGTAATTATAATTATGATAATAATAAATGATAACTAATACATATTTTGGTAATAATAATAATAATAATAATAATAATAATAATAATAATAATAATAATAATAATAATAATAATAATAATAATAATAATAATAATAATAATAATAATAATAATAATATCTATAATACTTGTACTAATAACACTAAATAATAATATTAACAATTATAACAATAATAATAATAATAATAAAAGAAGTAGACTACCTTCAAGAAAATCGGCCCTAAAAAAAATTTACTGTCTCACCAGGGACTCGAACCCAAGACCTCTCACAAACCCGAAACACTCCAGACCAGCTGAGCTAGCCTGTTTATCTGATTAAATCCCAATCTTTAAAAATATAACCCGTATAACTCTTCTGTTCTTTCTTCTTCATCGTTAAAATTTCAATCGACCAAAGACAATCCTAATAGCTTATTTAAAATATGACTTATGATTTGTAACAGAAACAGAAACGTTTATGATATAATATTGGATTGAGTTATATTACAGAAAAGAAAAAAAAAATGACCTGAGCTGAAGGATGAACACGATAATGAACTCAATTTCAATTTCAAATTTTAAGGACGTTTTAGCTAAAGAGTATAACATGAAAAAGGTGTTAAATCTTTATTAGAAACTTTCTAAATCTCTAATTTAACTTGAAACATAAAATTGAACTCAAATTTTGTCATGAACAGATTCTTTGACTTTTGTAATTGAAACTTTGACCTCAAAATTGAGATTCGATACTAAAAATTGGACTTTAGAACTTTGCAGATAGTTTAAAGGAAAGATTTCTAACAAGACCACATTAATAGATTTTTAAGATTCAATCGAAATCAAGCTTTGGGTAAAAAGTAACTCAAACAGAGGTGTCGTTCTTTATTTAAAAAAATATGTTTACTTTTCAATCAGACAAAATTTGTTAGTGGTAATTGTAATTGATAATGATAATGTAAGGTGTAATGGGTTCGTTTAGCAACTGAAATTGAACGAGTTATAGGAGATAATGGTCGACAGCTTTAATTCATCAGGTACAAAAATAATAAAAAAATTAAAACTTGAATGAGATTGCTAACAAAATTTGGCTGTTAATGTGATTCTAAATTCGTGATTTGTACCAGAGAATCAATCATCTACAGATTGAAAGTGACTTGAAACTGAATTTGATTCTGTGGGGGTTTAATTCAGTATTTTATTTAATTAAAATTAATAATAATAATAAAGATTTATATTAGGAGTCTGTATGTATAATTCAGTATATATGATATATATATATATATATATATATATATATATATATATATATATATATATATATATATACTCTGTATATGTAATTATATATGTATAATTATATTTCACATATGTATATGTATATGTATTTGAAAATATATAAGTGTATTAATAAATATATTAATACTAATAATAGGTATTTAAATAATAATACAATTAATAATAATGATAATAATATCAATAGTTCTAATAATTAATAATTAATAAATAAATAATTTAATAATAATACTAATAATATTAATAATGATTTTATTAATAACAAATAAATAATAATATTACTGATAATAATAATTATTAATGATAATGTTCATAGTAATATTAATAATAACATTGATAATGTTATACTAGTACACATATTAACAATAATAGCATATTAACATTATAACTTTACTACTAGTTGTAATATTGATGATATTAATAATAATAACAATAATTCAAATGTATCAAATTTCAGTATTATAATTTTAATAATGTTACTATCAATACTAATATTACTAATAATAATGAATGTGATAATAATATAATAACTATAATTAAACTTGTAATTATATTTAATACATTAATATTACAATTTATTAATTATGTAATTATAACATATGTTACATGATATCATTTGTTGAATAATTTATTATAATATAATAATTATTGATAGCAATCATATATATATATATATATATATATATATATATATATATATATATATATATATATATATATATATATATATTCTTTTTAATAATAACATAGTTATTCTATTAATTATTTTACATTTTTAATTCTAATTGGCTAAAAGTATTTGATTAATTCAAAATATTATACATACATATATATTTATATTTATATATATATATTTACATATTTGCGATACACAATTGTTCATGAATCGTCGGGAATAGTCGAAGGACAAATGAATTTATGTAAACAGTTTAAAATTTTTGAGACTCAATATTATAGACTTTGCTTATCGTGTCGAAAACATATAAAGATTAAGTTTAATTTTGGTCGAAAAATTTCCGGGTCGTCACACAAACTGCTACATGAAATCTTCCGGATCGTTGCTCCCGTCATACATGCCTAACGTGAGAGACATCGTGAGCACGACGGGAAACGGCTGCGTTGCAATTTCTCTGATGAACTTCTCCAACGTCGCGGAAGGCTCTAGAGGTTTCTTTACTTTATCTCCGCCCATCATGGCATACCAATTGTTCAACATTCCATCCGCTACGCCAGGCTGCTCAGTTTGTGAAGTCATTGACGGCGGAGCGCCCAAAATGAGGGTTTGGATTAACTCTTGACGCGCCTCCTCCTTTGTCTTAACAGGCTGTTTTCCGAACTCGGGCGTTGTTCGTGTTGAGTCATGAAGGGGTGCTTTTGATGCTACGGTCTGCTTGTCTCCCCCTCCTGCCGCAAGCATGGGCAAAATGAATCCTCCTTTTGCCAAGAAACGGATGGCCTCCTCTCCATTGATCATTTTCAAGCTGAAACTAACAATTTCAGGGCTGGTTAAGGCTGTAACGTTGGGTTCAGTGTTGGTATTATCTTCGAAGTCAAGCCTAGTCCGAAGAATGTTTTCATTCGGGGTCACATAATCACTTTCGACATTGGGCCTCAAAGGATCATATTGTTCCCCAACGCTCAAAAATGGTGGTAAATCAGAACTACCTGGCATGTTGTGAAGATTGATGTTCTCGTGGTCCCACAGATGGCGCCAAATGATCAAACTAAAATGGTTTGGCTTGAGTGCAAGTAAATAAAAGAATAACCTAACCTTTGGAAGGGGTTCCTTCGGTTAGATGGGATATGAAGGGTGTGGTGTTGTTTATCTTTTGCCGAGCCTCCAAGGTAAGAATGAAAAGAAGATTAGTGTTTGTGGTTTGATTAGCCTTCAAATTAGGCTTAAGGCCACTATTTATAGATAGATAATCGGCGGTTATATACAATAACCGGTATAATAGTGCCCACTCTCTTATAACTGCCCTTAGAACCTTCTAATCAAGCCTACAACCTACTCCACATTCTTCACGTTCCTGATATGTAGGACTTTGATCCAGCTCAGCAATAACAAGTCAACACAGCCAGAACGTTACGTTACTAGACACGTGGCGTTGACTTAAATATACTTTTAAAAGCTCATCTGACCAAAGGTTCCAAATAAAGTAAGTTGGACATCACGCGTTGCACGTGACGCAGCGTAGCGTGATATACATCATTATCCGACATCCCTATCTATACTATCTGCAGACATGGTTGGTAGTCGATCAACCGAGTCAGTCGATCGATTGTGATCATTTAACTGTTGCTTAAACATTAAACATTACAATCAAACATACAATAATAACAATCCGATTACAATATTGTTCGAACACAAATGTTCAAACACAAATGACTGAAATAACATACATGACAATAGAACTAGAGATCTACATAAGCACTAACAAATTACTATCACATTTGCAGCCCCTTAAACTACCCTATCTTCGCAATTATTAACAGAAAATATAAGCCAAGTTATATCATTAGGACAACAATCATATAGTAGAAACAATTTCACTTTCAACATTTGATTTACTATCATTCAATTCTTGAATAAAAGCCTTGAGATTCATGTATGAAGATCCTGTTTCTTTCATAGCTTCTCTTCCCAAATCCTTCCACTTCTTAGTATTCTTCCTCATTGTTGATTCACCATCACAACCTCCCATCACCGTTTCGACGCACCTTCTTATCTCTTCGCTTTCAACAACTCCGTCTTCATTACTTGTCACCCTCACCCCTGTCCCCCAAACATCTTCTAGAAGCTTCGCATTCGTCGTTTGATCCGTCCATTGTGGAAACGCCACTACAGGAACCCCACAAACTATACTCTCTAAAGTCGAATTCCAACCACAATGCGACACAAAACAACCTAAAGACGGGTGCGAAAGCACCTCAAGTTGACTACACCATGGAACTATTAAACCTAATTCTCCCAATTTCTCCATACAACTTACTTCTTCTTCATTTCCTTTATCTCCATCTCTAATCACCCACAAAAACGGCCTCCCGCACGCTAACAAAGCACGCGCCATTGCCTCCTTTTGTTTATTCGAAAACACCAAAAGACTACCAAAAGATATATAAATAATTGACCCTTCCGGTTTTGTGTTCATCCATTCTAAATAATCTTTCGACGTTTCAAACAAATCTCCTTTGAAAGACTTATCAATTGAATCCTGTCCGTCCAAAAAAGCTGATGGAATCAACGGCCCAACAGCGACCAATTTTAGCTTCCCTTCGATCTCATCCAACGCCTCGTTCTCCAACTCATCGAAACTGTTCACGAGTATTTTCGGCTTCTCTTCTAAATCCAGCATTTCAAAATGCTCTTTGATTAAATCCATTACCGGACCGTACGGATCTCCAGGGTAACAAAACGAGGGTAGATCGCGACTTTTGAACAATGGTAACCCTGTTAGTTGAATGCACCCTGAAGATTCGATACAGTCCTTAATGAGTTTTTCGTACCCGTTGAAGTAATAATAGTAAACTCGTAAAACAGAAGCTGGTTGTATCCAAAGAAAGGCGGATGGCACGTGCAGGTCACGTGCCACCTCAGCAGCCCAAGGGAGCAAGATTGTGTAAACCAAACAACTAACTGGAGTTCCATTTTTAGCATTTAAAAGAATTGTTTCTTTTAAGCTTTCTTTTCCCTTGATTCTTAATTGAGTATAAAACACACCAAGTTCGTCTGTATTGGAATTAAAACCATCATCAAAACCATCCGAAAAAACGGCGAAATTCAAAATGTCTGAGACTGGGCCCGCTTTACTCATTCGACGATAAGCGGAGACAGTTATCGAGAACGTGACTTTGACGCCTAACCGAACGAGTCGTTCAGCGAACCGTAGAGACGGGTTGATATGACCCTGTGCGGGATAAGTGATTAAAAGAATGTGAGGTTGCATTTGGGTCATTGTTGAGTTTGGGATACGAATGTGTGTGGGTTGGAGTAAGGATGATATGAATGGCTTATATTGTTGGTGCAACGATGACGTTTGTGGTGACGAATTTTGAAAAAAGAGACAGAATGTTAGATGCTGGTCCCAGAAAGAAACAAACATAAAGGTTAAATTGTTAATACTTGATTTTTTCACGTGAAACTTTAACAAGGTACACATATGAAAGACTACCAGTAACGAAAGTATGGTACACGTAACCGCAAAATAGACTAGCGGTCGACGTTTGATACCTTCTCAATAAATAAATTTCAGTTCAAATTTTTATCCTGTTTTAATTATAGAATTTACTATTTTTATGATGAAGAATAATCAAATGAATCCAACTTTTAAGTTGAGATCTAAGAGACTAATCAGAGAGCGACATGTAACGCGACAATCACATGTGATTAAAAAAATATAAAAAAATTTCAAAATTTTTTCAATCACATGTGATTGAATTTAACATGCAGCAAGTGATTTTGCATGTCAATCACATGTGATTGTAAACCCAATCACATGTGATTCTGCATGTTCAATACAATCAAATGTGATTGGAAAAAAAAATCTGGAAAAAAAAAATTTGAATTTTTTTTTTTCAATTACATTTAATTGTCGCGCCACATGTCACACTCTAATTGGTACCTTGGATTTCAAAGAAATTGTTAAATTCACATTATTACAACTCTTTTTATGATTTTTATACTCAGGGGTTTGACTAATATAATGGCGACCAATCGCTTGCGGGTAGCCCAAAGACCTCCGTGGCCACAACGAGAAATTTTTTGCTCATGGAATCAAACTCGTATTTATTACTATTAATCATTTAATTATTATTACTGTAATAGCTTTCAGCCAAACTTGTTATGCAAAAGTGAAAATATCATAAATTTAAAAAAATTTGTTTCGTACTAGTGGACAAATAACTAAGTAAACAAATAATTAGGTTAGTTTATATTTCCATTTTTTAAAAAATTGAGATGAAGTATGTTACCATTCCATATGCCAGAGCCAGCCTGTTTACTGTTTTGGATCCTTAATTTGTTATATTTGTATCCCGCTCGTTTAAATAGTGGTATTTTAAGAGGAAAAAATTTCATGATTAGTCCTCAAAACTTTGTACTAATATTTAAGATGAGCGTAAAGTTTAAATCGATTATAGTTAGCCTTAAATGTTAAACATTGTACACGAATGGTCTCAGAGATCGTTAGTCTATTCCAGTTTAAAACATGTGATGTACTTTAAGCCGTTGGAATTTGGCTATTTTAAGGTTTTTCAGGGTTATATATCACATGTTTTAGTTAAACTGGGTTAGACTAACAATGAGTTAACTCTAGGACCATTTGTGTATAATGTTTAAAACTTGGAACCAACTATGATCGATTTAAATTTTAAGTTTTATCTTGATTTTTGATACAAAGTTTAGGAACTAACCATGAAACTTTTTCTTTTAAGAAAATCGTTTATGATTTATATTTATATTTATATTTATATTATATTTATAATATAGAAAATGATAAACGTAACCCTTAAGATTACATTAATTAGTTCAACAAAATTTATAAATTTAAAAATGGTAAGTTTAAACGTAGCACTTAACGTAGCTCTAAGCCTTTAAGTGCTACGTTTAGCAAAATCCTTATAATATTTATATTTATAGTACATAAAAACACAAAACAAAGAAGACAAAGTAACAGGCGCAACTACATGCCAAGAGCTAGCCAAATCTCAATTTGGTTTTGAAGTCTAAATTGATTGAATTTGGTTGCAATCGAATTGGGCTCGTACGCTTTGAGCATTAATTAAATTTATAATCCGGGTTAATGATGTCATTAAGATGTAGTTCCTGTTATGCTAGTCGTATTAACATACCGTATGGATCGTCATAATATACTTTAAATTTTTTTATTGCAAACTCACGCATCTATCAACACAATATTCTTTTGAATTTCACTTGAAATTTGAATTTGATGAATATATTTATATTATTTAGATATAATGTTTGGATTTATTTATTATTAACAAGCTGAACGGTGCCCCACGTTGTTGGGGCTAGAAAATAATTAAAAGAAAGTTTAGTGCTGAAATAAAAGAATTAATAACTTAAAGGTAAAAAAAAAGTTAAAAGTGAAGGATAGAAAGTGTCAAACAATAAATTAGAAAGGGATAAATTAAAAATTAAGAATAAAAATATTAATGAGGTTTAACCCCCTAACCAATCAAATGTCTGGAAGAATAATAGATAATTACTTTTTTCAATAGTTATCAAGATCAGTATAATTAGGCTTCACTCTGCAATTGATTAGACCACCTAATCATGGGAGGAATAAAATAATTAAAATAACACATGTCATGGTCTAATAATCTAATATGATTTGAAGGATGGATAGAGTAGGAGTCTAGGAGATAAAATCATTATACATCGAATTAAAATTAGTTTTCTCTTCCATCCAAAAAAAAAAAAAAAGAAAAAAAGAACTAATACCTCTGTTCCAATTAGATAGTCATGTTTTTTCATTTTAGAATGTCCTAAATTAATAGTCTACTTCCATAAATAGAAAGGAAAGAGGATATTTGATTGGTGGATCTGGAGAGAGAAAATATTTCATTGGTGGATAAATGAAGTTAGTGGAATTTTCTAAAACTATGTGCCCTTTTGTTTGTGGACTATTAAATTGGGACGGAGGGAGTAATAAATTAGGTATGCTCCTGAGTAGTTTTTCCTAATTTTGTAGCTTTCTTTTTTTTTCTTTTTTTTTTTCGTTTAATCCTTGCTGTAGTTCAAAGAAAAAACTTCAGACTAATATGATCAATTTCGACTTAACAAACAATCATACTATTCATTCTTAGAGCTATGTTTAAAATTAATATATTTTATATTTCAAAGTCACTTGATTTAATTCTAACGCAAAAAATATTCATTTTAATACGGCCTTAACTTGTTCAGTTTTAGGTATAAGTGTATAACTATATATTTATTTATGGCAGCTAGCATTCTCCTTTCTTTTAGTTCACCCCAAGAGGTAGCCGGCTAACTTACACGAACACCCTACTATCTGTTTTAATTCTAATCCTTCACAATGAAGTCATGTCCTCCGTTAAAAAAAATTTAGCTCAGATGAAATCAACACATTACTAAGGTAAGGAATAATGATTATTTTCCAAGTACTAATACTAATTTCATACATAGGGAAAAACATAAACATGGATTAAGAAGTCTAAAATCATATAAATGAGTGAACTCCTAGTGGTATACCCAACATCCCCAAGTTACATTAAACTCCTAGTGTGGTATCCACTTGTAACCTTTAATTTAGGGGGATGATTCTCACACACACTTTTTTGATCCTCACACACCAATTGAGTATTATTAGAAGAGTAAAAGGTTAAAATAGGTGTGTGAGGATCAAAAAAGTGTGTGTGAGAATCATCCCCTTAATTTAATATTAACATTTAATATTGATATAATTATAATATATAATATATAATATAATATAATATAATATAAATATAAATAATGGTGATTTTAAAGTGGAAAAAGGAAAGAGCAGACACCTAAACTAGCCAATGGAATTAAAGTTTAGTACCAAAACTCATTTTTTTTCATTTGGGTCTCGTTTTACTGATCATTTCGTCCCTCTATGTTGGGGACGCAAATGAAACACCGCCTGCAACAGGTCATTTGAGTGCAGATTAGTACGGGCGGGGTCTGTTTTCCTCTTCAAAGAACACGTTTTTTTTTTTTTTTTTACCACTTATTAAATATTATAATAACTGATGCATTGGTTACTATGATGCAAATATTACTTTACAACACTAGCAATCAAACAATTCTATAATAAAGCAACATTGGCAGTTATGCACTTGAACTCTCTTTACTGATATTTGACCTTCTACCTATTTGACTTGTTTCCTTCTGATCAAATCTTTTAGCTTAACCGATTTGGGGCCACTAGAGGTCAAACATAAAACAAATCAAGTATCGACCGACTTAAAGGTATAACATCAATTAATAAACTACTAAGGGTGTGCTTGGTTCAAAATAGGGAATGAGAATGGGAAAGGGAATACTACTCAACGCAAAGAACATTCCTTAGTATTACCTTGGTCATTGATGTTGCTTGCTTCAAACGAGTAGGGTCCAAAGTACCGGACCGAATCCAAAGAAATTTGATAAACTGGTTGCGGGTCAAATGAGTCAAATATAATGGGCTACTTTTAGGTTGGTGGGTCAACCCGTTTAACCAAAACATGACCAAAGCTGACCTGGAAATGCAAATGAGTTAACAAGTTTCAGGATAGCCAATTGTCAAGTCATAAGTACCTAATACAAATACAATCTTCATAACCCGTTTTGATAAACGGGTCAAACTTCAAAGGGGTTGAGGTTTGGCAAGATGGTTTTGGGTCAAGTTCGGGTTGACGTGTTGGTTCCAGGTAAAAATGGGTCAAATTTAAAGGATTATTTTTAGTGTATGGAGCTAACCCGTTAACCCGAAACTTGACCCAAGTCACACCCAGAAGAACAAACAGGTTGGAGAGTTTAGGGTATTTACCTACTAGTAAATTAGAAATTGATTGCATTATGAAGAAGGGAAAATTGTTTGAAAATGTATCGAATTTTCATTATATTCCTATTGTATGCATCTAACTTTTAAAGTTTCTATTGTATACGTTAAACTATTTAATTTGTTCTATTGTATGCAACTCATGACCTTTAACCATCAGGTCATTTTAATTTTTGCCATATCATCATCCACGTATATACTATTCCACATTGAAATTCCACTTAGGATACATATTCCATCCATATACATCATATTATTATTTCTTCTTCTTCATCAGTATACATCAAACAGGTCTTGTTATCTCATCTTCTTCAAACATTATCAATCATCAGGTCTTATTATCTCCTTCATCAATATACATCCTCAGATTCATAAACGCAAATAGATCCAGATCGTGTTCTTCAGCGAAATTAGACATCTCTCATTTTATGGATTAAACTTCAAACGAGCACGGATTCGAGTTCCTGAGGCTAAACCTAACCTTCATCACCGTTCAGATCGACTCAATAACAACAATTCGAGTTTTTAAGCATTTTTGTTCGAAAATTGATTTTAATGGGTTTTGATTCCAAAGTGTTTTAGCGAAATCTGAAAAAGTAGAAATGTTCACAATTATCTAATGATCATTTCTTCAAAATTTCAAAGATTAATTCGATCATTTGATGGGTGTTTGATCCATTTTTTTAGTTCGAAAAATATTGACTGAAATCGAATTGTTTAGGTCGATTCTTTGTGTGTTTTAAAAAACTAAAAACATAGATGTGTTTGATTTTGTCCAACACATCTTTCTGCATAGTTTAGTGTTTTAATTTGTGTTTTTTGCCACTTACGCATTCCTCTGCGGTGAACCACCGTAAAACTGACCAGAATCTGGAAAAAACTGCTCACCACCACTTCCGCCATTCCTTCAACCGTATGGATCTGAGTTTCTGGTTGCAAATATGTTATTTATGTATTTATGTTAATGATTTGTGATTTATGTTTAACAGGTGACAATCTTTTAATGTTTTTGTTAATGATTATGTCAACAGGTTAAAAATCTTACACTAGCTCATGTGAAGAGCCATTTACATGTCATGAACTTGCAAACAAGAAATCCATTTACATATCATGAACTTGTCAACAGGTTGATGTTTTTATTTCCAAAAAAGAAACTCATGTAAGGAGCCCTCACAAGATGTTGATTTTATGTTAGTGTGATTTAATTTGATAGGGATGTGTTTGAAATTAATTTCTACAATTTGTTTTATTTCATGGTAGTTAGCTATTTTGTGTTTGTATTACAATAGAGGGTGATGATGAATAGAGATGATGCTCATGAAGAAGAGGGATGATGTATTGTCTATGTAAGCATAAAAAAATTTCATGTGTATTTTCCATGTAAGCATAAATATATACATATTAATATCTTACATGGCAACAAATATGATTTAGTGACCTGTTACCGGATGAGGTCATGGGTTGCATACAATAGAACAAATTAAATAGTTTAACGCATACAATAGAAACTTTGAAAGTTGAATGCATACAATAGAATTTAGTGAAAGTTGATACATTTTAAAACAATTTTCCCTATGAAGAATGGATTTTGGTTTCTTGACGTTAAATCAGTAACTTCTGCGTGAAAAATGGGCATGAAATTTAAGCACGAAATAACCCATCCAGCATACAAGTCTCAGAAACTTACCGAATAATTCATCTATGTAGTATGAAAATCAATCCACGGTAGAAAATACAACAAAAATTAACTGAAGTTCACATAGTGAAGATTAATTTAACTAATAAAGAAATATATAATAAGATAGAAAATTGTAAATGTTACTTGAATTGGAGCTTCCATACTTCACGAACATTCGAGGATCCACCCCCCACCTCAGCAATAAGGCTGGCCACCATAACACCTGCAAAATAAAATAAAAAAGCAACAGACAATTGTGAAGATGAAATCTAGTGTCTTTTTCGGATACAGTTGGTTAGTATTATGCTATAATAAAGCAATCTTTTTGTTAAAGAATTCATATCAAACAATGAAATGATAAGAGTAGACAAAAGGATAAGTAGTTCACCCTCTTTTTCGACCAGTGATATGAAACGTCTTGATCCTCCTCCAACCCCAAAATAGTACTTTTTAGCTGCCATGTAAACAACTCCATTAGGATGACTCATAACCTGTATGCAAACAAATCATATTATTATTAACGAGGGTAAAAGTATCTTGTGAGGATCCAAAACACCTATGGAAGAAACATTTGATTTCCTATATATGGAATCATATTAAAAACTGGACAAAATCACAAACTCAACATTTGTATTACTCAAATCCATCTTGTTATAAAGATATTTAGAAAAAAAATAAACTTAGATGAAACCATGATTCACCTTCTTTATAAGTTCATAAAGTGCAGGAAGGGTAGAAATTGAGTAAACTGTCTCAGCCATTAGAATAATATCATAACCAACAGATGCACTTGAGTCTGACTCCTTATCATCAGTTTGTACGTTGGGCAATATTTGATGTACTTCACTCCAATCGCCAGCAAAGAAACGCACTTTTGAATAATTATTCGGTGATTGATCTTTTTGAGGAAGATTAGCAACAACATTAGGAATCGTGAGACACTGTAAGACCTCAGAATTGAAATCTTGAAAATGTACAGCAGATGCCCCCTGAAGTATAAGAAAAAAAAATCAGTTTATCTCCCCCTTTAAAAATACTTTCTTTATTTAAAAAGAAAAAAAAAAGAAAAAAGAACGTTTACCTGCAGGCAAGAAAATATCCCTGGAAGCCCATGCCCACAACCAAGCTGTATGCCATTGAAAGTGGTTACGATACATTAAAGTGACTCATGAGTCATGAACAAAAATAACGATAATAATGATACAAACTACAACAAAGTTTGCAATTTGGCACCGATTAGTACCAAATGAACTCGCAATAATCCGTTTCAAATGTTTGAATCAACAGATTAAACCATATAAATTTTGAGTACTTAACGTTCATATAATAATAGTATTGGAGAAATGAGACAAATAACTTAGATAAAATGGTTTTGACAGAAATGTGTCACTGCATGTAAACCTCCTATTGCAAAAGATACTATAAAATTTACAACCACTTTAGGGATAAGATTCTCACCTCTAACACTTTTTTCCCAGCCAACGATATATTGCCACATTCAATCTCTAGCCGAAGAGTTCGAACCAAATCCAATGAACCTTCCCATAACTTCAAACCACCTAAAACCACAAAAATGAGACTCGTAAAACATAAAACAGCACATTTACAGATATATTCCTATAATTCAATTAAAGAGGCAGTATTTCTACATACCTTCATATTTTCCAGGAACTAAATCCGAATTCGCCAATGCAAACACTTCTTCAGTACTCACTCGCCCCTACAACAAACATTTAACTTCAAAAGTCAACAACTTTGACCTCAAAAGTCAAAATTGATAAACATGAAATTTTGTTACCTTGAGTATAGTAAGTCCATCGAAATTGACAGGCTCAAAAGTGGGTTTAACAGAAGACGAAGCCTGTTAGACGTACAAGTAAAGTTACATATGAATATTGCTGATAAATTAGATGCTCAATAGGTATAAAATAAATAAATACCTGAGAAATAAGGACTTCAATACAAGGAGGTGGAAGTGGAAGTGGAGGTTTTTCAGGTGAATCATCAAGAAAAGAAAACCCTAATTGAGTTTTGTTATCATCTGTTGAAGGAAAGAGTCGGAACGAATCAATTTCTGGTTGATTTGCGGCCATTGATACACCGTCTTGAAGGTTGTTTTAGACTTTTGTGAAAGGGAGTTTTGTGTTGCGAGTTCAGTTGAACAGGGTACCAGGGAGTTGGGAGTAGGCTCGATTTTCGGTTTCTCAAACTTTGGCCCAAATATTTGTAAAATTTTTAAGAAAAATTACGTCGCAACGTTATTGTACAATTATTACGGAGTATTATTCTTTTCTTTAAAAGCAAGCATTATATTATATTAAAAATAAAAAACTAGCCAAAAGCTAACGACACCAAGCAACTACGAAACTACAACTTTAAAACGACAACGAAACTAAAGACTTAAAACACGAACAATCTCCGAAACTACAATTTTAACACGACAACGAAACTATAGACTTAAAACACGAACAATCCCCGAAACTACAATTTTAACACGACAACGAAACTAAAGACTTAAAACACAAACCCGAACACGAACGACCGCCGAAACTACGGACCTGAAAATAACTGTATGACTCAATGGAACTAAGATACCTCGAAATAAAACAAAAAACGTAACAATACATTTAGGATTCTGAATCGAAGGATGAAAAATCTTCATCATCATCATCATCATCATCATCATCATCATCATCATCATCATCATCATCATCATCATCTTGTTCTTCCTCCATACCCTTCATCACTTCGTATGATTGAAGACCCCATATAAATTTATTGCGACATTCCGAATTTTTTAAAATCTTTTTTATCCCTAATATGATTTAGAAAATGATGCTTATTAAAAAGTCTAATCTTTTTCTTTTTGTTATGTCGAAAACTAACCACTAAAGGCCCTGAGCCCACCTTCTCCATATGCTCAACACATTTATCCACCTTGTAAGATCCATTATTGACCTCGTGGTTCAGACCCAAACTTCATCTCGTGCCCATCACTTGTTACACATGTGCTAATTAGCTTATCTTTAATTGACCCTCCAGGCTCATCATTATTAAATCCAATGGTACTACTTGTATCAGGTCCCACTGACCCACACATTAAATTAGAATTTGAAGTATCGACCTGCCCTTCGTTTAAATCAGAAGATCCAGGCGTGCACATATCATCCATCAATCCGGATATCTTGGAAACAGGATCTTGCCCAACAAAAATTAAATTAACTATATGCATCACTTCAGGCTTATGGGAAACCGAGATATTACCTTTGGAACGTGGAAAAAACTCATCTATCGAGACACGGCCTTTTGCCTCACACGACGTTTCATCTTTACCGATCACAACAGGAATTCCGATAGATATTTTTCCGGCAACAGAACTAATATCGTTTTCAGAGCTACAAACAGAACTAACGGAGCAGCCGGAAAGAGGGACACAAGGGGAGGCAACAACCCCAGCTTCATGGTCGTTGAACTCACCTTCCTCCAACGAAATTTTATGTTGTATTGATATCGGCCAAAAACTCACGTTTTAACTCCTCGATATTAAGCCCTAAATCAATAAAGTTTCAAGCTTTGTCGGCAAAATTATCGCTTTATCGGTTGATTTTGTAGATTAAGTAATTACAAAGGCGATGCAAAAAGAAACAAGTAAAACGGAGCTAATACGAAGAATCTAGATGGAAAACGGTGAAAGATAAGTTACGACCAAGAAAGTCAAGTTACGATCCATGAAACAAGCTGACCAGGGCAGGCCAAACGGCTTGCCAAACGACTTGCCAAACGGCCTGCCACTACGGGAAACGGCCTGCCAAACGGGCCAAGCAAACGGGCATAAAAAACGGACCACCATTGCAAACGGCCCCTGCAAATGGCTTGCCAAACGGCCTGCCAGCCGTTTGCAGGCAAAAATCAAGTTTATTTAAAGGGCCTCTTCCATTCATTTCAACACACACTCAATTTGTACTTCACTTTATATTTTCAAGCTTTTTAGTTAATTTTTAGTAGTAGCTAGCTTAGCTTTTATTTTCCGGAGGATATCCTGGCGAGTCCCTGCGATCTCGGGCAGATTTCTTCAGCCTTCTCAGGTTTTTATCCGAAACGCTTGTCTTTTGTATTAAACATGTATTGTTACCTTTTATGTTTAATAATGCGTTCCGATATTACCATGTTAGCTTAATTAATCTGTATGTTGTCATGATAGAAGTTTGGGTTAGTGTAGTTATGTTAATTTAGTACGGTTGCTGTTGTTATGTTGAACTTGTGAGTCTGATAGATTTGTATGCTAGCATCTTAAGGATTGACCAACCTAGGTTGTAGTCAGGACTTGTCCACCCATATGAACTTAGCTACTTCATAGGATTAAGACCCCTGGTTATACTGTACCTGAAGATTCTATGAACTCAGTATGGCCGGAGTTCCGGAGAGACATCTAATGCGCTTTTAGGACACGGAACTTAGGAATTGAGACATGAATGACCTAGTATGCCTATTGAATGTTCTGAAGAGACTTCTTAGAAGATGTTAAGATCTAATTAGTGCCTTGAATGTATGACCCAAACCTATTACATGATCTTGTTTGATTGTTGCCCTAGGACTAAGTCATATCAACTGTCTAGGTATCTATTAGGTTTCTATCTGCTTTACTTTCAGTACATCAACTGTAATGCTGTATAATGTTTGGATCGGTATGATCTCATTAGTATGATGAAATGGTTGTTAGTTTTCATTTAAGGTTTTGTCAACTTAACCCGACGGACTCTTTTCCGTTTGTGATCAGTGTTCAATCAATACGGCACGTTGTTATTCAGTCAACTTAACTGATAACGAGGGTTAGGATTTAGAGCTCAACTCACTAATAAACCTAGTGCTTTACTGAGGATAACCTCCAAGGTATAGTTACCTTTCAATCACATAACCAAGTGACATGATTTTCACTACTCAACGAGAACTCTGAGAGTCTAGAGACAAGTAGGTCTGTGTAATTGGCTCATCCAACCAGATCTACATCATTCCAATCATAGCTTTGACATAAACATAATTACCTTCCCCTAACCCAAAACTAATATCTTGTTCAACATTTCCCTGATCTGCATACTCCGGATGATCATATACATAGTATTGTATATGCATATTTTAAGTATTAAAGACTGGAAACAGAAGTTACGCGAAGTATGCTTAAAGGATTTGGAAGATCCGCTGAAAGTTAAGTTAGCGGATCAGATTGCGCATTAATGAAGATTGCGGGTTCCTTCCTCTAAGTCAATGCAAATAATAAGATAATCCGCACACCGCGAATATTCTGAAAACTATAAATAGGGAGTTTGGCCTCTCATTTATAGGGTTGTTGATTCTCTGCCATTTGCTCTAGCCTTTGTAATTTTCACTTGTGACCTTGTCCAAGGAATTTTTACATTGTGTTAAGGTGAATTATGCTAATTAACAATCAAGACCGGATCGTGGTGGTTGATCACTTGATTGATAAAGTGAAAGACGATCATCAGGGCCCAAAACAATCATCAAACATCCCATTCCACCACTTTAATCTCATTGCACTCAATCCTTAATTAAGTATCTTTAAATTAGGATTGATCAATTGGCGCCATCCGTGGGACACGTTCAAAATTAAACTCAAAATTTTTTGTTTTGTGCTATCGAACAATTAAAATTGCCTGTTTCATTTTAAATCGTGTATTGTTATGATGATTTGCAGGAAAATTGCTAAGGTGTACCAGCTGACTTGATCGTCAGCTATGGCAGCTAATGCAAAGCAGGCAAACAGCTCTGTGAATGCTGATGTGTCACATGATGATACGTTAAATGCTTTGCCAATTAACTTTCAGTCGAATGTTAATGCTAACGCAAGCAATTCGGTTCAAGAACCACTTGCTAAAACGTCTAATGCTAATGTTGCTAGTGCTGATCCGCAACTAAAGGTTGCTGCTGATAAGATGGTTGCGCGCAAAAATTTGCTGCAAAGTCGTGACGAAACTATCGCAGAAGGAAAACGACTCAGAATTTTGGCTGGAAAAGAAAGTTTGAAAGCAGATAGAGTGGTTGACACTGCTATTGCGCAAGCTAAAAAAGACGCTAAAGTAGGTCGTGAACCTCGCATACCGCGTACTTATCTATAGCCATTGAATGATTCGGGATCATGTGCTGATCGCTTAGTTGTTGAGCATCGCGATAGCGATAGCAATGACGCAGAGCAACGCGTTGTTTTAAACTCTATTTATAATTTCAAGATTGCAAAAATGCTGTAGCGACCCCGACAAATCGTCAATTGACGACGTCGACTACTTAGGTCCCATTGCGTGGTCATAGGTCTTTAACGTGACGTTTGACCAAAGATATGTCGCATTCCTTTCAAAAATAAAGATTGTTTCAAAGTTTACAAGAATTGTTCATCCAAAAGTTACGTTACAAAGTTATAGT
Source organism: Rutidosis leptorrhynchoides (assembly GCF_046630445.1). Taxonomy (NCBI): domain Eukaryota; kingdom Viridiplantae; phylum Streptophyta; class Magnoliopsida; order Asterales; family Asteraceae; genus Rutidosis; species Rutidosis leptorrhynchoides. The sequence continues at coordinate 352,136,383 of NC_092335.1, read as the reverse complement.
TACATGTGAAACCTATGCGACACAGTTTTAAAGAAAGTCAAAAGACGCTCCATGAAATGCATGTATACTCGACATCCAATGCAAGTATCAAATAATGAGCGGAAGCATGTTTCACATATCGTTCAAAGACCTGAGAAAAACATAGAAATCTGTCAACGAAAACGTTGGTGAAATCATAGGTTTAAGTAAGTAAGTGAGTAAAAGTAAGTGAGCAAAAGTAAGTCGAACCACAAGATTTGCAACATTGATAAAATAATAGTACATTCTAAAAGTTAATATTCACGAGCACCCAATTATCAAGGCTTAACATTCCGTCCGTTGAACCCCATCATAATAGTGCTAGAACAACACTGTGTCTCGAAAATATATTTCATCTGTGGACGGTAGCGAACCGTCCGAGATGAGGGTTTGTCAAACCCATATGGCCATACAACATAAGTTCACGCCTACACTTACACCCTGCAAGTGTAACTAATAATAATCGAATTGAGGATTTCGTTCTAAACTCGTATGTAGAATGTTTGTTTTCCGGTACTTGTGTTCACTTAGTTAAAAAGAAACGTTTATGTTTTCTCATCCCAAATACAAGTTCAAAAAAAGTAAAAGTGGGAATATGATCTCACCTTGAGTGCAAGAGTGTAGCAGTACTTCAACAAGTAAATGTGCAAAGAACAATGCTAGTCTTGACCTAAACAAATAGGTTGTATCAATAACGGTAAACATGATCGGTCAAAGATGTTCAATTAGTCCTATGGCTCGTTACGACTCGATTATAAAGCATGTGAATCAAATTGTCCAGTTTCATGCAAGATACAAGTAAAGAATCATGTTAGAAAGATTGCATAATCATTTGTTTAAGTTTGACAAAAAGTCAAACTTTGGTCGGTCAAAGTCAACGAAAAAGTCAACACGTTCGGGTCGGGTCCCGAACTATTTTTCTGAGGTTTTTATTCATGTATAAGCATGTTAGAACAAGTCTCATGTGAATCGGAGGTGCGTAGCATAGCAAATATTTTCCAAAAATGGACAAAGTTGGACAGCCTACTTTGGCGCGTCGCGCGGGTATATGGCGCGCCGCGCCATTACCTGTGCAGAGAAATCTGGCAGTTTTTAAGTTTTATGCACGAACCTAACTTCAAACAATCACCATTTATGACCCGCAAACAACCAAAACATGTATCTTATATCATCGGAAAGGTATTCTGACAAGGAACACAACTAACTACTTTTCATCAAGCGAACATCATTTACAATAACCAATTTCTCGCCAAGTGGTCATTCAAGGTCCATTTTCAAAGTTTCAAGTTCTTGAAATGCATTACATGATTCGGGAATCCAATCCACACATATGATATGCCGTTTCGAAGGTAATTACTCATGCAATACAACTAAACACTTACTAACAACATTTCATGGCATCCAAAGTGAAAGGACCCGTCCTAATCCACCTGGACGAAGTCATCAACATTTGGTCCCATTGCGATGATCGGCTCCAAGTAATGTCCTTATATTGAGCAAATGCACAGCGGAAGACTTAATTCGTACCTGAGAATAAACATGCTTTCAAAGTGTCAACCAAAAGGTTGGTGAGTTCATAGGTTTATCATAACAATCATTTCAATATGTTAATAGACCACAAGATTTCATAATCATAAACATAATACACTCGCAAGTGTATGTAAAGCATTCTAAGTGGTTGAGCACTTGGTAACCATACTTAACATTTAATCAACGTCGCATATTCCCTTTATTATGAAATCTCACTACACCGTACCAAGTGTAGTCACCAAAACGAAGTACTGTGCAACCGTTGAATACTGGTCGTCCAGTCCGGTTGGGGTTGTCAGGCCCGATAGATCTATCAACAGGATTCGCGTTTACAATACCCATGTAAATAGTAGTTACCAAGCTACAGGGAAATATGCCAGTGGTACAACTCAACGTAGAATATATTTTTAAGTACTTGTGTCTATTTTGTAAACATTTATAAAAGCAACGCATGTATTCTCAGCCCAAAAATATATATTGCAAAAGCAATTAAAAAGGGAGCAAATGAAACTCACTTTTGCCTTGAAGGTATTTAATTCGACTTGGTCTCCGATAGATATCACGAACCTAACCATATATATAATATATCAACATATTTTCTTTTTAAGTAATCGTTACATATATATACACTTTTAATACTTTTAATATTTTCTTAGTCCGTAGTTAGCAGTCCGATGTTAGTGGTCCACAATTAGTTGCTTAAATAAAATAAATAAAGACCCCATCGTATTCGTATTGATCAGAATTAATCTCAACCCATGGTACCATGTTGTCAAATGACGTGTTGCGTACATAAAGTACCGTGTTGTCAAATGACGTGTTGCGTACAATCATGAGGTCTTATGATTAATCTTCTCGTGTTGTTTACGGGTGGTCCTGAAATATATAAAATCAAATCATAAGTAATTATATATAAAATATCATATTAATTAGAAAAGATATGATTAATTTACTTTTTCTCCAAATATTTTCGTAGCTAAGCTAGCTTCGGATACCCAATCTTGTTTTAGTCGTAGTTTCTTCATTACAACTCCGTTTTTGTTGGTTCAACTTGCCACTTCCTTGGATCGAGTCAAGTTTTAAGAATATGAACTGAAAATACCTTAGTTTGTATTCGAAATCATAGGTTATAGATCAAACTTTGGTGAAACTTATGAAAGTGATCATTTTCCATCATAAAAACAACATTTAATGATCATTTTTCTAAAAATACTTACACTTTGAGTTAAACCATGAAATTTTTATGTGTTAACATATTCATAAGAAATATCATTTTTCCAGAACATGAACTTCCAATTCAAAGTTCAAGATGGTTTTTAATTATCCAACCCAAAACAGCCCCCGGTTGCACTCTGACGACGTAGATTCAGTTTTTAAGATGTTCTTTGTAAAACCAAGTTATATCTTGTTAGGTTAGCATATCATTATGATATATTACAGGTCTTGAAGTGTTTTAAAAGTCAAGTTATAAGGATCTATTTAGTTTGCAAACAAGTTTGAAATCATTCAAACTATGTTCTTGTTGTTAAAATTTTATACCACAAAATAAGATAGCTATATGAATATGAATTGAATAAGATTATGAACAAGGTTACTACCTCAAGTTACTTGGACAAAGTTATTGTAAAAGATAAGAAATAATCTTGGAATCAAAGAGTGGTGGAGTTAGATCAAAAAGTTGGAAGTAAACTTCTTCAAATGGGTGGTTATTTTGATATGTTCTTGAAAGAGTTTTCTTATGGTGTTTAAGGCTTGTAATTGAAGCTAAATGATGGGGAAAATGCTTGGAGATGATCAAGTATGAAGTTAGGAGTATTTTGAGAGAGAAATGATGGTGTAGGTATGAGAAAATGGAGTGAAGAAATGGTGTTCATTTATAAAAACGTTTTTAGTTTATAAAGAAAGAAAAGGATTCATAATTTTGTTTTCTTACTAATAATTCATACTACTTGACAAATTCTAGTTACCTCATATCTAGGGCAGTAATAATGTTGATTAGGATGTTGATTTGATGTGTATATACCAATATTAAATACGTATAGAAGCTGGGTATGATACGGGTACATATACCCTAGATATACGTATAGAAATCTTGAGGAAACGGAACGAGAATTCAAATATAGCTATCTTTTGTGAATATACTTATATTGTTTGATGTATTTAAGTCCTTAAAAAGTGATTAAATACATTATATATACGATACATGTATAAGCATTATAGATTATAAGTATATATATCAAAGAATGTTACGTATAGTTATCGTTTTGAAAACTTAAGTTAGTAATTTCAAAATATACTTATAACTCATTGTCATTAGTACACAATGAGATGTTAAACCATCCTTAGATCATGTTAAATATATATAAATACATATATATACACAAACGTATAATTATCGTATGTTATATAGTTCGTGATATCATCGGTCATATTGGACGGTCAAACGTTGTGTAAAACTCTTTTCAAAAACACAAGTCTCAACAATTTGGATTGCTTATCATGTTGGAATGGTTTAATTTATGTAAATATTAATCTCATAAGTATAATTTGGTCGGAAAATTCCGGGTCATTACAGTACCTACCCGTTAAAGAAATTTCGTCCCCGAAATTTGATAGAGGTTGTTATGGATAACAATAAGAAGGTTTTTATGACAAATATAAGGTGATAATGGAGTTTTATCATCATTGAGTAATGTAGATAAAACGATTCGATTATGCGAAGAATATAAATGAGACTATCGTAAAAGAGTGAGATGAGTAAAATATATTCGTCTTAACCGATGACGTAGTTATGATTGATTTCCGGGATTTAAGGGATTTAAAGAGAATCTTACGTAATAAGATTTGGTTCTTTGGTGATTAAGGAAATCAGGATCTTCATTGATTATATGCAATAATCTGTTTCGATTGCTTTGTCGGATATTTCACTATAAATTCACCCCTTCGTTTCCTTATTTTCCACGACTCACACCTTCTATTCTTTCTCCCTTGATTCTTACTTTAAAGCATTCATCAATATGCTCTATCCAGTCCTGATTCTTGATATACTCCTAACTTTTATATCTGTCATTCTTCTTTTTCATCTACCACCAGAAGAATCTATTTACTTCTACTATACTCTTGTGTTTATAGTGTTTCTAATTCTCCCGTGTCTCTATATTGCTATCTGCATCGATATACACGGTTTGTAATTTCGGGGTTATTATCGAAGTTTATATTCTTCATTATTTTTCGGAGCTTCATGCTTTCGTTTTCTCTTCCCGACTTCGAGTCAAGCGATTAATGGTCCGGAATTCGTAGATATGAAATTTAGAATGAACATAGCTAATGCTCTAAGAAGAAAATGGTAATAGAACGATTTTGATTTGTTAAATTACCAGAATACCCTGGAGAAGACCGAGTCATCCAGAAAAATATTCTCTTGATATGTTTAGAGATTAGATAGAATGTAAGAGTCATGTAAATGGCACATGATGACGGTACTGTGAATCATCATGCTTCATTAGAAACTCAGCATGACTTACTGTAATATAATGATGTTGATCAAGTGTCATTATATTATACTAATCCATGCTTCAGTTCCCAACACTACTTCAAAACATTCATATTTTAAACTCGAAGGTTTCAGAATTTAGAAACTAACACAGTTTCTTTTATGTTGCAGATATTACGGAGAGATAAATGATATCAGATAAGAATAGTTGTGAAAATATCTCCAGAAATATGGAGGATATTTATAATAGAACATACGAGAATATCTTAGAATTTCTAATATCAATGGATGATGAAGAAGATTTGTCTGTGAAGGTTTAGAATGAGAAATAAGATGTTTGCTAACGATTTCAGCAGGCACAGAATCATTTGGATTCTTTGAAGGCAAACTTATTCTTTGTGATTTGTCCACGGCTTTCTTCATAGTTTCACATAATCCACTTTTCGGTACTAAATTTTCTATCTAGCGTTCCTAACACTCCTTTCTTTATCATCAAACTTTTGGCCATTAAGATCATCTACAACATGCTGCTTCGTCAGCATTTTCAAAGTTAACTGATCTGGGTCATCGGTTATCAAATCGAGGTAGTTTCAGGAGAATTGTGTTATTAGAATGATTAATCGCTGATGGTAATATTGTGGAATATAAAAGGTTCCCAGTAACAATAAAGAGTACGCATATATATCGCAGTTATAATAAAGTTGTTTTGGATGAAAAGTCAGAGTTGACTTGTTGGAGCTGTGACAAAATTAGGTACTTTAAAAAGGGATTGCAAAACGATCTTTGGTAATAACAATGTCAAAGGAACTAGAACAGATACGTGTCAAACGTTTACTCAGTTTTCGAGGGTTTTTCAGGTGCATAACTATATGCATCAATCTTTTCTTCCCTAGATGAAGTGCGGTTGGTTTATCCTCTCGATTGAGGTGTTTTTAAGAATCATGATAGATTTGAACGCTGATTGTAATCATCGAGATACAATGAGGTTTAAGATGAAATCAAGTGGCAATCTTGAAGAAATGTTTAGTTTCATATGTTATAATCAATATTTTAATTCATTTTAATTGTCCAATGTCATTAGTCCACAGTCGATAGTCCACAGTAACAGTTCAATAATTCATATATAGTTTAATATATAATATACGAATTAATTAATACGTGTCGTGACCCGTATACCTCTCAGACTCGATCACAACTCAAACTATATATATTATTGTAGAATCAACCTCAACCCTGTATAGAGAACTCGATCATTACTGCATATAGAGTGTCTATGGTGATTCCAAATAATATATATAGATGTGTCGATATGATATGTCAAAACATTGTATACGTGTCCCGATATTTAAAGTGCGTAAAATAATTACATAAATTAAATGACGATAAATAAAAGTGCAATAATTAAATTGCGATACATAAACTGTGATAAATAAAATGTAATCAGTTAGCTAGGAACAGTTAGCTGGAATAGTTAGCGTGGATTCTTAACAAAATTTTTCATAGTTAATTTGTTTGTTTCTAACAGATTTTATTTTGTCATATGTTTTCTTCATATGCCACTTGTTGATTTCTGGGAAGTCAAAATCTAAATATGAAATTGAATGAAAATGGTTATTCTGCGGTGAATGGATACGTATATCGGTGGTTGTAAGTAGGATAGTAAATGACTGTTGAATCAGCTTCGACGAATGTACAATGTAACTTATTAAGATGAAATCTAATTATTCCTCGGGTATTACCTACCCGTTAAAAAAAAAAATTTCACCATTAATATTTTGTACAAAAGAACTTTTAATTACAATCTTTATGAAAACATATATACATATATATTTTCTTCAGATGAAATCATGAATTTAATGAGTTAATATTATATTAATCTCATTTGCTTTTCGGTTTGAGCTAGAATAAGAAATCTCTAAAACTTTTTGAAACCACATATTCTTCGCAGAATATCAATGAAGTTATGGATCAATACTTCATCGTTCATTATTGTTGGTACTCCTTGGTATCTATGGTGCGTATGATGTTGATGCTTGTGGGACAGATTATGATGTCGAGACGTGTGATGCGGATGTTGTTTGTTAGTGGTGATGATGGTATTGTTGATGTTATTGATGGTGGTGCTGATTATGCTGCTGGTGCTGCTGCTGGTGTTTGCAACCTTCGCACCATATTCTCTAAAGCCGTCACGCGAGCGCGAAGTTCGTTAACTTCTGCTAGTACACCGGGATGATTGGCGGTTGGAGCGAGCGAATGAACAAGATTTGTAATATGGGATAGTATATAATCGTGACGAGATACTCTAGAAATGAGAGAGAAAATTGTGTTTCGAATAGGTTCGCCGGTAAGTGCTTCAGGTTCATCGCCAAGAGGGCAATTTGGTGGATGGAACGGATCACCTTCTTCTTGTCTCCAGTGATTTAGTATATTACGAACCCATCCCCAATTCATCCAGAATAGATTATGGGAAATTGGTTGATCCATTCCGGTGACGCTGCTTTCGGAGCCCGAATGGAAATCCATATCGGCATAACTGTCGGAATCTGAAGAATTCGAACTAGATGCGGAATCCATCTTGTATAATGGGGAAAATGAATTTTTGGTATGGAATAGATTATAGGAGTTAGATTTGGTACTCTTCAATACATAATTTACATATGTATATATAATACCAAAATTCCGTAAATTACGGAGAATCTTTGAAAAGATATCAGTCAAAGTTCGCAATAACAGATATGCTAAGATAAGAATTCGTCTATACACTATCAATGCAGTAAATGCAGTAAAACGTGTCTAGACTTATGAATGATAAGCAGGTAATTTCCTAAGGATGATAAGCAGATGATTTCCGACTAGAAATGATAAGCAAAACTTTTGACATGTAGACACGGTCGAAGTCCAGACTCATTAATGCATCCTAACAACTACTAGTTAGACACATTAATGCAAGACCTGGTTCGCTACGACCACCGCTCTGATACCAACTGAAAGGACCCGTCCTAATCCACCTGGACGAAGTCATCAACATTTGGTCCCATTGCGATGATCGGCTCCAAGTAATGTCCTATATTGAGTAAATGCACAGCGGAAGACTTAATTCGTACCTGAGAATAAACATGCTTTCAAAGTGTCAACCAAAAGGTTGGTGAGTTCATAGGTTTATCATAACAATCATTTCAATATGTTAATAGACCACAAGATTTCATAATCATAAACATAATACACTCGCAAGTGTATGTAAAGCATTCTAAGTGGTTGAGCACTTGGTAACCATACTTAACATTTAATCAACGTCGCATATTCCCTTTATTATGAAATCTCACTACACCGTACCAAGTGTAGTCACCAAAACGAAGTACTGTGCAACCGTTGAATACTGGTCGTCCAGTCCGGTTGGGGTTGTCAGGCCCGATAGATCTATCAACAGGATTTTCGTTTACAATACCCATGTAAATAGTAGTTACCAAGCTACAGGGAAATATGCCAGTGGTACAACTCAACGTAGAATATATTTTTAAGTACTTGTGTCTATTTTGTAAACATTTATAAAAGCAACGCATGTATTCTCAGCCCAAAAATATATATTGCAAAAGCAATTAAAAATGGAGCAAATGAAACTCACTTTTGCCTTGAAGGTATTTAATTCGACTTGGTCTCCGATAGATATCACGAACCTAACCATATATATAATATATCAACATATTTTCTTTTTAAGTAATCGTTACATATATATACACTTTTAATACTTTTAATATTTTCTTAGTCCGTAGTTAGCAGTCTGATGTTAGTGGTCCACAATTAGTTGCTTAAATAAAATAAATAAAGACCCCATCGTATTCGTATTGATCAAAATTAATCTCAACCCATGGTACCATGTTGTCAAATGACGTGTTGCGTACATAAAGTACCGTGTTGTCAAATGACGTGTTGCGTACAATCATGAGGTCTTATGATTAATCTTCTCGTGTTGTTTACGGGTGGTCCTGAAATATATAAAATCAAATCATAAGTAATTATATATAAAATATCATATTAATTAGAAAAGATATGATTAATTTACTTTTTCTCCAAATATTTTCGTAGCTAAGCTAGCTTCGGATACCCAATCTTGTTTTAGTCGTAGTTTCTTCATTACAACTCCGTTTTTGTTGGTTCAGCTTGCCACTTCCTTGGATAGAGTCAAGTTTTAAGAATATGAACTGAAAATACCTTAGTTTGTATTCGAAATCATAGGTTATAGATCAAACTTTGGTGAAACTTATGAAAGTGATCATTTTCCATCATAAAAACAACATTTAATGATCATTTTTCTAAAAATACTTACACTTTGAGTTAAACCATGAAATTTTTATGTGTTAACATATTCATAAGAAATATCATTTTTCCAGAACATGAACTTCCAATTCAAAGTTCAAGATGGTTTTTAATTATCCAACCCAAAACAGCCCCCGGTTGCACTCTGACGACGTAGATTCAGTTTTTAAGATGTTCTTTGTAAAACCAAGTTATATCTTGTTAGGTTAGCATATCATTATGATATATTACAGGTCTTGAAGTGTTTTAAAAGTCAAGTTAGAAGGATCTATTTAGTTTGCAAACAAGTTTGAAATCATTCAAACTATGTTCTTGTTGTTAAAATTTTATACCACAAAATAAGATAGCTATATGAATATGAATTGAATAAGATTATGAACAAGGTTACTAACTCAAGTTACTTGGACAAAGTTATTGTAAAAGATAAGAAATAATCTTGGAATCAAAGAGTGGTGGAGTTAGATCAAAAGGTTGGAAGTAAACTTCTTCAAATGGGTGGTTATTTTGATATGTTCTTGAAAGAGTTTTCTTATGGTGTTTAAGGCTTGTAATTGAAGCTAAATGATGGGGAAAATGCTTGGAGATGATCAAGTATGAAGTTAGGAGTATTTTGAGAGAGAAATGAGGGTGTAGGTATGAGAAAATGGAGTGAAGAAATGGTGTTCATTTATAAAAACGTTTTTAGTTTATAAAGAAAGAAAAGGATTCCTAATTTTGTTTTCTTACTAATAATTCATACTACTTGACAAATTCTAGTTACCTCATATCTAGGGCAGTAATAATGTTGATTAGGATGTTGATTTGATGTGTATATACCAATATTAAATACGTATAGAAGCTGTGTATGATACGGGTACATATACCCTAGATATACGTATAGAAATCTTGAGGAAACGGAACGAGAATTCAAATATAGCTATCTTTTGTGAATATACTTATATTGTTTGATGTATTTAAGTCCTTAAAAAGTGATTAAATACATTATATATACGATACATGTATAAGCATTATAGATTATAAGTATATATATCAAAGAATGTTACGTATAGTTATCGTTTTGAAAACTTAAGTTAGTAATTTCAAAATATACTTATAACTCATTGTCATTAGTACACAATGAGATGTTAAACCATCCTTAGATCATGTTAAATATATATAAATACATATATATACACAAACGTATAATTATCGTATGTTATATAGTTCGTGATATCATCGGTCATATTGGACGGTCAAACGTTGTGTAAAACTCTTTTCAAAAACACAAGTCTCAACAATTTGGATTGCTTATCATGTTGGAATGGTTTAATTTATGTAAATATTAATCTCATAAGTATAATTTGGTCGGAAAATTCCGGGTCATTACACAAAGTATCAAAAGTTCATTTCAAGTTCATCAAACCCTAATCAAAATTCACAAAAATCACAAATCATGTATTTGAAGTTTTCTTAATCAACCTACGCATCAAAACGAAGCTAGTGATACTAGTAACACAATTCAAACATGAACTTTAACAATTTAACAACATTTAATCTTCCAAAATCAAAGATTAAGCAAACCCATTTTCAAGTGTTCAAACTAGTTACTCAAATCAACAAATCGAACAAACAAAACATATATTCATGTTATACATGAGCCATAGACACTAATTAACACTTTTATAATTCAAAAACATCAAGAACACAAAATCTAGTGATTTTAGAAAGTTACCCAAATGAGATGAAATTGGTATCAAGTCGAAGAGGATGAAGAGAGGATTCCAAATATGTAATTTGTTTTGTGAAACACTTGCTAGATCATGAATGGATGATGAATTCTTTGTTTGGAGAATTTAGAGAAAATGTGAAAGTATGAGAAGAAAATGAAAATGAAAATGAAAATAATGAATGGAGGAGGTGGTGTTTGACTCCTTTGACCTAGTCAAATCTTTGACACTTTGGCAAGTTTAGTCCCTCAAGTTTGTAATCGGGTGCGGGAATTAACCGAACGAATATTTTAAATTACACGAGAGAACGAGAGATGTTATAATCCAATGACGAAAATATTTTTAGAATGTAAGCTAATGGAGGATACGAATCGAGATACTGAGGATATTATTAAAATAAAAAGACGGGCGTTAAAATAATTTAATGGAAAAATGCGGGATGTTACAAATGCCAAGAGAAGAAAGCGAGTATTCTGATGACTCAGACAGCGTAGAAGAAGTTGTGAAAATTCCGCATGTTAAGCGAAGGCGACCGCCAACACCTTTTCCCTGCCACAGGGATGAGGGTGAATCTTCTAGATGCTACGCGCAGAGAAAATGCTCAAAATTTCTTAGCGGATGCTTTTAAAAGCATTGTGCCTAAATCAATGCAGCATAAGTTTGAGCAACCGAATTTTTTTGCAAGATATGATAACTAAGTTTTGTGCATAGAATACTGATACCCGCACAAAAAAGGCGACTGAGATCACTATTGCTGCAGACAAGTTTGTCCAGCATATCTCTGATTATCCGATTGTTACACCGCCCATTGTGCCTGCAACGTTGGGAGTTTATTCTGGCTTAACTGACCCATTGGATTTTTTGCAACGGTTTGAGGTAGTTGTAAGCACTTATAATTGAGATGAACCGGTTGCGTGCCGAGTATTTCCCATGGTTTTGCAAGGGTCAGCAAGGGAGTGGTTCCATAGCTTGCAAGCCCGCAGTATTATCGGTTTTATCGATCTTCGCGATAAATTTTTATTGCATTTTTAAAATCTTTTACCGCAAAAGAAGACGCATATCGAGTGCCATGACATAAAGCAGGGCAATAGAGAAACTTCAAAAGCGCTACTTACGCGATATATCTACGAGTGCCAAAAAATATCAAGTTTGAATGATGATCAAAAGATTTCTGGTTTTTGCATGCCATTAATCCGTAAAGACACCCAACGCTTGTGCGGCATTTAAGAAGAGGCGTTCCACCAACTTTTGCAAAGGTGCAACAGGAAACATATGATTACATTAGAGGCAGCGAAGATAGTACTATAACCCCCACATGTGAGTGGGGTAAGGATAAAAGTTGCCGGGATGATAATGATTCTTTCTGCGATGGAAATAATGATAACTTTCGCAGTTCGGGATATCCAAGGCGAAGTGGCGGCGGTAGTTACCTGCGTAACGACAGACATCAAGGTCAAGGTGATAATCATGGATATAACCGGCACGATCGTTATTCTTCGCGAAAATGGAATAATGAATCTTTCAACATTATCCAAATGTTGACAAAGACGCCTAAAGAAATTCTTTTGCAAGAAAGAGTGGCGAGGTCTTTTCCTGATCCTCAGCCTTTAGCGAAGAATAGCAGGCGTGGTAAGTCCAAGTTTTGCATTTTTCATGATGATTATGGTCATGATACTAACCACTGTCGAGATTTGGAAGAATTAGTTGCGGAAGCATTTGAGCAAGGTAAATTGGACCATTTGTTAGCTCAAGGTGCTGCAAGTACTGCAAACGCGATGATCTTGCCCGCAGAGTCTAATGCTCAAAAAGTGCCAAATGCTGGTGCGATAGTTCAAGCTGATCGGAAAGTGATGTGTGCGAGGTGTAGTACTAAATAGATTGAATTTTACTATGAAATACTATTAAATACGATACAATTTACACAAGTTATTTATTTATTTATAGAATGGGATATACCTAAACCTTGCTACAACACTTATAGGCAGTGTACCTAATTGTAGAGTAGTGTAGTTTTTAGTAAGTCTGGTTCGTTCCACAGGGAGCTAGCTGAGTTTAATGCTATATTTATTTTAAACTATTTTTGTATATATATATATATATATATATATATATATATATATATATATATATATATGTATATATAATATTATTATTATAAAAGGGGGGGTTTTACCGTTTAATGACCGGTTTGTCGATTTTAAAACTTAAGTCACAATTAAAACCTAATGTAAAATATTAAATATAAATACAACTTAATTTAAAGCGTAAAGTAAATGATGATAAACAAATGTGTGATAATTAAAAATGCGATAATTAAAATGACGATAAATAAAAGTGCGATGAGATATAAAATAAAGGAATTATGCTTATTTAAACTTCCGTAATCATGATGTTCGACGTGTTGATTTTAGTTTATTACCAAGGGTTAATTGTCCTTTGTCCTGGATCATTTGATACGTCCATCTGGTTTTTGTCCATAATGGTCCATCAGTCATAAATATAAAGTGCGTGTGTCCTCGTCAAATTAACTTTATACCCGAAGTCAAATATTCCAACTAATTGGGGACTTAAACTGTAACAAGGTCTTAATACTTTGTTAATGATTACACCGGGTTATCGACTGCGTGTAACCCAAGGTTTTAATACGTAGTTAACAATTACACCAAGTGTCCTTGTATGTAATCCACCCTTGTTTTAATGAGTCCATTGACTATTAATCCATCCCCGTGTCCGGTCAATTGAACAATTATTAGTATTTATAAATATCCTGCCTATCGTGTTCGATCGAGTGTATGTGGTTATTTATAGATACGTCAAATTATAATTCTCTATATTAAATTAACGAACTATCATTCAGTTAAACAAATATAAAGCCCATTAATAGCCCATAGTCCAATTTCCACAAGTGTCGGTCTTTTGTCCAAACCCCAATTATGGTCCAAAGCCCAATAACCCCGTCTTAATATTTAGTTCAACATCATGATTACTTTGGCTTAAATAAACATAATAATAATTTAGCTACGAGACATTAATTTAAAAAGGTTGAACATAACTTACAATGAGTATTAATCGCGTAGTGTTACACGGACATAATTTCGACTTACAAAACCTTAAAACATTCGCTATAATAACCTTATTATTATTAAACTTAAATTAAAATTAAAATTATATATATATATATATATATATATATATATATATATATATATATATATATATATATATATATATGTAACAGAAGGAAGATTGAAGATGGTGTAAATATTTCGTCGAATTGCATCGCCTTTTATAGTGGGATTTGGGCCCTGGTGTGCTCCGCGAGTGCTGAGGATTTGTTCCTCACAGCTCCGCGAGTGCGGAGCTTCGAATTCCAGCTCACGCAGGATTTGGATCCTAGCTTGCCGACGTTTATTTATTTAATATATAAATATAATATATATATATATATATATATATATATATATATATATATATATATATATATATATATATATATATATATAATTTACATAATTAATTATATATTATATTATATTTATGTGCATAGTTAATTTGTAATTTTAGGTCCGTTGCGTCGCACATTGATAGTGGGTTCATGTCTCGGTTCCGGATTTTCGAGCGCCTTTTTGTATAATTTAATATCTTGTACTTTGCTTTTTGCGGCTTGTACTCTTGTGATTTTGAGACGTTTCTCATCAATAAATTAAACACTTGGATTGTACTTTGTACTTTTTAGCTTTTTGGTCGTTTGCGCCTTCAAATCGTCAAATCTGTCTTTTGTCTTCACCTTTTATTTTTTAAACAAATATCACTTGTAAATAGAACAATTGCAACTAAAAGCTTGTCTTTCTTGAAGGATAATGCTATGAAATATGTGTTCGTTTTTAGCATTATCAGAAAGCCCCCGCTAGTAAAGAATCTAGGGGTTAAAATGGTGAGTAAGAAAGAGAATTTGTGTGAAATACATGTTATTAATGTAGTGGAAGTTCAAAGCAGAATGTCGGTGTTTCAAGTTTCTGAGCAATTCGCGAATTGGCAATGCGCCTCTATTACTTTCCCTCCTATAAACTTGAGCGCGAATTTTGATAAACCAGTGGTGGTTTCATGTCGCATTGCGAACACTGGTATTATAATAATGAAGGTGCATGTTGATACTGGTAGTAGTGTGGATGTCATGTATGAACAGTGTTTCAACAAATTGCCTGCACATGTTAAGGATTTGCTAAAACCTACTGCGGTTTCGCTAGCTGGTTTTTTAGGGGAATCAACTTGACCTATTAGTCAGTTGGAGTTGCAAATTGAATTGGTAGATGATCGCAATGAACTGCTAAAGCGGCAAGCCTTGTTAAACCTTTATGTAATTCATAATCATTCTAGGTTTAACATGATTCTTGGGCGCACTGCTTTATACATGTTTGCCGCAATATCATCTACGTTGCATGGAATGGTGAAGTTTTCTACTTGCAGGGGCATTGGTATGCTAACTTATGCGGTAATTGAACCAATATGCGCGATGATTACTGCCCGAGAAAGCATTGGTATTGAAGGACATGCGGTGCTCGTTGAATAGCGTAAATGTTTGCGGTAAATAAACATTTTAGCAGTTGATTGCTTAATCATGTTTTGGTAAATGTGTATTGTGTTATATTGTTTTTATTAATGATTGTCATTTCTTGAAAAGTGCAAATAAAAAGTAATGAATTTGTGTTTTAGCGGTTGTTTCTATACAAAGCAGAAAGCACTACGTGTGGCCACGCGCAGTGATAATCTTGCAGAATGCAAACGCTTAAGTCTCACAACACTGAATAAAATTCTTATGCAAAATTCAACTAAGTGTTCGCAGAAATTTTAAAATATATGGCATTCTTTCGCTAATTAATGATAAAGCCTACTTATGTTTTAAAAATGCAGATTTTTCATCGAATATTACCTTTAAAGCCAGGTGACAAAATTGCCCATTTGTTCTAAGTAATAAATGTTGCGAAAGGATAAAATTTCCTAACTATTTGATCTTGCCATACTTAGATGCTTCGTAATGCTAACAGATTACCTAAGGATCGCTTTGGCGGACTTAGAAGATTCATAATGTATAAATTTATACAAGTACAGATTGTTTCGCGAAAGTACATACTTATTATGTGCACAATAATAAAAGTTGGATATTGCAAAGGACAAGTCTAGGTTATGAATATATTGAATAAAGCGCTATATAAATGAATAAAGTTTCAACTGGAAAATATAAAACTTCATTAATAAACACTGTGTGAAACATGTTAATATACAAAAACGCAATGCATGATTGCGATTACAAATACATAAGTCAAGCGAAAACACTACAGCTCGAGTGGCTTAATGTCTTCAAAAGTTACGTTCTTCTTCCAGCTAATCTCCTCTAAAGCTGGAATGGTAACCTTTTCGACTTCCTTTTTGGCCTTGGCAAATGCTTCCAGCGCCTCTCCTGTTGGGCATATTTCATTTACAATATCAGCAGGAAGCGGCTAGGAAAGGTCGCCAATTCGACAAAGTAGGTCATATCACTCGCAGCGAGTGGCGATCTTAGATGCTTGCGCATATGCTCTGAACTTCTCTATCACTGGCGCGGAGTCCATAACTTTGTCACCAAGCTCGGACAGATATTTAACAAGCTGCGAAAACTGATTTTCAGCAAATTTCGCTCTATCTTTTAGAGCGGAAGCTTCATCTTGAGACTGTTTAAGCGCATCTTCAGTTTTCTTAAGTTGTAGCGCCAGCTTTTGAATCTTCTTGCGTTGAGCTTGAGCAACTACACACTTCTTGTCATAATGCTCTGAAATGATGTTGAACCGTTCGACGTTGTCCACGGTTAAGCAAATTGCATTAAAGCAATTCTTTATGCGTTGTCTTTCGGCTTCTGCGAATGTAAGTTCGCTGTATTTTGCGTGCACACTTCTGGGTACAAATTTGCAGAGCTTTCTGTAAAGTTTATTGGCGTATTCTTCCTCCACGACATCTTCATCGCGGTTTGATGTTTCAGCTTCGGAGGGAAGGGTCAAATCTTTGTTACCTGGGGTTTCGAAAATGCCTTCTGGGATCTCCCCACCTAAGTTGAACACCTCCTCTGCCTCCTCAAAAGAACCTGAAATAACAACTAAAAGCGAATAAGCAAATAAAATGAATTAATGAACGCAGTCATAATGTCAGAATAATATGCGCAGTTATGCGGAATGAAACTAACTTACTTGCTTCTTTCTCTTCTATAGTGCGTAGGCGTCTTTTGCGTGGTGTGGTAACCTCGTCGGTTGCTGCTTTACGCTTTCCCCGGTCTTCGCCACCAGGAATGGTAAAGGTATTCAGAATTGGTTCGTCGATATGGATGATTGCGCTGTCGCCTTCTTTTGGGCGACGCACAGGCCTAATAGCTCGAACATCCGTTGTTCTCATCAATTGGTCAAGACCAATTTCTGCAAAATCATGATTGCGTTAATTTTTACAAATATAACATAAAATAAAATAAAGCTTTGCGCAAAAGAAAATTGCTTGCGTTATACCATTATTTGATGCGTCAATCAATAACGCGTTATGATCACCCCATAACCAGTATACGGAGACTCTGCCGATGTAAAGCAAAACATTTCTATACGACCGCATTATTAGGCCAGCACCCTTGATCAAGTTAAGGATCCCCTTTTCAAAATCGTCTGGGGTAACTTTTCATTTGCGTTTGCATCAAGCTCGGTACACCAAGTTTTAACAATGTTGCTGGTGCCATGAGCAGTGTTATTAATAAAGAAAAAAGAACTACGCCAGTTCCCAATTGAATCTTTGGGAGTGGTCATCACGCCATGGCGGCCGCGAAACGAAAACCACCCCGAATCGTGTGGAGTGATACTGTTGAAAGAACGAAAAACGTTGAACAGTGGCTGTTTGTTAAGCGCGTTGCAGTACATCTCAAAAAAATGATTTTATTAACGGCGTTTGGATGTAATTGTGCAATTACAACCTTATAATATTCACACACGCTAAGAAAGAAAGAGGTCAATGGAAGTCGTAGGTTTCCATGAGAGATGGCATCTTCGTATATTGTAATCATGTCTTTGGGCAGGGCATTGGCCCTATCTTCTGCCGATGGTGCAATGGGTGAAAATTGAGCTACCAACGGGTAATGTTGTTTTAGGGTTTCAATTTTTTCAGCCGTCATGTAACGACCCTGGAAATTCCAACGTTATTTTATTAATAATAATTATTATTAATACGCGTGTTTAAACGAATGTACGTTATTACATTTACATGTTGCCATGATTGCCCGAACTTGACTTTTAAGTGCCCGAAACGTCTTTGTGACACCCAGAACTTGCACGAATAATATTTTCAAGTATTATTTACATTCATGATTAGTTTATTAATCATTTTAATTAACTAAGGTTGTTGGTTAATTACTTGGGCTTTAATTGGTTTAACTTGTGATTTATTTGAACTTGGGCTTTGTTAGTGTAATGGACTCATGTTATTGGACTTCCAAGCCCACCCTACATTTTGTAATGGACCATTTAGCCCACTCTTGCAACTTGTAAGCACCATTTAACATGTAACTAGTTAGTTAACTTAGTAAAGAATCAAGTTACTTGTTCATTCCCATGCAAACACCCATTTTATCCAACTTTTGAAGCTTTACATGCTAGAGACCACCAAACAAAACCCTCCCCCCATTGTGAGCTGCAGCTGGCCGAAATCTTGAGGCCTTGGGAGTGCCTTTTTGTTTCATTTTATGCAATACTACTTCACTTGTATTCCCTCCCATTCAAACACACACATACTTGCAACTCTTTTTCCTCTCTTTTCTCTCTAAACCTTGTAAGTAACTTGAGTTCTTCTTCTTCTTTTTTCTTGATAAAACCGAATCCTAAAGTCATCCATCATCATCATTTGTTAATTGTTACTTGTTCTTGATTATTGTTTAACTACTTGTCTTTGATAATTGTTGCTACTTACTTTCATGTTACAAGAATAAACTTACTAGTTTGATTCTTCATTTTTATCTTGTTATAACAAGAACAACAAGAACATAATCTATCTAGTTATGTTCTACCTTATTTGTTTCAAAAGATTATAAAGTTCATGGTTGAAAGACATACTTGTAAGTCATGGAAGTAAACTTAAAGTTTACTTTACTTAAAGATCAACTTTGGTTGAATCTTTAAAGTATGAGCAACCCTTGAACTAGTTACTTGTTTAATTATCTTGTTTCTTTATTTTATACACTTTAATTTCATGTAGTTAGTTTATATGGTCAAGTACTACAAGTTAGTCTTGATCTCATATCTCTTGAACAAATTAAGTTAACTTTGAAAGTTCAAGAACACACAAATAAGTTTTCCTTAAATATAACTTTGGATCTAGACTTTTGAGTCTTGGATCTTCAAGATCAAACTAAGAACTATGTTCTACTACTTATGATCTTGATTAGTTAGTTTACTTTCAAGTTTGTAACTTGTTATTAGCTTTAAAGTCCATGTATGTGTTAGATCTAAGACCTTGATGCAACTTTGGTTCATCAAACTTCATACAACTCTTAAGTGAGTTGTGCTTCATGTCTTAGACTTGCACATGGGTTATGATGGTCAAGACTTGGTTAAGATGATGTAGATACATCAATGAGTTGTACACTTGAAGCTATATGCATCAAGGATGAGAACCATGATGAACATCAAGCACCAAGACCACCGGAACGCTTTTAAACTCACTGTTCTGTCCAAAACCTACTGACCTGATGCTTCTGGAACAGACCAGTAGACCTGGGCTGTTCTAACCTTGATTTTTAGATATAACTTTTCGAGTAGATAACTTTTCATATAGGACTCGTCTTAATCCGAGTTACGGTTTAGGATTTATGGCCCTCCGATCGTCACTATGTCCTTTAACGTTTTGCAGAAATTTCTGACCTACTCGCACTTAGACCGTCGCCACGGTCAAACCAAGACGAGTTAGCTTCTGTAAATTTTACCACACTTAAGGGACTCATAGACGGAGCCATGGCCACTGGTCTCACCTTAATTCAGTAAGGGTAGAGGCTGTGGTGACTGACTAAAGTCAGACTTTGTTTTAAACTACTTTCATAAACGAAACTTACTTTACGCCTTTTGTTTGATGATGAATGATGATGACCCTTAAGACCTTAATTACATACTTTTAAACCTATTAAGAAGATTTACTGACTTAGTACTATTTGACTTAGGTTGAGGACTTCGGACCATTTACTTGCACACCTTTCCCGACTACTACTTTACCGCTACATATCATTGTGAGTTATAGCATTCCCTTTTTACTTTAACTTATTTTGGGAACTGAGAATACATGCGGATTTTATGTTTTACATACTAGGCACAAGTACTTAAACTTATATATGTGTGGGTTATACAACGGCATAAACATTCCCTTTAGCTCGGTAACGTTTAATCATTGGTTTTTGAACCGTGAATGCGAATCTTAGATATGGATCCATAGGGTTTGACATCCCCACTCGGGCTAGTAGCGCTAGCATTTAATGAGTGTTTAATACTTCGTAAACATACGCACTCGCCAAGTGTACTTTCAGGGGGTATTTTAAACGTTAAGTTAGTTACCAAGTGCTCACGGTTAACATATACTTTATCATACTATTTTGAAATGCTCTTTGTAGCACTGAAATCTCGTGGCCTACCTTACATACTGTTATACTTAAACTATAGCTCACCAACCGTTGTGTTGACGTTTTTAAGCATGTATTTCTCAGGTGCTTGAGGTTGCTTCCGCTGTGTACTAGTCGTGCTGTAGAACCCGCTGCTTAGAGTTGTCCACGCATGAACTACTTTACTTTGCATTCAAACATTCGTACTTTTGAACTATGACTTGTAACGACCATTGTGGTCACGTACACTTATTATTTGCTTCTACTTAGTGAAGCATGCTTTTGAAATGTAAAACATTTGATGTCGGTTATGACATCACCTTTTTATCACGAATGCAATTTCTTTAATTACAGCATATAGTACTTAACCTTGTAATGATCCTGTTGTTGATGATTCGTACATGATGGTTTTGTACGGGGCATCACATTTGGTATCAGAGCATTGGTTGTAGGGAATTAGGTTGCATTAGTGAGTCTAAGACCGACCCGAGTAGGATTCACTAATAGGACTAATCTACAACTTGCTAGTTTACTTGTTTCCGCTGAACTTACTGCATGCTGCTGCTTACTGTTACTGCTATATGCCGTATGCTACTACATGATTTCACTACTGCATGCTATTACTTGCTTTCGATTGCATGCTGGTTTCGTACGATTACTGATATTTCCATGCTACTTATTGTTATACATGATTTAAACTGTTGGCCTATTATTTGCTTGCTTTATGACATACTGACATGGAAAATTTATTTTTTCTTGTTCAGATGTCGGATGTTCCACATGCTGGCATTTCGGGCAGTACAGACTCAGACCCCGTCGCCCTACCTACTGCTACACCTGCTGCTGCTACTGCCGATACACCGGCCCCGACACCCACTAGTGATCCCGACGCTTCTACTTCCAGAGCTGGTACTAGTGCACCTGTCCCAGTGTCTGCTCCCGGACCCTCGAGGTCACAGCCCCGCATTGGTGGTATTGAGATCCCCGCGGAGTTCGGGGAAGGGCCGTTTCGTAACCACATGCGCACACCTTGCCGACGCACTCCCGACGGACGTTTAGTCGTGATTCCGCCAGGCAGACACAGGCAGATGTTGGCCGCCTTCGGACGCTTCGGATTACCAGCTCAGCCACCAGTGTCACCACCGCACGATTCGGATGACTCATCATCCGCCGATTCTTCATCATCAGACGACTCCAGTGATGATGAGGATCCTGCTGATAGACCTATTTAGGCACCCTCCACCCCGCCGAGGAAGCGGTACCGTTTCGACGGCACCGTCATTCCAGGGGTGAATGGAGGTCGTGCTTTTACTACGCATTTGGCCATCGTCGTAGGGTTACTGCTCGTAAACGAGTTGTGCCATACCCTTCCGACCCACAGATACGTAAGGTTCCCCGTTACGTATTGACTATTCCTGGAACCGTACCACCTAGATTTAGATACGGACCACTTACAACTAGGGATGTACCGTCTACATCCGGAGCCGGACCATCTACATCAGCACCACCGGCACCACCCGCCCCACCTGCACCGCCTGCCCCACCAGCTCCCTCTAACGAGGAACTGATGAGGGAGACTGAGGCTCTCCGAGCTCGAGTCACTGAGCTCGAGGAGCAGTTGGCTCGAGGAGCAGTTCACCCGCCTTCACCGTAGGACTTTGTATTTAGATTTCATGATGTAATCTAGTTGTAGTTTCATGTATTTCATATGTATTGTACGAACTTATTCAGATGTATGAAACTTATTATTATTAATGAATGGAACTTTGCATTATTTAATTCTTGCACGATATTCTATTTACATTGCTGTACGATGATTCTGTGGTATTTGTACCTAGATGCATTATTTAATAACATGTGATGTTTTGATTCCATGTTGGTCACTATATACTGTATTACTACTACTTGCATACTGGATTTTGACTTGAGTCAAAATTTTTGTTTAGAATACCATGGCTAACGGAAGATCCACACCTACCGCCGCCCAG
Source organism: Rutidosis leptorrhynchoides (assembly GCF_046630445.1). Classification (NCBI taxonomy): domain Eukaryota; kingdom Viridiplantae; phylum Streptophyta; class Magnoliopsida; order Asterales; family Asteraceae; genus Rutidosis; species Rutidosis leptorrhynchoides. The sequence goes on along the minus strand of NC_092335.1, from coordinate 352,113,691 downwards.
ATTGAGGACATGATCAACGAACGGGTCGCTGCAGCCCTAGCAGAAAGAAATCTCGAAGCTCCACCGCCACCACCACCAGTTATTCCACCCGTTCGAAATGGGTGTACATACAAGGAATTCCAGAGCTGCAAACCGCATAACTTCAGCGGCACCGAGGGACCAGTTGGTCTCACCAGATGGTTCGAAAAACTTGAATTAGTATTCCGAGTTAGCAACTGTTTGGAGGACAATAAGACCAAGTTTGCATCTTGCACGCTATCAGACGGCGCGCTAACGTGGTGGAACACGTTAGCTCAAGCGAAAGGTATCGATGAGGCGTATGCTACGCCATGGGAGGAATTCAAGGCGGCTATGATTGATGAGTATTGTCCGAGAACCGAAATTCAGAAGATGGAAATCGAATTTATGCAGTTAAAGGCCGTAGGGAACGACCTTAACAGTTACAACCGTAGGTTTTTGGAGTTGGCTCTTATGTGTCCGACCATGGTCACCCCCGAATTTAAGCGCATGGAGAAATACTTCTCAGGACTCCCTAAGTCCATCAAAGGAAATGTCACCTCATCCAAACCACCGAATGTTTCCGAAGCAATGCGCATGGCACATACTCTCATGAATCAGATCCTTATTGATGAGCAGGAGAAGGCTAAGTTTGAAGTTGGTAGTAGCGAAAAGAGGAAATGGGATAACAACCACAACAACAATAACAACAACAGGGGTAGAAACTATGATCAAAACCCGGTGAAGCGACATGAAGGGTTCAGGCAAAACAACAACAACCCCAACCCCAACAACAACAACTCCAACCCGAACTACAAAGGCACGCTACCACAATGCAAGAGGTGCTACAAGCACCATACTGGATATTGCAATGTTGTCTGTGAGAAGTGCCAACGGGCTGGGCATATCGGAAAGGACTGCAAGGTCACCACTTTGAATGGGAAACCGAACACCAATGGACCGAAGAAGTGCTACGAATGTGGACAGACGGGCCATTTCAGAAACGCATGCCCAAACAAGCGAAAAGATGGAGGACCACCCCGAGGTAGAGCCTTCAATGTTAATGCAAGGGATGCACGCGATAACCCCGACTTGGTGACAGGTATATTCAAAATCAACAATCTTTTAGCTTCTGTCTTGTTTGATACTGGTGCGGATAGAAGTTATGTATGTAGACATTTTTGCGATAAGATTAATTGGTCATTAGTCCCGTTAAAAGAAAGTATGTTTGTCGAGGTCGCCAATGGAAAACTTGAAAAGGTTGACCATATTAGTCGTGGAGCTATTATCAACATAGCTGGTGCAGATTTCGAAATTGATTTGATACCTATCAAACTGGGAAGTTTTGACGTGATCGTCGGTATGGATTAGTTGAGCAAGATAAAGGCCGATGTTATTTGTGGAGATAAAGCACTTCGCATACCACAAGGAGATGGCGAACCACTGGTTATCTATGGAGAGAGATGTACCTTGAAGTTGAACCTCATTAGTTGCGTGAAAGCGCAAAAGATTATGAAGAAGGGACGCTTTGCTGTCCTAGCACATGTGAAAGCGGTAGAAACTGAGGTGAAGAGCGTGAATGATGTTCGAATTGTGAACGAATTTTACGATGTCTTCCCAGAGGAATTGCCTGGATTACCACCGCCGAGAGCCGTAGAATTTCAGATTGATTTAGTGCCAGGAGCTGCACCTGTAGCTCGCGTACCTTATAGACTCGCACCTTCCGAGATGCAAGAATTACAGAGTCAACTACAAGAGCTGTTAGATCGAGGGTTTATCCAACCAAGTTTCTCGCCTTGGGGCGCACCTGTTCTGTTTGTGAAGAAGAAGGATGGATCCTTTCGTATGTGTATCGACTACCGTGAGCTCAACAAATTGACAATCAAGAATCGGCATCCTCTTCCACGAATTGACGATCTTTTTGACCAACTACAAGGATCGAGTATCTACTCAAAGATCGATTTGCGATCCGGTTATCACCAGTTGAGGGTGAAGGAAAGTGACGTGATGAAGACTGCATTCAGAACCCGTTATGGTCATTATGAGTTCCTCGTGATGCCATTCGGTTTGACAAATGCACCTGCCGTGTTCATGGACCTCATGAATCGTGTCTGCAAGCCTTACTTGGACAAGTTTGTTATCGTCTTCATAGATGATATCCTCATCTACTCTAAGAGCGAAGAAGAACATGAGCAACACCTCCGATTAGTGCTTGAACTCTTAAGACAAGAGCAACTTTACGCTAAATTCTCCAAGTGTGAATTTTGGTTGAAGGAAGTACAGTTTTTGGGTCATGTTGTGAGAGACCAGGGTATCAAAGTTGATCCCGCCAAGATTGAAGCCATCAGCAAGTGGGAGACCCCACTACTCCAACGCATATTCGCCAATTCCTAGGTCTCGCCGGTTACTACTGAAGATTCATCGAAGGATTTTCTCTGATTGCGCGTCCTTTGACCGCGCTGACTCACAAGGGCAAGAAGTTCATTTGGGAACCCGCACACGAATCAGCATTCCAAACTTTGAAGAAGAAGTTAACCACCGCACCTATCCTATCACTTCCTGAAGGCAGTGATGACTTTGTTGTTTATTGTGATGCATCGAAGAGCGGTTTTGGTTGTGTACTGATGCAACGATCAAAGGTTATTGCCTATGCCTCCCGCCAATTGAAGATTCACGAGCGGAACTACACTACACATGATCTCGAACTTGGAGCCGTTGTCTTTGCGCTCAAATTGTGGAGACATTATTTGTATGGAACTAAGAGCACTATTTTCACCGATCACAAGAGTCTCCAGCACATCTTTGATCAGAAGCAACTGAATATGAGACAGCTTCGATGGATCGAGACGCTCAACGACTACGATTGTGAACTCCGTTATCACCCTGGCAAGGCCAATGTTGTAGCTGACGCTTTAAGCCGAAAGGAGAGGACGGCACCTCTTCGTGTTAGGGCTCTGAACATCACCATCCATTCGAACCTCAACAACCAGATCAGAGTAGCCCAAGTTGAGGCTCTCAAGGAGGAGAACATATCTCACGAACATTTGAACATACTTGTCTCTCGATTCGAGGTTAGGGAGTCTGGACTCCGATGTTATGCCGGAAGAATTTGGGTACCTTATTATGGAGATCTACGAAAACTGATACTTGATGAAGCACACAAATTGAGATATTCAATTCATCCTGGAGCGGGCAAAATGTACCACGACCTTAAAGAACAGTATTGGTGGCCGAATCTTAAGAAGGACGTTGCAACTTATGTTGGGAAGTGTTTGACTTGTTCGAAAGTTAAGGTCGAACATCAGAGGCCTTCTGGGTTACTTCAACAGCCGGAAATCCCATAATGGAAGTGGGAAAGGATCACAATGGATTTCATTACTAAGCTGCCGAAGACGGTGGGCGGATACAATACTATTTGGGTTATTGTTGACCGCCTTACCAAATCTGCACACTTCCTAGCGATGAAGGAAACTGATACAATGGAAAGACTTGCTCAGCTGTACATCAAGGAGGTTGTATCACGACACTGTGTACCTTTATCGATCATCTCAGATCGCGATCCCCGTTTTGCCTCTAGATTTTGGCGTTCCTTACAAGAAGCCATGGGAACTCGTCTCGACATGAGCACTGCTTATCACCCTCAGACTGACGGGCAAAGTGAATGCACGATTCAGACCTTGGAGGACATGTTGCGTGCATGTGTCATTGATTTTGGAAAGGCCTGGGAAAGACATTTGCCACTCGCCGAATTCTCGTACAACAACAGTTATCACTCTAGCATTAATGCTGCACCTTTTGAAGCATTGTATTGCCGTAAGTGCCGATCTCCTATTTGTTGGGCCGAAGTAGGCGAAAAGGAAATCACCGGACCCGAGGTAGTCCACGAAACCACGGAGAAGATTGCTCAGATCCAAGCTAGACTTAAGACTGCCCGTGATCGTCAAAAGAGTTATGCCGATCTTAAATGTAAGGACTTTGAATTCAACGTTGGTGATCGTGTAATGTTAAAGGTTGCACCTTGGAAAGGTGTGATCCGTTTTGGAAAACGTGGGAAGTTGAACCCACGATACATTGGTCCTTTTGAGATCTTGGAACGTGTTGGACCCGTTGCTTACCGATTAGATCTACCAGCACAATTGAGCTCAGTTCATCCTACCTTCCATGTGTCAAACTTGAAGAAGTGTCTTGCTGCACCTGAACTTATCATACCACTTGAGGAACTTACGATTGACGACAAACTCCACTTTGTGGAGGAACCAGTTGAGATTATGGATCGTGAGATCAAAACTTTGAAACGCAACAAGATTCCGATTGTATGAGTACGATGGAATGCCAAACGAGGACCTGAGTTTACTTGGGAGCGAGAGGATCAAATGATGCGGAAGTATCCTCACCTTTTCCCGACTCCTCCATCTACCTCAGCTTAAATTTCGGGACGAAATTTTCTTTAACAGGTGGGTAATGTAACGACCCTGGAAATTCCAACGTTATTTTATTAATAATTATTATTATTAATACACGTGTTTAAACAAATGTACGTTATTACATTTACATGTTGCCATGATTGCCCGAACTTGACTTTTAAGTGCCCGAAATGTCTTTGTGACACCCGGAACTTGCACGAATAATATTTTCAAGTATTATTTACATTCATGATTAGTTTATTAATCATTTTAATTAACTAAGGTTGTTGGTTAATTACTTGGGCTTTAATTGGTTTAACTTGTGATTTATTTGAACTTGGGCTTTGTTAGTGTAATGGACTCATGTTATTGGACTTCCAAGCCCACCCTACATTTTGTAATGGACCATTTAGCCCACTCTTGCAACTTGTAAGCACCATTTAACATGTAACTAGTTAGTTAACTTAGTAAAGAATCAAGTTACTTGTTCATTCCCATGCAAACACCCATTTTATCCAACTTTTGAAGCTTTACATGCTAGAGACCACCAAACAAAACCCTCCCCCCTTTGTGAGCTGCAGCTGGCCGAAATCTTGAGGCCTTGGGAGTGCCTTTTTGTTTTATTTTATGCAATACTACTTCACTTGTATTCCCTCCCATTCAAACACACACATACTTGCAACTCTTTTTCCTCTCTTTTCTCTCTAAACCTTGTAAGTAACTTGAGTTCTTCTTCTTCTTTTTTCTTGATAAAACCGAATCCTAAAGTCATCCATCATCATCATTTGTTAATTGTTACTTGTTCTTGATTATTGTTTAACTACTTGTCTTTGATAATTGTTGCTACTTACTTTCATGTTACAAGAATAAACTTACTAGTTTGATTCTTCATTTTTATCTTGTTATAACAAGAACAACAAGAACATAATCTATCTAGTTATGTTCTACCTTATTTGTTTCAAAAGATTATAAAGTTCATGGTTGAAAGACATACTTGTAAGTCATGGAAGTAAACTTAAAGTTTACTTTACTTAAAGATCAACTTTGGTTGAATCTTTAAAGTATGAGCAACCCTTGAACTAATTACTTGTTTAATTAACTTGTTTCTTTATTTTATACACTTTAATTTCATGTAGTTAGTTTATATGGTCAAGTACTACAAGTTAGTCTTGATCTCATATCTCTTGAACAAATTAAGTTAACTTTGAAAGTTCAAGAACAAACAAATAAGTTTTCCTTAAATATAACTTTGGATCTAGACTTTTGAGTCTTGGATCTTCAAGATCAAACTAAGAACTATGTTCTACTACTTATGATCTTGATTAGTTAGTTTACTTTCAAGTTTGTAACTTGTTATTAGCTTTAAAGTCCATGTATGTGTTAGATCTAAGACCTTGATGCAACTTTGGTTCATCAAACTTCATACAACTCTTAAGTGAGTTGTGCTTCATGTCTTTGACTTGCACATGGGTTATGATGGTCAAGACTTGGTTAAGATGATGTAGATACATCAATGAGTTGTACACTTGAAGCTATATGCATCAAGGATGAGAACCATGATGAACATCAAGCACCAAGACCACCGGAACCCTTTTAAACTCACTGTTCTGTCCAAAACCTACTGACCTGATGCTTCTGGAACATACCAGTAGACCTGGGCTGTTCTAACCTTGATTTTTAGATATAAATTTTCAAGTAGATAACTTTTCATATAGGACTCATCTTAATCCAAGTTACGGTTTAGGATTTATGGCCCTCCGATCGTCACTATGTCCTTTAACGTTTTGCAGAAATTTCTGACCTACTCGCACTTAGACCGTCGCCACGGTCAAACCAAGACGAGTTTGCTTCTGTAAATTTTACCACACTTAAGAGACTCATAGACGGAGCCATGGCTACTGGTCTCACCTTAATTCAATAAGGGTAGAGGCCGTGGTGACTGACTGAAGTCAGACTTTGTTTTAAACTACTTTCATAAACGAAACTTACTTTACGCCTTTTGTTTGATGATGAATGATGATGACCCTTAAGACCTTAATTACATACTTTTAAACCTATTAAGACGATTTACTGACTTAGTACTATTTGACTTAGGTTGAGGACTTCGGACCATTTACTTGCACAACTTTCCCGACTACTACTTTACCGCTACATATCATTGTGAGTTATAGCATTCCCTTTTTACTTTAACTTATTTTGGGAACTGAGAATACATGCGGATTTTATGTTTTACATACTAGGCACGAGTACTTAAACTTATATATGTGTGGGTTATACAACGGCATAAACATTCCCTTTAGCTCGGTAACGTTTAATCATTGGTTTTTGAACCGTGAACGCGAATCTTAGATATGGATCCATAGGGTTTGACATCCCCACTTGTGACGACCCAGAAATTTCCGACTAAATTTAAACTTTATCTTTATATTATTCTGACACGATAAGCAATATTTGTTAAGTTAAATCTCAAGGATTTTAAACTATGTTTATACATTCATTTAAACCTCGACCAAATTCCAATGATTCACGAACCATTAAATGAACATATATGAATATGTATGTATATGTGTATATATTATAAATTGAAAATGTCAAAAAAAGTATTTAAACGTATAATGCTTTACATGAACGTATTTGTTTCCATATGATTATCGACGAAATTAAAAAGTATATATTAAATGCTTGAATTATCAGAAACATTGAATTATGATTACGAGTCTCTGTTGAGAGGTCCACTATGATTGAGAAAATCTATTCCTTTTAACGATATTCGGAATAATTTGTAAAGCTATTTATAAATAAAAACAAAAAGTGTCATTTACGAAAGTTAGACAAAAGTTAGTGGAGAATTGGTTTCCATAATATTCTATTAATCTATTTTCAAACATACAAAAACGTTTTCAGTTTAAAAATAACTTTATTATTAAAATATATATAACTTTTATAAATATCTAGAATCACTTTTGACAACTCATTACTTAACCAGTATAATAAATATAATGATATTTATATTTTATTTCATTAAATATATATAATGATTTAAATTAATATTATATATATTTATACGTGTATTATACATACATAGTTTTTATACTTTTACTATACTTTAACTTTACCTTTACTTTACTTTTACTTTACTTTAACTTTAATAATTCACTTTAATAATTCATACTTTAATAATTCACTTTAATAATTCATACTTTAATAATTCACTTTAATAATTCATACTTTAATAATTCACTTTAATAATTCATACTTTAATAATTCACTTTAATAATTCATACTTTAATAATTCACTTTAATAATTCAAAAATCTATTATAAATAGAATTCAATAGGTTTCATTATTTCATAGAAACTTGAAAATATATTTCTCTAAACTCTCTCAATCGATTTACATATATATATATATATATATTTGCTCTGTATTATTTCAAGATATTATTAGTATACATAAAATATTACGACAGAGTGATGTCCGAGTGATTTCAAAATAGTTTTTTGAATGAGTCGAAGCTAAGGAAATTATGGGTTATAGCTATGGAGGTGATGGGTATGGTTCATGGGTATGCTCGTGAGGTCAATCTAGTGTTTATCATCTCCGTTGCGTCTACGTACTTTCCTGCAATATTAAATCTCAATATTGATACGTTCGTGAATCCGAGGCCAACCTTGCACTTGTTAAATGACGTTATATGTATTTTTACTACGAAATACAGTATGGTGAGTTTCATTTGCTCCCTTTTTAATTGCTTTTGCAATATATATTTTTGGGCTGAGAATACATGCGCTGCTTTTATAAATGCTTTACGAAATAGAGACAAGTGATCAAAAATGATAATTCTGCGAATTGATGTGCTAGGTAATTTAGTTACATGTTATAAGAGCATGTGAGCGCGAATCCTAAAGATAGATCTATCGGGCTTAACACCCCCATCCTGTAGGCTGCACTAGACATAAGAGCTAGTGGGCGGATGTTTAGTACTTCGAGGATTATTTATACACTTGTGAGTGTACGTATCCATCTTTGCGAAGATGACTTATTATATTATTGTTAAGGTTGGTTACTGAGGCCTCAACATAAGCAGAACGGTTTTATACACTTGCGAGTGTACATATATTTATAAACGAAAATCTTGTGGTCTATTAATATATTGAAATGATTGTTATGATAAACCTATGAACTCACCAACCTTTTGGTTGACACTTTAAAGCATGTTTATTCTCAGGTATTAAAGAAATCTTCCGCTGTGCATTAGCTCATTTTAAGGATATTACTTGGAGTCATTCATGGCATATTTTGAAAGACGTTGCATTCGAGTCATTGAGTTCATCAAGATTATTTTTAAGTCAATTATAGTTGGATGTATTATGAAATGGTATGCATGCCGTCAACTTTCGTTGTAAAGAAAGTTTGTCTTTTAAAAACGAATGTAATGTTTGTAAAATGTATCATATAGAGGTCAAATACCTCACGATGTAATCAACTATTATGAATCGTTTATAATGTATATGAACGGGTCATTTCAGTTGGTATCAGAGCGGTGGTCTTAGCAAACCAGGTCTGCATTAGTGTGTCTAACTGATAGTCATTAGGATGCATTAGTGAGTCGGACTTCGACCGTGTCTGCATGTCAAAAGTTTTGCTCATCATTCTTGTCAGAAATTACTTGCTTATCATTCTTAGTCTAGACACATCTTATTGCATTGATTGCATGAATAGTGTATAGACAAAATTCATATCTTAGCGTATCTGCTAATTCATATCTTAACGTATCTGTTACTGTAAATTTTGCCTGACATATTCCGTAAATTCCTCCGTAATCTACGAAATCTTTTGCGCTATATATATAGATATTCTATGTAATTAGAATACCACCCGATAGCCGAAAAATCATTTCATATCGAAAAATCCTTTATTCAATCGAACGAAATGGAATTCGTCATTAGTTCAAGTCCCTCGAATTCCGATATGGAATCCCACTCAAGCTCCGAAAGCAGTGTGACCAGAATGGATCAACCAATTAGCCATCATCTATTCTGGATGAATTGGGGATAGGTTCGTAGCCTCCTCAATAATTGGAGACAAGAAGAAGGTGATCCCTTCCATCCACCACATTGCCCTCTTGGCGATGAACCTGAAGCACTTACCGGCGAACTGGTCTGAAACACCATTTGCTCTCTCATTTTCAGAGTATCTCGTCATGATTATATACTACATCAAATTCTAGATTTTATTTATCCGCTCGTCCGAACCGACAATCACCCCTGTGTAACAGAAGAAGTCAACGCGTTTCGCGCTCGAGTAGTGGCTTTAGAGAATATGGTGCAAGGGTTACAAACACCAACAAATAACGAAGTATTAATTCATAATTTCAATTTTATTGAATAAATACTCCGTAGAAGTTATGTAATTTCTAAAGTCTTTAGGGATTATTCAGTTCTAGTTTCAACCGTAAATCAAATGAGTTTAATTTAATATTAACTCATTAAATCTATGTTACATCTGAAGAAAATATGCACATATATATTTTCATAAAGACTGTAATAAAATTCTGTTGTATAAAATATTAATTGTGAAAAAAAAAATTTTAACGGGTAGGTAATACCCGAGAGATATATAAATTCACAATTAATATGTTACATTTTTCGAATCTGATTAAGCAAATCATCAACTATACTCCCAAAATCTCACAACAATATACATTCTTGTATAGTAATCAAAACAACCATTCTCACCCAAATTTGATTACGCATTCTGATTTTGACAAATCAAAATCCAAGTCATGATTTAACAGAAGACATCACTCTTAGATTCCTACATCTTTCAAAGCTATACTTTGACTTCAAAACTGTGTTAGAACATCATATGTATATTAACGATTACAAACTGTGTTCAAACTCTCCGAAGTTTTCGAAGACACTTCAAACAATGAACAATCGAGATGATGATCCAACCACATATTACCCACATTTATGTACAAAAAAAAAAGCTCTCGAAGCCAAAGTTATAGTTCAACGCGTATCCGTGTCAGACCCTTTGGCATTTATTAGCTAAAATGACTTTTCAATTCTTTTTCAAAGTAGACAGTTTTGTCACAGCTCCAGCAAGTCAACTTCGACTTTTCAGTCGAACTAGTCTTATTATAACCTCGATAGATACGTTGTCCTTTCGCCAACGTTACCGGGGAATCGTTTATATTCACCACATTAGCAATAAACTTACCAACAACTTCACTGATCTTTGACTTTCCAAAAAAAAAAAAAAATCATTATAATTATCGAAACCCTATCATATATTTATTCGTACCTTATAACAAGAATTGCCATACCAATTATTGAGAATCAGCAATCAGTATTTTGAAACCTCGCAGCATGTCTACATCAACAATTACATATACACACAACGTCTACCTCCAAGACTTACATTCTTTGAATGAGAAATTTCTGAAAAACACCCTAAACTACGAACCAGTTCTCGAAATTTTGAAAAATGCTGATGAAGCAACAAAAACTGTAAACGACCTTAACAGTAAAAAGTTGGATTATAAAGGATAGTATATTGGCAAAGCTCAGAAAAAGAGAAGCTTTAGAACTGGAAAACGGATTGAGCAAAGTATGAAGGAGGCTGTGGACAAATCATAAAGGCTGAACCTGCCTTCAAAGGATCCAAATGATTCATTACTTGCTGAAGTCATTAACGAATACCTTGCTCCTAACTCTAAACCCCTGCTGACAATATCCTTCATCATCCTCTGATATTAGACATTCTAAGATATCATCGTATCTTTCATTATAAATATCATCCATACTTCTGAAGATATTTTTATAATTATTCTTATCTGAAATCATTTACCTCTTCGCGCTATCTGTATTATATCATAAAGGAAACTATTTTAGTTTCTAAATTCTGAAACATTCGAGTTTAAAATAGGAATATTCTTGAAGAAGTGTTGGGAGCTGAAGCATGAGTTAGTATAATATAATGACACTTGATCAACGTGATAATATTACAGTAATTCATGCTGAGTTTCTAAATGGAACATGATGATTCACAGATCATAACGTCATCATGTGCTATGTTACACGAATCTTGTATTCTATTTAATCTCTAAAAATATCAAGAATATATTTTCTTGATGATTCGGTCTTTTCAGGGTATTTTGGTAAATTAACAAATCAAGATCGTGTCATTACAATTTCCTTCCTAGAGCATTAACAATGTTCATTCCGAAATTTATATCTGCGAATTCTGGACCATTACAAGCGGTGCTTAATCGCAAGAAGAAGAAACGAAAGGACAAAGCACCGAACTAGAAATGGGAGTATAAATCATAGCAAATAGAAGAGAGCATTAACTGTGGATGACAATGATTATAGAAGAAGCAAGGACTTTGAAATATAAGGGAAGATATAAAACCCAACAACAACCCAGAAATCACAAACCGTATATATCAATGCATATAGCAATATAAAGACACGGGAGAACTAAAAACACTATAAAACCAAGAGTATAGTAGAAGTAAATAGATTCTTCCAGAGGCAGATGAAAAAGAAGAATGACAGATATGAAAGTGAGGAGTATATCGAGAATCAGTACTGGATGAAGCATATTGACAAATACTTTAAAATATGAGTTGAGGGAGAAAGAATAGAAGGTGTGAGTTGTAAGGAAACGAAGGAGGTGGATTTATAGTGAAATACCCGACAGAGAAATCAAGATGGATTATCGTATTAATTCGAAGAGAATCATAATCTCCTTAATCACCGAAGCATCAAATCCAACATAGATTACAAAGATTTTCTTTAAATTCGGAGATCAATTGTGATGACGTCAAAAGATATGACGAATCACTATAATCTTATTTCCTTCATTTACGATAACTTCCCTCATACGCTTCGAGTAATCGAATTATTTTATCCATACTTCTTAGACATGATAAAACTTTATAATCGTCATAATAACATTCTCATTGTTAGTCATGACGACCTCTATCAAATTTCGGGGACGAAATTTCTTTAACGGGTAGGTACTGTGACGACCCAGAAATTTCCGACTAAATTTAAACTTTATCTTTATATTATTCTGACACGATAAGCAATGTTTGTTAAGTTAAATCTCAAGGATTTTAAACTATGTTTATACATTCATTTAAACCTCGACCAAATTCCAATGATTCACGAACCATTAAATGAACATATATGAATATGTATGTATATGTGTATATATTATAAATTGAAAATGTCAAAAAAAGTATTTAAACGTATAATGCTTTACATGAACGTATTTGTTTCAATATGATTATCGACGAAATTAAAAAATATATATTAAATGCTTGAATTATCAGAAACATTGAATTATGATTACAAGTCTCTGTTGAGAGGTCCACTATGATTGAGAAAATCTATTCCTTTTAACGATATTTGGAATAATTTGTAAAGCTATTTATAAATAAAAACAAAAAGTGTCATTTACGAAAGTTAGACAAAAGTTAGTGGAGAATTGGTTTCCATAATATTCTATTAATCTATTTTCAAACATACAAAAACGTTTTCAGTTTAAAAAGAACTTTATTATTAAAAAATATATAACTTTTATAAATATCTAGAATCACTTTTGACAACTCATTACTTAACCAGTATAATAAATATAATGATATTTATATTTTATTTTATTAAATATATATAATGATTTAAATTAATATTATATATATTTATACGCGTATTATACATACATAGTTTTTATACTTTTACTATACTTTAACTTTACCTTTACTTTACTTTTACTTTACTTTAACTTTAATAATTCATACTTTAATAATTCACTTTAATAATTCATACTTTAATAATTCACTTTAATAATTCATACTTTAATAATTCACTTTAATAATTCATACTTTAATAATTCACTTTAATAATTCATACTTTAATAATTCACTTTAATAATTCAAAAATCTATTATAAATAGAATTCAATAGGTTTCATTATTTCATAGAAACTTGAAAATATATTTCTCTAAACTCTCTCAATCGATTTACATATATATATATATATATATATATATATATATATATATATATATATATATATATATATATATATATATTTGCTCTGTATTATTTCAAGATATTATTAGTATACATAAAATATTACGACGGAGTGATGTCCGAGTGATTTCAAAATAGTTTTTTGAATGAGTCGAAGCTAAGGAAATTATGGGTTATAGCTATGGAGGTGATGGGTATGGTTCATGGGTATGCTCGTGAGGTCAATCTAGTGTTTATCATCTCCGTTGCGTCTACGTACTTTCCTGCAATATTAAATCTCAATATTGATACGTTCGTGAATCCGAGGCCAACCTTGCACTTGTTAAATGACGTTATATGTATTTTTACTACGAAATACAGTATGGTGAGTTTCATTTGCTCCCTTTTTAATTGCTTTTGCAGTATATATTTTTGGGCTGAGAATACATGCGCTGCTTTTATAAATGCTTTACGAAATAGAGACAAGTGATCAAAAATGATAATTCTGCACATTGATGTGCTAGGTAATTTAGTTACATGTTATAAGAGCATGTGAGCGCGAATCCTAAAGATAGATCTATCGGGCTTAACACCCCCATCCTGTAGACTGCACTAGACATAAGAGCTAGTAGGCGGATGTTTAGTACTTCGAGGATTATTTATACACTTGCGAGTGTACGTATCCATCTTTGCGAAGATGACTTATTATATTATTGTTAAGGTTGGTTACTGAGGCCTCAACATAAGCAGAACGGTTTTATACACTTGCGAGTGTACATATATTTATAAACGGAAATCTTGTGGTCTATTAATATATTGAAATGATTGTTATGATAAACCTATGAACTCACCAACCTTTTGGTTGACACTTTAAAGCATGTTTATTCTCAGGTATTAAACAAATCTTCCGCTGTGCATTAGCTCATTTTAAGGATATTACTTGGAGTCATTCATGGCATATTTTGAAAGACGTTGCATTCGAGTCATTGAGTTCATCAAGATTATTTTTAAGTCAATTATAGTTGGATGTATTATGAAATGGTATGCATGCCGTCAACTTTTGTTGTAAAGAAAGTTTGTCTTTTAAAAACGAATGTAATGTTTGTAAAATGTATCATATAGAGGTCAAATACCTCGCGATGTAATCAACTATTATGAATCGTTTATAATGTATATGAACGGGTCATTTCACCACTCGGGATAGTAGCGCTAGCATTTAACGAGTGTTTAATACTTCGTAAACATACGCACTCGCCAAGTGTACTTTCAGGGGGTATTTTAAACGTTAAGTTAGTTACCAAGTGCCCACGGTTAACATATACTTTATCATACTATTTTGAAACGATCTTTGTAGCACTCAAATCTCGTGGCCTACCTTACATACTGTTATACTTAAACTATAGCTCACCAACCGTTGTGTTGACGTTTTTAAGCATGTATTTCTCAGGTGCTTGAGGTTGCTTCCGTTGTGTACTAGTCGTGCTGTAGAACCCGCTGCTTAGAGTTGTCCACGCATGAACTACTTTACTTTGCATTCAAACATTCGTACTTTTGAACTATGACTTGTAATGACCATTGTGGTCACGTACACTTATTATTTGCTTCTACTTAGTGAAGCATGCTTTTGAAATGTAAAACATTTGATGTCGGTTATGACATCACCTTTTTATCGCGAATGCAATTTCTTTAATTACAGCATATAGTACTTAACCTTGTAATGATCCTGTTGTTGATGATTCGTACACGATGGTTTTGTACGGGGCATCACACGTCATGTATGAAATGAATGCATTTAGTGTGTTAGCAGATGATGATGATGCCATTTTGATTTTATGAGTAGGTATGGTAATGAATTCGAATTAAGCAAAGTAAGAAACGCTAAATTGAAGTTAGTGGGCATTGGATTCGATAAAGCTTGATTGCAAAGAAATTGATTGTGAAAATGTAAAGTTTGTTATGCGAATCCCTTTGTTAGGACCCCGAAGTTCTATAGTGTTAATGTGAAATATTCTTAAATGAAGGTTCCTTAGAAGAGGGCTATATAAGGAACCTAAGTAGTCATAATTAGATAGCCATTGCATTGTAAATGAGTTCTAGAAGCTGTGAAATGTAAATCTTATTGATTCTCTCTCATACCGAGTCTCCTTCACTCTTACCGAATCTCATTCTAACTTGTCTTTTCTTCTAATCTCAACATGATCTGACCTATCATTTGGTATCAGAGCTTCCAGGAAGTGATATTATATCACTAGATCGATCCAGAGATTTAAGATTACAGAATCTGAGCACTCTCGATATATTAAATCAGATTCGGTATATTCGAATCTGATAATCTGACATTCAGATTCTTGTGATAAGTTCAGTGAAGGTGTATTAGGTTGATTAGAAAGAGTTTCGATCATCATTACAGCTTTTTAACATCAATCATGAAGAATCAAGTTGATTTTTAGAGTTTGTGGCTAAAACTCTCGGTATTGATTAATTCTAGCTTGATTCTGTATTTTAGTAAAGGTTTGAGGTTTCAGTTGTGATCGTGAGGTGTTTAATCACATTTCTGACGGTTTAATTTCATCAATTCTTCAAGTTTTGAAGATTTGATCTACACTCGGTATCGTAACTGCCATATCGAATCTACTTCAAAGTTGTTAATTCTCATTAAGTGTTGCAGATTGTGGTGTGTTTGTGATTCTATCACATTCGGTTTAATCATACGCAGCTAGTTGGTGTGGTTTGAGAAAGGATTTGATTGAATTTCTAAGTTTTCATACTTAGACTCGGTATTATCAACTGCTACAGTTGACATTCGGTATCCAATACATTCAGTATCTTTAATATTTTGTGTGATACTAACTTGTTTCCTTGTGCAGCAAGGTTACCGAATCTAATTCAAAGAAATTGGATAGTGTTTGCATTCAAAATCATACAGAATTTGACTACCGAGTCAAATACCGAACCAGAGTCTCGGTATCACTTAATTCATTGGTTTTAAGTGTTCTAAGGCTTTAAATCTTGTGGTTACAAAATCTATGCAGAATCTGGGTGTGTTACTTGTGTTACTGATCAGTTTCTGATACAGAATCTGGTTTATCGAATATCTACCGAATCTGCTACAGTACCGAACCAGATACCGAATCTGACATTTTTGTTAGATTATTGTGATTTTTCATCCTAGGTTTGTGTAATACCGAATCTTTACCGAATCTACCTCAATTTCAAGATGTCTACTCAAGATACTTTGATCATTGGATCAGATTCCCGTCCTCCAGTGTTGTTTGATGGCAAGTACACTCAGTGGCTTCACCGTATCACTCAGTACATAGACTACAAGGGTGAGAAAGCAAAGTACATATGGGATTCTCTGAGAGATGGTCTAGTTGTGGATTATCATCCGGATACTGGTATGCCAATTTCAGTCTATAAACTTTCTGGTGATAAACGTGAGAGAGCTCAGGGTGACATAGAGGCAAAGAACATTGTTATGCAAGCTATCCCGTATGAGTTGTTTGAAAATGTTGATAGCCACAACACAGCAAAAGATATATGGGATGAGATCAAACGACAGCAAGAAGGTTATGACATGTCAAATGTTACTAAATTGCATAAGGCTCTGGGATTTTATGAAGATTTCAAGCAGGAACCCGAAGAACAACTCAAGGATACCTACCGTCGTTTCAATGGTGTCCTCAATGAGTTGAAAAGGTGCAAGATTATAAAAGTAAATGCTGAAGTCAACATGAAATTTCTCAAAAATCTCAATGTTGATTGGCTTCCTTATGGAAAAATTGTTCAATCTATCAAAGAGATTGATAAGATGACTATTCATGAGCTTGTTGGAGTTCTTATGCATTACCAACCTGAAGTGTCTAAACTTCAAGAAGGAAGGAAAGAGCCATCTCCAAGTGATCCTCTTGCTCTCATTGCCAAAAATAAGAGCAAATCATTTACGACTTCCAAAAGCTTGTCCAAGAAAGTGCTTGTTGAAGAATCAACTGATTTTGAAGAGTTGAATCTTTCTGATGTTGATGATTCTCACCTTAAATTAGTCAAGATGGTAGCCATGTTCACCAAATCCTTGAACAAACACAAGTTCAAAGGCAAATCAAGCAATCAACGCAAAAACTCATCTTCATCCTCCTACTACAAGAAACCTGATCAATCAAAACAACAACGTGCTGATGATTCCAAGAAGGATGATTCGAAGAAGGATGATTACATCTGTTTTAATTGTGACAAAGCTGGTCATTACTCTCGTGAGTGCAAGATGCCAAAGAAAAAGGATGCAGCTTACTACAAGAAGAAAATGTTGATGGCAAAGATTGTGGAAACATGAGGAGAGCTGAAACCGGTTGATGATACTTGGTTTAACTGGACTGATGATTCAGATTCAGAGGTGGAACATGCAAATGTTTGCAAGGTGACCAAGCTCATCAAAGCAAAGGAAGCAATGGAGAATTCTGACTCAACATCTGATGATGATGAGGTACAATCATCTGATATCTCACCTGATTTTATAAAAGTGCAAAATGACATGATGAAGAATCTGGTCTCAATGTCAAAAGAAGTTAAAGGTTTAAAATCTGAAAACAAGGTTTTGAAAGATAAAATCAAACTTTCTGAGACCAGACCATCTTCATCTAAATTACAATCGGAATTGAAAAGAGTGATTGTTCAACCCAGCTCTACGGAAACTGAGTTGGAAGATCTTAAAAAATCAATTCATCTGATTAAAGTCGAAAGGACAGATTATCGTCTAAAATCGGAATGACTTGCAGAAAAAGTTCAATTTTTAGAAAAAGATCTTTCCGATTTGAAAACTCAACATGAACCCACACTTTCAAAGCAAACAAGAAAATTATTCAATTGGAAAACACCATAATTGAAAAGAACACTGAAATTTCTTCATTGTCAAAAGAGTCTATTCAAATGAAAGCTCAACTTGCTCGATATGAGGAAAAACTCTATCGTATAGAGCAATATAAAGCTATCATTGATATGGAACTTTCAAAACAAACAATTTTCATGAATAGACCAAAAATGATTCATGGTGAAAAGTGGGGTTGAGTTATGAAGATCCTCAGATCTTAGATAATGCTTCCAAAAAGATTCCAAGATTATATCATTCTGATTACTTTCGAGCTGGTTTACCATCTCATTTTGTGCATACTTCTTATGCTGATTTTGATGATATTATTGTTAATCGCAAATCTAGGAAATACCATCAAATTAGCATAATGTATGAGAAAATCAATGCTAAAATGGGTAAATCAAATTCTGATTTCTTGAAGGAACTTGTTGAAACTGAAAAGAATATGCAATGTGAAAATTATATGCCTAAGTGTAGACTGGTTTATATCCCAACACTCATGCTAGAGAAATACATTTTAATGCTTGAGAATGAAGTGTTTAACAAACCTAGTTCTAGCATTATTGCTATAGATGAGGTGTTTGATGAACCAACTTTTGATGTGAAACCAATTCTACCGGCCTTACCTGCATGTTCTGATAATGTTTTCTGTGAAGACCTAGCACATGAACTAACTGTCTTCTTTCAGACAGGATCCCTAGGTCAAACTGATTTAGATGTAAAGGTAGAACATCGAGATGAACCAACTGTTGAAAATCTGATAGACTTTGATGCAACAATTGATCCTTTGAATGAATTTTACGCTAGCATACCTGCTTTACACATTTTGAGTCGTAAGGTAGATAGACCGGAAAAGGAAAATGTTGATTTGCAACTTAAGTGTCAATCATTATAACAAATGCTTGCTTTGTGTGATAAATTGTCTCCACTTCCTAAAAAAGAATGTACTTATGACTTTAAGGAAGGAGAAGTGATAGTTTCTACTGAGGAATTATGTCTTGAGATTAAAAGCTTAAAACAAAAGATAATTCAACTGAAACAAGCTAACACACTGAAGCAATCATCTTCTGTTAAAACCAATGTGTCTGAATGTGTTGGTGGGATTTCTAAGATGGGGAAGGGGACAACAACATCTAAGGATGCAAAACCCATTACTATTCTTAAAAACCCACTACGTTCTCAATTTAGTAAACGTGTTTCAAAAGTTGCACCTTCAATGCAATTTGTTGTCAAGAAAGTTCATTCTCAAAATGGTTCTATGTCAACTTAAAAGATTCCTATGATTCCAATGTTAAATAAATCAAAGGAGAGTCTTTTAACAAGATCAGTTAAGTCTGAACAACACACGAGTCCTAAACCTGATTTGAGTGAGTATGATGCAAAGGAACGTAAAATCAACTTGGAAATTTTGTAAAATCAATCATCTCATATATCAACTGAAAAGTTTAGACGTCTAACTAACAGAGGTGTTTTCCGTGTCACAGGTTATAATTCAAATTTGACTTACAAGTCTGTATAGGTTCCTAAGTCCATGACTAATAAAGTAGCAAACAAACCAACGCAATCTGCTAGTCGAACTAGGAAATCATCACATGTTTTTCAATTTTTGTCTGTGAACAAAACATCTGCATGGAATAAGTTGTGTGTTAAGACTTCTGATAACGATGTAAAACTTGATATTGCGTATGATGCTTCATGTAATGTGGTTTTAAATGATGCTTTATTGTCTAAATTGCATGTTGTTTTACGTGATTATCTCATTGTTGATCCAAAGTTTGTTGTTGGTACTAACCGTAGAGGATCAAAGAAACTTTGGGTACCTAAACTCTAGGAAATTAACGTTTATAGGGTTTCGACATCTGTGTTTGGTATATCGATTCCGGTTGTTCTCGACACATGACGGGCGATAAATCCTTGCTTGTCAATTTCGTTGACAAATTCCTAGGAATGGTTACATTCGGAAATGATGAGATTGCAGCAATAACGAGTTATGGAGATTTTGTGAAAAATGGCATAACGATCAAACGGGTCTAATATGTTGAGGGTTTGGGGTGCAGTTTATTTAGTGTCAAACAATTTTGTGACGGATATCTCAAGGTTTTGTTTGAACGTCGTCAATGCTCGGTGCAATCCACCGATGGAAATGATCTCCTTGTTGGTAAACGTTGTGCTTCACTTTATACTATTGACCTCAATGATGCACCATCACATGAAACCATGTGTTTGGCTACTCGTTCAACAAAGGAGAATTCATGGTTATGGCATCACCGGATGTCACACCTGAATTACAAGGGTATTAATCGATTAGTCTTTAAAGACTTAGTTGATGGTATTCCAAGCTTTCAATATGATAAGCATCATGTGTGTCCATCATGTGCGATGGGTAAGCTGAAACGGACTTATCATCCGCTTAAGCAAAACCCCAGTACTTTATCGTCCTTGCAATTATTGCATATGGACTTATGTAGACCCATGAGGATTTCTAGCCTTGGGGGCCGAAAACATGTGCTTGTCATTGTTGATGACTATACCCGATTTACATGGATTTTCCTTCTGCGGACTAAGTCTGAAAACCCCGCCATTGTCATTGAGTTCATTAAAAAGACTCAATGCTCTTTTAACAAACATGTTAAGAGTATTCGAACTGATAGTGGGACGGAATTTAAGAATGACCTTCTTGATAGTTATTTGAAAGACCAAGGCATTGAACATCAGTTCTCTACTGCACGAACCCTACAACAGAATGGAGTAGTCGAACGACTTAATCGTACGTTGTGCGAGGTAGCTCGAACAATGCTTGCTTACTCCAAACAACCTCCAAAAATGTGGGGCGAGGCCATTTCCACTGCATGTTATACCTAAAATCGCTGCATCATTAATAAACGTTTTGATAAAACTCCTTATGAGTTACTATATGGTAGACACCTGAATGTCAAATATTTCCGTGTCTTTGGTTGTATATGCTATGTGCTTACTGATTTTGACGATCTCGGAAAGTTTGATCCTCATGGCGATCAGGCCATATTTCTCGGTTATTCTTAGAACAAAGTTGCCTATCGTGTCTATCACAAACGGACAAAGACGATCAAGGAAAGCATTAATGTAAGGTTCAATGAGTTATCGGGAATGGCTTTTGAACAACTCGATTCAGAACCCGATCCTAACCTGGCTACTACTTCTTCCGTGCAAAATTCAATTTTCTTGAAGAAGGGTGTTCCTACAGTAACAACAGAGGAACTGGATATCTTGTTTGATAGTTTCTATGCTCCTCAACGGAATTCAAATGTTCAAGCCGTACCGGTCACACCATCACAGTCAACTAATGTGGAGACTCAATCAAGTCTTTTTGATGAAGATACAACACCAACTGATTCACCTGTTGCTTCTTCATCCTCCCTCTCACCTCCTATTTCTGATAATCTTGAACCAATTCAAGATTCGTCCGTTGATACAACTCCAGTTGTTTCTCCAGATACTCAAATGAATCCATTAGAAAGTGTTACATCAGCTCAAGCGGATCAAGGCTCAACGTCAACAACGGTTTATGTTTCCATGCATACCACTGATGTACAACCATTTCCACATAACAACCAATGGACTAAAAGTCATCTAAAAGAGCTTATTATTGGTGATGCATCTGCTCCAGTCTCAACTCGAAGGGCTACTTGGAATATGTGTCTATACACTACCTTTCTTAGTAAGATTGAATCAACAATGGTTGCTCAAGCTTTACTAGATCCGAACTGGGTGGTTGCAATACAAGAAGAGATCAATCAATTTGAACGGTTAAAAGTATGGCGATTAGTTCCAAGACCAACGGATCAACGACCAATAGGGGTTAAGTGGATTTTTAAGAACAAAAAGGATTATGATGGAATTGTGGTTCGAAACAAGGCACGTCTTGTGGCCAAGGGATATCGACAATAAGAGGGTATTGATTATGATGAAATGTTTGCTCCGGTTGCTAGGATTGAGGCTATTCATCTTTTCCTTGCATTTGCTTCTCATATGAAGTTCACAGTGTTTCAAATGGATATCAAAACTGCTTTTCTGAACGGTCATCTTCAAGAGGAAGTTTATGTTGATCAACTAGAAGGCTTTGTCGATCCCATTCATCCAAACTACGTCTATTACTTGGAGAAAGCTTTGTATGGTCTAAAGCAAGCACCGTGTGCATGGTACGAGACCTTAACAAAGTATTTATTGGATAATGGCTTCTCTCGTGGAACGATTGATACAACGCTATTCATCCGTAAAAACCACGGTCACATTCTCTTGGTTCAAATTTACGTTGATGATATTATTTTTGGTTCCACGTCCCCAGCCTTATGCAAAGAATTTGGTAACCTTATGGCCAACAAATTCGAAATGAGCATGCTTGACCAGCTTAATTTCTTCTTGGGGTTACAAGTAAAATAATTACCAAACGGGATTTTTATCAGTCAACCAAAGTATATCAATGATATGCTAAAATGTTTTAAAATGACTTCTTTAAAACCAATGACAACCCCAATGAGGACTTTACTGGATGCTGATGCTAATGGGGAACCCTTTGACATTACGCTTTATCGAAGCATGGTTGGTTCTTTAATGTATCTGACTGCAAGTAGACCAGATATTACACTTGCTGTAACTGTCTGTGCCCGCTTTCAGTCGAACCCTAAGAAATCTCACTCCAAAGCGGTTGTTAGGATTTTCCAGTACCTTAAAGGTACACCTAACCTTGGAATCTGGTATCCTCATGGATCCGATTTCAATCTCACTGCTTATACTGATGTGGATCATGGCGGTTGCCATGTTGATAGAAAGAGCACATTTGGATCAATTCAGATGTTGGGGAATAGGCTAGTTGGTTGGTTATCCAAAAAGCAGAACTGTGTGTCTTTATCAACAGCTGAGTCTGAGTATATTGCTGCAGCTCATTGTTGTTCACAAGTTTTGTGGATGTAACTCAACTTTTGGACTATGGCTTTAAGATTTCTAAGACCCCAATTTACTGTGATTCACAAAATGCAATTGTAATTACAAGCAACCCGGTCCAGCATTCTAAGACTAAACACATAGATATCCGTTATCATTTCATTAAGGACCATGTAGAAAAAGGGGATGTAGAGTTATACTTTGTGCCTACCAAAGTGCAATTAGCTGATATGTTCACTAAGCCCATAGATGAACTTAGGCTAAAGTTCATAATCAAAGAGATTGGCATGGTGGAATATAGTGTTTGACATTCCTTAGATCTTTTGGGACTTCTAATTGAGATCATGTGCTTAGGGGGAGTAGATACTTTCTAGGGGGAGCAACTGATTTCTTCTGATTTAGATAACATCTTTCAAGGGGGAGCCTTTAGATTTATGTTAACTTCCTGGGTTTATCTTTCAATGGTTACGAAAGGGGGAGGTAACTCATTGATATCATACTTCAAGGGGGAGTTAATTCATTTTATTGAGAACATATCAAAATGGTGATTTACTTTCTGTATATCATATTTTGAGGGGGAGAAAATGGCAGAATATGAAAAGAAAAATTGATTTTCAAAAGTGAATTTCATAAACTCTTTATTTTATATCTGAAATAATTCACTAAGGCTTGTATACATGTCAGTATGCAACCCATTTTACCAATTGGTATCACTGAAGATTTGTACTTTGTACATAATTCAAAGTTTTTCTAAGTACAAATCTTGTTTCGAGAAAATACATAAAAAAATTGAAAAGTTAAAATCCAAAAAGATTTGAATTTTACTGAATAAATTTTATTTTTAGCATTATACAGAATCTGACAACCAATTGCATAGATTCGGTAAGTTCAAAATTTTCAAAAAATTGTTTCAGAAATATTTTTCATTAAAAATGTGATAATCGTGAATAATTTTTGATAAAGATTTGTCAAAATTTGAAGTGAATTTGTTTAAATCTGAAAAATAGAGTGCATTCGATAAATAAGGCCCATTCGGTAAAGCCCATGTTTTCAAAATCTTTCGGTATCTATAAATAGGAGGGTCAAAGTCAAACTTTCTCTCACTTTGAGTTAATTGCATACCGAATCTGATTAATCTTACCGAGTCTGCCTAATCTACCGAGTCTCGTCTTCTGTATCTTCAAATTCTTGGTAATTCTTTGTTTTAATTGAATCTAAGATACACATATTATAGATCTGAGATAATTGAACACTTATAAACAAGAAAAGATTGCAAATAACAAGATTGTGACACTTAATTTTGAAAAGTGTTGATTATACCGAATCTGAGTCAAGTTTCTTAATTCTTAGATTAAACTCTTATGATTTGGTTAATTAACATGAAATCTTGTCAAATCTATGTTAAATTAGTTGATCTATCAATTTACCGAGTCTGATTACATGTTTAATTGAGTATTTGATGGATTCTGTACATACCGAATGTGTTCTTGATACAGTATCGAGTCTGTTCAAATGTTTAACATGTTTTCCTGATTTATTTGAGTTGTTGATTGATTGTGATTATGTTTTTGCATGATATAAGACTGAATATGCATGTTTGGGTGATTATGGGTAATTTTTGAAGATACCGAATCTGTTCTTGGCATGATACCGAGTCTGTAATTTGGTACTTTAAAATAATGTGATTTTCAACATTGAAACACTTAACATGTTTTATCTAAGTCTTTGAATTGAAAACTCAAGCTTATTTAGTTACCGAATCTGAAGTTTTCATGAATACCGAATCTGCTTGAATTGTGCTTAAAATTGACTAAGTGTTGTTCTAATTCTTTGTATTTTATAATTGACTTTACATGATGATTGTGTATTGTGATGAGTATCATAAGAGTGTCATGTTTGTCAATTGCTTGTTCATATTGGAATAAATGGTTTTTATAACTCAGAGAATCCATAAAAATTATAAAATCTGGAAAATACAAAGGATTTCAAAGGAAATAAGAATAAAGATATGTGTTTTATGATAACATCTTGTGGTCTTCTATTTCTTATTTATACAGCTAAATGGCGAACAATCACTTCATCAACTCTGAAACCAACATTCTCTGCAACTACTGGACTGCAATTCTAGAGAGGCATACATTATGGCCTGCTCTGAGCTCTACTGCCAGTGTGGCTGTGACAGATCTAGAGCTTCTGAACAGAACAATTAGGTTTGTGGAAGCTACATAACCTACTGCTGCTAATCCAGAGGGAGAATGTAGTGACCCGTCCTAATCCACCTGGACGAAGTCTTCAACAGCTGGTCCCATTGCGAGGTACTGACCTCTATATGCCATGAACAACTCCATGTAATATCTTTAAAATGAGCAAATGCATAGCAGAAGATTTCTTTAATACCTGAGAATAAACATGCTTAAAAGTGTCAACCAAAAGGTTGGTGAGTTCATTAGTTTATCATAAACATTCTTTTCCATCATTTTAATAAACCACAAGATTTCAAATATAAGTAATCATACACTCGCAAGTGTAAAAATCATTCATACGAATTTCATACTTTCAAACACCTGGTAACTGACATTAACAAATGCATATAGAATATCCCCCACATACAAGTGCTTTGCACTTAGTATGCTCACAGCATACAAATAGGCCATCCCTTTTAAAAATGACGGTTGTATACACCTTACAATAGGTCATAGCTTTTAAAGATGGCGGTTGTATACTAAAAGTCGAAGTACTAAAGCAGTTCAAATTCTCTGACTGGGGCTTGTCAAGGCCCATAGATCTATCTTTAGGATTCACGTCAATTAGTGGCAATTATAATAAACACTAATTCTTAGGTTACCAGCAAAAAGAGGTGATATCCGGTGTACTCATATCTTGGTGGCAATTATAATAAACACCAATTCAATCGTAGAATGTTTTTATGTACTTGTGTCTATTTCGTCAAACATTTATTAAAACAGCGCATGTATTCTCAGTCCCAAAAATATATATTGCAAAAGTATTTAAAAAGGGAGCAAATGAAACTCACGATACGATATTTTGTAGTAAAAATATTCATACGGCGAAACTGAACAATGCAGGGTTGGCCTCGGATTCACGAACCTATATCATTTGTATATATATTAAAACATATAATCGTAGTTGAACAAATTTTTATATTATATCTTAAATTATATATTATATATATTTAATTTATGTATATATTCAAAATGATTACTATATATATAATTATATAGTTATATTAATATATATATATATATATATATATATATATATATATATATATATATATATATATATATATATATATATATATATATATATATATATCTGATTAGTATTATTTTAAAAATACCTAACTTGTTATTTATGAATATTTATATAAAAATTGTTAATATGATTAATACATACTTATAACCTTAATAATATCTTTAAAACATTTATTTTCATAATAATTTTAATGTTAATAATATTGATAATACTAATAATAATAATACTGATAGTTTTAGTGATAATAAAATGATAATTTATAATAATATTAATAATACTTATAAAATACTAATGATAATAATGTTTCTAATATTCATAAATATAAATATGATATTAGTAATAATAATAATTATAATACTAACAATAACAATAATTATAATAATAATAATGATGATAATAATAATAATAATAATAATAATAATAATAATAATAATAATAATAATAATAATAATAATAATAATAATAATAATAATAATAATAATAATAATAATAAGAAAACTACCTCACAAAGAGAGTTAAAAAAAAATAGCCGCCCTTGCCCGAGCTCGAACCCACGACCTCCCGCTCACCCGAAAACACACCCAACCATTTGACCAATTTAGTTTTTATGGGATAATACCATATCCAAATATATTTAACTCGTTTCTGTTTCATCTCGACCCAACAAGAAACCAAAATTCGGCCCAACTAAGAAATGCAAGTTATAACTCGGCCCAGCATTCCTACGGCCCAAAAGCAACAATACGAGCCCATCTAGTAATTAATGGCCCAATATCAGAAAAAAGACACGGCCTAAGTATAGATTAAATGTCCAGCTCGATAAATTAAATTGGATGTTTGCTGTAATCCTTTAATCACGTCCCCACTATCATTATCAATATCAACTTGTCTACATCATCTATATCATCATGCCAAAAAGTATTCATCATTTTCACGTAGCATTAGCAGAAAACCGGAAAAAAAACCAACAGCTCAACATGTAATTGATGGTGATTGATGGGTGACAGTTCACAGGAAAAAAATAGAAAAAAACAGCTGAAACAGTGGCGATGTTGTTTGGTTTGAGTTCGTAAAAAAAATAGATAAAACTTGGTGGTGTTGGTGTTCGAAACAGGTAGAAAATAGGAGGTGTAGCAGCGTTGCAGTAGTAAAAAAAATATATGTTTTAGTGGTTTATAGCAGTAACAGGAACAGTGGGTTGGCTTGATCGAAAAATAGAGTGAGTAACAACAGGTTTTGTGGGTTTGTTATTGGATGGGTTTTCAAATAATAGAAAAACAAAAAAGTAACAGGTTGTGGTGGTATCCTATTGTGGGTTACAACTGAAACAGAAACAGAAATAACTAGATGAATTTTAGCAGGTTCGAAGCAGGTTGCAGGACTGTGTGAGCTGTAACGGTTCATGATGGTCTTCATGGATAAGGGTGGTTTATGGTTGGTGTTGAATTGGTGTGACCGGAGACAGAAAAAAAAATCAAGCGTAGCAGTGGCATTTTAGTTGAGTGGTGGTGTTTGGGGTTTGGTCTTGGTTGCAATAGTAAGCATCAACAACAAAAGCAATTTAATGGGTTTTTGGGTGGCGTTTGAACAGAAACAAAATAAAGTAAAAAACATACGCGTAATAGCCTCAGTTTGAATCGATCAAAATTGCAGTAACGTGATAGTGAGGGTGGTTCTTAAAATGGTTTAATGATGATGTTGAAGGTGGTGTTTAAATGGGTGATACGATAAGGTGGTAACGAGTGTGGTTGTTTCTGGTTCCAAAACAGAAAACGATAGCAGTGATGGTGGTTGATATGGGTGGTGAAGTGTGGTGGCGAGCAGGAGAGTTCTTCATGTATGTGTGTGTAATATGTTTGCATTTGCATATGTATATAATATGTGTAAAATGGAGCTGGTGCAAAGAATCAAATACAAACACTAAGACACAAATATAAATAAAGGGAAACAGTAAATTAATCATACTCCTGTCTATAATACATCTATTTGTATATATATAAGTAATATGTTAGTTGATAGTGGGGATCATTGGAAAAAGAACACAGTGCCAAATAGTAATCTCAATTGTAAATCACGGATGCATCGTACATATTTAATATATATATATATATATATATATATATATATATATATATATATATATATATATATATATATATATATATATATATACCTATATATATATACATATATATATATATATATATATATATATATATATATATATATATATATATATATATGTATATGTATACATATACATATGTATATATATATATATATGTATACGTATACATATGTATATGTATACGTATACATATACATATGTATACATATACATATACATATGTATACGTATACATATACATATGTATATGTATATATATATATGTATACGTATATATATATATATATATATATATATATATATATATATTTCAATTGAATGAAACGTGCAAGGATTTTTAGCCGCCTGAATTATTGTTGTAACTATTCCTTCACGGACTGGATTTCGTGCTCCTTTGATAATCAATTGTGGATAAAAGTCTTTGGAAAAGATCCCAAAATTTTATATCAAGTTTCTTTAATTATTTCAGTCATTAATATGTTAAAATGTACCTTAACTAATTAAAATTTATTAAATAAAATTTAAATCACTAAGCGCTCTTGATTTTAGGAAAAAATTTAAAAAGTGTTAAAATTTAATAATTAGATCCTAAATACATTTCTAATAAGTCTATAATTTATATCACTCATTTTCGAATCACCGTTTATTTTTTAAAATCATATAAGTTTGAATTTAGACTTGTCTAATATCAATCGGATCATCAAACGAGTATTACAATCATTTAATATTTATTTTTAATATACTTTATTTATATATAGATATGTTTTAAGTAATAATTATTATAATGTCCTATTTTTATTTTATTTTACTTAATTAAATTTTAATAGCAATACATATAATATTTCAAATTATATTTTCAATTACCATGTATATATATACACACATATCTATTTACAATTAATTGTTCGTTAATCGTCAAAACTGGTCGATGTTAAATGAATATATGAAACAGTTCAAATTTTTTGAGACTCAACCAAACAGACTTTACTTATTGTGTCAAAAATACTAAATCGTATCGAGACTTTGATTTAAAATTAGTTGAAATTTTTCGGGTCGTCACAGTACCTACCCGTTAAAGAAATTTTGTCCCGAAATTTGATCGAGGTGGTCATGGATAACAATAAGAATGTTTTCATGACGAATATGAGTTGATAAATAGAGTTTTATCATCATTGAGTAATATGGATAAAACAATTCGATTATTCGAAGAGTACGAATGAAGCTATCACAAAAGAGTGAGATGAAGAAATAAAGATTCGTCTTAACTTTTGACGTAGTCATGGTTATTCTTTCGGGATTCAAGGAATTTTAAAGACAATCCTTGAAATCTATATAAGATCTGGTTCTTCGGTAAATAAGAAAATTAGGATCTCTTTAATTAAATGGGGTAATCTGCATTGATTGCTTCGTCTGATATTTCACTATAAATTTTACCTCTTCCATTCCATTTTCTTCACCGCTTCTATACTTTTCTTCCTCAATTCATACTTCTAAAAATTTAGGAAATGCTCCATCCTGTTCTTATTCTTGATATTTTCCTGACTATCGTATCTGTCATTTTTTTTACCTACCACCAGAGGAATCCATTTACTTCTACTATTACCTTGAGGTTAAAATATTCCTAATTCTCCCGTGTCTTTATATTGCTATACGCATTGATATACACGGTTTGTAATTTCTGTGCTGTTATCGGGCTTTATATTTTCCCTAATATTTTAGAGTTCCATGCTTTTGTTACCTCTTCCCAACTTTAAGTAAAGCGAATAATGATCCAAAATTCATATATATGAAGTTTCGAATGATTATAATATATTAAGTAGAAAGGAAAGGTAATAGCACGATTTGATTTGTCAAATTACCAGAATGAATCACTGAGCATAGAACTATCAAGAATATATTTTCTTGATATGTTCGGAGGTTAAGTAGAATGAAAGAGTTATGTAACATGGTACATGTTGAGGGTATGATCTATAAACCATCATCACATTCCATTAGAATTTTCAGCATGACTTACTGTAATATACTCACGTTGGCCAAGCGTCATTATATTATACTAACTCATGATTCAATTCCCCACACTTCTCCAAAAACATTCATATTTTAGATTTGAATTTTTCAGAATTTAGAAACTAAAACAGTTTCTTTTATGATGTAACACAGATAGCTCGAAGAGAAATAATTTCGGATAATGATAGTTATGAAGAAATCTTCAGAAACATCGAAGATATTTATAATGAAAGATATGATGATATCTTAGAATATCTAAGATCAGAGGATGATGAAGAATATTGTCTGCAAGGGTTTAGAGTAAGGAGCAAGGTATTCGCTAAAGACTTCAGCAGACACTGAATCATTTGGATTCTTTGAAGGTAAATTTAGTCTTTGTGATTTGTCCACAGCCTCCTTCATGGTTTGCTCAATCCGTTTTCCAGTTCCAAACCTTCTCTTTTTCTGAGCTTTGCCAACACACTATTCTTTATCATCAAACTTTTGACTGTTATGGTTGTCTACAGTTTCTGTTGCTTCATTCAGCTTTTTCAAAATTCAGTGTATTGATTCGTAGACTGTGTGTTTTTCAGAATTGAAGATCATAATTTTAGGAGATAAATTTTATATGTATACATATAACTGTTGCTGTAGAATTGCTGCGAGATTCGAAATAATGATTGATGATTCCCGGTAGTTGGTATGGCAATTATTGTTACAAAATACGGATGAGCACATGATAGGGTTTCGATAACTATAATGATTTTTCGGAGAGTCAAATATCAATAAAGTTGCTGGTTTTACTGCTAATGTGGTGGGATATAAAAGGTTATCCGGTAACGATGATGAAGGGGTAAACGTTATAATAAGGCTTATTCGAATGAAAAATTGAAGTTAATTTGCTGGAGCTGTGACAAAACTGTCTACTTTGAAAAAAATTGAAAAAGTTACTTTTGGTAATAATAATGTCAAGGGGTCTAGCACAGATCTATGTTAAGCTTTTACTTAGGTTTTGAGTGTTCTCCAGGTGCATGATTATTGCCTAAATCTTTCTTCTTGTAGATAACGCGTGGTTGGTTCATCCTCCTGATGGTTCATTATTTGAAGTGTCTTCAGGAATTTTAAAGGGTTTAAATGCAGATTGTCATTGTCAATATCCAAATGATGAAATCGTCGTGAATCTTGAATGATTCGAATATCTTTCTGAATGTTATGAATAAAAGTGATGTTCTAGCACAGTTTTGAAGTCAAAGTATAGCTTTGAAAAATGAAGGGATTTAAAAGTGATGTCACCGTTTAAGGTTTTGACTTGGATTCTGTTCTGTCAAAATCAGAATATGTAATCGGATTTTGATGCTAATGGTTGTTCTGATTTCTGTGAAAGAATGTATATCGTTGTGAAAGTTGTGAGTATAGTTGATGATTTACTGAATCAGAATCGAAGAATGTAACATATTAATAGTGAACTTAAATATTTCTCGGGCATTACCTACCCGTTAAAAATTTCACAAGTAATCTTTTGTACAAGAGAATTTTTATTACAGTCTTTATGAAAATATATGTATATTTTCTTCAGATGTAATACAGATTTAATGAGTTAATATTAAATTAAACTCATTTGATTTTTGGCTGGAACTAGAAATGAATAATCTCTAAAACTTTAGAAATTTCGTAATCTTCGTGGATTATTTCTTTTACGTAAATGAATTTATGAATCAATACTTCATTATTCATTTTTATTGATATTTCCTCGGTGAATGATGTTGGTGCTCGTGGAATTCTTGCGAACTTCGCAAAATATGAATGATGTTTTCTAGAAAGTTTCGAGTACATCGAAAATGATGGTGTAAAATCAAACATATAATTAAATAATACACTTGGTTTATTATGAAATGGAATTCATTGAGTTGAAACAGAGATTGTAGTTAACGATGGTTAAGTCGTTAATGAAGGATGTACAACATTGCATATTAGTAATATGAATTAACCGAGTAGTATCTACCCTTATTCAATTCATACACAATAGCTTAGTATAAAAAGATATATTATGGTTTCCAAAATTCATATATATATAATATATAAATTCTTTGGAAATAATGAGTTAATACTTCATAACTCGTTATTTCAATATATCCAATGGTGATTGTGGTGTATATCATCAGTGGTTATGTAGCTGGTGTAGTTTGTGATGTTACAGATATTGCTGGTGTTGGTGATACTGATAGTGATATTGGTGGTACTACCGGTGGCGCTTGTATAACAAGTCTAGCTTGTAAATCACGCACCATTCTTGTCTGGGTTTCTACTCTTCATTCTATCATTTCGGTCCACTCATCTGATTTATGGTTAAGGCTAGAATAGATAATCTCTAATGCTGTATTCTCGAGTTTTTTTAAAGTGGAAAAGAATGAGAAGGAATGGGAAGGGGAGAATAATGATGGAAAGGAATGTAATATGAAATATGTTAAGTATATTCTCGAGTTGAGAGGGAAGAAACAGAAAGGAAAGAAAATTAATTACTTATTTATAATTTATAATATATATATATATATATATATATATATATATATATATATATATATATATATATATATATATATAGTATATTTATATTATTATTATTATATAATCTATCACTATATTATATACATTAAAAGAGAGTCTAGATTAGCTAATATTTGTTTTCAAAACCCTTTTAATTACCGTTAGATTAGAAAATTACGTTACAATAGCCCTTGATCTAACCGTCCTTAAACATTCACTTAAAATATTAGCTAATAAATCATTCTTAATCAATATTATACCCTTAATACCCTTGAAAAAAAAAAGAAAAAAAAGGAAAAAAAAAAAAAAAAAAAACACGGGACCTTAAAAATTTTCTATTCGGATCCATCATCCTGACCAAACTTAGGACTAAATGCCGTAAATCAATTTATCTTCTTCATCCATCGACTAATCTTCTTCCATACCTAATGGATACCTAGAATTTAATTTGATAAGTATTTGCTACTTATCCTTCAAATTTTCTCAGTTTATCTATATCAAAATCGACGAAGCATCGATCAACCGTTTTTAATCTTCATCGATTTGCAGGTATTTTATAATAATTAATTCTTATTCTTATTATTGATGTTTTCGAGCAGATAATGTAACTTAATGTGATGATTTTTCTGATGATGATTGAGCTTATTTTTAGGGTTTCGATCTGTTTCCCCTTTTCGATTTTAATCGGTATGTTGTTTGTGTATGTCTTTGTTACTGTTGCATAAAATTTACTTTTATAGATTAGTACGTACTATAATGATTCCGTAATTTGGAATCAAATCATGATACTTGAGTCATTCTTGATTTTTCATTCAATAGTTTTATAATTAGTATATGTATGATGTGTGATTGTTATTATATTTGGTGCTGAAACTGCAATTGTCCGGTCACAGGTTCACCAAGTTCATAAATAATCAATCATGGGTTCTTTCTACCATTATTTGTACATGCTCAGTTGACTTAATATGTTTAAATTCAGTTTTTTTCAGGAACTCATGCTATTACCTGTGCACTTTTCGCTTTCTTAAGGCTGGGTGATGAGGTAACACTTCATTTTGGTAACACTTCATTTTGTTACTTTAAATCGTCAAAGGACTATAGTATCTTTTTGTGCATTTTATCATTATGAGTTTTGTAATGATTGATTCGGTTTTTTAGTTATTGTCGGTTGTTGTTGCTCCTTACGATACTCTGGAAGAAGTTATAGGAATAAGAGATGGCAATGGATTAGGTTCTCTCAAAGATTTTGGAATCAAGTATCGAGAAGTTGCAGTAAGTTGTTACTTAGCTTGGTTTCGTGTGACGACCCGGAAATTTTCGACTAAATTTAAACTTTATCTTTATATTATTCTGACACGATAAGCAATGTTTGTTAAGTTAAATCTCAAGGATTTTAAACTATGTTTATACATTCATTTAAACCTCGACCAAATTTCAATGATTCACGAACCATTAAATGAACATATATGAATATGTATGTATATGTGTATATGTTATAAATTGAAAATGTCAACAAAGTATTTAAAAGTATAATGCTTTATATGAACGTATTTGTTTCAATATGATTATCGACGAAATTAAAAAAAATATATTAAATGATTGAATTATCAGAAACATTGAATTATGATTACAAGTCTCTGTTGAGAGGTCCACTATGATTTGAGAAATCTATTCCTCTTAACGATATTCGGAATAATTTGTAAAGCTATTTATAAATAAAAATAAAAAGTGTCATTTACGAAAGTTAGACAAAAGCTAGTGGAGAATTGGTTTCCATAATATTCTATTAATCTATTTTCAAACGTACAAAAACGTTTTCAGTTTAAAAAGAACTTTATTATTAAAACGTATATAACTTTTATAAATATCTAGAATCACTTTTGACAACTCATTACTTAACCAGTATAATAAATATAACGATATTTATATTTTATTTCATTAAATATATATAACGATTTAAATTAATATTATATATATTTATACACGTATTATACATACATAGTTTTTATACTTTTACTATACTTTAACTTTACCTTTACTTTACTTTTACTTACTTTAACTTTAATAATTCACTTTAATAATTCATACTTTAATAATTCACTTTAATAATTCATACTTTAATAATTCACTTTAATAATTCATACTTTAATAATTCACTTTAATAATTCATACTTTAATAATTCACTTTAATAATTCAAAAATCTATTATAAATAGAATTCAATAGGTTTCATTATTTCATAGAAACTTGAAAATATATTTCTCTAAACTCTCTCAATCGAATTACACATATATATATATTTTCTTTGTATTATTTCAAGATATTATTAGTATACATAAAATACTATGACGGAGTTATATTCAGACGATTTTAAAATAAGTTTTCAAACGGGATAGAGCTAAGGAAATTATGGGTTATAGCTATGGAGGTTATGGGTATTGATCGAGGGTATTGCTCGTGAGGTCAACCTAACGTTTATCATTTTCGTTTCGTCTACGTACTTTCCTGCAATATTGAATCTCAATATTGATACGTGAGCACTCATAACTTAACTTTTATATTTCAATAGTGTATCCCTGACTAGTGCTCGAGTATATAGGATTATGCATGCTTGTACATTCGATATTGTCCTTAGATAGGTTTGTTGAATCCTGAATTAGATACATATGCTACTGAGATAGGGTATATGATATGCATGTCATTAGAAAGCTAGCGAAAAATTAAGAACTTTTCATTTAGATATCGAATGGTTTTGATGAACAGATTAGAAGTTATAGTCAACTGAATTTTAGTATTATTGTTAAAATGATTATTATTACTATCGTCGTTATTATTTTAATAGAAATATCATTGTTATTATAAAATATCATTATTACTATTATGTTAGTATTATCATTTTATCATTATAACATTTTAAGTAAATATAAATATTGTTATTTTTTTTATAGAATAATAATTATTATTATTACAAAATAATACAACTTTTACTTATTATTATTATGATTAATATTATTTTATCAAATAAATAGGGGATACAAAGATATTTTTCACCACGCGTAATATAATTACATTAATAATACTTACCACTATAGTTTTACGATATTAAGTGAACTTTATAAATTTTACTACTTAAGATATATAAAAGTATATTTTATCATATATAAACGTTAATATAAATTTTTATTAATAAATGACTTATTATTATAAAATCTAATAAATATATTTAAATATATAAAATGACTATAGTTAAGTTATATAATAAACACGTATAAATTTTAGAAGTCATTTTGGGTTAAGTTTACTTTTGTTGACTTTTGCATATTAGTCTCGAGCATTAGGATTGTGGTACACTATGACTTGACCAAAAATTGTTAGACAAATATTGACCAACATATAAATATATATAATTAATATAGGTTCGTGAATCCGAGGCCAACCTTGCACTTGTTAAATGACGTTATATGTATTTTTACTACGAAATACAGTATGGTGAGTTTCATTTGCTCCCTTTTATATATATTTTTAGGACTGAGAATACATGCGCTGCTTTTATTAATGTTTTACGAAATAGGCACAAGTACTAAAACTAATTCTACGTGGGTTTAAACCAGAAATATACCCTTAGCTTGGTAACATTAAACTACTTGTCTATGTACGGTAGGCGCGAATCCTAAAGATAGATCTATTGGGCCTGACAAACCCCATCCTGACTATGGGATGCTTTAGTACTTCGAGGTTATTTTAAACACACCTGATCTGGTGTACTTCACAGGGTAAAACATGAACGTTAAGGCTTGTTACCGGGTGCCTACAACTTATAGAATACTTTTATACACTTGCGAGTGTACATATATTTATAAACGGAAATCTTGTGGTCTATTAATATATTGAAATGATTGTTATGATAAACCTATGAACTCACCAACCTTTTGGTTGACACTTTAAAGCATGTTTATTCTCAGGTATTAAAGAAATCTTCCGCTGTGCATTAGCTCATTTTAAGGATATTACTTGGAGTCATTCATGGCATATTTTGAAAGACGTTGCATTCAAGTTATTGAGTTCATCAAGATTATTATTAAGCCAATTATAGTTGGATGTATTATGAAATGGTGTGCATGCCATCAACTTTCGTTGTAAAGAAAGTTTGTCTTTTAAAAACGAATGCAATGTTTGTAAAATGTATCATATAGAGGTCAAATACCTCGCGATGTAATCAACTATTGTGAATCGTTTATAATGTATATGAACGGGTCCTTTCAGTTGGTATCAGAGCGGTGGTCTTAGCGAACCAGGTCTTGCATTAGTGTGTATAACTGATAGTTGTTAAGATGCATCAGTGAGTCTGGACTTCGACCGTGTCTGCATGTCAAAAGTTTTGCTTATCATTTTTAGTCTGAAATCATCTACTTACCACCCTTAGGAAATTACCTGCTTATCATTCTTAAGTCTAGACGCGTTTTCCTACATTTATTGCATAATAGTGTATAGACGAATTCTTATCTTAGCATATCTGTTACT
Source organism: Rutidosis leptorrhynchoides (assembly GCF_046630445.1). Taxonomy (NCBI): domain Eukaryota; kingdom Viridiplantae; phylum Streptophyta; class Magnoliopsida; order Asterales; family Asteraceae; genus Rutidosis; species Rutidosis leptorrhynchoides. The sequence continues at coordinate 352,076,028 of NC_092335.1, read as the reverse complement.
GTGAACTTTGACTGACATCTTTCAAAGATTCCTCCGTAATTTATGGGATTTTGGTATTATATATACATATGTAAATTATGTATTGAAGAATACCAAATCTAAATTCTACAATCTATTTCATAAAAAAAAAATTCTTTCCCTGATCATACAAGATGGATCCCTCAACCAGTTTGAGTTCCTCGGATTCCGACAGCTATGCCGATATGGATTTCCACATGAGCTCCGAAAGCAGCGTGACCGGAATGGATCAACCAATTAGCCATCATCTATTCTGGATGAATTGGGGATGGGTTCGTAATCGACTTAACCATTGGAGACAAGAAGAAGGTGATCCCTTTCATCCACCACATTGCCCTCTTGGCAATGAACCTGAAGCACTTACTGGCGAACCTGTCCGAAACACCATTTTCTCTCTCATTTCCAGAGTATCTCGTCATGATTATATACTACACCAAATTCTAGATCTTATTTATCCGCTCGTCCTAACCGACAATCACCCCGGTGTAATAGAAGAAGTCAACGAGCTTCGCGCTCGGGTAGTGGCTTTGGAGAATATGGTGCAAAGGTTACAAACACCAGCAGCAGCACCAGCAGCATAACCAGTACCACCATCAACAACATCAACAGTACCATTACCACCACCAACAACAACCGCATCGCAAACCTCAACTTCACAATCTGTCCCACGAGCATCGACGTCATACGCCATGTAGATACCAAGGAATACCACAACGATTAAGTATTGATTCATAACTTCATTGGGGAAACATTCTACGGCGATTATGTAATTTCTAAAGTTTAGAAATTATCTATCCTAGCCTTAACCATAAATCAAATGAGTTTAATTTAATATTAACTCATTAAATCTATATTACATCTGAAGAAATATACACATATATATTTCCATAAAGACTGTAATAAAATTCTTTTGTACAAAATATTAATTGTGAATTTTTTTTTAACGGGTAGGTAATACCCAAGAGATATATAAATTCACAATTAATATATTACATTCTTCGAATCTGATTCAGCAAGTCATCCATTATACTCCCTACTTTCACAACAATATACATTCTTTTATAGAAATCAAAACAACCATACTCATTCAAAATCTAATTACATATTCTGATTTTAAAATCTCAGAATTCGATTCAAGATATAACCGAAATCATCACTCTTAGATTCCTACATCTTTCAAAGCTATACTTTGACTTCAAAACTGTGTTAGAACATCATATGTATATTAACGATTACAAACTGTGTTCAAACTCTCCGAAGTTTTCGAAGACACTTCAAACAATGAACAATCGAGATGATGATCCAACCACATATTACCCACATTTATGTACCTAAAAAGCTCTCGAAGCCAAAGTCATAGTTCGACGCGTATCCGTGTCAGACCCTTTGGCATTTATTAGCTAAAATGACTTTTCAATTCCTTTTCAAAGTAGACAGTTTTGTCGCAGCTCCAGCAAGTCAACTTCGACTTTTCAGTCGGACTAGTCTTATTATAACCTCGATAGATACGTTGCCCTTTCGTCATGGTTACCGGGGAACCTTTCATATCTCGTCACATTAGCAGTAAACTTATCAACAACTTCATTAACCTTCGACTTAAGCCTCTCCGAAAATCCACTATACTTATTCATTAAAACCCCATCATGTACTCACCTACATCCTGTAACAATAATTGTCACACCAACTACTGGGAATTAGCAATCAGTATTTTGAATTTCGCGATAATTTTACATTAAAAGTTATATGTATACATATAACGTCTATCTCCTAGACTTACATACTTCGAATGTGAATTTTCTGAAAAACATCCCAAACTATGAACTAGTTCTCCGAAATTGGAAAAATGCTGATGAAGCAGCAAAAACTGTAAACGACTTTAACAGTCAAAAGTTTGATGATAAAGAATAGTATGGTGGTAAAGCTGAGAAAAAGAGAAGGTTTGAAACTGGAAAATGGATTGAGCAGACCATGAAGGAGGCTGTGGACAAATCACAAAGACTAAACCTGCTTTCAAAGGATCCAAATGTTTCAGTGTCTACTGAAATCGTTAGCAAACACCTTACTTCTTATTCTAAACCTTTACAGACAAATCTTCATCATCATCCATCAATATTAGAAATTCTAAGATATTATCATATCTTTCATTATAAATATCCGCGATATTTCTGAAGATATTTTCACAACTAATCTTATCTGAGGTCATTTATCTCTTTGCGCTATCAGTGTTACATCATATAAGAAACTATTAGTTTCTATATTCTATAAACTTTCGAGTTTAAATTATGAATGTTTTTAAAGCAGTGTTGGGAACTGAAACATGAGTTAGTATAATATAATGACACTTGATCAACGTGATTATATTACATTAAGTCATGCTGAGTTTCTAATGGAACGTGATGATTCATAGAACATACCGTCATCATGTACTATTTACACGACTCTTACTATCTACCCAATTTCCAAACATATTAAGAACATATCATCTTGATAGCTCTATATTTTCAGATATTCTGGTAAGTTGCCAAATTAAGATCGTGCCATTACGATTTTCTTCTTGGAACATTAACTATGTTCATCCAAAAATTCATATCTACGAATTCTGGACCATTATCCGCTTGACTTAAGGCTGGGAAGAGAAAATGAAAGCATGAAGCTCCGAAATATAATAGAGAATATAAAGCCCGATAACAACCTCGAAATTACAAACCGTGTATATCAATGCGTATAGCAATATAAAGACACGGGAGAATGAAAAACACAATAACCCCAAGGTAATTGTAGAAGAAAATAACTTCCTCCGGTGGTAGATGAAAAAGAAGAATGACAGATATGAAAGTTAAGAGTATATCAAGAATCAATACTGGGTGAAGCATATTGACAAATACTTTAAAATATGAGTTGAGGGAGAAAGAATAGAAGGTGTGAGTTGTAAGGAAACGAAGGAGGTGGATTTATAGTGAAATACCCGACAGAGAAATCAAGATGGATTATCGTATTAATTCGAAGAGAATCATAATCTCCTTAATCACCGAAGCATCAAATCCAACATAGATTACAAAGATTTTCTTTAAATTCGGAGATCAATTGTGATGACGTCAAAAGATATGACGAATCACTATAATCTTATTTCCTTCATTTACGATAACTTCCCTCATACGCTTTGAGTAATCGAATTATTTTATCCATACTTCTTAGACATGATAAAACTTCATAATCGTCATAATAACATTCTCATTGTTAGCCATAACGACCTCTATCAAATTTCGGGGACGAAATTTCTTTAACGGGTAGGTACTGTGACGACCCGGAAATTTTCGACTAAATTTAAACTTTATCTTTATATTATTCTGACACGATAAGCAATGTTTGTTAAGTTAAATCTCAAGGATTTTAAACTATATTTATACATTCATTTAAACCTCGACCAAATTCCAATGATTCACGAACCATTAAATGAACATATATGAATATGTATGTATATGTGTATATGTTATAAATTGAAAATGTCAACAAAGTATTTAAAAGTATAATGCTTTATATGAACGTATTTGTTTCAATATGATTATCGACGAAATTAAAAAATATATATTAAATGATTGAATTATCAGAAACATTGAATTATGATTACAAGTCTCTGTTGAGAGGTCCACTATGATTTGAGAAATCTATTCCTCTTAACGATATTCGGAATAATTTGTAAAGCTATTTATAAATAAAAATAAAAAGTGTCATTTACGAAAGTTAGACAAAAGCTAGTGGAGAATTGGTTTCCATAATATTCTATTAATCTATTTTCAAACGTACAAAAACGTTTTCAGTTTAAAAAGAACTTTATTATTAAAACGTATATAACTTTTATAAATATCTAGAATCACTTTTGACAACTCATTACTTAACCAGTATAATAAATATAACGATATTTATATTTTATTTCATTAAATATATATAACGATTTAAATTAATATTATATATATTTATACACGTATTATACATACATAGTTTTTATACTTTTACTATACTTTAACTTTACCTTTACTTTACTTTTACTTACTTTAACTTTAATAATTCACTTTAATAATTCATACTTTAATAATTCACTTTAATAATTCATACTTTAATAATTCACTTTAATAATTCATACTTTAATAATTCACTTTAATAATTCATACTTTAATAATTCACTTTAATAATTCATACTTTAATAATTCACTTTAATAATTCAAAAATCTATTATAAATAGAATTCAATAGGTTTCATTATTTCATAGAAACTTGAAAATATATTTCTCTAAACTCTCTCAATCGAATTACACATATATATATTTTCTTTGTATTATTTCAAGATATTATTAGTATACATAAAATACTATGACGGAGTTATATTCAGACGATTTTAAAATAAGTTTTCAAACGGGATAGAGCTAAGGAAATTATGGGTTATAGCTATGGAGGTTATGGGTATTGATCGAGGGTATTGCTCGTGAGGTCAACCTAACGTTTATCATTTTCGTTTCGTCTACGTACTTTCCTGCAATATTGAATCTCAATATTGATACGTGAGCACTCATAACTTAACTTTTATATTTCAATAGTGTATCCCTGACTAGTGCTCGAGTATATAGGATTATGCATGCTTGTACATTCGATATTGTCCTTAGATAGGTTTGTTGAATCCTGAATTAGATACATATGCTACTGAGATAGGGTATATGATATGCATGTCATTAGAAAGCTAGCGAAAAATTAAGAACTTTTCATTTAGATATCGAATGGTTTCGATGAACGGATTAGAAGTTATAGTCAACTGAATTTTAGTATTATTGTTAAAATGATTATTATTACTATCGTCGTTATTATTTTAATAGAAATATCATTGTTATTATAAAATATCATTATTACTATTATGTTAGTATTATCATTTTATCATTATAACATTTTAAGTAAATATAAATATTGTTATTTTTTTTTATAGAATAATAATAATTATTATTACAAAATAATACAACTTTTACTTATTATTATTATGATTAATATTATTTTATCAAATAAATAGGGGATACAAAGATATTTTTTACCACGCGTAATATAATTACATTAATAATACTTACCACTATAGTTTTACGATATTAAGTGAACTTTATAAATTTTACTACTTAAGATATATAAAAGTATATTTTATCATATATAAACGTTAATATAAATTTTTATTAATAAATGACTTATTATTATAAAATCTAATAAATATATTTAAATATATAAAATGACTATAGTTAAGTTATATAATAAACACGTATAAATTTTAGAAGTCATTTTGGGTTAAGTTTACTTTTGTTGACTTTTGCATATTAGTCTCGAGCATTAGGATTGTGGTACACTATGACTTGACCAAAAATTGTTAGACAAATATTGACCAACATATAAATATATATAATTAATATAGGTTCGTGAATCCGAGGCCAACCTTGCACTTGTTAAATGACGTTATATGTATTTTTACTACGAAATACAGTATGGTGAGTTTCATTTGCTCCCTTTTATATATATTTTTAGGACTGAGAATACATGCGCTGCTTTTATTAATGTTTTACGAAATAGGCACAAGTACTAAAACTAATTCTACGTGAGTTTAAACCAGAAATATACCCTTAGCTTGGTAACATTAAACTACTTGTCTATGTACGGTAGGCGCGAATCCTAAAGATAGATCTATTGGGCCTGACAAACCCCATCCTGACTATGGGATGCTTTAGTACTTCGAGGTTATTTTAAACACACCTGATCTGGTGTACTTCACAGGGTAAAACATGAACGTTAAGGCTTGTTACCGGGTGCCTACAACTTATAGAATACTTTTATACACTTGCGAGTGTACATATATTTATAAACGGAAATCTTGTGGTCTATTAATATATTGAAATGATTGTTATGATAAACCTATGAACTCACCAACCTTTTGGTTGACACTTTAAAGCATGTTTATTCTCAGGTATTAAAGAAATCTTCCGCTGTGCATTAGCTCATTTTAAGGATATTACTTGGAGTCATTCATGGCATATTTTGAAAGACGTTGCATTCAAGTTATTGAGTTCATCAAGATTATTATTAAGCCAATTATAGTCGGATATATTATGAAATGGTGTGCATGCCATCAACTTTCGTTGTAAAGAAAGTTTGTCTTTTAAAAACGAATGCAATGTTTGTAAAATGTATCATATAGAGGTCAAATACCTCGCGATGTAATCAACTATTGTGAATCGTTTATAATGTATATGAACGGGTCCTTTCATTTCGGCTTGTTTACTTTTGGACCGGTCAATTTGGCTATCTTTTAATTCTCTAATTGGTCAAACTTATTAAAGGAAATTAACCGTTCAACTTGTTTCAGCTTGCAGATGATGGGGGGCTTGATTGGGATGCTCTTGATTTTGCTTTAAAACCTCAAACTAAATGTGCCCTTATTCAAAGATCATATGGATATTCTTGGCGTAAAAGTTTAAGTGTCAACGAAATAGCTAGGGCAATACACATTATCAAGGTTTTTAATTTACTCTTATACTGTTCTTTTCATTATACTCTTATTATTTCCATGTGTTATGTGACAAAATAGTGTTAATGCAGACGCAAAATCCAAATTGTATGGTTATGGTGGATAATTGCTATGGTGAATTCACAAAAGCCCTTGAACTTACGATGGTGTTACGTTTACTTTTTATTTCGTTTCTTAGAAACGAATCGGATATTTATGATAACGGATAAACACGGGGCAGATCTTATTGCAGGAAGTTTGATTAAAAATCCCGGTGGAACAATTTCACCATGCGGTGGGTCCGTTGCAGGGAAAGAAAAATGGGTTAAGGCTGCAGCAGCTCGACTCTCTGCTCAGGGACTCGGGGTTGATTGTGGCTCGACACCTGGCGACATCATGAAGACTTTTTTTCAAGGGTTGTACCTCTCACCTCAAATGGTTGGAGAAGCAATAAAGGTATTTTAATCTAATAAAAAACCAAACACCCTCTTAGTTTTATTCTTAATGTGATTCCTTAATGGTTGTGTTGGTTGTATGTTACAAGGGTGGTTTATTGATTGCTAAAGTTATGTCAACAAAAGGTTACAAGTGCAGCCGCTTCCACGAGTGGTACGTCATGACATGCTTCAACGAGTGCCACGTCTTACACTTATTTGCAGAGATTATTAGATCCTTCAACCTTTTAAAACTTTGTTACAGGTATCTTACAGCAATGTCTTAATGAATTTGTAGTGAATTATATAAATTAGATGATCTACCATTTTTAATTTGTTACGCATTATGCTATGTATTTACTTATTTTATTCTTGACTAACTTGATAAGCTGTATTACTTATTTATATCTACTATTATAACTTACTTATCTGCAAGATCCTTATAGCTAAAATTTCTGCAAGAAGCAGATAATATTTAAACATAAATTAGAAAAAATCAAAGCGCATGCATCCATGAAGACTACTTTTCAACTGTATTAGTATATATACCACCAGAATCCACTCTGTACTCACAAGATACATAACTCGAAAATTTCAGAAGCATGTCTAAAGAGTGTTTTAAGCGGGTGTATGTTCGTACCAAGCCTTTCATATTCATGATTTTCTTGCAGACTTCATATGCAGTTAACGGATTAGTGGTTAAGTCTGCACTAAACAAAGGCTTAAATCATTACACTTTCGCTGTTTATCGAAACACGTTTGCAGCTCTCTGCTTTGCTTCTCTTGCTTTCTTCTTTGAAAGGTATGATCTTTCATGTTAATTATTTCTTGTATGCCATCATTTTTTTGATCATTGCTTTTTTTGACCCAAACAGGAAAGTTAGGCCAAAAATGACTATTTCCATCTTCATCAAGACTTATATTTGTAAATTGTAGCCTGTCCATGTTATAAATTTTCAAGTCTGAATTGCTAGAGAGTATTTTAAGCATATATAATTGTTATATGGTGGTTGATATTGTACAATAGGCCTGTGATATACCAGAATTTGTACTATTCTGGAATGAATTTAACAACGGTAACCTTTGCAACGGCTATGTGTAACATCGTCCCTGCCATTACTTTTGTTATGGCTTGGATCTTAAGGTAATCAATTTTTTTCTCTAATTAATCAGGCAGTTTATTATGGCTACATGTAAATGGGCCGGGCTTGTTTGTTTTTGGTAGACTTGAGAAGGTGAAGATGAAGAGTTTACATAGCCAAGGGAAGATCATAGGTACATTAGTGACGGTTGGGGGAGCGATGATAATGACACTAATAACGGGCCCCGTGATTCAATTTCCATGGACATATCAGCATACGATTCATCAACAATCTTCGGTTAACACCAAAAGTTCTCATGATCAGATTAAGGGATCTCTCATGATTACTGCTGGTTGCTTTTCTTGGGCTAGCTTTGTCATAGTCCAAGTAAGATAAATTCCACTCAGTTTATATATGGTTATCATTTATGAATTCAAGAAGACGAACGCTAGGTGTCAATGGCTGATCCATGAATTCTTGTCGACGGGCCCGCTTATCCTTTCGGAATACTCCTGTTTACATTGATGTATATGATGAGAGGTCCAGGTTAAACAAACTGTTATATTTGGTAGCCAAAAATTACGCCTTTTTCCCACGAATCGTCAATCTAATTTGATGTTGTGGATGTTGTAGGGGACTAATGAAGGTCTACAACAAGGTTACTGTGTGGTGCCAAGTGCAAAAAGATTCATACTTCTCTACTCTTTCTTGAAAAGAAATCTGTCAAATCAAGTGATGGTTTTCTTTTCTTCATGTAATTCGGTTAAATCTCACTCGGAGCTTCTTACTTATATAGTTATATTCAAGTGGAATGTTTTGATATTCACGGGAAACAAAAGCAGCAGAAACGAACTTCTACGTTCTTTGATACGAGCAAGGATAAGTGGCTCATGGATCGATCCATATTGGTTTAATGGGTCAAATGGTAGCAGTTGAAGAGTAATTGTGGTTGTACGTGTGTGTTTTCATGCATGTTCCATTATGTTAGGATATTAGAAGTGTAGTCAGTTTATTTAGTTGTAGTTTATTTAAATTACTAGCATGTTTCCATTATTCCCTTAAGAGTAGGTAAGTGGGTTAGTTTAGTGCACGTTTCCATTTCATAGTAGTAACCGTCCGTTTGCTATTTAAATTCTGTAATTTGCATGGAGGAAGATATGAATGAAAAAGTGGTTTTGAACCAAAGTCTCTTCTTACTCTATATTTCTTGGGAGATTAGCCATCTCGAATCGGCTTCTATCTTAGGAGTTCGTGGTCGACTCGAAGAGACCATATCATTCTTCGACTTTTGCAAAGTAGAGAAAGGAATTTTGTTATGTACTGATGTAACTGCTCCGTGGTCTTGATACCCCTGCTGTGGTATGTCTTTTTCTACACAGAGGTTGCAAGATTTATGGGTTGTCTAGTGGGGTTAAAATGGGTATCTTTTGGGTAATTACTGCTATATAATAATTTCTAATTATTATTTCCTTAATTATGTTCGGTATTCAAAATCAACTGACTTTACCAATGTCTACACTACACTATATATATCAAACACTACACAACATTGAATATGATACATATATGATTTATCATCTAAAAATTGTTATATACATACATATTAAAAATATGAATTTTTATAGTAAAAAAGGCTCACTTTTTTAGTTCTACATACGTGGATGGTAATTTTTCCAAATGTAGATTTACAATTGTTCAAATTAGACATCTGAATATATACAGCTGAAAATTCCAATATATTCTTAGGTTATAGTAGTAGTTACATGAAACTGGATGTCAACAGGGGTACACTATTCAAAGCATTTTAATAAGGGTGACAACTTTGATTCATTTACTTATGAACTGGTTAATTATGACCCAAGTAAATTTTGATAGTCAATTTTAACAGACATGATAGACACTTTGTGGGTGGTTCTCTTAAAATTGGCTCTGAAGGTTTAGGTGTTTACCTGTGGTGTCAAAGCTTTCAGCGGTTTGCTTCTCTATTTTTGGTAAGTAGCAAGTACATACTAAATTATAATTTATGCCTTGCATGAAATCATATATTCATATATACTAATGTTTTTTTGACTTTCTTCTGCTTATCTTGACGTTAGTTCATTATAATTGCCATTAGTTTTAACATCTGAAGTGTAGTAGTATCGAACCAATGAGGGTGCTTTGGTTCATGGTCAGGTTGGAACCGAAACGGATTAGATATTTGATTGGTTTATATTGCGATTCGAATGCCAAATTAAAGCATTGCGTTATTTAGAAGATCTAGCTTTCTTGACAACTCATTCCTCTACCTATTGGTTTGGAATCATCATGCTCCAAGCTCACCATTATTTAAGTCATATATATGCCAATAAGCTTACTTGCTAACTTATTGCTCATTGTAGGAACTGCATTTTACTATGATCAAACAAGTATTTTTTAACGTGTCATTTTCCTCGTCATTTTTATAGTAACTACTTATATTTTAGTTATGATCACAAAAGATAATCTCATTGTTTTAGAGGTATGGATAAGATTTAGGGATGGTGACTGTTAAACCGCTAAAAAGAGTGAAGGTGGAAGTTACTGATTTGGATTGGAAAATCACTTTATTCTTGCTCTACTATCTCCTAGCCTCAAATGTCTCTTACTTTTGTTTAAACAAGATTTTTTATTTTTTTTTTACACATTTGAACTGTTTGATTGTTTATTTGTGTTATCATGATTGAAGATTGTCTTTACCTATTTAGGGTTTACGGTTTATGGTTTACAGTTTAGGATTTAGGGTTTAAGATTAGAATTTTAGAATTTATGGTTTAGAGTTTATGGTTTAAGGTTTAGTGTATAGGGTTTACGATTTAGTGCATAGGGTTTAGGGTTAAGGGTTTAGAGTTTAGGCTTTAGAGTTTAGGGTATAGTTTTTAGAATTTATGGCATGGAGTTTACGGTTTAGGATTTTATGGTTTATGGTTTAGGGTTTAGATATAGGGTTTAGGGTTTAGTTTTTAGAGTTTAGGGTTTAGATTCTAGAATTTATGGTTTAGGTTTAGGGTATAGGGTTTAGGATTTAGGATTTAGGCTTTAGTGTGTAGGGTTAAGGGTTGGTGGTTTATGGTTTAGGGTTGATGGTTTAGGGTTTAGATATAAAGTTTAGGGTTTAGAGTTTAGTGTATAGGGTTTATGGTTTAAGGTCTAGATTTTAGAATTTATGGTTTAGGGTTTAGGGTATAGGATTTAGGGCTTAGGGTTTAGTTTTTACAATTTATGGTTTAAAGTGTGTATATATATATATATATATATATATATATATATATATATATATATATATATATATATATATATATATATATATATATATATATATAGGGTTTAAGATTTAGAGTTTAAGGTTTGGGGTTTAGGGTTTAGTGTATAGGGTTTATGGTATATGGTTTAGGGTTTAGATTTTAGGGATTAGATTTTAGAATTTAAGGTTTAGGGTTTAGAGTTTAGGGTTTGGAGTTTAGGGTTTAGTGTATAGGGTTTATGGTATATGGTTTAGGGTTTAGAGTTTAGGGATTAGATTTTAAAATTTAAGGTTTAGGGTACATGTTTTAGGGTTTAGAGTTTAGGTTAGGGTTTAGGGTTTAGTGTGTAGGGTAAAGGGTTGGTGGTTTAGGTTTAGGATTTAGGATTTAGGGTTAAGAGTTTAGGGTTAAGAGTTTAGGGTTTAGGGTTTAGTGTGTAGGGTAAAGGATTGGTGGTTTTGGGTTTAAGGTTGGTTTAGGGTTTAGATATAGGGTTTGGGGTTTAGAATTTAGTGTATAGGGTTTAAGCTTAATGGATAAAAAGGATTAACATTGAGAGTTAATGGTTTAAGGTTTCGAAATTGCTATTTAGGGTTTACGGTTTATGATTTACAGTATATGATTTACAGTTTATGATTTAGTGTTAAGATTTTAGAACTTATGCTTTAGGGTTTAGTTGGGTTTAGTGTTCAGGGTTTAGATATAGGGTTTGGGGTTTAGTGTTTAGTGTATAGGGTTTAGGTTTTAGAGTTTAGGGTTTAAAGATGAGATTGTAGAATTTAGGGTTTAGGGTTTAAGGTTTAGGGTTTAGAGTTTAGTGTGTAGGGTTAAGGGTTGGTGGTTTAGGGTTGATTTAGGGTTTATGGTTTAGGGTTTGGAGTTTAGAGTTTAGTATATAGAGTTTAAGGTTTAATGTTTAGTGTTTATGGTTTAGACTTTAAGGGAGAATTTATGGTTTGGGGTTTAGGGTATAGGGTTTAGGGCTTAGGGTTTAGTTTTTACATATAGGGTTCAGTGTATAGAATTTAGGGTTTGGGGTTTAGGGTATATGATTTCAGGTTTAGGGTTTAATGTTTAAGGTTTAGGCTTTAGATTTTAGAATTTAAGGTTTATGGTTTAAGGTTTAGTGTTTTGAGTTCAGAGTTTAGGGTTTATGGTTTAGTGTGTAGGGTAAAGGGTTGGTGGTTTAGGGTTTGGGGTTGGTTTAGGGTTTAGAGTTTGGGTTTAGGGTTTAGTGTGTAGGGTAAAGGATTGGTGGTTTTGGGTTTAGGGTTTAGATATTGGGTTTAGGGTTTAGAATTTAGTGTATAGGGTTTAAGATTAATGGATAAAAAGGATTAACGTTGAGAGTTAATGGTTTAAGGTTTCAAAATTGCTATTTAGAGTTTACGGTTTATGGTTTACAGTTTATGATTTAGTGTTAAGATTTTAGAACCTATGCTTTAGGGTTTAAGGTTTAGGGCTTAGTATGGCTAGTGTTCAGGATTTAGATATAGGGTTTAGGGTTTAGTGTATAGGGTTTAGGGTTTAAAGATGAGATTGTAGAATTTAGGGTTTAGGGTTTAAGGTTTAGGGTTTAGAGTTTAGTGTGTAGGGTTAAGGGTTGGTGGTTTAGGGTTTAGGGTTGATTTAGGGTTTAGGATTTAGAGTTTAGTATATAGAGTTTAAGGTTTAGTGTTTGAGGTTTATGGTTTAGACTTTAAGGTAGAATTTATGGTTTGGGGTTTAGGGTATAGGGTTTAGGGCTATAGGTTTAGTTTTTACAATTTATTATTTAGAGTGTACATATATGGTTTAGGGTTTAGGGTTCAATGTATAGGATCTAGGGTTTAGGGTTTAGGGTATATGGTTTCAAGTTTAGGGTTTAAAGTTTAAGATTTTAGGATTTAGATTTTAGAATTTAAGGTTTATGGTTTAAGGTATATGGTTTAGGGTTTTGAGTTCAAAGTTCAGGGTTTAGGGTTTAGGGTTGGTTTAGGGTTTAGTGTTTAGATATAGGGTTTAGGGTTTAGAGTTTAGTGTATAGGGTTTAGGGTTAACATCAAGAAAGTAAGAAGATTTATTTATTTTAAATCACTGCTTTGTTTTTTTTCATATTTTCATTGGTATATTTTAAAACTATTAAAATGTGTAGCCAATAAAAAAACTTTACTTTAATGTTCGTCATAGACTTATTAATAATGAACGGTTGAAATGGGATATAAGAATAATGTTAAACAGATATAAGACTATGAACTGGTAAAAAAAATCATATTTAATGGCTTAAATAAAGTTTAAACTTTTGTTTTACATAAGCATTCACTCCTATCGACTTATTTCAATTGCTTGATATTTTAGAATGCAAATGGAAACCATACTCAAAACACTGCTTAGTTGTGGTCACATTTAAGATTTATGATCTTATAGTTGTTTTGTCCAAGTCCAATTCGTAGCCCAATAAATATAGAGTATTTCAAAACAATGCTTAGTTGGCCACATTCAATATTTATGATCTTATAGTTGTTTTGTCCAAGCCCAATTCGTAGCCCAATGAATATAGCATATTTCGTGGATAGTTTTGATCCGACCCAAATTAAACTGGAAACGATAAAGGCAGTATATATTTTATATTCACAAGCAAAAGATCTCCACCTGCTACCATTAATTTATTTACAAAATCCTCTCAACTATCTTCCATTCCACCATAACGAAATCAGGTTTGTCTGTTTTCTTGATCTCCACTTAGGTTAGTTTACAATTTTCGACACACTTTGCATTGATAATAGGGTTTATCGATTTCAAAACCTGATGAATTTGGGTTAGGTTTATCATCACAAGTTTTTATTTAAACAACTTTAAAATCACCCAATGGATCTGCACTTTATATGAATTTATGTTCTTTATTTGCACATAAATCTATTTAATCTCACTTTTTAATGACTGATTAATATCAGTCTTTTCAGTCACAGCATCACACATGCAGGTGTGATACTGTGAACTGTTTTGTAGATTAAAGTTCATATCAGGTGTTCAGTTTTCATATTGCATGTCAATATATTATTTAATTATGTGCAGAATTCTACCAGTAATGATGCTTAGGGTTTATATGCCAACAATCTGTATTTTGCACTTTAAAGCTAAAATCCAAACTAATTTTACTTAGGGTTTATAATAACAACATATATATTTTGTTTAACACTTTTAAATGAATTAATTGATATGCACTCTTAAATCAATTTGTGTTCTTTGCTTGGACATAAATGGATTGAATCTCACAAATGCACACATGGACGTGTAATGCCAACACAAATGATATTGCTTAGGCTTAATATGCAAACAAATTGTATAGTGCCCTCTAGAGCCGGATTACTAACTGATTTTGCTTAGGATTTATAATAACAACATATTTTAGGCGTGTCTTTTAAATGAACCAATCGATCTGCATCCTAAATACAACTTATGTTCTTTTTTGCACATATTGATTGAACCTCAACACATGTAATGGCTTGAAGATTCACACGATGAACGTAATTATTGATTAAAACAGTAATGTTTTTGGATTAATATTTGATTATATAATAACTTATACCTCAAGTCATTGGCATTTTCATTTGTATTAAATGTGTGGTTTTTTATAATTGTTAACTTTGTTTAAATTTTTAAGAAGTGGTTATAGAAGTCTTCATCAGTTTAGATCTTTTGTAATGCTTAGGTTTTATATGCCAACACCTTAAATTGTTTTTTTAGCTTTAAAATTGACCAATACATGTCCACTTTAGTATCATACAATATTGTTTGTATACATTTAATTTTAGTTCAATATTTACTTCATATATTGCACGTGTAACAATTATTTCCATAAGTATAGAATTTACTGCTCAGACTTCTCAGCCAAACAAATGGAAAATGGGATCGACTTCTCATGGCCCATTGATTTCACACAAGAGATATTTGGAAGACACTGAATTATCTGATGATAGTTCGGATGTTGTAGAAATTAGTAAGAACGAATTTCTTAATGCCACCACAAATCTCGATGCATCCAATCATACAAGTCTGAATATTAAAGAACAACTCGCTGAAGCTGAAATACTCCACTCCTGGACCAGCGGTCATACTATGTACGTTTTCTTCAAGATCCGAAAAGCAAAACTTTGGGTGAGTTAATTTTATTTTCATACAAAATATACTTTACCAAATATGATTTGACCACTGATAGATCACATTCATAAGTACATATGAGAATCTTTTTTTTTTTTGAACATGTTATTGACAAATGTTTATGGACTCTTTAACGATTAAAATATGAATGTGATTTAACGGCTGCCGGAAGAGCTTCAAAAACTACCTAAACTACAAAGTAATTGTGACTATTAGTGTCTCGATCTGAACCACAAAACTCATATATGGGGTTTGAAGCAAGAAAAAAAGATCAAAGAAAAAGTATGTTTCTAAAGGGTAGTTAATTTCTGGATGACAAGTGTTTGATTGTGTTCATGCGTGACGAACGCATGTTCATCATGGTCTTAGATGGAACTCACCCGGTGTAACAGTTTGTTTCGGTATCAAAGTCTTTTGATTCTGCAGGTTTACCGTTAGTTTGTGTAGAAGTGTTAATGAATATGTTGAATGATGTATCTATGGATTTAGTTTCTTTCTATTTTGATGCTTAGTCATGTAATTATTAAACACTTTAAGATGTAACTTATGGCAGCTTAATTGAATAGTTTGGCATGTAATTGAACTTTATGATATGTCAATCGACGAATGATGGTAATTTTGATATGTTGCATATCTTATTATTAAACACGGGTTGCAACTAAACTACTAAAATGTATGATCTTATGTTTGTATAATCTTATTCTTCTGTATATTAAAAAAAAAAGTGTCAATATAAAGATGTTACAAATAGTATTTTTATGGAAACATCAACTTCATATTGATCATCTTCTATTGTTAGATTGTTTGGATAACCAAATTCAAAGCAAAATAACAAATACAATATAATATGGTATTAATAAATGATTTCACCCTTCAAAAATCCCGCGAAATCGCAAAAACATAAAATTTAAATCCCCTATAAAATATTTGGTTTAATGTTCATCAAAGACTTAATAATAGTTCGTTAGTACTTTTTGAAACTTTAAAAATTTCAACCCCTAAAAAACATTTCGTTTAATGTTCATTTAGACATATTAATAGTTTTTTAATTTATATATTTAATTTTATAGCATAAATGATTAAACCCTTCAAAAATCCCGCGAAATCGCGGATCTTTAACTAGTCTATCTATTAATATAAAAGAGAGTTAGTATTAGTACATTCGTCAAAAAAATCGATTAAAAAGCTTAAACTGACATATGGAAAATACACGTGTCATATGAGATTCACCTTTTTATCTATTCCATTTTACCACTTATGTCTAATGCACCCCCAATACAACCCTAATTTTAAAATTCCCTAATAATCTATCCAGAGATGCATCTATCATCTTATCTCCCGCCTTAATTTCAAAATTGACATCTACTACAACCCTAATTTCTCTTCAAATGAACAAAAAAACACCTAAAACCGCCAATTATGGATTATGGCTTAACGACACATGGAATTTCCAAATGTCAAATTATATCCAGCGGAACAATCGTATAACTTTTAATCGGCGATGTATATTTCTCATTATATCAATGTTATACAGAGCCAGCGATTAACTCAACACGTATGTTTAGTCATAAAGCCTTAGTTGTTTCCGCTAGGTTTTTGAATCAAGTAGATGCCCACCCATTTCACTTATATAATACTATCAATTACGGAGCAATATTTTTATTAACTTCCCAGAAATTAGGATAGAATCTTGATGCTGTTGTTCTGTTGGCAAGACTCTGATATTTTCAATGGTCTTGTATCTTTCTAACTAAAAGATTGTTCTCCTGTTAACGAGCACCAACTGTTCGATCTAATGCCTCAACGATGATGGTGCATTGCATAAGGGGTTTGCCATGAACTTAAAATATGCATAAAGATAGCATTTTGCTGTCTACAATGACTGTCCATATAGTATATGATAATTATGTTTATACTTTGCTTTGTGAGCTATTAGATACTATTAATTTTATAATGTTCGTTTTTTATTTTCAGAAAGAAATGAAGAAAGCGATTCATCCTCGGATGCAATGGATCTCATATGTGACTCAAAGTGGTCGACTGATGCATGTTATGTTTGACCAAATTACACTAGGCTGGAAAAGTTTATCACTTCAGAGCAAGACGAAAAATGGCCGAAAGTGTTGGTCAGGTTGCTAAGTTCAAGCATCTATATGGACAAGTGGAAGAGGAGAAAGAAGATGTGTCTAAAAGGTGAACCAGCAGGTCCCTTTATGTTCGTATTTTATAAGTTCATCATAAACTTTATTTAAACTGGGTTCGTCCCAACACAAATTTCTGCCCTTTTGATACATTTGCTTTTATTTTGGTTCGCTAATTTAAGGTACTGTTTACTAATTGGTCAACTGGTATTCTTATTGCTTATTAGTGGAGCATATGCAAATCTTTGTTGCTGCATTTTATAGCAATAGGTAAGTTTGAGCGTTTTATAGCATTGTTTGATCTACCTAAGTAACACCCTTCTTAAATCTGGTAAGGTTCTTATTACATCATATGCATTTATATTGGACGTGCATCTAAATTCATCTTTTCATCTTTCTTAGTATGCTCAATGGTCATAAGAATATTACTTGGGATGTTGTACGATCTTTTAATTTGTATTGTCATGCTAATCTATTTAAATTTATTGTCAGGATGTAGGTAAAAAGGGATATGGATATGACAAGCACAACCTAATTAATGAACTAATACTTGTGGATGAACGGGTTAATTGTTATCCTCATATGATTAGAAACACTTATTGTGCATTTTTGTTATATGATTTGTTAGACTTATATATCAAATGACGTTGTTTTCATCATTACATATATAAACACTTTACCTGTGTCATTTGTGTAATCATATAGGGTAGTTAATGCCCTCCTCTGTATTTCTATTTGTTGTATCTACATTCTTTAAAAAATTATATTGCTTTTTAAAATAAAATGTTATCAAAACATGTTCATACTACCAATGTTGACTAATAATAGTCAGACTAAATTTAATATGTACTTTATGGTCATTCTAACTCATGCAATTGTGTTGCTGTCAATAGATGAATTTGATTCAATGCAGTGTTGCTTTTGAAACGAGATCATGAATACCATATCATACTATAACTATGTACATTGATTTTTATCTCACTTTCGTTTTTTTTACTTTTTGTGTCAAAATAATCCATTTGAGTCTAAATGTACCTCGAGTCGTGATCCTAATCGGTTTTTGAGCAGCCGTGCAACGCACGGGCTCAAAAACCTAGTATTATATATAATATATCGTAAATTTCGTAAATATTTATAAAAAGAATAAAAGTCAAGATGTGGGGATAATCGACGAAAGTTTTGAGGCTGTGTAGATATATACATACATTTACGTTTAATATAATTATAATATTTCAGAATTTTTTTGGATGGTATATGGGTCTGGAAGTGCACCGTATGTTCATAAAAGTTGTTTTCCGTTGTAATCATCCCAAAAATGGGCAGACAGCAATCTAGATAAAAAGGCCTTTTATTCTCCTTCCAAACCCTTTCCTCTCTTCTCCTTTCTTTTCAAGAAAAAACTCAAGAATCATTGATTAGTGTTTTATCTATCTCTCTCCTTTCTTTTCCGCTCAATAAAAAACTCGAGAACACAGCCTAAGACTTTAGAGATTACATAAGCGCCGCAGAATGTTTCTCCAATGAAGTTATGAATTAATACTTTATCGGTTATTGTTGTTGGTACTCCTTGGTATCTATGGTGCGTATGACGTTGATGCTAGTAGGACAGTTTGTGATGTTGTGGATGTTGTTGGTGGTGGTATTGGTACTGTTGGTGTTGATGATGGTGGTACTGTTGATGCTGGTGATGCTGCTGGTGCTTGTAACCTTTGCACCATATTTTTCAAAGCCACTACCCGAGCGCGAAGCTCGTTGACTTCTTCTATTACACCAGGATGATTGTCGGTTCGGACGAGCGGGTGAATAAGATCTAGAATTTGAGATAGTATATAATCGTGATGAGATACTCTGAAAATGAGAGAGAGAATGGTGTTTCGGACAGGTTCACCGGTAAGTGCTTCAGGTTCTTCGCCAATAGGGCAATATGTTGGATGGAAATGATCTCCTTCTTTGCATTTCTATTGATTAAGTCGACTATGAACCCATCCCCAATTCATCCAGAATTGATGATGGCTAATTGGTTGATCCATTCCGGTTACACTGCTTTCGGAGCTCGAGTGGAAATCCATATCGGAATAGCTGTCGGAATTCGAGGAATTTGAACTAGTTGCGAGTTCCATCTCGTACGGTTAGATAAAGAATTTTTCAATATAAAATGATTTTCAGATATCAGATGATATTCTAATTATATAGAATACCTATATATAGTGCAGGAGATCCCGTAGATTACGGAGGGAATTAAGGAAACGTGTCAGACAAGGTCTAATGTGATGGAATATGAATTCGTCTGTACACCATCTATGCAATAATTGCAATAAGACGTGTCGAGACTGAAAATGATAAGTAGATATTTTTTTGACAAGGAATGATATGCAAAACTTTTGACATGCAGACAAGGTCCAAGTCCAGACTCATTAATGCATCCTAACAACTACTAGGTCGAAGTCCAGACTCACTGTGATGACCCGGAAATTTCTGATCAAATTTAAACTTTAATCTTTATATGATTTCGACACGATAAGCAAAGTATGTATAGTTGAGTCTCAAAAAGTTTGAACTGTTTCATATGCATTCATTTGACCCTTTGACTATGTTCGACGATTCACGAACAATTAATTGTAAATAGATATGTGTGAAAATATATATAAATAATAATTAGAAATATAAATTGAAATATTATATGAAGTAATTGTTAGAATTAATAATGTAAAATAAAATAATATATATTATTATTATTATTTAAGACATATCCATATATAAATAAAGTATATTAAAAATAAATATTGAATGATTGTAATACTCCTTTGATATTTCGATTGATATTAAGCAAGTTAAATACGAACTTATGTAATTTTAAAATAAAAGGTGATCCGAAAATGAGTTATATAAGTTATAGGCTTATTAAAAGTATATTTAGGATCTAATTATTTGATTTTAACAATTTTTATATTTTATCCATAAATGAGAGGGACAGTTGATGTAATTTTTATTTATTAAATTAATGACTGAATTTTATACCAAAAAGACTAAAATAATTAAAGATAATTAATCTTAAAATTTGGGATTTTTCTGAGATCTTTTGTCCGCCACTAATTATCAACGGGGTACGATTTAGCAGTCTGTGAAAACTGTCGGCAGGTTGAATACAAATTAAAAGTCACAGATTTAATTTAAGTGTGCTTTTTGTGAACTGGATGCCATTATATGAGATAGTAGTTAAAGTATATCATTATTTTACTTCAACATGTGATATATATCTATCAACTTGTTCAACACCTACATACGTACATATCCCATCACCTTTGGTGATTCTTTCTTTTCAACCCAATCATCTTCACCAAATAACACAACCATCATTCCAATCATTATTATTTGTGAATATTCTGCTACAACTTGTTTAGTTTTAGTAACCAAACTAACCAACACATATCAAAAATCTCTTTCACTGCAAGACTACCAAAACCCACCACCTTTATGATTCATTCTTCACGGTTTGAATGCCACTTCATTATTGTTTTCTGTTTCGTTTTGAAAGTACATGAATTACCATCAAAACCGCTTGCTTTGTCTTTCTATTTCTTATTGTTCGAAACTTCAAAACAAACGAAACCCACTTCGTCACCGTATTAATCAACACACCTTATTAATCAACAAAACCACTATTCTTTCTTTCTTAGTTATGGGAAATAACTCGACACCACATC
Organism: Rutidosis leptorrhynchoides; assembly: GCF_046630445.1. Taxonomy (NCBI): domain Eukaryota; kingdom Viridiplantae; phylum Streptophyta; class Magnoliopsida; order Asterales; family Asteraceae; genus Rutidosis; species Rutidosis leptorrhynchoides. Next base: position 352,054,721 of record NC_092335.1, on the reverse strand, counting down.
TCACTATCCTTCAACGGTTACCATCATCACCAAACCACCACCATAACCGCCATCTTCAACCTCTCTCACTTCTCTCTCCCTCTTGTCGCCAACCTCCACAAACCATTAACTTTCGAACCATTGAACTGCTACTGTTACGATCAAGTTCAAACCACACCAACTTACAATAGACTTCTGATGCTCCGTTGTTCTAATCAAACTACTACTATTGCTTATTTTTTTTTCTTTTCTATTCGAACCATTAACTCTACCATCACCACCTTTATGCTCGTTCTTGTTTTCTGTTTCAAACTCCGAACCGAAACCTACGATGTTATTGCTGCATCTGTTACGAAACAATGATGATACAGAGATGATAATGATGTTGATTATGATAGGCAAGTGATGACAGAACAATGGAATTATTGTAGCGATTAAATAAAGGATAATGAGGTGATGAATGATACTCCACTCACCTTTTTCTGTATGTTTTCTTGTGCTAACGAACCCCACATAGAATAATACCTTTCCAGCCTGTTTATTATTCACGAAACATATAACAAATCTACATGAACTTGGATTAATTCAGCCGATTACTTTATCCTTTATCACTTGGGCCATTAATTAACCATTGGGCTTGTGTAGGGTTAGACTTAAGAAGTTTGTTATTGGGCTAAGTAGATAACGAATTTTGTTGTTGTACGAACCAAATCTTTTGCAGAAATTCGCTTAAGTTAGTACTCTTCAATACACTTGCTAGTCTGTTACAGAAAGGTTAATTATGGAGATGGTGATACATTAGATGATAATGATAGATTAGTCGATGATGACTTAGATGTTGAAGATGATGGTATGTGATACATGAAATAATGAGTAAACGAGTGATGATTATGATTAGGGTTATTGTTATGATTATGGGATGGTTATATGATAAGGAACGATTAATGACAATGATGAAGTTTAATAGCGATAAAGATGATTAGATGATGATAAATGGGTTTAACGAGCCAATTATTTCGGAAATTAAGGAAGGAAACGGAAATCAAGTTTAACGAGCCAGTTATTGAACAGAAAGATAATAGATAGAGAGATGGTTTCCAGTGTTGGTATGTAACCAGGAGGTCGCAGGTTCAATCCCCGGCTGTGATATTATTTTTTTTTTGAAAAAGAGGAAAGAAGGAAACCGAATTAGTTGGGTTAAATAAAATTGGTTTGAAGAATTAATCAGAAAAATGGAAGTAGCTGAGTGGTGTTGTGTGTTTGTGATTGAGTGAAAGGTCTCGGGTTCGATCCAGGGGGAGAGCAGTTATTTTTTTTATGGGATTCTTTCTTGTGAGGTAGCCTTCTTACTAATATTAAATATCATTATTATTATCTTTATTATTATTTATTATTATTGTGATTATTATTATTATTGTTATTGAAAGTATTATAAATGATATAAGTATAGTAATTATTATTATTAGTATTAATATCACAATCGTAATTATAAAGTATTATAACCGTTATTATTATTAATCGTATAAGTATTATTATTATTATTATTACTACTAGTGTTATAATTATTATTATCATTATTAACATATAACATTTTTATCCTTTTATTATTAATATTATCATTATTATTAAAAGTATTAACATTTTTATTATTATCATTACTATTATTATTTTTTTGTATTATTATAATTATTATCTTTAACAAACAAAGGTTATCTATATAAAAATATATTACAAGACAACTAATATTACGTATTAATATGTTTTTAACTAATATATCACCATTTATATTGATAAAACTTTAATTAAATTATATAACATACATTTATTAAAGATACTAATTTTAGGAAATTATAAAATATATGTAAACTTATTTGATTGATTGGGATACGAGTTAATATATATGAAACTGATATAGGTTCGTGAATCCGAGGCCAACCCTGCATTATTTAGTTGTTCAATGTCGTCATATGTATTTTTACTACAAAATACATTAGGTGGGTTTCATTTAATTCCCTTTTTACTCATTACATTTTTGGGACTGAGAATACATGCGCTTTTATAAATGTTTGACGCAATAGATACAAGTACCTTAACTGTATTCTATGAAAGAATTATCTGGGATTGGGGTTGATTATTATGACACGCATTAGCCCCCGGTTTTCGTTAGAGCGTATGAGCTCCCGAGCCGGGTGGATGGTTTATTATTTATGACATTTTGGCACCGGTTGTCCTATATTTTATAAACATGTGTTCAGCCGTGGGGTGTAAAGACCGGCACAGAGGTTCTATATTTTGAAGGCACATGTATTCAGCCGTGGGGTGAAAGACCGGCACAGATGGTTACTATTATATTTTGGAATCCTCACCAGGTGTTCTTCATACGAATGATATTTTGTTTGTGCAGTTGGAATGGGACTTCTGCACGTTTATTATAATACTTAAAATCTTGTGGTCTATTAAAATTAATGAAAATGAAATGATTACTATAAACTAATGAACTCACCAACCTTTTGGTTGACACTTTAAAGCATGTTTATTCTCAGGTATTAAAGAAATCTTCTGATGTGCATTAGCTCATTTTAAAGATGTTACTTGAAGTCATTCATGACATATTTCAAAAGACGTTGCATTCGAGTCGTTGAAGTTCATTAGAGATTATTATTAAGTAAATGAAAGATCATGTCATTTATAGATTGAATATTATGAAATGTATGCATACCTGTCAACTTTCGATGTAAATGAAAGTTTGTCTTTTAAAACGAATGCAACATTTGTAAAATGTATCATATAGAGGTCAAGTACCTCGCGATGTAATCAACTGTTGTGAATCGTTTATAATCGATATGGACTTTGTCCGGATGGATTAGTACGGGTCTCTACAGTTGGTATCAGAGCGGTGGTCTTAGCGAACCAGGTCTGCATTAGTGTGTCTAACTGATAAGTCGTTAGGATGTATTAGTGAGTCTGGACTTCGACCGTGTCTCCATGTCAAAAGTTTTGCTTATCATTTTTGTTAGAAATCATTTGTTTTTCATCCTTAGTAAATTACCTGCTTACTATTCTTAGTCTAGACACATCTTATTGCATTGACTGCATGAATAGTGTATAGACAAAAATTCATATCTTAGCGTATCCGCTAATTCATATCTTAGCGTATCTGTTATTGTTATCTTTACCTGACAGCTTCCGTAGATTCCTCCGTAACTTATGAGATTTTAGTATTACATATGCATATGTAAATTATGTATTGCAGGATACTAATCTACATCCTATAATCTATTTCTTATCGAAAATCCTTCATCTGAGCATACGAGATGAATCCTTCAACTAGTTCGAGTCCCTCGGATTCCGATAGCTATTCCGATAGTTATTCCGACAGTTATTCCGAATGGATAGTCATCTAAGCTCCGGAAGCAACGTCAGCAGAATGAATCAACCAATCATCCATCCCCAATTCATCTGATGGATTCGTAGTCGACTTAATCAATGGAGACGCGCAGAAGGCGATCCCTTCCACTAACCGAATTCACCTTTTGACGAAGAACCTGAAGCACTTATCGGCGAACCTGTTCGTAACACCATTTTCACCCTCACTTCTCAAATATCCCGCCACGACTATATCATAACTCAGATTCTAAACCTTATTCATCCGCTCGTTCCGACCGACAATCATCCCGGAGTAATACAGGAAGTCAATGAACTTCGCGCTCTAGTAATAAATTTGGAGAATATGGTGCAAAACGTACCAGCTTCAGCAACATCACCAGCACCAACAACATTAGTACCATCAACAACAACATCCGCATCACCAGCTTCGACATCTCATTCTGTACCTCGAGCATAATCGTCGTTCTATATGATGTTCTACATCATTTATCTTCGTTCGACATGATGATTATGTAAACTCTAATGTTTTAGAGATTATATATTCTTGTTCAAACGGTAAATCAAATGAATTTAATAACATATTGACTCATTAAATCCATGATTACATCTGAAGAAATATATATATATATATATATATATATATATATATATATATATATATATATATATATATATATATATATATATTCATAAAGATTTTAATTAAAAATTTTTGCGTACAAACTGTTAATTTTGAAAATATTTTAACGGGTAGGTAATACCCGAGGAATATTTAGATCTCACATTAATAAGTTACATTGTACATTCTTCAAAGATGATTCAACAGTCATTTCCTATCCTACTTACATCCACGGATATATGAATCCGATCACCACAGAGTAACCATTTCCATTCAACTTTCATAATTGGATTTTGACCTATCAGAATCCAACAAGTGGCATAATGAAGAAAACATTTGACGGAATAAAATTTGTTAGAAACAAACAAATTAATTATGAGAAATTTTGTTAAGAATCCACGCTAACAAAATCCTAGCTAACTGTTCCTAGCTAACTGTGGACTAATCAACTGAGGACTACCAACAGTGGACAATTAAAATGAATTAAAATATTGATTATAACATATAAAATTAAACAATTCTTCAAGTTTGCCACTTGATTTCATCTTAAACCTCATTTGTATATTGACAATTACAATCTGCGTTCAAACCTTTTGTGATTCTTGAAAACACTTCAATCGGGAGGATGAACCAACCGCACTTCATCTACGGAAGAAAAGATTTACGCATATAGTTATGCACCTGAAAAACACTCGGAACCTGTATAAATGTTTAACACATATCTGTGCAAACTCCTTTGGCGTTGTTATTCCCAAAAAAATAACTTTGCAATTCCTTTCCAAATTAGCCAAATTTGTCACAGCTCCAGCAAACCAACTTCGAATTTCATCCGAATTAGCCTTATTATAACCTCGATTTATAAGTTTGCCTTTCGTCATCGTTACCGAGGAATCGTATATATCCCACAACATTAGCAGTAACCTTACCAGCAACTTCATTACTCATTGGCTTAAGTCTCTCCAATGCATCATTATATTTGTTCATTAAAACCCTATCATATACTTATCCGCATCTTATAACGAGAGTTGTCATATCAATTACCGAGAATTAGCAATCAGTATTTCGAATCTTGCAGCGTTTCTACATCAACAGTTATATGTACACATATAACATTTATCTCTTAGAATTATGATCTCTCATTCTGAAACTCTGGACAGCACTCTAGTCTACGAATTAGTTCTTTGAATTTTGAGAAACCTGATATAGCAGCGAAGACTAATGATGACTTTAACAGTCAAAAGTTTGATAATAAAGAATGGAGTGTTGAAAAAGCTCAAAAATTTTGATATTGAAAAATGAATTGAGAAAACCATGAAGGAGACTCTGAACATTGTACATAAATAATCCAGATGATTCTGCTTCTGATGAAATCTTTAGCGAATATCTTACTCCTTAACCACTCTAAATCATTGTGAATGGATTTCTTCATCACAATTTGATTCTGAAATCCTAAGATATCATCGTACCTTTCTTTATTAATATCCTCAATATTTCTGAAGATATCTTCATAAATATTCTCGTTCGATATTAATTATCTCTCTGCGCTATCTGTATTATATCATAAAAGGAAACTGTTTTAGTTTCTATATTCTGCGAACCTTTGAATTTAAATTTTTTGAAGTAGTGTTGGGAACTGGTGCATGAGTTAGTATAATATAATGACACTTGATCAACGTCATTATATTACAGTAATCCATGCTGAGTTTCTAATGAAACGTGATGATTCACAGTACCATCATCATGTGCCATTTACACGACTATTACATTCTACCCAATCTCCAAACATAATAAGAACATATTTTCTTGAAAGTTCCATCTTTTCGAAAATTCTGGTAATTTGACAAATCAAGTTTTGCCATTACAATTTCTTTCTTAGAACATTAATAATGTTCATTCTGAAATCCATACTTACAAATTCTGGACCATTATTCGCTTGACTTGAAGTCGGGAAGAGGAGACAAAAGTGTGAAACTCTTGCATATAAAAGAAAATATAAAGCTCGACAACAACACCTAAATTACAAACCGCGTATATCAATACGTATCGCAACGTAAAGACACGGGAGAATTAAAAATACTATAACTCCAAGGTAATGGTAGAAGAAAATAACTTCCTCCGGTGGTAGATGAAAAAGAAGAATGACAGATATGAAAATTAGGAGTATATTAAGAATCAGTACTGGATGGAGCATATTGATGAATACTTTAAAGTATGAATTAAGGGAGAAATAATAGAAGGTGCGAGTTGTAAGGAAACGGCGGGGGTAGATTTATAGTAAAAATATCCGACAGAGCAATCAAAACAGATGATCGCATTCAAAGCAGATCATAATTCCCTTGATTACCGAAGAATCAAATCTTATTACGAAGATTTTCACCAAATCTCTTGAACTGGGGAAAACAATCCAATCTACGTCAAAAGATATGACGAATCTATACCTACTCATTTCACTTTTTGGTGATAGCTTCACTTGTACTCTTCACAAAATCAAATGGTTTTATCCATATTACTCAATGATGATAAAACTCTATTTATCAACTCATATCTGTCATGAAAACATTCTTATTGTTATCCATGACGACCTCTATCAAATTTCGGGGACGAAATTTCTTTAACGGGTAGGTACTGTGATGACCCGGAAATTTCTGATCAAATTTAAACTTTAATCTTTATATGATTTCGACACGATAAGCAAAGTATGTATAGTTGAGTCTCAAAAAGTTTGAACTGTTTCATATGCATTCATTTGACCCTTTGACTATGTTCGACGATTCACGAACAATTAATTGTAAATAGATATGTGTGAAAATATATATAAATAATAATTAGAAATATAAATTGAAATATTATATGAAGTAATTGTTAGAATTAATAATGTAAAATAAAATAATATATATTATTATTATTATTTAAGACATATCTATATATAAATAAAGTATATTAAAAATAAATATTGAATGATTGTAATACTCCTTTGATATTCCGATTGATATTAAGCAAGTTAAATACGAACTTATGTAATTTTAAAATAAAAGGTGATCCGAAAATGAGTTATATAAGTTATAGGCTTATTAAAAGTATATTTAGGATCTAATTATTTGATTTTAACAATTTTTATATTTTATCCATAAATGAGAGGGACAGTTGATGTAATTTTTATTTATTAAATTAATGACTGAATTTTATACCAAAAAGACTAAAATAATTAAAGATAATTAATCTTAAAATTTGGGATTTTTCTGAGATCTTTTGTCCGCCACTAATTATCAACGGGGTACGATTTAGCAGTCTGTGAAAACTGTCAGCAGGTTGAATACAAATTAAAAGTCACAGATTTAATTTAAGTGTGCTTTTTGTGAACTGGATGCCATTATATGAGATAGTAGTTAAAGTATATCATTATTTTACTTCAACATGTGATATATATCTATCAACTTGTTCAACACCTACATACGTACATATCCCATCACCTTTGGTGATTCTTTCTTTTCAACCCAATCATCTTCACCAAATAACACAACCATCATTCCAATCATTATTATTTGTGAATATACTGCTACAACTTGTTTAGTTTTAGTAACCAAACTAACCAACACATACCAAAAATCTCTTTCACTGCAAGACTACCAAAACCCACCACCTTTATGATTCATTCTTCACGGTTTGAATGCCACTTCATTATTGTTTTCTGTTTCGTTTTGAAAGTACATGAATTACCATCAAAACCACTTGCTTTATCTTTCTATTTCTTATTGTTTGAAACTTCAAAACAAACGAAACCCACTTCGTCACCGTATTAATCAACACACCTTATTAATCAACAAAACCACTATTCTTTCTTTCTTAGTTATGGGAAATAACTCGACACCACATCTCACTATCCTTCAACGGTTACCATCATCACCAAACCACCACCATAACCGCCATCTTCAACCTCTCTCACTTCTCTCTCCCTCTTGTCGCCAACCTCCACAAACCATTAACTTTCAAACCATTGAACTGCTACTGTTACGATCAAGTTCAAACCACACCAACTTACAATAGACTTCTGGTGCTCCGTTGTTCTAATCAAACTACTACTATTGCTTATTTTTTTTTTCTTTTCTATTCGAACCATTAACTCTACCATCACCACCTTTATGCTCGTTCTTGTTTTCTGTTTCAAACTCCGAACCGAAACCTACGATGTTGTTGCTGCATCTGTTACGAAACAATGATGATACAGAGATGATAATGATGTTGATTATGATAGGCAAGTGATGACAGAACAATGGAATTATTGTAGCGATTAAATAAAGGATAATGAGGTGATGAATGATACTCCACTCACCTTTTTCTGTATGTTTTCTTGTGCTAACGAACCCCACATAGAATAATACCTTTCCAGCCTGTTTATTATTCACGAAACATATAACAAATCTACATGAACTTGGATTAATTCAGCCGATTACTTTATCCTTTATCACTTGGGCCATTAATTAACCATTGGGCTTGTGTAGGGTTAGACTTAAGAAGTTTGTTATTGGGCTAAGTAGATAACGAATTTTGTTGTTGTACGAACCAAATCTTTTTCAGAAATTCGCTTAAGTTAGTACTCTTCAATACACTTGCTAGTCTGTTACAGAAAGGTTAATTATAGAGATGGTGATACATTAGATGATAATGATAGATTAGTCGATGATGACTTAGATGTTGAAGATGATGGTATGTGATACATGAAATAACGAGTAAACGAGTGATGATTATGATTAGGGTTATTGTTATGATTATGGGATGGTTATATGATAAGGAACGATTAATGACAATGATGAAGTTTAATAGCGATAAAGATGATTAGATAATGATAAATGGGTTTAACGAGCCAATTATTTCGGAAATTAAGGAAGGAAACGGAAATCAAGTTTAACGAGCCAGTTATTGAACAGAAAGATAATAGATAGAGAGATGGTTTCCAGTGTTGGTATGTAACCAGGAGGTCGCAGGTTCAATCCCCGGCTGTGATATTATTATTTTTTTGAAAAAGAGGAAAGAAGGAAACCGAATTAGTTGGGTTAAATAAAATTGGTTTGAAGAATTAATCAGAAAAATGGAAGTAGCTGAGTGGTGTTGTGTGTTTGTGATTGAGTGAAAGGTCTCGGGTTCGATCCAGGGGGAGAGCAGTTATTTTTTTATGGGATTCTTTCTTGTGAGGTAGCCTTCTTACTAATATTAAATATCATTATTATTATCTTTATTATTATTTATTATTATTGTGATTATTATTATTATTGTTATTGAAAGTATTATAAATGATATAAGTATAGTAATTATTATTATTAGTATTAATATCACAATCGTAATTATAAAGTATTATAACCGTTATTATTAATCGTATAAGTATTATTATTATTATTATTACTACTAGTGTTATAATTATTATTATCATTATTAACATATAACATTTTTATCCTTTTATTATTAATATTATCATTATTATTAAAAGTATTAACATTTTTATTATTATCATTACTATTATTATTTTTAGTATTATTATAATTATTATCTTTAACAAACAAAGGTTATCTATATAAAAATATATTACAAGACAACTAATATTACGTATTAATATGTTTTTAACTAATATATCACCATTTATATTGATAAAACTTTAATTAAATTATATAACATACATTTATTAAAGATACTAATTTTAGGAAATTATAAAATATATGTAAACTTATTTGATTGATTGGGATACGAGTTAATATATATGAAACTGATATAGGTTCGTGAATCCGAGGCCAACCCTGCATTATTTAGTTGTTCAATGTCGTCATATGTATTTTTACTACAAAATACATTAGGTGAGTTTCATTTAATTCCCTTTTTACTCATTACATTTTTGGGACTGAGAATACATGCGCTTTTATAAATGTTTGACGCAATAGACACAAGTACCTTAACTGTATTCTATGAAAGAATTATCTGGGATTGGGGTTGATTATTATGACACGCATTAGCCCCCGGTTTCCGTTAGAGCGTATGAGCTCCCGAGCCGGGTGGATGGTTTATTATTTATGACATTTTGGCACCGGTTGTCCTATATTTTATAAACATGTGTTCAGCCGTGGGGTGTAAAGACCGGCACATAGGTTCTATATTTTGAAGGCACATGTATTCAGCCGTGGGGTGAAAGACCGGCACAGATGGTTACTATTATATTTTGGAATCCTCACCAGGTGTTCTTCATACGAATGATATTTTGTTTGTGCAGTTGGAATGGGACTTCTGCACGTTTATTATAATACTTAAAATCTTGTGGTCTATTAAAATTAATGAAAATGAAATGATTACTATAAACTAATGAACTCACCAACCTTTTGGTTGACACTTTAAAGCATGTTTATTCTCAGGTATTAAAGAAATCTTCCGATGTGCATTAGCTCATTTTAAAGATGTTACTTGAAGTCATTCATGACATATTTCAAAAGACGTTGCATTCGAGTCGTTGAAGTTCATTAGAGATTATTATTAAGTAAATGACAGATCAGGTCATTTATAGATTGAATATTATGAAATGGTATGCATACCTGTCAACTTTCGATGTAAATGAAAGTTTGTCTTTTAAAATGAATGCAACATTTGTAAAATGTATCATATAGAGGTCAAGTACCTCGCGATGTAATCAACTGTTGTGAATCGTTTATAATCGATATGGACTTTGTCCGGATGGATTAGTACGGGTCTCTACACTCACTAATGCAAGATCTGATTCGCTAAGACCACCGCTCTGATACCACCTGTAGTGACCCGTCCTAATCCACCTGGACGAAGTCTTCAACAGCTAGTCCCATTGCGAGGTAATGACCTCTATATGCCATGAACGACTCCATGTAATATCTTTAAAATGAGCAAATGCACAGCGGAAGATTTCTTTAATACGTGAGAATAAACATGCTTAAAAGTGTCAACCAAAAGGTTGGTGAGTTCATTAGTTTATCATAAACATTCTTTTCCATCATTTTAATAGACCACAAGATTTCAAATATAAGTAATCATACACTCGCAAGTGTAAAAATCATTCATACGAATTTCATACTTTCAAACACACATTAACAAATGCATATATAATATCCCTCGCATACAAGTGCTTTGCACTTAGTATGCTCACAGCATACAAACAGGCCATCCCTTTTAAAAATGACGGTTGTATACACCTTACAACAGGTCATAGCTTTTAAAGATGGCGGCTGTATACTAAAAGTCGAAGTACTAAAGCAGTTCAAATTCTCTGACTGGGGCTTGTCAAGGCCCATAGATCTATCTTTAGGATTCGCGTCAATTAGTGGCAATTATAATAAACACTAATTCTTAGGTTACCAGCAAAAAGGGGTGATATCCGGTGTACTCATATCTTGGTGGCAATTATAATAAACACCAATTCAATCGTAGAATGTTTTTATGTACTTGTGTCTATTTCGTCAAACATTTATAAAAACAGCGCATGTATTCTCAGTCCCAAAAATATATATTGCAAAAGCATTTAAAAAGGGAGCAAATGAAACTCACGATACGATATTTTGTAGTAAAAATATTCATACGACGAAACTGAACAATGCAGGGTTGGCCTCGGATTCACGAACCTATATCATTTGTATATATATTAAAACATATAATTGTAGTTGAACATATTTATATAATATATCTTAAATTATATATTATATATATTTAATTTGTGTATATATTCAAAATGATTACTATATATATAGTTATATAGTTATATTAATATATATATCTGATTAGTATTATTTTAAAAATACCTAACTTGTTATTTATGAATATTTATATAAAAATTATTAATATGATTAATACATACTTATAACCTTAATAATATCTTTAAAACTTTTATTTTCATAATAATTTTAATGCAAATAATATTGATAATACTAATAATAATAATACTGATAGTTTTAGTGATAATAAAATGATAATTTATAATAATATTAATAATACTTATAAAATACTAATGATAATAATGTTTCTAATATTTATAAATATAAATATGATATTAGTAATAATAATAATTATAATACTAACAATAACAATAATCATAATAATAATAATAATAATAATAATAATAATAATAATAATAATAATAATAATAATAATAATAATAATAATAATAATAATAATAATAATAATAATAATAATAATAATAAGAAATCTACCTCGCAAAGAAAGTTCAAAAAAAATAGATGCCCTTGCCCGGGCTCGAACCCACGACCTCCCGCTCACCCGAAAACACACCCAACCATTCGACCAATTCAGTTTTTATGGGATAATACCATATCCAAATATATTTAACTCGTTTCTGTTTCATTTCGGCCCAACAAGAAACCAAAATTTGGCCCAACTAAGAAATGCAAGTTATAACTCGGCCCAACATTCCTACGACCCAAGAGCAACAATACGAGCCCATCTAGTAATTAATGGCCCAATATCAGAAAAAAGACCCGGCCCAAGTTTAGATTGAATGTCCAGCTCGATAAATTAAATGGGATGTTTGATGTAATCCTTTAATCACGTCCCCACTATCATTATCAATATCAACTTGTCCACATCATCTATATCATCATGCCAAAAAGTATTCATCATCTTCATGTAGCATTAGCAGAAAACCGAAAAAAAAAACCAACAGCTCAACATGTAATTGATGGTGATTGACGGGTGACAGTTCACGGGAAAAAAAAATAGGAAAAAAACAGCTGAAACAGTGGCAGTGTTGTTTGGTTTGAGTTCATAAAAAAAAATAGATAAAACGTGGTGGTGTTGGTGTTCGAAACAGGTAGCAAACAGGAGGTGTAGCAGCGTTGCAGCAGTAAAAAAAATATGTTTTAGTGGTTTATAGCAGTAACAGGAACCGTGGGTTGGCTTGATCGAAAAATAGAATGAGTAACAACAGGTTTTGTGGGTTTATTTTTGGATGGGTTTTCAAATAATAGAAAAAAAGAAAAGTAACAGGTTGTGGTGGTATCCTATTGTGGGTTACAACTAAAACAGAAACAGAAATAACTAGATGAATTTTAGCAGGTTCGAAGCAGGTTGCAGGACTGTGTGAGCTGTAACGGTTCATGATGGTCTTCATGGATAAAGGTGGTTTATGGTTGGTGTTGGATTGGTGTGACCGAAAACAGAAAAAAAAATCAAGCGTAGCAGTGGCATTTTAGTTGAGTGGTGGTGTTTGGGGTTTGGTCTTGGTTGCAACAGTAAGCATCAACAACAAAAGCAATTTAATGGGTTTTTGGGTGGCGTTTGAACAGAAACAAAATAAAGTAGAAAACATACGCGTAATAGCCTCAGTTTAATCCGATCAAAATTGCAGTAACGTGATAGTGAGGGTGGTTCTTAGAATGGTTTAATGATGATGTTGAAGGTGATGTTTAAATGGGTGACTCGATGAGGTGGTAACGAGTGTGGTTGTTTCTGGTTCCAAAACAGAAAATGATAGCAGTGATGGTGGTTGATATGGGTGGTGAAGTGTGGTGGCGAACAGGAGAGTTCTTCATGTATGTGTTTGTAATATGTTTGCATTTGCATATGTATATTATATGTGTAAAATGGAGCTGGTGCAAAGAATCAAAGACAAACACTAAAACACAAATATAAATAAAGGGAAACAGTAAATTAATCATACTCCCGTCTATAATACATCTATTTGTATATATATATAAGTAATATGTTAGTTGATAGTAGGGATCATTTGAAAAAGAACACAGTACCTAATAGTAATCTCAATTGTAAATCACGGATGCATCGTACATATTTAATATATATATATATATATATATATATATATATATATATATATATATATATATATATATATATATATATATATATATATATATATATATATATATATATATATATATTTCAATTGAATGAAATGTGCAAGGATTTTTAGCCGCCTGAATTATTGTTGTAACTATTCCTTCACGGACTGGATTTCGTGCTCCTTTGATAATCAATTGTGGTTAAAAGTCTTTGGAAAAGATCGCAAAATTTTATATCAAGTTTCTTTAATTATTTCAGTTATTAATGTGTTAAAATGTACCTTAACTAATTAAAATTTATTAAATAAAATTTAAATCACTAACCGCTCTTGATTTTAGGTAAAAATATAAAAAGTGTTAAAATTTAATAATTAGATCCTAAATACATTTCTAATAAGTCTATAATTTATATCACTCATTTTCGGATCATCGTTTATTTCTTAAAATCATATAAGTTTGAATTTAGACTTGTCTAATATCAATCGGATCATCAAACGAGTATTACAATCATTTAATATTTATTTTTAATATACTTTATTTATATATAGATATGTTTTAAATAATAATTATTATAATGTCCTATTTTTATTTTATTTTACATAATTAAATTTTAATAGCAATACATATAATATTTCAAATTATATTTTCAATTACCATGTATATATATACACACATATCTTACAATTAATTGTTCGTGAATCGTGAAATTGGTCGAGGTTAAATGAATATATGAAACAGTTCAATATTTTTGAGACTCAACCTAACAGACTTTACTTATTGTGTCAAAAATACTAAATTGTATCGAGAGTTTGATTTAAAATTAGTCGAAATTTTTTGGGTCGTCACAAAGAACAAGCTCGATTTGAATTTGAGCTAAGAGGGCTACAAGGAATGAGGAGTATCACAAAGGTTGATTTCAGGAGGATCTTTCAGCTTCCTCTTGTACAGAATGCTCCTGCTTTCCCTGCTACTCAGCAGATGATATCCTCAATATTTGATCTTGGTTATGTTGGAGCTACTAATGTTCCACCGGCTAAGTTTCAGAAGAAATACTTTTACTCAAGGTGGTATGTGATTTTCTCGATCATCAACAGATGCTTGCCGATGACCAGGAGTGGATCAGACAGCCTGACTGTGCCAATGCTGAAATTGTCCTACTCTTTCACAAGAGTGGAAACTCTGAACTATGCAGAACTTCTATGGGATTTGGTTCAGGCTCAAGTTGATAAACCAAGGGGTTCATACTAAAATGTCCCGTTCTTATTGATTAAAAACGTTCCATATTAATTGATTTTGTTGCGAGGTTTTGACCTCTATATGAGACGTTTTTCAAAGACTGCATTCATTTTTAAAACAAACCATAACCTTTATTTCATAAATAAAGGTTTAAAAAGCTTTACGTAGATTATCAAATAATGATAATCTAAAATATCCTGTTTACACACGACCATTACATAATGGTTTACAATACAAATATGTTACATCGAAATCAGTTTCTTGAATGCAGTTTTTACACAATATCATACAAACATGGACTCCAAATCTTGTCCTTATTTTAGTATGCAACAGCGGAAGCTCTTAGTATTCACCTGAGAATAAACATGCTTTAAACGTCAACAAGAATGTTGGTGAGTTATAGTTTTAACCTATATATATCAAATCGTAACAATAGACCACAAGATTTCATATTTCAATACACATCCCATACATAGAGATAAAAATCATTCATATGGTGAACACCTGGTAACCGACATTAACAAGATGCATATATAAGAATATCCCCATCATTCCGGGACACCCTTCAGATATGATATAAATTTTGAAGTACTAAAGCATCCGGTACTTTGGATGGGGTTTGTTAGGCCCAATAGATCTATCTTTAGGATTCGCGTCAATTAGGGTGTCTGTTCCCTAATTCTTAGATTACCAGACTTAATAAAAAGGGGCATATTCGATTTCGATAATTCAACCATAGAATGTAGTTTCACGTACTTGTGTCTATTTTGTAAATCATTTATAAAACCTGCATGTATTCTCATCCCAAAAATATTAGATTTTAAAAGTGGGACTATAACTCACTTTCACATATTTTTACTTCGTCGGGAAGTAAGACTTGGCCACTGGTTGATTCACGAACCTATAACAATATATACATATATATCAAAGTATGTTCAAAATATATTTACAACACTTTTAATATATTTTGTTGTTTTAAGTTTATTAAGTCAGCTGTCCTCGTTAGTAACCTACAACTAGTTGTCCACAGTTAGATGTACAGAAATAAATCGATAAATATTATCTTGAATCAATCTACGACCCAGTGTATACGTATCTCAGTATTTATCACAACTCAAACTATATATATTTTGGAATCAACCTCAACCCTGTATAGCTAACTCCAACATTCACATATAGAGTGTCTATGGTTGTTCCGAAATATATATAGATGTGTCGACATGATAGGTCAAAACATTGTATACGTGTCTATGGTATCTCAAGATTACATAATATACAATACAAGTTGATTAAGTTATGGTTGAAATAGATTTGTTACCAATTTTCACGTAGCTAAAATGAGAAAAATTATCCAATCTTGTTTTACCCATAACTTCTTCATTTTAAATCCGTTTTGAGTGAATCAAATTGCTATGGTTTCATATTGAACTCTATTTTATGAATCTAAATAGAAAAATTATAGGTTTATAGTCGGAAAAATAAGTTACAAGTCATTTTTGTAAAGGTAGTCATTTCAGTCGAAAGAACGACGTCTAGATGACCATTTTAGAAAACATACTTCCACTTTGAGTTTAACCATAATTTTTGGATATAGTTTCATGTTCATAATAAAAATCATTTTCCCAGAATAACAACTTTTAAATCAAAGTTTATCATAGTTTTTAATTAACTAACCCAAAACAGCCCGCGTTGTTACTACGACGGCGTAAATCCGATTTTACGGTGTTTTTCGTGTTTCCAGGTTTTAAATCATTAAGTTAGCATATCATATAGATATAGAACATGTGTTTAGTTGATTTTAAAAGTCAAGTTAGAAGGATTAACTTTTATTTGCGAACAAGTTTAGAATTAACTAAACTATGTTCTAGTGATTACAAGCTTAAACCTTCGAATTAGATAGCTTTATATGTATGAATCGAATGATGTTATGAACATCATTACTACCTCAAGTTCCTTGGATAAGCCTACTGGAAATGATAAAAATAGATCTAGCTTCAAAGGATCCTTGGATGGCTTGAAAGTTCTTGAAGCAGAATCATGACACGAAAATAATTTCAAGTAAGATTTCCACTCGAAATAAGATTGTTATAGTTATAGAAATTGAATTAAAGTTTGAATATGATTATTACCTTGTATTAGAAAGATAACCTACTGTAATTAACAAAGGTTTCTTGATCTTGGATGATTACTTGGAATGGATTTAGAAAACTTGGAAGTAAACTTGCAATCTTGGAAGTATTCTTGATTTTATGAAACTAGAACTTTTGGAATTTATGAAGAACACTTAGAACTTGAAGATAGAACTTGAGAGAGATCAATTAGATGAAGAAAATTGAAGAATGAAAGTGTTTGTAGGTGTTTTTGGTCGTTGGTGTATGGATTAGATATAAAGGATATGTAATTTTGTTTTCATGTAAATAAGTCATGAATGATTACTCATACTTTTGTAATTTTATGAGATATTTCATGCAAGTTGCCAAATGATGGTTCCCACATGTGTTAGGTGACTCACATGGGCTGCTAAGAGCTGATCATTGGAGTGTATATACCAATAGTACATACATCTAAAAGCTGTGTATTGTACGAGTACGAATACGGGTGCATACGAGTAGAATTGTTGATGAAACTGAACGAGGATGTAATTGTAAGCATTTTTGTTAAGTAGAAGTATTTTGATAAGTGTCTTGAAGTCTTTCAAAAGTGTATGAATACATATTAAAACACTACATGTATATACATTTTAACTGAGTCGTTAAGTCATTGTTAGTCGTTACATGTAAATGTTGTTTTGAAACCTTTAGGTTAACGATCTTGTTGAATGTTGTTAACCCATTGTTTATTATAACAAATGAGATGTTAAATTGTTATATTATCATGATATTATGATATATAATATATCTTAGTATGATATATATACAGTTAAATGTTGTTACAACGATAATCGTTACATATATGTCTCGTTTCGAAATCATTAAGTTAGTAGTCTTATTTTTACATATGTATTTCATTGTTAATACACTTAATAATATATTTACTTATCATTTAACATAATTAACCAAGTGTATCAATATCTTAATATGATTCATATGTACCTAGTAAGACGTTGTTATAACGATAATCGTTATATATATCGTTTTCAAGTTTCTTAAATTAATAGTCTCATTTTTATGTATATAACTCATTGTTAAAATACCTAATGAGATACATACTTATAATAAAATCATGTTAACTATATATATATATAACCATATATATGTCATCGTATAGTTTTTACAAGTTTTAACGTTCGTGAATCACCGGTCAACTTGGGTGGTCAATTGTCTATATGAAACCTATTTCAATTAATCAAGTCTTAACAAGTTTGATTGCTTAACATGTTGGAAACACTTAATCATGTAAATAACAATTTCATTTAATATATATATAAACATGGAAAAGTTCGGGTCACTACACATACATCCCTTGTGAATGGTTTTTCTGTATCTTTATCCATGATGCTATAAATGCTTGCAGAAATGCAAATATATTTGTACCAGGTACACATGGATTGCAGATGAAAAGATTTGGGGAGCTGAAGATGAATACCCCGGTGATTTCTGACAACCAGTTCACTGCGCCAATTCCAAATTGGCTAGTGGGGCTAGCTGCACCCCAAGACGATCGAATGCGTTCATATTTTGAGGCTGAAGGAATACCTCTTCTGAACCCGGTACAACAAGTACAAATTGAACGCGCTGCGGTTCCAGCCCCAGAGGTTGTAGAGGAACCTGTAGTACAACCACCCGGGCCAGCTAATCATCCACTTAGGGTAAACCTCAAACACTCTAGGGTAGTTCACCAAGCTCAACCTGTGAGGATCAGGGAACCTAGTTCACCTAGGATTGAACCAACCCTTTCAACAACACCTGAGGGAAGCAGTGACACTGATTCTTCAGCAACTGAATCATCTCCTGAACATTCTCCTAAGAGAACACGATTTGCGCCCGATGAGATGATTCAGACTCCGCCAACCCAACTAGTAACTAGATCTAGGACTTCGACACCTATCGTCCGCCAAACAGTTACTCCAACCATTGGTGATACGGACCAAGACCTAGAACCTATTAGGTCACCCTCACCCATTTTCGTATCACATGCAATAATAACAGTAAGCCCTACACTAAATGAAGCGCAAGCTTCGGTAGACAAGAGAGCTAAACGCACGGATGGTAAAAAGACCAATCAGCCCATCCAATCTTATCAAGACTTAATAATAAATCCTACACAGAAAGATGCTTCGGCATCTAAGGAAGTAAAGTCTTCCTCTGCAGTAAAGTCTGCGTTGACTCAATCAATTGAGGAAACTCAATCATTGAAGTCCAGAACGGCTGAAGGGGAGCAGAAAAGTCTTGAAAAGGCACCCTACGTATCAGCTGGAAATCCTCATGTGCCTCAACGTACAACAGGGTCTCGAGGTACGGCTTATCTTGATGAGGGAGATCTGCCGCGTCCCATGAAAACGAGTCAACATGACAATCCTTTGGGATATTTATTAGACTTCCAGCAGACTGATCCCTTGGTTTAAGAAATTGATCCATTGGTTTAAACCACTTCTCTTCCGGATTTTGAATCTCAGGGTCTGGAGGAAGAGTCTTTAACTGAAAGAGATGTGCCACCTCATGGTATATCAATGATTTCAGGAGTCGGAGATAGCAATATCTCTGCGAGAGCTAAATCGACGGGTAGTTCTGCTACTTTGTGAGAGTCCCATGAGACTAAAGTCAAGGAGGCGGATGCTTCGAAAGAAACTTCGCCAGCAACAACTCCGGTTTTTGCCCAACCTCCATCAGAAGGGGGTATCACGAATCTGACTAGTTACATATAAGAATAATACTGCACGTTTATCCTTACCTGCCCACACGGAAAATCAAACACTTCCACTGACATCGCCTCCAACCGATGCTGCTGTTGCTGTTCCTATTGTCACTTTACCACCATCACCCATGCGTTCACCAAATTATTATGATGCTTTGGAGCAAGAATATTTCAGTCGTATGTTTTCTAAAGTCAATCTTGATGTTCTTCGACGCACTTCGCTTCAAGCAATGTTTTGCGCTAGAGTATGATATCCGCTTACTTCTTGCTCTTCTCTTCTAAGTCCTCACCGTGATGATGAACATGACGATTCTGATCCTCGGAATAGCCATGAGGGGGAGATAGGAGTAGATGGAGAATATCTAATGGTGAACATTTCAACTAAGGGTGGTGGTGTGGGGTCTACATCAGTTTCTCAAGCTCAACAGGTTCAAACAGAATCAGAAACAGTTTCTATTCATGATGATATTGTTGACAAGGAACCTGAGCAAGTCATAATTCCAATTATTCACTCAGAGGCTGAAAGTGGACCGGTAGATGAGGATTTGAACTTAAGTGATTTCTATCTTGAAGAAACAGATGATGATGGATTTGTTATTCTAAGCAAATTATCTTTAGTATCTTCTATTCCTGAGGATGTAGAGATTGTGGATGAAAGGAATCCTGATCCAGAAAGTGATGATGAAATGGATTCTTCAGATGAAGATGTAGATAATCTTTATGTTAATCCAAATGATGATGACATCTTTGATCATATTAAAGTTGATAATGCCCCAACAGATGATACGACAAATCCTACAGATCATTCATCAAATTCTACACCTTCATCGAGTTCAAATCTAACTAATGCTAATGAAAGCTCAACTTCCGGTACATCTACATCAAGTGAAACAGTGAATTCCAGATTCAAGTACAACTACGGTATATTCTTTAAGAATCAAGAACAAATATTGTTATTAGGAGTTGAACATGATTTCATAACGTTACGAAACACATTCATCGAGGAAAATGCATACAAGATCTTCCGTATTAATGAAACACCAAGGAGTAAAAGATTTACTTATATCGGTTCACGATTGCTTCCAGCAAGTGAAAGAAACTGGTATGAGTTTATGTGGAGGAAACATATCAACAAGAACGAAGATGATTTGTGGCTTCAAAGAAAGTATCGTATTTCAGAAGTGTTGAATATTATTCGAGTCGGAGTAGAGATAAGTGAGAAAATAGACGTCATCAGTCAGTTCCACGTTATTAGATAAGATGAGAAGGAATACAAGTTCATGGAAGCAGATTTTCAAAATTTAGATATGCTTGACATTAGTCACATCTACAACTACCTCAGTATCATCACCATTCGCCTTTTGCTAAGGCTCAAGCTTTGGAAGCTGTGAAAAGATACATGATGGAGACAATTGAACTGATGAGACGTGAAGATTTTCAAATAGGTCTCGAAGTGAATAGGAAAAAGATTCGAATAACGTGTTTGAATTAATTTACAGAGGGACTGAAGGATATGAGAATGTTTCAAATGCAATTCGAACTCGAAGGGTTTGCATTTGTGAATTCTCAAAAAGAGAAAGTGTTCATCCGCACTGAAGAGCTAAACAAATATTTAGATGGAACACTGAAGGCTGCACTGAAGTATCTTAAGATTCATCAAAGCAAGTTTGATGACATTGATATGAAAATGGGTCTTGGAGAGTTTATAAAGCATATCAGAGATCGTCTGAAGCTCCGAATCCGTACAAGACAGTTTGAGATTCTTCGTGGCCAAAGAAAGAGAAGGTATTTCAAAGAAATGGATGAATATCCATTACATGAGGGTGATCCAAGAAAAGCGTGGAGTGTCTGGAAACCTTCTAAGCAAATTTTAGAAAATCAAGTAGAAGTTTCAAAACCAGATGGCACACGATGGAAACTAACGTTTGGACCTCTCAAGATTACTAAATAGGATTATATTGTAAAAAATTCACATTTAACACTAAGGGGGAGATTGTTAGGACCCCGAAGTTGTATAGTGTTAATGTGAAATATGCTTAAAAGAAGGTTCCTTAGAAGAGGGCTATATAAGGAACCTAAGTAGTCCTAATTAGATAGCCATTACTTTGTAAATGAGTTCTAGAAGCTGTGGAATGTAAATCTTATTGATTTACTCTCATACCGAGTCTCCTTCACTCTTACCGAATCTCATTCTAACTTTTCTTTTCTTCTAATCTCAACATGTTCTGACCTATCACGCTTTGCTATTTATAATTAAAATTGGGACAAAGAAGTCGTAAGGGTAATGATTAATTTTTAACGGTCAGAATTACTACAGCGCATCAACGGTAATTAAATAGTCGTTACATCGTTGCTTGATTTGACAGGTTTTCCGAATTATAGCTGCCATTACGCGTTATCATGGCAAAAATTATTTAAAGGATATATTATTTAACTCAATTAAACGGTAATAAATTACCGGTGAAAAAATCATTGCGACTTGCTGTAAAGATATTTTTTAATAGCAAACTTCATTTTTTAGAGTTTATCATGCTGCATTTTTTATGCAAAATGTACCATAATAAACTGGGGGTACTTGATCATATACATAGTATTGTATATGCATATTTTAAGTATTAAAGACTGAAAACAGAAGTTACGCGAAGTATGCTTAAATGATTTGGAAGATCCGCTGAAAGTTAAGTTGGCAGATCAGATTGCGCATTAATAAAGATTGTGGGTTCCTTCCGCTAAGTCAATACGGATAATAAGATAATCCGCACACCGTGAATATTCTGAAAACTATAAATAGGGAGCTTAGCCTCTCATTTATAGGGTTGTTGATTCTCTGCCATTTGCTCTAGCCTTTGTAAATATCACTTGTGTAACATCCCGCATTTTTCCATTAAATTATTTTAACGCCCGTCTTTTTATTTTAAATAATATCCTTCGTGACTAGATTCGTATCCTCCATTAGCTAACATTCTTAATAATTTTTGTTATTGGATTATAACATCTCCCGTTAATGCGCGTATCTAAAATATTCGTTTGGTTAATTCCCGCACCCGACTACGAAATTGAGGGACCAAGGTTGCCAAATGACCAAAGTTTTGACAAGGTCAAATGGTCAACCTTTCACCACATCCACTCATTCATCTCTTTTCTCTCTTTCTCTTCTTTTTCATACTTCCATTTTTCTTTTAAGAACACCAACAAAATTCATCATCTAATTTCGGATTTGGAGGCTAACATCAAAACAAATTACATATTTGGAATCCTCTCTTCATCCTCTTCGACTTGATACCAATTTCATCTCATTTGGGTAACTTTCTAAAATCACTAGATTTTATGTTCTTGATGTTTTAAATTATAAAGTTGTTAATTAGTGTCTATGGCTCAAGTCTAACATGAATATATGACTTGTATGCTCTATTTGTTGTTTTGGAGTAACTAGCATGAACTTGAAAATGGGTTTGCTTAATCTTTGATTTTGGTAGATTAAATATTGTTAAATTGTTAAAGTTCATGTTTTAATTGTGTTACTAGTATCACTAGCTTCATTTTGATGTGTAGGTTGATTTGTAAAACTTCAAGTACATGATTAGTGATTTTGTGAATTTTGATTAGGGTTTGATGAACTTGAAATGAACTTTTGATACTTTGAATGCCATGAAATGTTGTTAGTAAGTGTTTAGTTGTATTGCATGAGTAATTACCTTCGAAACGGCATATCACATGTGTGGATTGGATTCCCGAATCATGTAATGCATTTCAAGAACTTGAAACTTTGAAAATGGACTTTAAATGATCACTTGACGAGAAATCGGTTATTGGAAATGATGTTTTTTTGTTTGATGAAACGTATTTAGTTGTGTTCCTTGTTAAAAGAGCTTTCCAATGATATAAGGTGCGAGTTCTAAGTGTTTGCGGTTTGTGTTTTGTGCATGAAAAGATTTTGGTTTGGACTTAGAAAAACTGAAACTGGCCAGGTACCAGCTCCCGTGTATTGTCGCATCGCGACAATTGTGAAATGTCCCGTTCTTATTGATTAAAAATGTTCCATATTAATTGATTTCGTTGCGAGGTTTTGACCTCTATATGAGACGTTTTTCAAAGACTGCATTCATTTTAAAACAAACCATAACCTTTATTTTATAAATAAAGGTTTAAAAAGCTTTACGTAGATTATCAAATAATGATAATCTAAAATATCCTGTTTACACACGACCATTACATAATGGTTTACAATACAAATATGTTACATTCAAATCAGTTTCTTGAATGCAGTTTTTACACAATATCATACAAACATGGACTCCAAATCTTGTCCTTATTTTAGT
Source organism: Rutidosis leptorrhynchoides (assembly GCF_046630445.1). Taxonomy (NCBI): domain Eukaryota; kingdom Viridiplantae; phylum Streptophyta; class Magnoliopsida; order Asterales; family Asteraceae; genus Rutidosis; species Rutidosis leptorrhynchoides. Next base: position 352,030,515 of record NC_092335.1, on the reverse strand, counting down.
ATGCAACAGCGGAAGCTCTTAGTATTCACCTGAGAATAAACATGCTTTAAACGTCAACAAAAATGTTGGTGAGTTATAGGTTTAATCTATATATATCAAATCGTAACAATAGACCACAAGATTTCATATTTCAATACACATCCCATACATAGAGATAAAAATCATTCATATGGTGAACACCTGGTAACCGACATTAACAAGATGCATATATAAGAATATCCCCATCATTCCGGAACACCCTTCGGATATGATATAAATTTCGAAGTACTAAAGCATCCGGTACTTTGGATGAGGTTTGTTAGGCCCAATAGATCTATCTTTAGGATTCGCGTCAATTAGGGTGTCTGTTCCCTAATTCTTAGATTACCAAACTTAATAAAAAGGGGCATATTCGATTTTGATACTTCAACCATAGAATGTAGTTTCACGTACTTGTGTCTATTTTGTAAATCATTTATAAAACCTTCATGTATTCTCATCCCAAAAATATTAGATTTTAAAAGTAGGACTATAACTCACTTTCACAGATTTTTTACTTCGTCGGGAAGTAAGACTTGGCCACTGGTTAATTCACGAACCTATAACAATATATACATATATATCAAAGTATGTTCAAAATATATTTACAATACTTTTAATACATTTTGATGTTTTAAGTTTATTAAGTCAGCTGTCCTCGTTAGTAACCTACAACTAGTTGTCCACAGTTAGATGTACAGAAATAAATCGATAAATATTATCTTGAATCAATTCACGACCCAGTGTATACGTATCTCAGTATTGATCACAACTCAAACTATATATATATTTTGGAATCAACCTCAACCCTGTATAGCTAACTCCAACATTTACATATAGAGTGTCTATGGTTGTTCTGCAATATATATATAGATGGGTCGACATGATAGGTCGAAACATTGTATACGTGCCTATGGTATCTCAAGATTACATAATATACAATATAAGTTAATTAGGTTATGGTTGGAATAGATTTATTACTAACTTTCACGTAGGTAAAATGAGTAGTTTTTATCAATCTTGTTTTACTCGCCATTTCTTCGTTTCTAATCCGTTTTGAGTGATTCCAGTGGCCACGGTTTCGTATTGAACTTAACTTTATGAATATAAATAGAAAAAGTATAAGTTTGTTGTCAGAAATACAAGTTACAAGTCGTTTTTGAAAGAGGTAGTCATTTTCATCGAAAGAACAACATCTTGATGACCATTTTGAAAAACATACTTTCACTTTGAGTTTAACCATGATTTTTGGATATAGTTTCATGTTCATAAGAAAAATCATTTTTCCAGAAGTATAGCTTTTAAATCAAAGTTCTTCTTAGCTTTTAATTATCCCAACCAAAACAGCCCCCGGTTTTACTACGACGGCGTATATCCAGTTTTATGGTGTTTATCGTGTTTCCGGGTTTTAAATCATTAAGTTAGCATATCATATAGATATAGAACATGTGTTTAGTTGATTTTAAAAGTCTATTTAGAAGGATTAACTTTATTTGCAAGCAAGTTTAGAATTAACTAAACTATGTTCTAGTGATTACAAGTTTATAACGTTGAATAAGACAACTTTTTATGTATGAATCGAATGACGTTATGAACATCATTACTACCTCAAGTTCCTTGGATAAACCTACTGGAAATGAGAAAAATGGATCTAGGTTCAAAGGATCCTTGGATGGCTTGAAAGTTCTTGAAGCAGAATCATGACACGAAAATAATTTCAAGTAAGATTTCCACTCGAAATAAGATTGTTATAGTTATAGAAATTGAATTAAAGTTTGAATATGATTATTACCTTGTATTAGAAAGATAACCTACTGTAAGTGACAAAGGTTTCTTGATCTTGGATGATTACTTGGAATGGATTTAGAAAACTTGGAAGTAAACTTGCAATCTTGGAAGTATTCTTGATTTTATGAAACTAGAACTTTTGGAATTTATGAAGAACACTTAGAACTTGAAGATAGAACTTGAGAGAGATCAATTAGATGAAGAAAACTGAAGAATGAAAGTGTTTGTAGGTGTTTTTGGTCATTGGTGTATGGATTAGATATAAAGGATATGTAATTTTGTTTTCATGTAAATAAGTCATGAATGATTACTCATATTTTTGTAATTTTATGAGATATTTCATGCTAGTTGCCAAATGATGGTTCCCACATGTGTTAGGTGTAGTGACCCGATAATCGTTACATATATGTCTCGTTTCAAAATCATTAAGTTAGTAGTCTTGTTTTTACATATGTAGTTCATTGTTAATATACTTAATGATATCTTTACTTATCATAATATCATGTTAACTATATATATATATCCATATATATATGTCATCATATAGTTTTTACAAGTTTTAACGTTCGTGAATCACCGTTCAACTTGGGTGGTCAATTGTCTATATGAAACCTATTTCAATTAATCAAGTCTTAACAAGTTTGATTTCTTAACATGTTGGAAACACTTAATAATGTAAATAACAATTTCATTTAATATATATATATAAACATGGAAAAGTTCGGGTCACTACAGTACCTACCCGTTAAATAAATTTCGTCCTGAAATTTTAAGCAGTTGGAGGTGTTGACGTATCTTCTGGAAATAAATGCGGGTATTTCTTCTTCATCTGATCTTCTCCTTCCCAGGTGAACTCGGGTCCTCTACGAGCATTCCATCGAACCTTAACAATTGGTATCTTGTTTTGCTTAAGTCTTTTAACCTCACGATCCATTATTTCGACGGGTTCTTCGATGAATTGAAGTTTTTCGTTGATTTGGATTTCATCTAATGGAATAGTGAGATCTTCTTTAGCAAAACATTTCTTCAAATTCGAGACGTGGAAAGTGTTATGTACAGCCGCGAGTTGTTGAGGTAATTCAAGTCGGTAAGCTACTGGTCCGACACGATCAATAATCTTGAATGGTCTAATATACCTTGGATTTAATTTCCCTCGTTTACCAAATCGAACAACGCCTTTCCAAGGTGCAACTTTAAGAATGACCATCTCTCCAATTTCAAATTCTATATCTTTTCTTTTAATGTCAGCGTAGCTCTTTTGTCGACTTTGGGCGGTTTTCAACCGTTGTTGAATTTGGATGATCTTCTCGGTAGTTTCTTGTATTATCTCCGGACCCGTAATCTGTCTATCCCCCACCTCACTCCAACAAATCGGAGACCTGCACTTTCTACCATAATGTGCTTCAAACGGCGCCATCTCAATGCTTGAATGGTAGCTGTTGTTGTAGGAAAATTCTGCTAACGGTAGATGTCGATCCTAACTGTTTCCAAAATCAATAACACATGCTCGTAGCATGTCTTCAAGCGTTTGTATCATCCTTTCGCTCTGCCCATCAGTTTGTGGATGATAGGCAGTACTCATGTCTAGACGAGTTCCTAATGCTTGCTGTAATGTCTGCCAGAATCTTGAAATAAATCTGCCATACCTATCAGAGATAATAGAGATTGGTATTCCATGTCTGGAGATGACTTCCTTCAAATACAGTCGTGCTAACTTCTCCATCTTGTCATCTTCTCTTATTGGCAGGAAGTGTGCTGATTTGGTGAGACGATCAACTATTACCCAAATAGTATCAAAACCACTTGCAGTCCTTGGCAATTTAGTGATGAAATCCATGGTAATGTTTTCCCATTTCCATTCCGGGATTTTGGGTTGTTGAAGTAGACCTGATGGTTTCTGATGCTCAGCTTTGACCTTAGAACACGTCAAACATTCTCCTACGTATTTAGCAACATCGGCTTTCATACCCGGCCACCAAAAATGTTTCTTGAGATCCTTGTACATCTTCCCCGTTCCAGGATGTATTGAGTATCTGGTTTTATGAGCTTCTCTAAGTACCATTTCTCTCATATCGCCAAATTTTGGTACCCAAATCCTTTCAGCCCTATACCGGGTACCGTCTTCCCGAATATTAAGATGCTTCTCTGATCCTTTGGGTATTTCATCCTTTAAATTTCCCTCTTTCAGAACTCCTTGTTGCGCCTCCTTTATTTGAGTAGTAAGGTTATTGTGAATCATTATATTCATAGATTTTACTCGAATGGGTTCTCTGTCCTTCCTGCTCAAGGCGTCGGCTACCACATTTGCTTTCCCCGGGTGGTAACGAATCTCAAAGTCGTAATCATTCAACAATTCAATCCACCTACGCTACCTCATATTCAGTTGTTTCTGATTAAATATGTGCTGAAGACTTTTGTGGTCGGTATATATAATACTTTTGACCCCATATAAGTAGTGCCTCCAAGTCTTTAATGCAAAAACAACCGCGCCTAATTCCAAATCATGCGTCGTATAATTTTGTTCGTGAGTCTTCAATTGTCTAGACGCATAAGCAATCACCTTCGTTCGTTGCATTAATACACAATCGAGACCTTGCTTTGATGCGTCACAATAAATCACAAAATCATCATTCCCTTCAGGCAATGACAATATAGGTGTCGTAGTTAGCTTTTTCTTCAATAACTAAAACGCTTTCTCTTGTTCATCATTCCATTCAAATTTCTTCCCTTTATGCGTTAATGCAGTCAAGGGTTTTGCTATTCTGGAAAAGTCTTGGATGAACCTTCTGTGGTAACCAGCTAGTCCTAAAAACTGGCGTATGTGTTTCAGAGTTTTCGGGGTTTCCCACTTTTCAACAGTTTCTATCTTTGCCGGATCCACCTTAATACCTTCTTTGTTCACTATGTGACCGAGGAATTGAACTTCTTCCAACCAAAATGCACACTTTGAAAATTTAGCGTACAATTCTTCCTTCCTCAATACTTCTAACACCTTTCTCAAATGTTCACCGTGTTCTTGGTCATTCTTTGAGTAAATAAGTATGTCATTGATAATGCTAAAAATGAACATATATTTCATAGCATTATTCCTCAAGAAAGACAAGCTTTTAGTTGCAATTGTTCTATTTACAAGTGATATTCGTTTAAATAATAAAAGGTGAAGACAAAAGACAGATTCGACGAATTGAAGACGCAAACGACCAAAAAGCTCAAAAGTACAAAATACAATCAAAGAGGTTCCAATTATTGATAAGAAACGTCTCGAAATTACAAGAGTACAAGATTCAAAACGCAAAGTACAAAATATTAAATTGTACGCAAGGACGTTCGAAAATCCGGAACCGGGACCAGAGTCAACTCTCAACGCTCGACGCAACGGACTAAAAATTACAAGTCAACTATGCACATAAATATAATATAATATTTAAATAATTCTTATAATTATTTAATATATTATATTTATTTATAAAACCGTCGGTAAACAAAGAGCCAAACTTGTGTGAGCTGTATTTACAAACTCCGCGACTCGCGGAGTTTGAAGGCCAAAAGGGCCGCGAGTCGCGGAGGCCTAAATTCTGAAAGTCCCTATAAAGCCAACCGAATTCTGATCATTTTTTACACTCTTAATCTATCTCTCTTTCAATATATACGTAAAAATATATATATAATTTATATTTTAATTTTAATTTTAATTTTAAATCCTAATAATAAGGGTATGTTAACGAATGTTGTAAGGGTGTAAGTCAAAATTCTGTCCGTGTAACGCTACGCTATTTTTAATCATTGTAAGTTATGTTCAACCTTTTTACATTAATGTCTCGTAGCTAAGTTATTATTATGCTTATTTAATCCGAAGTAATCATGATGTTGGGCTAATTACTAAAATTGGGTAATTGGGCTTTGTACCATAATTGGGGTTTGGATGAAAGAACGACACTTGTGGAAATTAGACTATGGGTTATTAATGGGTTTTATATTAATTAAACAATACCTTGTTAATTTAATATATAAACTTATAATTCGACGTATTTATATATAACCACATACACTTTACTGGGTACGGTGGGTGAGATATCTATAAATACCAATAATTATTCATTTTACCGGATACGGAACTGGATTAATAGTTAATAGACTTGTTGAAACAGGGGTGAATTACATTCAAGGGTAATTGGTGTAATTGTTAACAAAGTAGTAAAACCTTGGTTTACACGCAGTCGATAACCTGGTGTATTCATTAAACAAAGTATTAAAACCTTGTTACAATTCGAATCCCCAATTAGTTGGAATATTTGACTTCGGGAATAAGAATAATTTGACGAAGGCTTTCGCTCTTTATATTTATGACTGATGGACTATTATGGACAAAATCCGTATGGACATATTAAATAATCCAGGACAAAGGACAATTAACCCATAGGCATAAAACTAAAATCAACACGTCAAACATCATGATTACGGAAGTTTAAATAAGCATAATTCTTTTATTTCATATTTAATTTCCTTTATTTTATATTTAATTGCACTTCTAATTATCGTATATTTATTGTTATTGTATTTAATTGCACTTTTAATTATCGTACTTTTTAATTATCGCAAGTTTATTTTATCGCACTTTTATTATTCACAATTTCATTATCGTTATTTACTTTACGCTTTAAATTAAGTCTTGCATTTATTTATTATTTTACATTTGGTTTTAACTGCGACTAAAGTTTTAAAATCGACAAACCGGTCATTAAACGGTAAAAACCCCCCTTTATAATAATAATATTACTTATATATATATTTGTATTTTTATAAAAGTAAACTAATATAGCGTTAAGCTTTGTTTAAAGATTTCCCTGTGGAACGAACCGGACTTACTAAAAACTACACTACTGTACGATTAGGTACACTGCCTATAAGTGTTGTAGTAAGGTTTAAGTATATCCATTCAATAAATAAATAAATATCTTGTGTAAAATTGTATCGTATTTAATAGTATTTCCTGTAAAAATATAAGCTATTTTATATACTACTCTGCTAAAACATCAAGTATTTTTGGCGCCGCTGCCGGGGATCTCTTAAAAGCCGAAAGCGCAACGCTAATATAAAAAAAAAAGATTTTTAGTTTACTTTTATTAAAATTCGTTTTTATAAAAATACGTTTTAAATATTCGAAAATATAAAAAGAAAAACAAAAATATAACTATTTTTAGAAGTTTGATAAATATTTAAGTTTTATAAAGTTTCTTTAGTTTGTAAAAATATAAGTTTTATTTATTTTATTTTATAAATATATTTTATAAATATAAAAGACCGAAAAAAATAATAATATAAATATATATAAATCTATTTTTTTTAGATTGTTATAAAGTATTTTATTTTTATCTTAGTTATTAAAGATAAGTTTTATTTAAATTATATAAATATTTTAATTAGATTTTAAAAACAGAAAATAAAAAAAAAATGCGTAAAAAAAAAACGTACATGAGTTGATTTTTGGAACCCCGCGACTCGCGAAGGTTTTCTGCATCGAGTACCGCGACTCGCGGAGTAACTCTGACACCGACAGAAACCCTAACTACAATTAATTACGGGTAATTAATTATTATTATTATTATTTAACCCTAATTATTATTATTATTATAATTAGTTTTATTTTAAGTTTTACTTTTTATTTAATTTGTTTTATTTAGTTAAATTAGTTTAATTAAATTGTAAAATTAATAGTTTTAATAAATAAATAATATAAAAATAATATTTTTATAAAATTTGTACTTTTTACAACTTTTTGTATATTTTTATATTTTGTCCCTTTTTAATTGTTTTAGCGTAATATTTGTATTATTAGCTCATATTTAGTTTTAAACTTAGTTTTTGCCATAGTTATTTTTACTTCTAGATTTTTAGGCTTTGCCGTAGAATTCGTTAAGTGTTTCTTTTTCTTTAGACTAAGATTTAGGTGCTTTAGAATTTTGCGACGCCTTTTTAAGTTTTAGTTTCTTTTTAAGTTATTTCCATTTGGGATTTAGTTTTTCCTGTAAGCTTTAATATTTTTAGACGACTTTTACCTATGTATCAATTATCATTCCAATTAGTAATCTCAATTTGCGATTATAATTTTAAGTTAGTTGTAGTAATAAGGTTAGGTTAGTCAAGTATTTTTAAGTTTTATAAGTTTCTTTTATTTTTCCGTCACCTTTTATTTTTCAACCATTTTTCTTTTTCGACCTTTTTCGACGAACTCTTTTTCTTTCTTATTTCTCGCTATTCTAGTTTTTAGGACATAGATTTTTATTCTACTTCTTATCTAAATTTCTTAAAATTACGAAAATTTATTTTAAGTGGTTAAATTAATAGACATCAAAATTTTCTGGTTCTTAGTAATAGTTGGATTTGTACGTGGACCGGGTTATTGGAGCCAAACAGTCCTCAATTATATTGAGACCAAACGAATCCTGCCCCTCTGCTGCATCTTTTGGCTATTCGAAACGTGGGCAAAATCAGAAAAGTCTATTGATTGGATAACTTATTATAATTTTTCTTTCCTTTTAAAAACTAATAGGATATTCAGTGAATGCACCGAGCAAGACGTTCACCACCTTTTGTATGTTCACCACCTGTAACTAGATCAAGACATTTAGCAAATATTATCGCCGTTGATTTTTCTTTAGAATCATCATCCAGTCGACCAAGTACTTCAGTTCAAATTTCCGATAATCCATTTTTTGAACCCGACCTCACAATTGAGAATCCGGAGAATATTCAGGAACGATTCGTAGATCCTGAACCACTAAACTTTCCTCCGGAACCACCAATCATTCAAACAGAGATTGTTGAGGAACGAACCATTAAATCAGAATCCTCTAGTGATTCCGAATGAGAGCTAAACGCACTGGCCAAGGTCACGCAATTACTCATCCAGACATTAATGCGCCAGATTATGAAATCAAAGGACAAATTCTACACATGGTGACTAATCAATGCCAATTTAGTGGTGCGCCGAAGGAAGATCCAAATGAACATCTACGTACCTTTAATAGGATCTGCACACTATTTAAAATCCGAGAAGTGGAGGATGAACAGATATATCTCATGTTATTTCCCTAGACTTTAAAGGGAGAAGCCAAAGATTGGTTGGAATCGTTACCTGAAGGGGCGATTGATACATGGGACGTTTTAGTTGAAAAATTTCTTAAACAATTCTTTCCGGCATCTAAAGCCGTAAGACTTCAATCAGAAATTGTTACGTTCACACAGAAACCAAATGAAACTCTATATGAGGCGTGGACTAGATATGGAAAGTTATTAAGAGGATGTCCGCAACATGGTTTAGACACCTGTCAAATAGTACAAATATTCTACCAAGGATGCGACATCACTACAAGAAAAGACATAGATATAGCAGCTGGTGGTTCTATTATGAAGAAAACCGAAACTGATGCTTACAAAATTATTGATAACACTGCTTCCCACTCACATGAATGGCACCAAGAAAAAGATATCGTTAGATCATCTAAAGCAGCTAGAGCCGATTCTAGCCATGACTTAGATTCCATTTCCGCAAAGATAGATGCTGTCGAGAGACGAATGGAAAAGATGACTAAGGATATACACTCAATACGAATTAGTTGTGAGCAGTGTGGAGGACCACATTTGACAAAAGATTGTCTCAGTATTGAATTAACAATGGAACAAAGAGAGAATATTTCATACATAAACCAAAGGCCTGAAAATAATTATCAGAATAATTATCAACCGCCAAGACCGATTTACAATCAAAACCAGAATTATAACAGAAATATTCCATACAACAACCAACAAGGTCCTAGCAATCAACAAGTATCCAATAATACTTACAACCAGCAAAGACCTAATTTTCAAAACAAACCACCACAACAAACCGATGATAAAAAGCCGAATTTAGAAGATATGATGACGAAGCTAGTTGAAACTCAAACGCAGTTTTTCACATCTCAGAAACAAACTAATGAACAAAATGCTCAAGCATTTAGAAATCAACAAGCTTCTATTCAAAATCTGGAACAAGAAGTAAGTAACCTAGCAAGGTTAATAGGTGAAAGAAAACCGGGAAGTCTACCTAGTGATACAAACGCTAACCCCCGGGATGAAACAGCTAAAGCTATTACCACAAGAAGTGGTACAACACTTAAACCACCTGAAATACCTGTAACTTCTGATGAAACTATTCCTACTCCACAAGAACCACAACCTGATCAAGATAAGGAAAAAGAACCGGTAGTTGAAAAGGTTAATGAAGATAACACAGTTAAGGCTAAACCTTATGTTAAACCATACCAACCACCACTTCCTTACCCGAGTAAAATGAAGAAAGAGAAACTTGAAGCCGAGCAATCCAAATTCTTGGATATGTTTAAACAGATAAATGTAAATCTTCCTTTCATTGATGTAATTTCAGGAATGCCTAGATATGCTAAATTCTTGAAAGATCTAATCTCAAATAGAAAGAAAATGGAAGAACTCTCGGCTGTTACTATGAATGCTAATTGTTCAGCAGTGCTGTTGAATAAGATACCAGAAAAATTATCTGATCCAGGAAGTTTCACAATTCCATGTTTTCTGGGTAGTCTTAGTTCAATAGAAGCATTGGCAGACTTAGGTGCTAGTATAAATCTAATGCCATATTCACTATACGCTAAACTAGACCTTGGAGAATTGAAACCAACAAGAATAAGCATACAACTAGCCGATAGATCAATAAAATATCCTAGAGGGATAATGGAGAACATGCTAGTTAAAGTTGGTACTTTAGTATTTCCAGTAGACTTTGTTGTTTTGGACATGGAAGAAGATTCTCAAGTTCCTCTCATATTAGGAAGACCATTCTTAAACACGGCTAAAACAATGATAGACGTGTTCGGTAAGAAATTGACCCTAAGTATAGAGGATGAGAGTGTTACCTTTTTAGTTGATAGAGCAATGCAACAACCGCAATCTGCAGATGATACATGTTATTATATTCAAACTATAGATGCACATGCAGAATTATTAGAAGAATTTCCAGAATTAGAAGGAACAGGAGAATGTTCTTTAGGAGAAGGTAATGAACCAATTGATGAAGCTGAAATGTTAGCTACACTTATAGCTAATGGATATGAACCAACAACAGAAGAAATTCAAATGCTAAAAGAAGAAGACAGATATTGATACAAATCATCGATAGAAGAACCTCCGAAATTAGAGTTAAAGCCACTTCCAAACCATTTGGAATACGCTTATTTACATGGTGAATCTGAATTACCTGTAATAATATCGTCTTCTCTTACTGAAAATGAGAAATCACAACTCATTTCTGTGTTAAAAGCTCATAAACCAGCCATTGCATGGAAGATTCATGATATTAAAGGAATAAGTCCTTCGTATTGCACACATAAAATCCTTATGGAAGAAGGTCATAAAACGTATGTGCAACACCAACGAAGACTAAATCCTAATATGCAAGATGTAGTTAAAAAAGAGATTATTAAACTGCTAGACGTAGGTTTAATTTATCCAATTTTTGATAGTCCATGGGTAAGCCCAGTTCAATGCGTGCCTAAGAAGGGTGGCATGACTGTCATTACAAATGAGAAAAATGAACTTATTCCTACTAGGACTATAACAGGATGGCGTGTATGTATTGATTATAGAAAATTAAATGACGCCACCAGAAAAGATCACTTTCCCTTACCTTTCATAGATCAAATGTTGGAAAGATTAGCCGAAAATAGTTACTATTGTTTTCTAGATGGATTTTCCGGATATTTTCAAATTCCAATAGCACTCGAAGATCAAGAGAAAACCACATTCACGTGCCCTTATGGTACTTTTGCTTACAAACGCATGCCATTTGGACTTTGCAACGCCCCAGCAACCTTTCAAAGGTGTATGATGGCGATTTTTCACGACATGATAGAAGAATGCATGGAAGTTTTCATGGATGACTTTTCAGTCTTCGGTGATACACTTGAATCATGTCTAGTTAATCTTGAACGAATGCTTATTAGATGCGAACAATCAAATCTAGTACTTAATTGGGAGAAATGCCATTTCATGGTTAAAGAAGGCATCGTTCTTGGACATAAAATTTCAAAAGAAGGAATTGAAGTGGATAGAGCTAAAGTAGATGTAATTGCTAAACTTCCACATCCCACCAATGTTAGAGGAGTTAGGAGTTTTCTAGGGCATGCCGGTTTTTACCGACGTTTCATAAAAGATTTTTCTAAAATTGCCACTCCTATGAATAAACTCCTAGAAAAGGATGCTCCATTCATCTTTTCCGATGAGTGTATCAAATCTTTTAATATTCTTAAAGAGAAACTCACTAATGCGCCGATCATGATAACACCAAATTGGAATCTACCATTTGAACTAATGTGCGATGCAAGTGATTTTGCAATGGGAGCCGTTTTAGGACAAAGGATTGAAAAACGATTTCAACCTATATATTATGCTAGTAAGACGTTACAAGGAGCACAAACGAACTATATAACTACTGAAAAAGAACTCCTTGCTATTGTCTTTGCTTTTGACAAATTTCGATCATATCTCGTTCTAGCAAAAACGGTGGTCTATACCGACCATTCTGCTCTTAGATACCTATTTTCAAAACAAGATGCTAAACCAAGATTAATCCGTTGGATCTTACTCTTACAAGAGTTTGATATTGAAATTCGAGATAAAAGAGGAGCAGAAAATCTCGCCGCTGATCATCTTTCTCGTCTTGAAAATCCCGAATTAGAAATTCTAAATGAATCGGCCATACAAGACAACTTTCCTGATGAATATCTATTGAAGATAGATTATAAAGAAATTCCATGGTTTGCAGACTATGCAAACTATTTAGTATGTGGATTCCTTGAAAACGGATTATCGTACCAAAGACGAAAGAAATTCTTCAGTGATATAAAACACTATTTTTGGGAAGATCCACATCTGTTTAAAAGTTGTCCCGATGGAATAATACGCCGATGTGTATTTGGAGATGAAGCTAGTAAAATATTAAACCATTGTCACACAGGACCAACAGGAGGGCATTATAGGCCTCAACTAACAGCAAGAAAAGTTTATGATGCTGGATTCTATTGGCCTACAATTTACAAAGACGCACACCTTCTTTGCAAATCCTGTGATGCTTGTCAAAGGGCCGGAAAAATAAGTCAACGTGATGAAATGCCACAAAATGTCATACAAGTATGTGAAGTATTTGACATTTGGGGTATTGACTTTATGGGTCCATTTCCAAAATCTCATAATAATCTATATATACTCGTAGCCATTGATTATGTATCTAAATGGGCGGAAGCACAAGCTCTCCCAACTAACGATGCACGAGTTGTAGCCAACTTTTTAAAACGTCTTTTTGCAAGGTTTGGAACACCGAAAGCTTTAATAAGTGATCGGGGTACTCATTTCTGTAATAATCAACTTGAGAAAGTTCTTAAAAGATGTGGAGTAGCTCATAAAATCTCCACCGCATATCATCCACAAACAAGTGGATAAGTTGAAAATACCAACCGAGCTTTAAAACGTATTCTAGAGAAAACTGTAGGATCAAATCCGAAGGAATGGTCCATTAAATTGGAGGATGCACTCTGGGCTTTTAGAACAGCCTACAAAACTCCAATTGGAACCACACCTTTTAGACTTGTTTATGGAAAAGCATGTCATCTTCCAGTAGAAATTGAACACAAAGCATTTTGGGCTTTGAAGACATGTAATCTTGATTTACATGAAGCTGGACGTCTACGATTAAGTCAACTAAACGAATTAGAAGAATTAAGACATGAAGCATACGAAAATTCGTTAATCTATAAGGAAAGAACGAAGAAATGGCATGATAAAAGAATCAGAAGTTCAAAAGAATTTAAAGAAGGAGACAGAGTTCTTCTTTTCAATTCACGATTCAAGCTATTTCCTGGAAAATTGAAATCAAGATAGTCTGGACCATTCATAGTCAAAAGAGTTTTCCCATACGGAACGATAGAATTAATAAATTCAAATGGGATTGAATTTAAAGTTAATGGTCACAGAGTTAAATATTACATACGTGGTCCGATGGAAGTTGACAATGAAGTTAATCATAATTTCACCACCCAAGGAAACCTTCAAAATGAAAACATAAATATGTTATCAACAACATATGAAAAATCAAAATTGGAATATAGGGAGGATTCAAATTTGAGTGATGAAGAAGAATTCCTATACAAACCTCCCATTCCAAGAAACAAAGAAAAATGTGAACAAGAAATTCAAATAGAAATGAAAGAATCAAGGAAAGAACACCCGAAAAAAGTTTACAAACCAACTCGACTTACTAAAGCAGGAGACCCGGGTGAATTTATCATTTCTTGCTTACTTAATGATGGTGCTGTATATAATGGACTCGCAGATTTAGGAGCAAGTGCAAATATTATGCCTCTTTCCTTATACAAAAGATTAGGCATGGGTAAATTAAAACCAACCAAAATAGGTGTTCAATCATTTGACAAAACCATTAAACACCCGGTTGGAATAGCAAATAATTTACTTGTTAACGTGGGAAGTTTGACCTTTGTTGCAAACTTCATAGTGATTAATATGGAGGAAAACCTTGATGTTCCTCTAATTCTAGGTCGCCCATTTTTAGCAACCACCGAGGCATTCATTGATGTAAGAGAAGGTAGAATGACACTTAGGGATGGTGATACATCGATCACCTTTGTGAACCGAAAGTTTAGATCTCCACAAACCAAAACTGTTAGACCAATAAAAACGCATAAGTGTGGGGAAGATGAAGAAACACTTAATGATGATCCAATCACAAAGAATGCCGTTGATGATACGAAATTAGATGAACCCATTTTTAACAGTTCAACGAAGAAACTTTATAAACGGATTCACGATGCTAAGATTAAAGGAAACTTTAAGTTATATAACCGATTAATATCCAATTTATCGTCAAAAGAAAAGGCAATGTTAGTTGAATTTGTGAAAGTTACGGAGGAAATCAACAAATGGATTGAAGTAAAAGTCAAAGATATACAAGTTGTTGATGATTCAATTGAAAATAATGTTAATCACAATTTCGATACCACAGCTGACTAAACAGGGGAGAATCAAGGGGTTTATGTATTTCTGTTAGAGTTAGATTGTCTGTTTTCGTGTAGTTCTCGAAAATGGAACCCGAATGGTCTTTCCCTAGCAGACCCTAAAGAACTAGTCTTCTCCCCCCATTCTGAATTTTTATTTTTTTAGGTTTTTACGAAATGAAGACTGCCTGTGAACTAAACCATGGTCTAATGCTACACGCTTTGATCACTAAACGTAATAATGACACACTTCCAAGTGAAATAGTATCAGTAATCAGAGAAAGAATGTACGGAGTTAGAAAAGAATCCAGATGCGAAGATAATAAGTTACAATTTGGTAAAGGAAAATCAAAATCCGCAGCGAAAAGAAGAGCACGACACCTAGAAAGATGTCACAAATGCGGAAAATGGTCACATGGAGGTAAATGTTCAAATAATCAAACCTATTCAAACACCGAATTTGTTACTTTATGCAGAGACGGACCGTTCATATGTTTAGAAGAAAAGACACTGAATGCTCGAGGTTACGCCTATGTAGCTATGGAAAACCAATTAAACCGACTATCTTATGAATGGGATAGATCATATAACTAAGAAATCTATTTCACAGGTATGTTTGTACAGTTTTTATTTTAATTTTTTTTAACCTTTTGATAATAAACGCTAATTTGTTCGTTATAAAGTATTAAATTGGTATTGAATAAAATTAGGTTTGGCGACCAAAATTATTGATATCATTCAAAAATTTATTACATCACTGCGAAATTTAACGTTTATTCTTAAGGTATAAATATCTTTAAACAATCAACCCAAAATATTTCAAAAATTCGTCATGAGTTAAATTAGGTCTTGGAACCGAAATTACTTTACCGAAAAGAGGGACGCATATTTTTGATAATATTTGATTGATTAAAGTGGGATAAAAAGCCAAAAAGATTTTTAATTTTATTTTTACCATGTTTTTAAAATTAATATTTAAATCTTAAATTAATATTGTAAACTTTGTAAAAACAATATATTTAAAATTGTAAATATTTGAAAAATTAATATAAGTTTGGTGTGAATTTATAATATGAATTTTTAAATTAAGTTTGGTGTGAATTTTTAATTTTTAAAATATGAATTTTTAATTTTATGCATTTCAAATTTTAAGTTTGGTGTGAATTTTTAATATTAATTTTGAATTTTATATTTAAATTGTGTGAATTTAAAAACAAAAATTTACTTTATCTCATTAAGTTAAAAATATGATTTTTAAAATTCGTCGTAAGTTGAAGACTAGGTCTTTGAACCGAAATTGCTTTACCCAAGGGAGGGACGAGAATTTTTATTATCATTATTTTTAATCTTATTGAATTAAAGTATTCCAAAAAACATTAAAAAACCAAAAAATCTTAGCTTTTAAAACAATCGCTACAAAAAGACAAATTTTAAAATTTTGTCGAAGGACAGACTAGGACATCGATCCGAAACGACCTCGTCCTAAATAACAAGGGAAACAAAATTTTAAAATTAATTACTTAAATGTTTTAATTAGTATAAGATATATAAAAAAATATATATATACCAAACTCCGCGACTCGAGAAGTTTGAAGCTTTAAACCCCGCGAGTCGCGGGAGGATCGGATTACAGAAAAAAAAAGGGAGCTGGAACAGCTCAGTTTCACAACCCACAGCGAAAAACCTGCGCGAAAAAACCTGCGCGAAAAAACCCCAAAAACACCCCCAAAATCACAATTTTTAACCGTTAATCATCAAATCTTTTACTAAAATCATGTTGAGAAGGATGCTATCAAGGAATTACTCAAGAAAAACGGTAAATTTCTACACCTAAACACCATTTAATCCGAAAATTAGTGTTCTTGAGCAATTTTTTCCCCAATTTGATTTTGATGTTTTTTAGTGTAATTAGGCTTAAATTGTTTATGTACTATACTTGTATAACCTAGATTGATGCTGTTTAACATGATTAGAAGCCTTAAACTTCAAATTTTGAGTAATCTAGGGTTTGTGTTCTTGAGCAAATTTGGGGCTTTTTGATATAAACAGGTTATGGCCGATTTTTGTCATGAATTGTTGCTAAATTAAGTAGTGTAACATGTCTAGGTAGTTAAATGATCCAAACTTTGAGCCTAAACATGATTTTGAGAATTAAAGTGGACTTTTTCAAGTCTAAAATTCATGAACTTGATTTTTGAGAGATAATGCCATTTGAAACTTGTTTAATTGCTAGTAATGATTATTTTGACATGTTATTTGAGTTGAATGCTTATGAACTTGGCGAACATTTTCGTATATGCTATTTTGAAAAAGTGTAGATTTGATAAAAATGTGAAAATAAGCTTAAGTTTGATATAAATTGATCATGTCATTGTAATTATTTTGATTGATGATTTTGCTGACACTAATGCATATTTGGATGCACAAAAATTGTGTTTGATGTGTTTTGCAGACTGAAAGGGGTGAATCTTCATCCCAAGCTCGCAATGCTCCTGCTGAGAATGCGGAACAACAGGAGGTGGATAACTACTACAAGCAAGATATACCTCATCCAGTCATGACATTTTCTGATATGCACTTGGAAGATTTGCATCCGAACCTGAGATTTGACAGACTTTGGATAGATTATCCAAAGTATCAAAGGAGTTTGCATACTCTTCATTCTAAAGTTGTTGAGGTACCTAGGGTCATAGAATGGGGACCATTAGAAGCTGTAGAATTGGCTGGGCCAATTAGGGAATTACTTGTACAGAGGTATGGTAATTCTACTTTTAATGACTGGGTACGTTTATTCACCATGCGTAGACCTGTATATAAAGTATGGTGTAAAGAATTTTTGTGTAGTATAGAGTTGAATGATCGGGTAGCTAGTTTAACCGATCGATCTTTTATTAGATTTTTGTTAGGAGGTTCGATGCGCCACATGTCTTTACTAGACATGGCTCAGGCTTTACGTATATATACGCCTGAGGAGTTAGCATCTGCCGATTGTAGAGGGTTGATACTAAATGGTAGAAAGATAGATGAAAATTTTGATACACACGGTGTATGGAGTCAAATGACAAGCCATCACCGATTCAAAGGGGGAAATTACTCTTATTTGGATATAGATAGAGCTGAATTAAGAGTGATTCATAGGTTTTTAGCTAATTCGATTACACAAAGAGGTAAAATAAGGAAAAGGTAAATGAACAGGATTTGTTTTACCGTATGTGTATTCGAGACCCACAAAGCGCTATAAGTATACCTTATTGTGTGGGTTATTATTTATCAGCTATGGTTAGGGGGATGAGACCGCATAGCATAATAGGAGGTGGTATTTTTATTACTTTGATTGCTGAATATCTCGGTGTGGATATAAGTCGGGGGGGATTATTAGTAGAAGAACCAGAACCCCGCGATACTATAGGTTTAAATGTATACCATGGTGCGAAAGTTTTGAAGAGGCGAAATAACGCCGCCGTACAATACCATGGTAGACATCCACAGGTTGAGAGAAACCAACAGCAAGGTAATGTAGGAGGGGGAAATGAGATGCAAGAAATGCATAGGTTTATAGCTGCACAGGAGTACGAAAATGCTAGACAGAGAGCATTTGAAGATTGGCAAGTTCATCAAAACCAAATCATAGCTCATTGCCAACATATAGGTAGAAACTATATTCCTACACCAAAACCCATATTCCCTCCCTGGTCTATAGAGATGCAACCACCGTATCCTACGTATAACCCTGCCGAAGCATTCTATAGCACCTATGGTTATGCTTGGAACCCCTATTGGTATCAATATCATCCCTAGTCTACTTAGTTTTATTTATTTTGTAATTTGTAATGTTGATACGTTTAATACTTATGTTAATATTGTAATAGTTTTTATAATTTTTCTAACTTTTATTCTTAGATTTTAATAATTTTTGAATGTGGGGTAATATACCAAACTTCAAAAATATGTATATATGTTTGCAGTTTATCTTATGTACATAACAGGGTAAAACAACGCATTTTCAAAGACTGGCATTAAGTTCAGCAAAAGCAACTAATTTTGACGACAAGATGCAAAATATATGTGAAATAACAACAAGACGAAATGAACAAATGATGTGCACCATTTATCATTCAGCAAATAAACGCCAATATATTTGGAAACTTTGGTAAAAATTTAATCATTTTCACACAAATCACCCTCAATAATTTAAATTGTTACTGATTTCTTGCAAATGAGGGCATTGCAAGATCTTAAGTGTGGGAAGGGGTTAAATTCTTTCGGATTTTAAAATTTTTATCTTAAACACTTGGTTACCATTAAACATACTAGTAAAGCAGTAGTTGTATTAGAATCTAGTGCTCTCTGATAATAAAGAACAGCCCTAGTCTTATATACTGACTACCCAATTCTAGTAAAAATTTTCAAAATTTTTAATTAAATGAACTCAAAATCATGTTTATACATATTTATGAACGATAAAACTAGGTTTTAACACCGAAATTATTGTTACCTCAGAAAGGACATAAATTGAGAAACAAACCGAAATGTTAAAATTCATTTAAAATGGAATAGAGGACGATAAAAAGGAAAATAAAAGCCAAGTGTGGGAAAATTTACCAAGTTATCCAAAACATATATCACATATTTTTGTACAAATAACTGAAAATACTTTTGCTTTGGACTAAACTAAACTGTTTTACCTGATTTACTGTAAGAAGAGATGGATCTACACGATGAATCAATTCCATCATTAAAAGGAAGTAAAGTCTTCCGAAAAAGACATGCGCTTCTTGATTTAGGTCAAGAAGTTGTCGTCCAGACCAGCTGTAGGTTGACGAAAAATCTAGAAAAGTCATCACTAAAATCAGCAGGAAATCCACGGACCTCAGCATTAAACAGGGTCGCCAAGTGGTCAGATTTATCCTAACCATGAGAAGGATTTATCTCGTAAAATGGGGGGGGCACCGTGCAAATTAGCTGGATAAGACTAATGAATCAGATCTCCAGAAAGGATAATCTCCTTAAAAGATCAAAAATCAGCTTTTAAGCCTGATATTACTCAATCCTTGAGATTGACCTTAAAGATTGAGAATTACAAACTCATGGAATTCAATGATATCTAAACTCGAGCTTGAACGAGAAAATATTTTGATCAAAATTACAAACCGATTTGTTTTCTGAAAACCCTATTTTTCAATGCGTTCATTACCATTGAACGTAAAATCCTAGGAATTCACCTGGAATTCATTAGGTCACCTGAACTAAATCGGGTGTTAACCGTAAGAACGGTGGTTGCATAGTGGTCAAAGACAGGACCTTGTGCCAGACCGAAAAATCATAAGGGTGAGCTTTACTAATGCTCCTATCAAGGATAGTAATTGCGTCCGACACGTTATAGACCATAATTAAAAGCATTTCAGGGGACATTGCCTTAACATTTGCTTGTTCAACGCTTTCCTTTACAACCGGAGGGTAGTTTACCGAAAGGTAATATACAGGACAAGTAAACTGGACGTGTTGCTTTCCAAATACAAGGTTAGCAAGTGGGTGACACAAAACTGCAAGTTTTGAGCTAAAATTTTCAAATCTGAAACCCACCAAACCCACAAAAATAATTTGCAAACACCGGTAAAGGGTTATTCCGGAAAACTTATCTAGGGTAAAAACTAGATTTAATTTTCAAAAGATCAAATGTTTTCATAAAGATCCAATTTTCTTAATGGATCTAAATTTTTATAGTCATGTGGGACTGTAAACCATATCGTTACTACCATTGTTTATACCGCCGTATAAAAATCACTGATGTACAAAGTGTGAAGAATAAAGAAGTGATTCTAGTATCTCAAGACGATATTGCTTGAGGACAAGCAACGCTCAAGTGTGGGAATATTTGATAATGCTAAAAACGAACATATATTTCATAGCATTATTCCTCAAGAAAGACAAGCTTTTAGTTGCAATTGTTCTATTTACAAGTGATATTCGTTTAAATAATAAAAGGTGAAGACAAAAGACAGATTCGACGAATTGAAGACGCAAACGACCAAAAAGCTCAAAAGTACAAAATATAATCAAAGAGGTTCCAATTATTGATAAGAAACGTCTCGAAATTACAAGAGTACAAGATTCAAAACGCAAAGTACAAAATATTAAATTGTACGCAAGGACGTTCGAAAATCCAGAACCGGGACCAGAGTCAACTCTCAACGCTAGACGCAACAGACTAAAAATTACAAGTCAACTATGCACATAAATATAATATAATATTTAAATAATTCTTATAATTATTTAATATATTATATTTATTTATAAAACCGTCGGTAAACAAAGAGCCAAACTTGTGTGAGCTGTATTTACAAACTCCGCGACTCGCGGAGTTTGAAGGCCAAAAGGGTCGCGAGTCGCGGAGGCCCAAATTCTGAAAGTCCTTATAAATCCAACCGAATTCTGATCATTTTTTACACTCTTAATCTATCTCTCTTTCAATATATACGTAAAAATATATATATATAATTTATATTTTAATTTTAATTTTAATTTTAAATCCTAATAATAAGGGTATGTTAACGAATGTTGTAAGGGTGTAAGTCGAAATTCTGTCCGTGTAACGCTACGCTATTTTTAATCATTGTAAGTTATGTTCAACCTTTTTACATTAATGTCTCGTAGCTAAGTTATTATTATGCTTATTTAATCCGAGTAATCATGATGTTGGGCTAATTACTAAAATTGGGTAATTGGGCTTTGTACCATAATTGGGGTTTGGATGAAAGAACGACACTTGTGGAAATTAGACTATGGGTTATTAATGGGTTTTATATTAATTAAACAATACCTTGTTAATTTAATATACAAACTTATAATTCGACGTATTTATATATAACCACATACGCTTTATTGGGTACGGTGGGTGGGATATCTATAAATACCAATAATTATTCATTTTACCGGATACGGAACTGGATTAATAGTTAATAGACTTGTTGAAACAGGGGTGAATTACATTCAAGGGTAATTGGTGTGATTGTTAACAAAGTAGTAAAACCTTGGTTTACACGCAGTCGATAACCTGGTGTATTCATTAAACAAAGTATTAAAACCTTGTTACAATTCGAATCCCCAATTAGTTGGAATATTTGACTTCGGGAATAAGAATAATTTGACGAAGGCTTTCGCTCTTTATATTTATGACTGATGGACTATTATGGACAAAATCCGTATGGACATATTAAATAATCCAGGACAAAGGACAATTAACCCATGGGCATAAAACTAAAATCAACACGTCAAACATCATGATTACGGAAGTTTAAATAAGCATAATTCTTTTATTTCATATTTAATTTCCTTTATTTTATATTTAATTGCACTTCTAATTATCGTATATTTATTGTTATTGTATTTAATTGCACTTTTAATTATCGTACTTTTTAATTATCGCAAGTTTATTTTATCGCACTTTTATTATTCACAATTTCATTATCGTTATTTACTTTACGCTTTAAATTAAGTCTTGCATTTATTTATTATTTTACATTTGGTTTTAACTGTAACATCCCGCCTTTTTCCGTTAAATTTATTTTTAACACCGTCTTTTTCTTTTAAATAATACCTTTCGTTATTTAAATTCGTAGTTTCCGTTGACTAACGTTCATAATAATTCCGTCATTTAATTATAACATCTCTCGTTAACTTGCGTTTTAAAAATATTCGATCGGTTAAATCCCGCACCCGCTTTGAAACTCGAGGGACCGGAGTTGCCAAATGGGCAAACTAGTTGACTAGGTCAACTAGTCAACCCATTTCATCCATTCCATCATCTCCCTCATCTCTTTTCTCTCCATCTCAAGAACACACACACAAACCCATTCCATTCATTCATCATCTAAATTCAATCTTGGAAGCTCACAACAAATCCGACTACATATTCTTGATCCTCTCATCATCCTCTACGATTTGATACTAACTTCATTGATTTTGGGTAACATTTCTAAAACTCTAGATTTCTCTAAATTCGTGTTTTTGACTTGAAATGGTGTTAGTTAGTGTCTATGGCTCGTGTATAACATGAATATATGTTTTGTTTGCTCGATTCGTTGTTTTGAGTAACTAGTTTGAACATTTGAAATGGGTGTGCTAAATCTTTGATTTTGGATGAGTTAATGTTGTTAAATTGTTAAAGTTCATGTTTTAATTGTGTTACTAGTATCACTAGCTTCGTTTTGATGCGTAGGTTGATTAAGGAAACTTCAAAAACATGAATATTGATTTTTGCGGATTTTGGTTAGGGTTTGATAGACTTAAAACGAGCTTTTGATGTTTCGAATGCCATGAAATGTTATTAGTAAGTGTTTAGTTGTAATGTATGCTTCATTACCTTCAAAACGGCATATCGTATGTGTAAATTGGATTCCTGAATCATAAAATACGTTTTACGAACTTGAAACTTTGAAAATAAACTTTTCTTGATCAATTGACGAGTTTTCGGTTATTGTAAATGATGTTTTTGATTGATGATATGTGGTTAGTTGTATTCCTTGTCAAAATACCTTTTCGACGATATATGATAGGCATTATAAGTGTTTTCGGGTCAAGAATTGGGTTGGAAAAGGTTTTGGTTCGTGCACACTTGGAAAAACTGACCAGAATTCTCTGCCCAGGTAGTGGCGCGGCGCGCCACATCCCCGCGCGGCGCGCAGAATCGCCTGGCCAGATTCTGCTCACTTTGTCACATTTCACGCGAAATGTTTGACTAGCTACCGACCTCCGATTCACATGAAACTTGTTTTAATATACTTGTATATGAATATTTAGCATAGAAAAATAGTTCGGGACCCGACCCGAACGCGTTGACTTTTTCGTTGACTTTGACCAAGTTTGACTTTTAGTCAAACTTAACCAAACTTTTATACAATCATTCTAACATGCTTTTATACTTGTTTCTTGTATGAAACTTGACAACGTGATTCACATGCTATACTTAATCGAGTCGTAACGAGCCATAGGACTAATTGAACACATTTCACCCGACCTTGTGTCGTAACCGGTTAATTGATACAACTTACTTGTTTAGGTCAAGGCTAAGCAACTTTCATGCATACGTTACTTTGTGAAGTACTTTTATACTCGTGCACTCGAGGTGAGATCATAGTCCCACCTTTTCAACAACTTTTTATACTTAAATTGTGGGCTGAGAAACATATACTTTGTTACATTTTGTACTACTTGCTTTAATACTTTGAATACAAGTACAAGGAAAACAAACATTCCACAGCGAGTTAGAACAAAAATTCTCAATTCGATTATCATTAGTTACACTTGCAGGGTGTAAGCGAGAACTTATATTGTGTGGCCATACGGGTTTGACAAACCCTCATTACGGACGGTTCGCTACCGTCTACGGATGAAATATATTTTCGGGAAACAGTGTATGTTCTAACACTATTGTGATGGGGTTCTATGGAAGGAAACGTTAAGTCTTGATAATTGGGTGCTCGCGAACCAACTTTTGGAATGCAACTTTTGGATGATCAATTTATGGAAATACTAAATCTTGTGGTTCAAAATATAACGTTTACAAATACATCTATGATTTCACCAACGTTTTTCGTTGACAGTTTTCTATATGTTTCTCAGGTTCATACTTGGCTATTTGATACATGCTTCCGCGTACACTCATACTTGCTTGGGGTCAAGCATACATGCATACACTCTGATTATTTGCTTGGAGTCGAGCATACATACATACATACGCTAGGGATAGCACTTTTGGATTCAAACTTTTGTTTACATACTTACGCTATTTATAGCAACTGTGTTTTTCAACTTATATTATGTCGCAAGTTATTTCATTTATACTTTATGACTTTTGTAAACTTAGACTTGTTGTCGAACGGTTTTGTAAACTAAACTTGCAAGTCTTGTACCTTCCAAATGAATGCGACATAATTTTGGTCAAACGAGTCTCATATAGGGACTACGACCACGCAACGGGACCTAAGTTAACGGCGCCGTCGATAACGGTTTTGGTCGGGTCGTTACAAGTGGTATCAGAGCGTTGGTTGTAGGGAACTAGGACGTGCATTAGTGTGTCTAACAGAGTCGTTAGGACGCATTAGTGAGTCTAGACTACAACCGGATAGTTAGCATTTGCATTCTGACATACATTTGCTATAGATAGCACTTACTTGACTACTTGTGCATTATACTTGAATCATTCTTAGGCAAACTTTTTAATGGTACCCAACCTTCATCATACGAACTCGTATTCCGCAACTTTTTGGTAACACACGTAAATTCATGATTCATACACGTATGGATGACGACGACTTCATTAGTCACACTCGTTCGGGAACTCTGACTCCTTGGTTGTTATTTCCCCCGTCTCATCTTACTATCCATGAATGTTGTAAAGTCACTGTCACTACTCTAGATGAGTATCGTCATCACCATTTATCGCTACGGTTGCGTATTACTTGTTATCATGACTCGTTACTCTTTTCATACCTAAATACAATATTGTCTGACTCGAACCACATTGACGTGAACAACCAACTATACACTTCCCTCGGGGAACGCATCTTCAGAGTTGCACCAATTCTTTCGATTTAATACGAGTCACGTTTGAGACGTCGTTACGTTTTGTTTATCTTAGATTTTCGCGATGACACGAACTTGAATCTATGGAGTGATGTGGGAATGGAGGTATGAGTTAGCGTAATATAACGACACTCGATCAACGTGGTTATATTACGGTAAGACATACCAAAGTTCTAGTGACGCGTGATGGTGGTTAGACTCGATCAACCTAAACACCACCATGTGCCATGTACATGACTTCATCTTTTCAGGTTTGGACATCCGAAAACTCCGAGAATATTTATAACAACCATACCGGGGACACACCTTAAATTATTGTCAAATTATATTTATGCTTCCGAATGAATTGCCGATTCCATTCGATTTCAACCGTATGTCACACGGGTATACTAGCTCGTCCTCGCACAGTCTTATTGACTAACTACAACTTACTCGTTATGCTCACATCGGGGCGGAAACTTCTTTTGCATCACCCTCGTACTTCCGGTTCAGGAGGTCCTTATTCTAAATTCCCAATGGAGAGAGACTCTCCACGTTATACTAGTATTCACCTCGAGGGTGAATAGTTCCGACGAACGTTTTTCTTTCAGAAACCGAGGAGAACTTGCCCCGACGAACGTTTTTGGAAACCGATAAATCTTCCGCGACGCGAATTTTCTTGAGAAACTTGTCCTAGCTAACGTTTTCAATTCCTAGCAAACTTGTTCAATATGCCTTAGGGAAATATACCCCGTTTCGGATCGAGATCCTCGTTTCACTTCTAGATTTTGGAGTGCCTTACAAAAAGCCTCGGGACCGCGTTTAGACATGAGTACCGCGTACCATCCACAACCCGACGGACCGAACAAACATGCGATTTAAACCTTGGAAACCATAATACGAATTTGTATTACCAACTTCAAATTTACTTGAGAAAAGTATTTTCCTTTAACCGAATCCTCGTACTACAATGATTTTCATTCGAGTTTTAACGTCACTCCTTTTGAAACCACATGTGACTGGAAACGTCATTCTCCTTTGTCGAACCAAGTAAACGATGATCAATTCACCGGGGCCGAGGTTATTCATGAGCAACCGAGAAAATTTATTCATATTCAGGTAAAACCCTACGCGACTCGTAATCACCAAGAGCTACGCCAATGTTAGACGTAAACATTTCAAATTCCACGTGGGAAACCGCGTCGCGTTAAGAGTCGCACCTTGGAAAGGTGCAATCCGTTTCGGGAAAACGTAGGAAGCTAAATCTGCGATATTTTGATCCTTTAAATTCTTGGGGTGTTTTGAACCCGTCGCTAGCCGTTTAGACTTTTCCGACTCATTTTGGGTCTCCGTTTATCCTACATTCGATGTATCAACTCAAAGACGTGTTTGGCGAAACAAGAACTTGTCATTCCTTTTCGATAAGCTTACTATCGACGATAAACTTCATTCCTAGGAGGACCGGTTGAAACCATGAATCGTGAAACCAAACTTCAATCCAACGTAAAAATCCCGACCGTCGAAGTTCGTTGAAATACCCTAGGACGTACTTCTCCCTCACTCGTAGAATTGGCAACGCAAGATCTCGAGGAAGATTCAACAACTACTACTTCCAACTAAATTTCGGGACGAAATTTCTTTTGAGTTGTGGATAATGTAACATCCCGCCTTTTTCCGTTAAATTTATTTTTAACACCGTCTTTTTCTTTTAAATAATACCTTTCGTTATTTAAATTCGTAGTTTCCGTTGACTAACGTTCATAATAATTCCGTCATTTAATTATAACATCTCTCGTTAACTTGCGTTTTAAAAATATTCGATCGGTTAAATCCCGCACCCGCTTTGAAACTCGAGGGACCGGAGTTGCCAAATGGGCAAACTAGTTGACTAGGTCAACTAGTCAACCCATTTCATCCATTCCATCATCTCCCTCATCCCTTTTCTCTCCATCTCAAGAACACACACACAAACCCATTCCATTCATTCATCATCTAAATTCAATCTTGGAAGCTCACAACAAATCCGACTACATATTCTTGATCCTCTCATCATCCTCTACGATTTGATACTAACTTCATTGATTTTGGGTAACATTTCTAAAACTCTAGATTTCTCTAAATTCGTGTTTTTGACTTGAAATGGTGTTAGTTAGTGTCTATGGCTCGTGTATAACATGAATATATGTTTTGTTTGCTCGATTCGTTGTTTTGAGTAACTAGTTTGAACATTTGAAATGGGTGTGCTAAATCTTTGATTTTGGATGAGTTAATGTTGTTAAATTGTTAAAGTTCATGTTTTAATTGTGTTACTAGTATCACTAGCTTCGTTTTGATGCGTAGGTTGATTAAGGAAACTTCAAAAACATGAATATTGATTTTTGCGGATTTTGGTTAGGGTTTGATAGACTTAAAACGAGCTTTTGATGTTTCGAATGCCATGAAATGTTATTAGTAAGTGTTTAGTTGTAATGTATGCTTCATTACCTTCAAAACGGCATATCGTATGTGTAAATTGGATTCCCGAATCATAAAATACGTTTTACGAACTTGAAACTTTGAAAATAAACTTTTCTTGATCAATTGACGAGTTTTCGGTTATTGTAAATGATGTTTTTGATTGATGATATGTGGTTAGTTGTATTCCTCGTCAAAATACCTTTTCGACGATATATGATAGGCATTATAAGTGTTTTCGGGTCAAGAATTGGGTTGGAAAAGGTTTTGGTTCGTGCACACTTGGAAAAACTGACCAGAATTCTCTGCCCAGGTAGTGGCGCGGCGCGCCACATCCCCGCGCGGCGCGCAGAATCGCCTGGCCAGATTCTGCTCACTTTGTCACATTTCACGCGAAATGTTTGACTAGCTACCGACCTCCGATTCACATGAAACTTGTTTTAATATACTTGTATATGAATATTTAGCATAGAAAAATAGTTCGGGACCCGACCCGAACGCGTTGACTTTTTCGTTGACTTTGACCAAGTTTGACTTTTAGTCAAACTTAACCAAACTTTTATACAATCATTCTAACATGCTTTTATACTTGTTTCTTGTATGAAACTTGACAACGTGATTCACATGCTATACTTAATCGAGTCGTAACGAGCCATAGGACTAATTGAACACATTTCACCCGACCTTGTGTCGTAACCGGTTAATTGATACAACTTACTTGTTTAGGTCAAGGCTAAGCAACTTTCATGCATACGTTACTTTGTGAAGTACTTTTATACTCGTGCACTCGAGGTGAGATCATAGTCCCACCTTTTCAACAACTTTTTATACTTAAATTGTGGGCTGAGAAACATATACTTTGTTACATTTTGTACTACTTGCTTTAATACTTTGAACACAAGTACAAGGAAAACAAACATTCCACAGCGAGTTAGAACAAAAATCCTCAATTCGATTATCATTAGTTACACTTGCAGGGTGTAAGCGAGAACTTATATTGTGTGGCCATACGGGTTTGACAAACCCTCATTACGGACGGTTCGCTACCGTCTACGGATGAAATATATTTTCGGGAAACAGTGTATGTTCTAACACTATTGTGATGGGGTTCTATGGAAGGAAACGTTAAGTCTTGATAATTGGGTGCTCGCGAACCAACTTTTGGAATGCAACTTTTGGATGATCAATTTATGGAAATACTAAATCTTGTGGTTCAAAATATAACGTTTACAAATACATCTATGATTTCACCAACGTTTTTCGTTGACAGTTTTCTATATGTTTCTCAGGTTCATACTTGGCTATTTGATACATGCTTCCGCGTACACTCATACTTGCTTGGGGTCAAGCATACATGCATACACTCTGATTATTTGCTTGGAGTCGAGCATACATACATACATACGCTAGGGATAGCACTTTTGGATTCAAACTTTTGTTTACATACTTACGCTATTTATAGCAACTGTGTTTTTCAACTTATATTATGTCGCAAGTTATTTCATTTATACTTTATGACTTTTGTAAACTTAGACTTGTTGTCGAACGGTTTTGTAAACTAAACTTGCAAGTCTTGTACCTTCCAAATGAATGCGACATAATTTTGGTCAAACGAGTCTCATATAGGGACTACGACCACGCAACGGGACCTAAGTTAACGGCGCCGTCGATAACGGTTTTGGTCGGGTCGTTACACAACTTACCAGAATATCTGAAAATATAGAGCTATCAAGATGATATGTTCTTAATATGTTTGGAAATTGGGTAGAATGTAAGAGTCGTGTAAATAGTACATGATGACGGTATGTTCTATGAATCATCACGTTCCATTAGCTTCTATCCTGGTTCGAGTAAAAATTTACTATCCAACGGCGTCAATGGACAACTTAATTTAGCACAAAAATCTCTACTCATATAGCTTCTATCCTCACCCGAATCAAATAAAACGTAAGCAGATTTATTATCAATAAGAAACATACCCGTAACAAGCTCCGGGTCTTCCTGTGCCTCTGCCGCATTAATATTGAAAACTCTTCCGCGGCCTTGTCCATTCGTGTTCTCCTGGTTCGGGCAATTTCTAATAATTTGGCCCGGTTTTCCACATTTATAACAAACTACATTGGCATAACTTGCTCCGACACTACTTGCTCCGCCATTACTCGTTCCGACACCATTTGTTCCTTTCGTTCTGTTAACCCCTGGTCTGTAGACCTCACACTTCACCGCGCTATGACCATTTCTTTTACACTTGTTGCAAAATTTGGTGCAGAAACCCCGAGTGATACTTTTCACACCTTTGGCATAGCTGCTTCTGATTGTTGTTGTTGTTGCGGTTGTTATTGTTGTTGGGATGATTGTTATAGTTGCTGTTGTTATTGTCGTTGTTGTTGTTGTTATTGTTGTTGTTGTTGTTGTTGGGCCGTTTGTTGTAGTTGCGATTGATGTTGCGATTGTTGGGATAATTGTTGCGATTATTGTTGTAATTGCTGTTGTTGTATTGGTGATTCTTATCACCGTTTTCCTCCCACTTTCTTTCGACTTGCTTCACATTGGCCTCTTCAGCAGTCTGTTCTCTAATTCTTTCTTCAATCTGGTTCACTAGTTTGTGAGCCATTCTACATGCCTGTTGTATGGAGGCGGGCTCGTGTGAACTTATATCTTCTTGGATTCTTCCGGTAATCCTTTCACAAACGCGTCGATCTTCTCTTCCTCATCTTCGAACGCTCCCGGACACAATAGGCATAATTCTGTGAATCATCTTTCGTACGTGGTAATATCAAATCCTTGGGTTCGTAACCCTCTAAGTTCTGTCTTGAGCTTATTGACCTCGGTTCTGGGGCGGTACTTCTCGTTCATCAAGTGCTTGAATGCTGACCACGGTAGTGCGTAAGCATCATCTTGTCCCACTTGCTCTAGATAGGTATTCCACCATGTTAACGCAGAACCTGTGAAGGTATGCGTAGCGTACTTCACTTTGTCCTCTTCAGTACACTTACTTATGGCAAACACCGATTCGACCTTCTCGGTCCACCGTTTCAATCCGATCGGTCCTTCGGTTCCATCAAATTCCAAAGGTTTGCAGGCAGTGAATTCTTTGTAGGTGCATCCTACACGATTTCCTGTACTGCTAGATCCAAGGTTATTGTTGGTATGTAGCGCAGCCTGTACTGCGGCTATGTTTGAAGCTAGAAAAGTACGGAATTCCTCTTCATTCATATTCACGGTGTGTCGAGTAGTCGGTGCCATTTCCTTTAAAATAGTCAAATGGAACAAGTTAATCATACAGAATATTAAGAGTAGTTAATAGAATTTCGTAGCATAATATGAACTCATTTATAAAAGCTTTTTCTTCATATTAGCGTTTTATAAGTTTAAATTCGGGTAGTACCTACCCGTTAAGTTCATACTTAGTAGCTAATATACAATTCAACTACTACAATTCTATATGAAAAACTGATTATAATAATATTTCGCGTTCAAACTTTTATACAATATTTTACAAACTTACAATACCGCTTATTTTACATAAAGCATGAAATATAGCACACAATAACTTTGATACAAGATAGTTGTGAAGATAATTCTAGCTAGTACACAAGTCATTCAGCAAAGGCAATAAAGATACGTAATTCATACGTCCAGAAACAAGTCATGCATTCTGGTTTTACTAGGACTACTTCCCATCCTTGGTCTTGTGGAACATAACCGTTATGGCCATTGATAAGACAGCGTGTTGTAACGTCGTCAAAGGGACAAGGGTTACGTAATGTCCAACAGTCCCGTAACAATCTAAAAACCTTGTTTCTCACCCCAACTACTGACTCCGTTACTTGTGGAAATGTTTTGTTTAATAGTTGTAGCCCGATGTTCTTGTTCTCACTTTGGTGAGAAGCAAACATTACTAACCCGTAAGCATAACATGCTTCTTTATGTTGCATGTTAGCTGCTTTTTCTAAATCATGAAGTCCTATGTTCGGATACATTGAGTCAAAATAATTTCTTAACCCGTTGCGTAAAATAGCACTTGGGTTCCCCGCAATATATGCGTCAAAGTAAACACATCGTAACTTATGGGTTTCCCAATGTGATATCCCCCATCTTTCAAACGAAAGTCTCTTATAAACCAAGGCATTCTTGGAACGTTCTTCGAATGTCTTACAAACTGATTTCGCCGTAAATAGTTGTGCCGAAGAATTCTGACCGACTCTAGACAAGATTTCATCAATCATGTCTCCGGGTAGGTCTCTTAAAATATTGGGTTATCTACCCATTTTGTGTTTTTATACTGTAAAATAGACAAGAGTTAGATTCATAAAAAAAATACTTATTAATACAAGCAATTTTTACATATATCATAAAGCATAAGCACACTATATTACATATATTACACCATACGAATACAACTATCTTATTTCGACTCGCTCGTTTCTTCTTCTTCTTCGGTTTTTGTTCGTTTTGCCAAGTTTCTAGGGATATATGATGTTCCCCTAATACTAGCTGTCGTTTTCCACAACGGTTTAGAAAAACCTGGTGGTTTAGAGGTTCCCGGGTCATTGTTACAACTTAAGGACTTCGGGGGTTGACGATACATATAAAGTTCATCGGGGTTGGATTTAGATTTCTCTATTTTTATGCCCTTTCCCTTATTATTTTATTTTGCCTTTTTAAATTCAGTTGGGGTAATTTCTATAACATCATCGGAATTTTCGTCGGAATCCGATTCATCGGAGAATTGGTAATCCTCCCAATATTTTGCTTCCTTGGCGGAAACACCATTGACCATAATTAACCTTGGTCGGTTGGTTGAGGATTTTCTTTTACTTAACCGTTTTATTATTTCCCCCACCGGTTCCATTTCCTCCTCCGGTTCCTCCTCTTCCCGTTCTGATTCTTCTTCCGGTTCTGATTCTTCTTCCGGTTCCTCTTCGGGAACTTGTGAATCAGTCCAATATATATTCGACTCTTCGTTATTATTAGGTGAGTCAATGGGATTTGTGCTAGAGGTAGACATCTATCACACAATATCAAACATGTTAAGAGATTAATATATCACATAATATTCACATGCTAAAAATATATAGTTTCCAACAAAATTTGTTAAGCAATCATTTTTCAAGTAAACACGGTCGAAGTCCAGACTCACTAATGCATCCTAACAAACTCGATAAGACACACTAATGCAAAATTCTGGTTCTCTAAGACCAACGCTCGGATACCAACTGAAATGTCCCGTTCTTATTGATTAAAAACGTTCCATATTAATTGATTTCGTTGCGAGGTTTTGACCTCTATATGAGACGTTTTTCAAAGACGGCATTCATTTTAAAACAAACCATAACCTTTATTTCATAAATAAAGGTTTAAAAAGCTTTACGTAGATTATCAAATAATGATAATCTAAAATATCATGTTTACACACGACCATTACATAATGGTTTACAATACAAATATGTTACATCGAAATCAGTTTCTTGAATGCAGTTTTTACACAATATCATACAAACATGGACTCCAAATCTTGTCCTTATTTTAGTATGCAACAGCGGAAGCTCTTAGTATTCACCTGAGAATAAACATGCTTTAAACATCAACAAAAATGTTGGTGAGTTATAGGTTTAACCTATATATATCAAATCGTAACAATAGACCACAAGATTTCATATTTTAATACACATTCCATACATAGAGATAAAAATCATTCATATGGTGAACACCTGGTAACCGACATTAACAAGATGCATATATAAGAATATCCCCATCATTCCGGGACACCCTTCGGATATGATATAAATTTTGAAGTACTAAAGCATCCGGTACTTTGGATGGGGTTTGTTAGGCCCAATAGATCTATCTTTAGGATTCGCGTCAATTAGGGTGTCTGTTCCCTAATTCTTAGATTACCAGACTTAATAAAAAGGGGCATATCCGATTTCGATAATTTAACCATAGAATGTAGTTTCACGTACTTGTGTCTATTTTGTAAATCATTTATAAAACTTCATGTATTCTCATCCCAAAAATATTAGATTTTAAAAGTGGGACTATAACTCACTTTCACAGATTTTTACTTCATCGGGAAGTAAGACTTGGCCACTGGTTGATTCACGAACCTATAACAATATATACATATATATCAAAGTATGTTCAAAATATATTTACAATACTTTTAATACATTTTGATGTTTTAAGTTTATTAAGTCAGCTGTCCTCGTTAGTAACCTACAACTAGTTGTCCACAGTTAGATGTATAGAAATAAATCGATAAATATTATCTTGAATCAATCCACGACCCAGTGTATACGTATCTCAGTATTGATCACAACTCAAACTATATATATATTTTGGAATCAACCTCAACCCTGTATAGCTAACTCCAATATTCACATATAGAGTGTCTATGGTTGTTCCGCAATATATATATAGATGGGTCGACATGATAGGTCGAAACATTGTATACGTGTCTATGGTATCTCAAGATTACATAATATACAATATAAGTTGATTAGATTATGGTTGGAATAGATTTATTACTAACTTTCACGTAGGTAAAATGAGTAGTTTTTATCAATCTTGTTTTACTCGCCATTTCTTCGTTTCTAATCCGTTTTGAGTGATTCCAGTGGCCACGGTTTTGTATTGAACTTAACTTTATGAATCTAAATATAAAAAGTATAAGTTTGTAGTCAGAAATATAAGTTACAAGTCATTTTTGAAAGAGGTAGTCATTTCCGTTGAAAGAACGACATCTTGATGACCATTTTGAAAAACATACTTTCACTTTGAGTTTAACCATGATTATTGGATATAGTTTCATGTTCATAAGAAAAATCATTTTTCCAGAAGTATAGCTTTTAAATCAAAGTTCTTCTTAGCTTTTAATTATCCCAACCAAAACAGCCCCCGGTTTTACTACGACGGCGTATATCCAGTTTTATGGTGTTTATCGTGTTTCCGGGTTTTAAATTATTAAGTTAGCATATCATATAGATATATAACATGTATTTAGTTGATTTTAAAAGTCTATTTAGAAAGATTAACTTTATTTGCGAACAAGTTTAGAATTAACTAAACTATGTTCTAGTGATTACAAGTTTATAACGTTGAATAAGACAACTTTTTATGTATGAATCGAATGATGTTATGAACATCATTACTACCTAAAGTCCCTTGGATAAACCTACTGGAAATGATAAAAATGGATCTAGGTTCAAAGGATCCTTGGATGGCTTGAAAGTTCTTGAAGCAGAATCATGACACGAAAACAATTTCAAGTAAGATTTCCACTCGAAATAAGATTGTTATAGTTATAGAAATTGAATTAAAGTTTGAATATGATTATTACCTTGTATTAGAAAGATAACCTACTGTAAGTAACAAAGGTTTCTTGATCTTGGATGATTACTTGGAATGGATTTAGAAAATTTGGAAGTAAACTTGCAATCTTGGAAGTATTCTTGATTTTATGAAACTAGAACTTTTAGAATTTATGAAGAACACTTAGAACTTGAAGATAGAACTTGAGAGAGATCAATTAGATGAAGAAAATTGAAGAATTAAAGTGTTTGTAGGTGTTTTTGGTCGTTGGTGTATGGATTAGATATAAAGGATATGTAATTTTGTTTTCATGTAAATAAGTCATGAATGATTACTCATATTTTTGTAATTTTATGAGATATTTCATGCTAGTTGCCAA
Organism: Rutidosis leptorrhynchoides; assembly: GCF_046630445.1. NCBI lineage: Eukaryota > Viridiplantae > Streptophyta > Magnoliopsida > Asterales > Asteraceae > Rutidosis > Rutidosis leptorrhynchoides. The sequence continues at coordinate 351,994,923 of NC_092335.1, read as the reverse complement.
ATGATGGTTCCCACATGTGTTAGGTGACTCACATGGGCTGCTAAGAGCTGATCATTGGAGTGTATATACCAATAGTACATACATCTAAAAGCTGTGTATTGTACGAGTACGAATACGGGTGCATACGAGTAGAATTGTTGATGAAACTGAACGAGGATGTAATTGTAAGCATTTTTGTTAAGTAGAAGTATTTTGATAAGTGTCTTGAAGTCTTTCAAAAGTGTATGAATACATATTAAAACACTACATGTATATACATTTTAACTGAGTCGTTAAGTCATCGTTAGTCGTTACATGTAAGTGTTGTTTTGAAACCTTTAGGTTAACGATCTTGTTAAGTGTTGTTAACCCAATGTTTATAATATCAAATGAGATTTTAAATTATTATATTATCATGATATTATGATGTATAAATATCTCTTAATATGATATATATACATTAAATGTCGTTACAACGATAATCGTTACATATATGTCTCGTTTCAAAATCATTAAGTTAGTAGTCTTGTTTTTACATATGTAGTTCATTGTTAATATACTTAATGATATGTTTACTTATCATAATATCATTTTAACTATATATATATATCCATATATATGTGTCATCATATAGTTTTTACAAGTTTTAACGTTCGTGAATCACCGTTCAACTTGGGTGGTCAATTGTCTATATGAAACCTATTTCAATTAATCAAGTCTTAACAAGTTTGATTGCTTAACATGTTGGAAACACTTAATCATGTAAATAACAATTTCATTTAATATATATATAAACATGGAAAAGTTCGGGTCACTACAAATTGTGGGCCGCGGCGCGGCATAAGCCGTGTCCAGGTTCTGACCTCCTTGGTCAAAATAAGAAAAATGTTTGACACGCTATGGACCTCCGATTCACATGAGACTTGTTCTAACATGCTTATATATGAATAAAAACCTCAGAAAAATAGTTCGGGACCAGACCCGAACGTGTTGACTTTTTCGTTGACTTTGACCGACCAAAGTTTGACTTTTTGTCAAACTTGACCAAATGATTATGCAATCTTTCTAACATGATTCTTTACTTGTATCTTGCATGAAACTTGACAATTTGATTCACATGCTTCATAATCGAGTCGTAACGAGCCATATGACTAATTGAACATCTTTGACCGGTCGTGTTTTCCGTTATTGATACAACCCTATTTGTTTAGGTCAAGACTAGCTTTGTCTTTGCACGCGTTTACTTGTTGAAGTACTTTATTACTCTTGCACTCAAGGTGAGATCATAGTCCCACTTTTACTCTTTTGAACTTACATTTGGGATGAGAAAACATAAACATTTCTTTTTAACTAAGTGAACACAAGTAGAGGAAAACAAACATTCTACATACGAGTTTAGAACAAAATCCTCAATTTGATTATCATTAGTTACTCTTGTAGTGTGTAAGAGTAGGTGTGAACTTATGTTGTATGGCCATATGGGTTTGACAAACCCTCATCTCGGACGGTTCGCTACCGTCTACGGATGAAATATATTTTCGAGAAACAGTGTTGTTCTAGCACTATTAATGGGGTTCAACGGACGGAATGTTAAGCCTTGATAATTGGGTGCTCGTGAATATTAACTTTTAGAATGTATTACTATTTAGCAATGATGCAAATCTTGTGGTTCGACTTACTTTTACTCACTTACTTATTTAAACCTATGATTTCACCAACATTTTCGTTGACAGATTTCTATGTTTTTCTCAGGTCTTTGAACGATATGTGAAACATGCTTCCGCTCATTATTTGATACTTGCTTTGGATGTCGAGTATACATGCATTTCATGGAGCGTCTTTTGACTTTCTTTAAAACTGTGTCGCATAGGTTTCACATGTAACTATAACCTTGTAACGTAACTTTTGGAAGAACAATTCTTGTAAACTTTGAAACAATCTTTATTTTTGAAAGGAATGTGACATATCTTTGGTCAAACGTCACGTTAAAGACCTATGACCACGCAACGGGACCTAGGTAGTCGACGCCGTCAATTGACGATTTGTCGGGGTCGCTACAATGGTATCAGAGCATTGGTTGTAGGGATTTAGAGTTCATTGGTGTCAACCCCGAGTCATAGGGTACATTAGTGAATCTAGACTACAACCGGCATATAGACTTGACGTAGGAATTACTTGACTACTTGTGCATTTATACTCGAACTCTCCTACTCATACCTATTCTTATTCTACCTTAATCTTACGTTGTTTAATTTGATCGACACGCCACCTTGACTATATGAAGTAATGTCGAATGAACATATGAATTAGGGTAATATAATTTCCGGGATTATATTACGGTGACTCACATGGACGTTCCGACATTATGACATAAAGAATTTAAGGTGAGTCAAGGAAAAGTTTTCTCTCTATCCTTTTTTCGTATCACGGTTAGTATTGTTGAAAATACTAATCAACGATATTCTTGTGTCATGAAGGAACAATGGCTCACCAAGGTCAACACAATACTCCTCCTGAAACTCTAGAACAAGCTCTTCAACAAATGATAGCCACAGCCGTGGGTGAGGCCGTGGCCGATCACTTTTCCAACAACAATAATCAGGGAGCCGGTAATTCAAACGAGGGGTGCTCCTACAAAAGCTTCATGAAGTACAACCCTCCCACTTTCGATGGAACCGGGGGACCAGTTGCTCTCACCCGATGGTTTGATCAAACGGAATCCGTTTTTAGCATAAGCGGTTGTCGAGACTGAGTTAAGGTCAAATCCTCCACCCTCACTTTCACCGGTGTTGCTCTCTCATGGTGGAACACGTATGTACGATCGGTGGGTATCGATGAAGCCCACATACTCCCTTGGACCGAATTAAGAGAAAGAATGATCACCGAATATTTCCCGCGCGATGAGACTCGAAGGCTCGAACAAGGGCTAAGAAATTTAAAAACGGTCGGGAATGACCTCGAAGCTTATAATCAACGGTTTGTCGAACTAGCCTTAAGTTGCCCGAACCTCATGACTCCCGAATCCCTAAGAGTTGAACTTTACATGGAAGGCCTCCCAAAGAGCATTCACCACGAGGTAGTATCATCCAAACCCGCCAACCTACAAGAGGCTTTAACGATGGCCCGCCAATCTATAAAAATGGTGAATGAAATTGAAGCGCCGACACCAACGGCCGAGGACCAACCGGGTAACAACAAAAGAAAATGGGAAGCCTCTCCATCGAGCAACTACAACAACAACTTCACCAAGAAGTCCTTCACCTCCGATGGCAAGAAAGGGTATGCCGAAAACCTGCCCTACTGTAACGAATGTCGCAAACATCATTTGGGTGAATGTGGCAAACCATTTTGCATCAGGTGTCAAAGAAGTGGCCATGTGGCTCATATTTGTAAAAGTACCGTTACCGTCGCTCAAAAGACGCCCAATGCGCCAAGGGCGGTTGTTTGTTTCGAATGTGGCCAACCGGGTCATTATAGGAATGCGTGCCCAAAGAAGAAAGCCAACCCCAACGCACGCCGTTGAACTTTCAACATCGACACCTAGGATTCCCGAGACAACGATGGACTAGTCACGGGTACGCTTCTTCACAACAACCCGCATATTTCATACTTATTCGATTCGATTACCGTTAGACGTTTTATAACCAAGGCTATGACTCGTACTCTTTGCACTCCACCTTTTTCCTTTAAATACTACTTAGGCAATTTAAGTGACCAACGGAAAAATATTGTGTACCTATAAATTTTATCGGAGGATATACGTTAAACTTATTGGGTGGATAATTTGAATTGTGACTTGACACCTATAGAACTAAGGAGCTCCAAACCTATTCGTTAAGGAGAAATGTTTTCCCTACAATTATGTATAGATCATTGGAACTAAGTAACTTTCGGTTGAAAACCGATACCCTCTTCCTCGTATCCATGACCTCATGATTATTTACATGAATCTCGCGTATATTCCAAACCGACCTCTATTCCGGTTATCATCAATTGAGAGATCAGGGAGAAGATGTCTCCTAAACTGCTTTTAGAACTCGCTACGATAGTTGTAAATTTCTGTTAGTACCGTTCGATTATCTAGGCCTCCTGAACCGCGTTTGTAAACTTATCTAGATGAATCCGTTATCGTATTTATAGATGATGTCTAAACCTATTCAAGTAAAGAAGAAAACGAATGACATCTCCGTCTTACGCTCAAACTCTTGAGAAAAGAGCAACTCTATGCCGAATTCTCTAAGTGAGAATTTTGGTTAAACGAAGTCCAATTTTTAGACCATGTTGTTAGTGGTCAAAGTATTTTAATACATCTCGCAATCGGAACCACACGTAATCGGGAAACCCTCACAACTCAGACTTGTATTCGTAAAATCTTAGATCTCGCCGGTTATTACTGAAGATTCATTTCTGACTTTTCTCGTGTTGCACGACCTTTAAACTCGTTAACTCACTGAGGGAAAAATTTAAACCTCTCCGTGTCCGAACTTTGAACATGATCTTTCACACAAACCTTACTAGCTAAATTCGTTTAGCACACTGGAACTCAAATATGGAAATATTTCTACTTGAACGCCCGAAAGGCATACTCTCTCAACTCGAAATCAACGAAACGGAATTTCGTTATTTTGGCACGAAAAATTTAAATACTTAATCATGGACCCGATCAACCTTCTCATCAACACGTGCCACATTACATAGCTCTGTTATTTCACCATTTTTGTTTCTGCCTGATATTACTGGAACTTAAGATAACACCCAATCCAAGGATACTTCACTCTTCTTTGACTTATCATACAACTACGTGTACTATCTCGTTATCCCACCAAGCCTCAACATTCGACCACTAAGTGCGCGACATGGTTACCTCAAGGTGTGAACTCATCCTATTCTAAGTTCTCATTTCACTCCTGTCTTATCGCTCGCACTTCCGTGTAAGGAAACTTTTTATAAAACTTCTCAATGGAGAGAGAAACTCTTCACATTATATTAGTATTCGCCACGATGGTGAATAGTCCTAACAACCATTTTCAGGAACCGATGGATCCTCCACGGTGTGGACCTCTTGAGAAATTAAACCTGTTCAAACGTGTTTTAAAGAAAATTCTAGCTCGGCACGGCGTACCATCTCCATTAAAATTTCAGATCGGGACACTCGTCTCACTTCTAAATTCGGGATGCCTTACAAGGAACCTCGGGGACCCGTCCAAACATGAGTGTCGTGTATCATCCACAATCAACGGACCAAACAAACTTACATTTCACATCTTGGAAAGACATGTTACAAGCTGGTATTGTTACCTTTAGTAGTTCCTCTTACAACGACAGTTACCATTCGTGTATTAACGCCGCACTTCCGAAACCCTATATGACCGCAAATGTCATACCCCTATTCGTTGGACCAAAGCATGTGGCAAGCAAATCACCGAATCCGAACTCATTCAAGAAATAACATTTGAGATCGTTCAAGTCCGAGAAGGACTCAAGACGACCCGTAGTCGCCAAAAGGGCTATACCAATATTCGACGTAAACCTCTCGAATCCCAAGTCAGTAACCGTGTAATACTGAGAACCCGCACCTTGGGAAGGTGTAATCCGTTTCGGGAATCAGGAAAAGTTAAAACCGCGATATATTAATTCTTTTGAAATCTTGAGACGTATTGGAACCGCCTCCTACCGTTTAGATCTCCTGACTCAATTAAAGTTTCCGTTTACCTCACATTTCGTGTAACAAACTTATAGACGTGTCCTGTGGAACAGGAACGTGCTATCCTTCTAGATAAACCTACTATTGATGACAAACTCCCCTCCATGGGAAAAACCGGTTGAAATGGTGGATCGTAAACCAAGCCTTAATACAACGTGAAACCCCGACTATCCAAATTCGTGGAAATGCCCAAGGACATATCTTCACTTATCCATAGCATTGGCAACGCAAGGTCTCGAGGAAGAGACATCGACTATTGCTTCCAACTAAATTTCGGGACGAAATTTCTTGTAAGGTGTGGGTAATGTAACATCCCGCAATTTTCCGTTAAATTATTTTAACGTCCGTCTTTTTATTTTAAATAATATCCTTCGTGACTAGATTCGTATCCTCCGTTAGCTAACATTCTTAATAATTTTCGTTATTGGATTATAACATCTCCCGTTAATGCGCGTATCTAAAATATTCATTTGGTTAATTCCCGCACCCGACTACGAAATTGAGGGACCAAGGTTGCCAAATGACTAAGGTTTTGACTAGGTCAAATGGTCAACCTTTCACCACATCCACTCATTCATCTCTTTTCTCTCTTTCTCTTCTTTTTCATACTTCCATTTTTCTTTTAAGAACACCAACAAAATTCATCATCTAATTTCGGATTTGGAGGTTAACATCAAAACAAATTACATATTTGGAATCCTCTCTTCATCCTCTTCGACTTGATACCAATTTCATCTCATTTGGGTAACTTTCTAAAATCACTAGATTTTGTGTTCTTGATGTTTTGAATTATAAAGTTGTTAATTAGTGTCTATGGCTCAAGTCTAACATGAATATATGACTTGTATTCTCGATTTGTTGTTTTGGAGTAACTAGCATGAACTTGAAAATGGATTTGCTTAATCTTTGATTTTGGAAGATTAAATGTTGTTAAATTGTTAAAGTTCATGTTTTAATTGTGTTGCTAGTATCACTAGCTTCATTTTGATGTGTAGGTTGATTTGTAAAACTTCAAATACATGATTAGTGATTTTGTGAATTTTGATTAGGGTTTGATGAACTTGAAATGAACTTTTGATACTTTGAATGCCATGAAATGTTGTTAGTAAGTGTTTAGTTGTATTGCATGAGTAATTACCTTCGAAACGGTATATCACATGTGTGGATTGGATTCCTGAATCATGTAATGCATTTTAAGAACTTGAAACTTTGAAAACGGACTTTAAATGATCACTTGACGAGAAATCGGTTATTGGAAATGATGTTTTTTTTGTTTGATGAAACGTGTTTAGTTGTGTTCCTTGTCAAAAGAGCTTTCCAACGATATAAGGTGCGAGTTCTAAGTATTTGCGGTTTGTGTTTTGTGCATGAAAAGATTTTGGTTTGGACTTAGAAAAACTGAAACTGGCCAGGTACCAGCTCCCGTGTATTGTCGCAGCGCGACAATTGTGGGCCGCGGCGCGGCATAAGCCGTGTCCAGGTTCTGACCTCCTTGGTCAAAAAAAGAAAAATATTTGGCACGCTATGGACCTCCGATTCACATGAGACTTGTTCTAACATGCTTATATATGAATAAAAACCTTAGAAAAATAGTTCGGGACCCGACCCGAACGTGTTGACTTTTTCGTTGACTTTGACCGACCAAAGTTTGACTTTTTGTCAAAGTTGACCAAATGATTATGCAATCTTTCTAACATGATTCTTTACTTGTATCTTGCATGAAACTTGACAATTTGATTCACATGCTTCATAATCGAGTCGTAACGAGCCATATGACTAATTGAACATCTTTGACCGATCGTGTTTTCCGTTATTGATACAACCCTATTTGTTTAGGTCAAGACTAGCTTTGTCTTTGCACGCGTTTACTTGTTGAAGTACTTTATTACTCTTGCACTCAAGGTGAGATCATAGTCCCACTTTTACTCTTTTGAACTTACATTTGGGATGAGAAAACATAAACATTTCTTTTTAACTAAGTGAACACAAGTAGAGGAAAACAAACATTCTACATACGAGTTTAGAACAAAATCCTCAATTCGATTATCATTAGTTACTCTTGCAGTGTGTAAGTGTAGGCGTGAACTTATGTTGTATGGCCATATGGGTTTGACAAACCCTCATCTCGGACGGTTCGCTACCGTCTATGGATGAAATATATTTTCGAGATATAGTGTTGTTCTAGCACTATTAATGGGGTTCAATGGACGAAATGTTAAGCCTTAATAATTGGGTGCTCGTGAATATTAACTTTTAGAATGTATTACTATTTATCAATGATGCAAATCTTGTGGTTCAACTTACTTTTACTCACTTACTTATTTAAACCTATGATTTCACCAACGTTTTCGTTGACAGATTTCTATGTTTTTCTCAGGTCTTTGAACGATATGTGAAACATGCTTCCGCTCTTTATTTGATACTTGCTTTGGATGTCGAGTATACATGCATTTCATGGAGCGTCTTTTGACTTTCTTTAAAACTGTGTCGCATAGGTTTCACATGTAACTATAACCTTGTAACGTATCTTTATTTTTGAAAGGAATGCGACATATCTTTGGTCAAACGTCACGTTAAAGACCTATGACCACACAACGGGACCTAGGTAGTTGACGCCATCAATTGACGATTTGTCGGGGTCGCTACAACTTGTGACCTTGCCCAAGGAATTTTTACATTGTATTAAGGTGAATTATGCTAATTAACAATCAAGACCGGGTCGGGGTGGTTGATCACTTGATTGATAAAGTGAAAGAAGATCATCAGGGACCAAAACAATCATCAAACATCCCATTCCACCACTTTAATCTCATTGTACTCAATCCTTAATTAAGTATCTTTAAATTAGGATTGATCACCGGATATCCTTCCACTTTCTTTACTTTTCCGCAACTAGGACTATTAACTTAAACCAACTACTACTCTTTATCCAGGTAATTTAAACAAAAGACAATTATCCACTTGATCTTCAATTCATTAAATCATTCAAAAGCACGACCCTAGGTTAACTTACACCTTCTACATTTTAGAAAGTTAAAAGTAAATTTAGGCCCCGCAAAATATAAATAATAAACCACTGTTCGCTACTCTGATCAAGCCGATTCTGACGCCTTGCGGCCTAACCACACCGCATAAATAAAACCGTCCGTTTCGGTCATATTATATATCTTCTCATGTTCCTCTAAATTAATATCCGACCACTCTGCGGCAAAACAACCGAGAGCCTTATCATCCTTTAAATCAATTCCATCCTCTTTATTCAACGTCCAACAAAAAACGATTAGAATTGAAGCTGAAAATGAGGTTGTGATCTCTCACCGACACTGGAAAATTGAAAACGAAATCTTTACCATCCACCTTTATTTCGACGGGGTTAATGCTATCGTGAAACTTGTTTGATTTGAAAGTGTTGTGATAGTTTGTCGGAGAGTGTTTCAGCGATTGAATATGGTCACTTTGGCCCCCTTCAACCACGCCCGTGAACATCCTCCCATCCCAGAATGCACCCCGAACAAAATGATGATTTGTTGTAGGAATGTCCTCGTTCCTACCTTTTTTTCGAAGTAACGACATCAAATTCAGAACGTACGTCAATGCCCCTTTTCCTCTCATTGCTTTATATACACGAAGCCAACATCCATTTATATGGATAGAGTTTAAGGTTTTAATGAAACTTTCAACTTCCTGAATTCCTTCGAATCTCACGAAACCAAAACGTTGACCACTCGATAAAAAGCTTCCTAGCTAGATACACATATCTTACTAAACCATATTGACCAAATACTCTCCGAAAATCCCCCTTAACACAGCTCTTTGCATAATTAAAAAACATGAATGAAATAATATAGTTTCCACAACATGTCCAACATATAAGTCTAAGAATTCATCATTAGATGAACTTTCCATTAGACTTATATGCATACATTTGTTTTGTCTCAATATCGATGCGTGATAACTTCCCTACAGGTATTTTGGGGAATGTAAGATAATTGTGTTCAATTTATAAAATTTGAGAGTGAAAATATAATTTCCTGATTTTTGCTCAAAGCCTAAAAATTAATTTGTAACATGGGTATTAAAAAAAATGTTTAGATTACAATGCCGTTGTCAATCAGTTAAGCGTCAGTCAAGCGTTTTAAATGCAACGACCACCAAAGTCCAGTCCACACTCATTTTGCGTTTCTTACTTTTCTATTTCTATATTTATTTATTATTACGCACGCAAACAACGACCAAAACTCACACTTCCCGCTTTTTCAAAATGATCGGAAACCCGTCTAAATCTACCGTCGCCGGCGGCGGCGGAGGACCCGCACCCTTTCTTCTCAAAACCTACGATATGGTTGATGATTCAATTACCGATGAAATCGTCTCATGGAGCTCAACTCGTAACAGTTTCATCGTTTGGAATCCACCTGAGTTTTCTCGACTTCTGTTACCTTCTTATTTCAAGCACAATAACTTCTCCAGCTTCATTCGACAATTAAACACCTACGTAAGCAATTATTATTTGTATTAATAATAAATAATAATTATAATTATAAATCGTCACTGTAATCTTATCGTTTTTTGACCTGATTCTGATTTGATTAATACGCGATATGATTTTGTAATTTCAAGTGTTTACATCAATTTGATTTGATTCTGTTCGATATTGTTTAGATGTTTCTGATTTACGATATGAAATGATTTATGTATAAGATTCAGATGTTGAATTGTAATCTAGTAATATAAAATATAATTAATAAAACTTGTATGATTTTGTTTGTTAGGGTTTTAGGAAGATAGATCCTGAAAGATGGGAGTTTGCAAATGAAGATTTTGTAAAAGATCGAAAACATTTACTCCGAAACATTTATCGTAGAAAACCTATTCACAGTCACAGTAATCCATCCACCATTGATCCAGAAAGAGTCGCATTTGAAGAAGAAATCGAGAAATTAACCCAAGAAAAAGCTCAGCTCGAAAAAAGTTTGTCTAAATTTCAACAACAACAGCCTGCTGCACAGGTTTACATAGACGATCTTGCAAATCGAGTTGATATTGTGGAGCGTAGGCAAATTAACTTGCTGATGTTGTTAAAAAAAGAAGTTCATAATCCTGGATTTGTTGATCTTCTTGCTCAAAAGCTTGAATCTCTAGACTTCTCTGTTTATAATAAGAAACGAAGATTGCCTTGTGACGATAAGTCTCAAATGGTTTTCAAAGATGGTTTTGTAGACGATGACAACGTGTATAGACCGGAATTTGGTAATGTATTCCACCATGATTTTGCAGATAAACTTAAGCTGGAGTTATCGACGGTTTCTGATATCGTTTCACCAAGCACTCAAAGTTCCAATGAGGGTTGTGTAAGGGATGATGCACAGATGACACCTGGCAGGCTTCCATTGGCTCAAGAGTATGAGGTTTCGGAGAGTGGTATACCGTTCAACTTAAACATGGACTCTTCTTTTGTTCATGAGACAGGACCTTGTGAAGTACCGAATTGTCTTGATACTAATGAAGATGATGATAATGATGATGCATTATCTTGTTTATTGAATCTTAGTTTGGCATCAGGTGTGTCACAAGTTAATGTTAGTCAAAGTACTGATAGAATGGTACAATCGATTGAAGAAATTGGAAAACGTTCGTATTTATCAAATGCTGTGCGTAATGAAGTACTGGGCCCGCCAGTGAACGATGTATTTTGGGAGCAGTTTTTAACTGAACGGCCTGGCACTTCAGATGTAGAGGCAAACTCCAAAGCAACCAACTTGCAGAATCTCAAACTTTGACTGTAAAACATCAACACTTCATGAATAAATTTCCAGGTTTTGTATAATATACTTTAAAAATCAAATACTTTAGTTAGCTCATATAAGTGCAATTGAGGTTTGGATAATATGTAATTTAATGTCAAACAATATAATATGTGAACCAGTTGTACAATAGTTGTCTATTGTTTTACTACTCGTGTTCCGCCTTCATGCATCACACGTTGCGCGTATGACAGTCTTACTAGTAGATATACGCTCATTTAAGATTTTGTTTATACATTTTTGTACAAGCTTTTGCTTGTGACAGTCTTGTTTGCAGACGTTATGACTCATTGAAAGTTATAAATTACACAAGTAATACATGGTTGTTTCACTGCAAGAATTATTAAAACTTAAAATCTCCCGATCGTTGTTGCTGTTTATTGTTTCTGTTATTTTAGGTTATCATGTGTTAGCGTGTTACGCATGTTATTACTTTTCTAGTCACTTTTGTTCCGCCCTGTTGGCTGGAAATTTGATTTAGGTTTGTAGTTTTTTTGGCGCTTGTTTTTCTAGGTTTGAATTTCCTCTATTGTTTCGGATAGTACTTGTTGATCTTCGGATCTGTTAAATGTTATTTCATTTTTATTCGCCAGCATAAAAAAACACAAAAAAGTAAGATTATCGCTTTATCAGACTGGTATATATTGCAAAATGTGAATGGTGCATAAAAACACTCATTTTTTTTCATATTAATATCCTCATTCAAGTAATGCAGTAAAATCTCTGATCCAATACAACTACATTTTCACACAACCATCATCCACAGGCCTCAAACAAAGTTTCTCGCCCACCAACAACCCGCTCACAATAATCATTACACAATCGAAACTTATACATAAAAAAGTAAACAACCACATGCGTTCTTCAACCGAAACTGCAAACACCTTCATTAATCAATACCTGTAATGAGCAGGCTTATATGGACCCTCAATAGGAATACTAAGATAATCAGACTGGTCCTTAGTAAGCTTAGTCAACTTAGCTCCAAGTTTCCCAAGATGAAGTAAAGCAACCTTCTCATCAAGATGCTTCGGCAACACATAAACCTCCTTCTTATACTTACCGGTTCCCTTTTCGTTCCATAGCTCGAGTTGCGCAATCACTTGGTTCGTAAACGAGCACGACATCACGAAACTAGGGTGACCCGTTGCACAACCTAAGTTCATGAGCCGACCCTCGGCTAAAACAATAACCCCACTCTTGGTTTCGGGAAACACCCACCTGTCGGTTTGGGGTTTGATGGTGATTCTCTTGACACCGGGATAAGTTTCGAGACCAAGCATGTCGATTTCATTGTCGAAATGACCGATGTTGCAGACGATTGCGTTGTTCTTCATTTTCTTCATGTGGTCAACCATGATAATATCCTTGTTACCGGTGGTGGTGACAAAGATGTCAGCTTCTGAAAGAACGTCTTCCAAAGTTAGGACTTGTAGACCTTCCATGGTGGCTTGAAGGGCACAGATGGGATCGATTTCAGTCACAATGACGCGGGCCCCGGCTTGTTTCATTGCTGATGCACAACCCTTTCCGACGTCTCCGTAACCGCAGACGACTGCAACCTTTCCGGCGATCATGACATCAGTAGCTCTCATCAAACCATCAGGGAGTGAGTGACGACATCCATACAAGTTGTCAAACTGCAAATCATCAGAAGACGAGAAAAATATTAGCACACTAGTTCTAAACTTCTTATGATGATCAAGTATGCAGATCCATAAATCCCAAAACAGAGGTGGTAATCTTGACCCATTTTGGATCAAATAAGTCGATTCAGGTCATGATCTATCTCAAATGTAAAAATTTATCTAAAAGAAAAGAAGGATCAAATATGCAGATCCATAAAATCCCATAAACAGAGGTGGTAATCTTGACCCATTTAGATCAAATAAGTCAATTCAGATCATGATTTCTCTCAAATCTGTTTGAGTTAGAAATTTATATGTACAAATGAAAACCAAAAATAAATAAAGGATTACATTGTGTTTGTCAATCCAATACAAATCAAATCAAACTAGAAAACACGATTTGATTGGTTACCAAACCCAACCCAACCGACCCGCCCATTTTGCCACATTTACATCTAAGCTAAGTGTTTAAAAATCACATAACATAAGATTTAGCATATCCCACTACACCAATATCTCAGATCCAGCAACTATCATCCAATTAACAACAATTAGTCAACAAAAACACAAGATCTATAACGAAAATTCAACAAACATACCTTACTCTTGGTGACAGAGTCATTAACATTAATAGCAGGGAACAATAAAGATCCATTAGCTTGCATCTGATACAACCTCTTAACACCAGTAGTAGTTTCCTCAGAAACACCCACCAACCTCTCCTTCATTTTATGATACTTTTTAGGGTCAACTTGCAGACCCTCCTTAATAATCGACAACACAATCTGAAACTCAGCATTATCCGTGGAAGTCGGGTCGGGTAACTTACCCGTTTTCGCAAACTCCTCTTCAGCTTTCACTCCTTCATGAATCAACAAAGTAGCATCACCACCATCATCCACAATCAAATCGGGTCCACCACCTGGACCCCAATCAAGAGCTCGTTCCGTACACCACCAATACTCTTGCAAAGTCTCCCCTTTCCACGCGAAAACGGCTGCCGAATCACGTGCGATCGCAGCTGCAGCGTGATCCTGAGTCGAGAAAATGTTGCAGGAACACCATCTGACTTCTGCGCCTAATGCGGTTAAAGTTTCGATTAAGACACCGGTTTGAATTGTCATGTGAAGTGAACCGGTGATTCGTGCGCCTTTGAAGGGCTGCGATGGACCGAATTCGGTTCTGCAGGACATCAAACCGGGCATTTCGACTTCGGCTAATTCGAGTTCGAGACGACCGAAATCGGCTGAGGACATGTCCTTGACCTTGTATTCACGGCCGGAAGAAGTTTTCTCGACGGCGAGATCCATAATAATTGGATTAGGGTTTTGAGATCCGATCTGAATTTCAAAACAGATAAAGGAGAGAAAGAGAATTGGGTTTTTGACGAGAGAACAAGGTGGGGGGATGGAGTGGTATAAATAGGTTTCAAAGGGATGAGATTAACGGTCATGATTAGATCGGGGGTTGGTGGATCTGAAATTAAAAATAATACAGTACTCACTAATACGGAGTAGTGTAAGTACTGATTATTGATTAGATTTTAATTGTTTAATTTAAATTAAATTATCATTATTTTTTACTTATCTATTTGGTTTCGGTTTTTTTTTTTTTTTTTTTTTTTTTAAAAAAAAAAAACATAAATAAAAATTCATAACGATCCAAACAATTAGTTGAATTACAATTGACACAAACTCTAACTGGTTATACAATTTAGTGTTAAAACCGCTACAAACAACACTGAACAGGCAGATACAAGTAAATATAACAACTATTGATTAAAACGGTTGCTACCCAAATCCAAAATAACTTGTCGAACGCCCAAAGGTTACTTCAGATGTGTCTCCGCAACATATATTGAAATTGAAAAATTAAAAAAAAAAAAAAAAAAAAAAACCCGATGAAACCCGATACCGTGCAAAGGAAAAGACATCATATTCAATCATCAAGAAGACTTAAACCCGAAAACAATAATCTAACTCGACGAACAAAACACCTCTTCCAAAGTGATCATCCAAGATCGCAATCGAAGCACTTGAGCCAATCATCAAAAAACTCAAAGACACCACCATCGGAACCCGGCTAAAACAAAACAACCAAACCACCCCCAAAGAAAAAGAGAGTTAATGACGCGCATAATGTTAGGATTTATGACCCATACAAGACAAGTGATTGATCATAATCACTAATCCACGAACAACAGACGAATAATTAAAGCAAAGCGATAAATAAAATCATAAAACGACACGGGATTTAATGTGGTTATATCCCAACTCCAAAACACGAAGAAGGGTTTATACTCCACGGACGCAAACCATAGATTTTTCACTATTTAATTTCGTGCACATATGTTAGGGTTACAATATGGTGTTTATATAGGCAAATCTAAATAAGGAAACAACTTAAAGAGCAAGAAAACGCATTTTTCCTCGTCAGACTCTCGGATAGGCTTAAGCCGCGCTGTGGCTGGAGGAGCCGCGCCATGACTTAAAGCATGAGTTCGAAACAAAAAATTCCAAGTGTTAAGTCACGTCGTTACTGGAGGAGCCGCGTCGTGGCTTAAAGCTGCAAACGAAATCTTCTTTGTTTTTTCATATCCTTCACACATCCAACAATCTCCCACTTGAAGGGTGATCTAAACACAACCCATTTTATCAACCCATCACTAAGTTTAAACAAACCCACAATAACTCTAGACTAGCCGATTACCAACTCCTTTTGATACCCCGAATGAGACACCTGAATAACGTCTCACTTCACTCGTTAGCCTACGAGCAAGTGAAGTCTTTCGAAATCAAAAAAACACCGTTGAGTGATAATCCAATCTCATAGTTACTAGCTTGGGCTATCTCTGTTTCTATCGCCACCATCTTCTAACACCAGAAGACCAATTGAAGTATGCGACTCTTCAATTATAGGATTCTTCATGAGACTACACCCCATCACCGATCACTCTAGACATGTCCAATCCTGAACACACATATCAATGATCACCCCCGTATAGGATTTCACCGTCTATCTATGATTTTCCTTCCCAACAATCAGAAAATCCAACAGACGCCCTCGTAGACTCTTCATCAAGACTCTAGTGAGAACACAGTCACAACCTCGAAATCTACTAATTTTTCAAACTTTTTGCTTTCTCGCTGGTTCACTGACCTCCTCATAGCTATGAATTTCACAAACCCATCTTCTCATCCCAAGCACGCTCCTACTGTACGAGTAAGAAATAAAACCATGGCTACTCGAGAAGAAACTTGGTTCGTACCACCAGTTAGTCGCAAATTTCTTTGCCATCGGAGAGTAAAACGAGTACTCGAAGCCCTAGTGTTACCGGGAATCATCACACTAATCTTGAGAACATTGGAGACAACATCTCATAATCATCTCCACAACTCCACTAGTCGACTAACTTCCACTAGCTTGATAACTTCCATCGGTTACCAAACTCATACCAAGTTCCCGACACCCTCAACGATCATAGAAAGCTCAAGTTCTGGGAGTTACAAGATTATCCGCTCCCATTCATCACCTATAATCTCCTAATTGATCACCCTCGAAGAAAACCGCTCCTTTTGTTGAAACATCAACCAAACCCGAGCAATCGTCAAACGCGTTCCATCCGACTCCCTTCGACAACCAATTTTCCTTAGTGACTAGGAAATCTAATCCGCCCGCATATTCCATAAACCTTGGAATATTGACCAAACACCATTGGTCATCCCGTTTCCATACCCCGCAAGCACCAAACTTCCCCAATACTCCCACTATCGAATTTCAACCCGATGCATATTGTTCGTTATTCAACCGTTCTAACCCGAGAGAAAAATACCCTCCTGAGCTTCTATAACAAACCCACATCTCTGAAAACATAGCTCGCATCGCTCGAAGTTTCCGAGAAAAAACAATCTCGCACTCGCGTCATCAAACCCGAAAGCTTCATCCTGAAAACTTCCCAGATTCGAAAAATCATATCTCAAGATTTAACGGTCAGATAAGCCTCAAAAATTTACCACGTGTCGATCATTAAGTCTATTATGCACACACAAAAAACCAAGTCGATCCAACGGTTATAGAATCCTCTACAAATTTTCTTCTAAAACTCCTCTTGTGTAGTGACCCGAACTTTTCCATGTTTATATATATTAATTGAGATTGTTATTTACATGATTAAGTGTTTCCAACATGTTAAACAATCAAACTTGTTAAGACTTGATTAATTGAAATAGGTTTCATATAGACAATTGACCACCCAAGTTGACTGAACGTTAAAACTTGTAAAAACTATATGATGACATATATATGGATACATATATAGTTAACAAGATATTATGATAATTAAACATATCATTAAGTATATTAACAATGAACTACATATGTAAAAACAAGACTACTAACTTAATGATTTTGAAACGAGACATATATGTAACGATTATCGTTGTAACGACATTTAATGTATATATATATCATAGTAAGAGATATTCATACATCATAATATCATGATAATATAATAATTTAAAATCTCATTTGATATTATAAACATTGGGTTAACAACATTTAACAAGATCGTTAACCTAAAGGTTTCAAAACAACACTTACATGTAACGACTAACGATGACTTAACGACTCAGTTAAAATGTATATACATGTAGTGTTTTAATATGTATTCATACACTTTTGAAAGACTCCAATACACTTATCAAAATACTTCTACTTAACAAAAATGCTTACAATTACATCCTCGTTCAGTTTCATCAAAAATTCTACTCGTATGCACCTGTATTCGTACTCGTACAATACACAGCTTTTAGATGTATGTACTATTGGTATATACACTTCAATGATTAGCTCTTAGCAGCCCATGTGAGTCACCTAACACATGTGGGAACCATCATTTGGCAACTAGCATGAAATATCTCATAAAATTACAAAAATATGAGTAATCATTCATGACTTATTTACATGAAAACAAAATTACATATCCTTTATATCTAATCCATACACCAATGACCAAAAACACCTACAAACACTTTCATTCTTCAATTTTCTTCATCTAATTGATCTCTCTCAAGTTCTATCTTCAAGTTCTAAGTGTTCTTCATAAATTCCAAAAGTTCTAGTTTCATAAAATCAAGAATACTTCCAAGATTGCAAGTTTACTTCCAAGTTTTCTAAATCCATTCCAAGTAATCATCCAAGATCAAGAAACCTTTATTACTTACAGTAGTTTATCTTTATAATACAAGGTAATAATCATATTCAAACTTTAATTCAATTTCTATAACTATAACAATCTTATTTCGAGTGAAAATCTTACTTGAACTGTTTTCGTGTCATGATTCTGCTTCAAGAACTTTCAAGCCATCCAAGGATCCTTTGAAGCTAGATCTATTTTTCTCATTTCCAGTAGGTTTATCCAAGGAACTTGAGGTAGTAATGATGTTCATAACATCATTCGATTCATACATATAAAGCTATCTTATTCGAAGGTTTAAACTTGTAATCACTAGAACATAGTTTAGTTAATTCTAAACTTGTTCGCAAATAAAAGTTAATCCTTCTAACTTGACTTTTAAAATCAACTAAACACATGTTCTATATCTATATGATATGCTAACTTAATGATTTAAAACCTGAAAACACGAAAAACACCGTAAAACCGGATTTACGCCGTCGTAGTAACACCGCGGGCTGTTTTGGGTTAGTTAATTAAAAACTATGATAAACTTTGATTTAAAAGTTGTTATTCTGGGAAAATGATTTTTATTATGAACATGAAACTATATCCAAAAATCATGGTTAAACTCAAAGTGGAAGTATGTTTTCTAAAATGGTCATCTAGACGTCGTTCTTTCGACTGAAATGACTACCTTTACAAAAACGACTTGTAACTTATTTTTCCGACTATAAACCTATACTTTTTCTATTTAGATTCATAAAATAGAGTTCAATATGAAACCATAGCAATTTGATTCACTCAAAACGGATTTAAAATGAAGAAGTTATGGGTAAAACAAGATTGGATAATTTTTCTCATTTTAGCTACGTGAAAATTGGTAACAAATCTATTCCAACCATAACTTAATCAACTTGTATTGTATATTATGTAATCTTGAGATACCATAGACACGTATACAATGTTTCGACCTATCATGTCGACACATCTATATATATTTCGGAACAACCATAGACACTCTATATGTGAATGTTGGAGTTAGATATACAGGGTTGAGGTTGATTCCAAAATATATATAGTTTGAGTTGTGATCAATACTGAGATACGTATACACTGGGTCGTGGATTGATTCAAGATAATATTTATCGATTTATTTCTGTACATCTAACTGTGGACAACTAGTTGTAGGTTACTAACGAGGACAGCTGACTTAATAAACTTAAAACATCAAAATATATTAAAAGTGTTGTAAATATATTTTGAACATACTTTGATATATATGTATATATTGTTATAGGTTCGTGAATCAACCAGTGGCCAAGTCTTACTTCCCGACGAAGTAAAAATCTGTGAAAGTGAGTTATAGTCCCACTTTTAAAATCTAATATTTTTGGGATGAGAATACATGCAGGTTTTATAAATGATTTACAAAATAGACACAAGTACGTGAAACTACATTCTATGGTTGAATTATCGAAATCGAATATGCCCCTTTTTATTAAGTCTGGTAATCTAAGAATTAGGGAACAGACACCCTAATTGACGCGAATCCTAAAGATAGATCTATTGAGCCTAACAAACCCCATCCAAAGTACCGGATGCTTTAGTACTTCGAAATTTATATCATATCCGAAGGATGTCCCGGAATGATGTGTAGTGACCCGAACTTTTCCATGTTTATATATATTAATTGAGATTGATATTTACATGATTAAATGTTTCCAACATATTAAGCAATCAAACTTGTTAAGACTTGATTAATTGAAATAGGTTTCATATAGACAATTGACCACCCAAGTTGACCGGTGATTCACGAACGTTAAAACTTGTAAAAACTATATGATGACATATATATGGTTATATATATAGTTAACATTATATTATGATAATTAAACATATCATTAAGTATATTAACAATGAACTACATATGTAAAAACAAGACTACTAACTTAATAATTTTGAAACGAGACATATATGTAACGATTATCGTTGTAACGACATTTAATGTATATATATCATATTAAGAGATATTCGTACATCATAATATCATGATAATATAATAATTTAAAATTTCTTTTGATATTATAAACATTGGGTTAACAACATTTAACAAGATCGTTAACCTAAAGGTTTCAAAACAACATTTACATGTAACGACTAACGATGACTTAACGACTCAGTTAAAATGTATATACATGTAGTGTTTTAATATGTATTTATACACTTTTGAAAGACTTCAATATACTTATCAAAATACTTCTACTTAACAAAAATGCTTACAATTACATCCTCGTTCAGTTTCATCAACAATTCTACTCGTATGCACCCGTATTCGTACTCGTACAATACACAGCTTTTAGATGTATGTACTATTGGTATATACACTCCAATGATCAGTTCTTAGCAGCCCATGTGAGTCACCTAACACATGTGGGAACCATCATTTGGCAACTAGCATGAAATATCTCATAAAATTACAAAAATATGAGTAATCATTCATGACTTATTTACATGAAAACAAAATTACATATCCTTTATATCTAATCCATACACCAACGACCAAAAACACCTACAAACACTTTCATTCTTCAATTTTCTTCATCTAATTGATCTCTCTCAAGTTCTATCTTCAAGTTCTAAGTGTTCTTCATAAATTCCAAAAGTTCTAGTTTCATAAAATCAAGAATACTTTCAAGTTTGCTAGCTCACTTCCAATCTTGTAAGGTGATCATCCAACCTCAAGAAATATTTGTTTCTTACAGTAGGTTATCATTCTAATACAAGGTAATAATCATATTCAAACTTTGGTTCAATTTCTATAACTATAACAATCTTATTTCAAGTGATGATCTTACTTGAACTTGTTTTCGTGTCATGATTCTGCTTCAAGAACTTCGAGCCATCCAAGGATCCATTGAAGCTAGATCCATTTTTCTATTTTCCAGTAGGTTTATCCAAGGAAATTAAGGTAGTAATGATGTTCATAACATCATTCGATTCATACATATAAAGCTATCTTATTCGAAGGTTTAAACTTGTAATCACTAGAACATAGTTTAGTTAATTCTAAACTTGTTCGCAAACAAAAGTTAATCCTTCTAACTTGACTTTTAAAATCAACTAAACACATGTTCTATATCTATATGATATGCTAACTTAATGATTTAAAACCTGGAAACACGAAAAATACCGTAAAACCGGATTTACGCCGTCGTAGTAACACCGCGGGCTGTTTTGGGTTAGTTAATTAAAAACTATGATAAACTTTGATTTAAAAGTTGTTATTCTGAGAAAATGATTTTTATTATGAACATGAAACTATATCCAAAAATTATGGTTAAACTCAAAGTGGAAGTATGTTTTCTAAAATGGTCATCTAGACGTCGTTCTTTCGACTGAAATGACTACCTTTACAAAAATGACTTGTAACTTATTTCTCCGACTATAAACCTATACTTTTCTGTTTAGATTCATAAAATAGAGTTCAATATGAAACCATAGCAATTTGATTCACTCAAAACGGATTTAAAATGAAGAAGTTATGGGTAAAACAAGATTGGATAATTTTTCTCATTTTAGCTACGTGAAAATTGGTAACAAATCTATTCCAACCATAACTTAATCAACTTGTATTGTATATTATGTAATCTTGAGATACCATAGACACGTATACAATGTTTCGACCTATCATGTCGACACATCTATATATATTTCGGAACAACCATAGACACTCTATATGTGAATGTTGGAGTTAGCTATACAGGGTTGAGGTTGATTCCAAAATATATATAGTTTGAGTTGTGATCAATACTGAGATACGTATACACTGAGTCGTGGATTGATTCAAGATAATATTTATCGATTTATTTCTGTACATCTAACTGTGGACAACTAGTTGTAGGTTACTAACGAGGACAGCTGACTTAATAAACTTAAAACATCAAAATATATTAAAAGTGTTGTAAATATATTTTAAACATACTTTGATATATATGTATACATTGTTATAGGTTCGTGAATCAACCGGTGGTCAAGTCTTACTTCCCGACGAAGTAAAAATCTGTGAAAGTGAGTTATAGTCCCACTTTTAAAATCTAATATTTTTGGGATGAGAATACATGCAGGTTTTATAAATGATTTACAAAATAGACACAAGTACGTGAAACTACATTCTATGGTTGAATTATCGAAATCGAATATGCCCCTTTTTATTAAGTCTGGTAATCTAAGAATTAGGGAACAGACACCCTAATTGACGCGAATCCTAAAGATAGATCTATCGGGCCCAACAAGCCCCATCCAAAGTACCGGATGCTTTAGTACTTCGAAATTTATATCATATCCGAAGGGTGTCCCGGAATGATGGGGATATTCTTATATATGCATCTTGTTAATGTCGGTTACCAGGTGTTCACCATATGAATGATTTTTATCTCTATGTATGGGATGTGTATTGAAATATGAAATCTTGTGGTCTATTATTATGATTTGATATATATAGGTTAAACCTATAACTCACCAACATTTTTGTTGACGTTTTAAGCATGTTTATTCTCAGGTGATTATTAAGAGCTTCCGCTATCGCATACTTAAATAAGGACGAGATTTGGAGTCCATGCTTGTATGATATTGTGTAAAAACTGCATTCAAAAAACTTATTTTGTTGTAACATATTTGTATTGTAAACCATTATGTAATGGTCGTGTGTAAACAGGATATTTTAGATTATCATTATTTGATAATCTACGTAAAGCTTTTTAAACCTTTATTGATGAAATAAAGGTTATGGTTTGTTTTAAAATGAATGCAGTCTTTGAAAAACGTCTCATATAGAGGTCAAAACCTCGCAACGAAATCAATTAATATGGAACGTTTTTAATCAATAAGAACGGGACATTTCAGTTGGTATCCGAGCGTTGGTCTTAGAGAACCAGAAAATTTGCATTAGTGTGTCTTATCGAGTTTGTTAGGATGCATTAGTGATTCTGGACTTCGACCGTGTTTTCTTTAAAAATGATTGCTTAACATTTTTGTTGGAAACTATATATTTTTAACATATGAATATTATGTGATATATTAATCTCTTAACGTGTTTGATATTATGTGATAGATGTCTACCTCTAGAACAAGTCCCATTGACTCACCTAATAATAATGAAGAGTCAAATGTAAATTGGAATGATTCGTGGACTGATTCACAAGTTCCCGAAGAGGAACCGGAAGAAGAGTCGGAACCGGAAGAAGAATCGGAACCGGAAGAAGAATCGGAACCGGAAGAAGAATCGGAACCGGTGGGGGAAATAATAAAACGGTTAAGTAAAAGAGAATCCTCAACCAACCGACCAAGGTTAATTATGGTCAATGGTGTTTCCGCCAAGGAAGCAAAATATTGGGAGGATTACCAATTCTCCGATGAATCGGATTCCGACGAGAATTCCGATGATGTTATAGAAATTACCCCAACTGAATTTAAAAAGGCAAAAGAAAATAATAAGGGAAAGGGCATAAAAATAGAGAAATCTAATTCCAACCCCGATGAACTTTATATGTATCGTCAACGCCCGAAGTCCTTAAGTTGTAACAATGACCCGGGAACCTCTAAACCACCCGGTTTTTCTAAACCAATGTGGATAACGATGGCTCGTATTAGGGGAACATCATATATCCCTAGAAACTTGGCAAAACGAACCAAAACAGAAGAAGAAGAAACGAGCGAGTCGGAATAAGATAGTTGTATTCGTGTGGTGTAATATATGTAATATAGTGTTCTTATGCTTTATGATATATGTAAAAATTGCTTGTATTAATAAGTATTTTTTTATGAATCTAACTCTTGTCTATTTTACAGTTTAAAAACACAAAATAGATAGACAACCCAATATTTTAAGAGACCTACCCGGAGACATGATTGATGAAATCTTGTCTAGAGTCGGCCAGAATTCTTCGGCACAACTATTTAAGGCGAGATCAGTTTGTAAGACATTCGAAGAACGTTCCAAGAATGTCTTGGTTTATAAGAGACTTTCGTTTGAAAGATGGGGGATAGCACATTGGGAAACCCATAAGTTACGATGTGTTTACTTTGACGCATATATTGCGGGGAACCCAAATGCTATTTTACGCAACGGGTTAAGAAATTATTTTGACTCAATATATCCGAATATTGGACTTCGTGATTTAGAAAAAGCGGCTAACATGCAACATAAAGAAGCATGTTATGCTTACGGATTAGTAATGTTCGCTTCTTACCAAAGTGAGAACAAGAACATCGGGCTACAACTATTAAACAAAACGTTTCCACAAGTGACGGAGTCGGTAATTGGGGTAAGAAATGAGGTTTTTAGATTGTTACGGGACTGTTGGACATTACGTAACCCTCGTCCTTTTGACGATGTTACAACATGCTGTCTTATCAACGGCCATAACGGTTATGTTCCACAAGACCAAGGATGGGAAGTAATCCTAGTAAAACCAGAATGCATGACTTGTTTCTGGACGTATGAATTACGTGTCTTTATTGTCTTTGCTGAACGACTTGTGTACTAGCTAGAATTATCTTCACAACTATCTTGTATCAAAGTTATTGTGTGCTATATTTCATGCTTTATGTAAAATAAGCGGTATTGTAAGTTTGTAAAATATTGTATAAAAGTTTGAACGCGAAATATTATTATAATCAGTTTTTCATATAGAATTGTAGTAGTTGAATTGTATATTAGCTACTAAGTATGAACTTAACGGGTAGGTACTACCCGAATTTAAACTTATAAAACGCTAATATGAAGAAAAAGCTTTTATAAATGAGTTCATATTATGCTACGAAATACTATTAACTACTCTTAATATTCTGTATGATTAACTTGTTCCATTTGACTATTTTGAAGGAAATGGCACCGACTACTCGACACACCGTGAATATGAATGAAGAGGAATTCCGTACTTTTCTAGCTTCAAACATAGCCGCAGTACAGGCTGCGCTACATACCAACAATAACCTTGGATCTGGCAGTACAGGAAATCGTGTAGGATGCACCTACAAAGAATTCACTGCCTGCAAACCTTTGGAATTTGATGGAACCGAAGGACCGATCGGATTGAAACGGTGGACCGAGAAGGTCGAATCGGTGTTTGCCATAAGTAAGTGTACTGAAGAGGACAAAGTGAAGTACGCTACGCATACCTTCACAGGTTCTGCGTTAACATGGTGGAATACCTATCTAGAGCAAGTGGGACAAGATGATGCGTACGCACTACCGTGGTCAGCATTCAAGCACTCGATGAACGAGAAGTACCGTCCCAGAACCGAGGTCAATAAGCTCAAGACAGAACTTAGAGGGTTACGAACCCAAGGATTTGATATTACCACGTACGAAAGACGATTCACAGAATTGTGCCTATTGTGTCCGGGAGCATTCGAAGATGAGGAAGAGAAGATCGACGCATTTGTGAAAGGATTACCGGAAAGAATTCAAGAAGATATAAGTTCACACGAGCCCGCCTCTATACAACAGGCATGTAGAATGGCTCACAAACTAGTGAACCAGATTGAAGAAAGAATTAAAGAACAGACTGCTGAAGAGGCCAATGTGAAGCAAGTCAAAAGAAAGTGGGAGGATAACGGTGATAAGAATCACCAATACAACAGCAACAGCAATTACAACAATAATCGCAACAATTATCCCAACAATCGCAACATCAATCGCAACTACAGCAAACGGCCCAACAACAACAACAACAACAACAACAGCAACAGCAACAGCAACTACAACAATCATCCCAACAACAATAATAACCGCAACAACAACAACAATCAGAAGCAGCTATGCCAAAGGTGTGAAAAGTATCACTCGGGGTTCTGCACCAAATTTTGCAACAAGTGTAAAAGAAATGGTCATAGCGCGGCGAAGTGTGAGGTTTACGGACCAGGGGTTAATAGAACGAAAGGAACAAATGGTGTCGGAACGAGTAATGGCGGAGCAAGTAGTGTCGGAGCAAGTTATGCCAATGTAGTTTGTTATAAATGTGGAAAACCGGGCCACATTATTAGAAATTACCCGAACCAGGAGAACACGAATGGACAAGGCCGTGGAAGAGTTTTCAATATTAATGCGGTAGAGGCACAGGAAGACCCGGAGCTTGTTACGGGTACGTTTCTTATTGACAATAAATCTGCTTATGTTTTATTTGATTCGGGTGCGGATAGAAGCTATATGAGTAGAGATTTTTGTGCTAAATTAAGTTGTCCATTGACGCCTTTGGATAGTAAATTTTTACTCGAATTAGCAAATGGTAAATTAATTTCAGCAGATAATATATGTCGGAATCGAGAAATTAAACTGGTTAGCGAAACATTTAAGATTGATTTGATACCAGTAGAGTTAGGGAGTTTTGATGTGATAATCGGTATGGACTGGTTGAAAGAAGTGAAAGTAGAGATCGTCTGTTACAAAAATGCAATTCGCATTATACGAGAAAAAGGAAAACCCTTAATGGTGTACGGAGAAAAGGGCAACACGAAGCTACATCTTATTAGTAATTTGAAGGCACAAAAACTAATAAGAAAAGGTTGCTATGCTGTTCTAGCACACGTCGAGAAAGTACAAACTGAAGAAAAGAGCATCAATGATGTTCCCATTGCAAAAGAATTTCCCGATGTATTTCCGAAAGAATTACCGGGATTACCCCCACATCGATCCGTTGAATTTCAAATAGATCTTGTACCAGGAGCTGCACCAATAGCTCGTGCTCCTTACAGACTCGCACCCAGCGAGATGAAAGAACTGCAAAGCCAATTACAAGAACTTTTAGAGCGTGGTTTCATTCGACCAAGCACATCACCGTGGGGAGCTCCTGTTTTGTTTGTCAAGAAGAAAGATGGTACATTCAGGTTGTGTATCGACTACCGAGAGTTAAACAAACTTACCATCAAGAACCGCTACCCACTACCGAGAATCGACGACTTATTTGATCAACTACAAGGCTCGTCTGTTTATTCAAAGATTGACTTACGTTCCGGGTATCATCAAATGCGGGTGAAAGAAGATGATATTCCAAAGACTGCTTTCAGAACACGTTACGGTCATTACGAGTTTATGGTCATGCCGTTTGGTTTAACTAATGCACCAGCTGTGTTCATGGACCTTATGAACCGAGTGTGTGGACCATACCTTGACAAGTTTGTCATTGTTTTCATTGATGACATACTTATTTACTCAAAGAATGACCAAGAACACGGTGAACATTTGAGAAAGGTGTTAGAAGTATTGAGGAAGGAAGAATTGTACGCTAAGTTTTCAAAGTGTGCATTTTGGTTGGAAGAAGTTCAATTCCTCGGTCACATAGTGAACAAAGAAGGTATTAAGGTGGATCCGGCAAAGATAGAAACTGTTGAAAAGTGGGAAACCCCGAAAACTCCGAAACACATACGCCAGTTTTTAGGACTAGCTGGTTACTACAGAAGGTTCATCCAAGACTTTTCCAGAATAGCAAAACCCTTGACTGCATTAACGCATAAAGGGAAGAAATTTGAATGGAATGATGAACAAGAGAAAGCGTTTCAGTTATTGAAGAAAAAGCTAACTACGGCACCTATATTGTCATTGCCCGAAGGGAATGATGATTTTGTGATTTATTGTGACGCATCAAAGCAAGGTCTCGGTTGTGTATTAATGCAACGAACGAAGGTGATTGCTTATGCGTCTAGACAATTGAAGATTCACGAACAAAATTATACGACGCATGATTTGGAATTAGGCGCGGTTGTTTTTGCATTAAAGACTTGGAGGCACTACTTATATGGGGTCAAAAGTATTATATATACCGACCATAAAAGTCTTCAACACATATTTAATCAGAAACAACTGAATATGAGGCAGCGTAGGTGGATTGAATTATTGAATGATTACGACTTTGAGATTCGTTACCACCCGGGGAAGGCAAATGTGGTAGCCGATGCCTTGAGCAGGAAGGACAGAGAACCCATTCGAGTAAAATCTATGAATATAATGATTCATAATAACCTTACTACTCAAATAAAGGAGGCGCAACAAGGAGTTTTAAAAGAGGGAAATTTAAAGGATGAAATACCCAAAGGATCGGAGAAGCATCTTAATATTCGGGAAGACGGAACCCGGTATAGGGCTGAAAGGATTTGGGTACCAAAATTTGGAGATATGAGAGAAATGGTACTTAGAGAAGCTCATAAAACCAGATACTCAATACATCCTGGAACGGAGAAGATGTACAAGGATCTCAAGAAACATTTTTGGTGGCCGGGTATGAAAGCCGATGTTGCTAAATATGTAGGAGAATGTTTGACGTGTTCTAAGGTCAAAGCTGAGCATCAGAAACCATCAGGTCTACTTCAACAACCCGAAATCCCGGAATGGAAATGGGAAAACATTACCATGGATTTCATCACTAAATTGCCAAGGACTGCAAGTGGTTTTAATACTATTTGGGTAATAGTTGATCGTCTCACCAAATCAGCACACTTCCTGCCAATAAGAGAAGATGACAAGATGGAGAAGTTAGCACGACTGTATTTGAAGGAAGTCGTCTCCAGACATGGAATACCAATCTCTATTATCTCTGATAGGGATGGCAGATTTATTTCAAGATTCTGGCAGACATTAGAGCAAGCATTAGGAACTCGTCTAGACATGAGTACTGCCTATCATCCACAAACCGATGGGCAGAGCGAAAGGACGATACAAACGCTTGAAGACATGCTACGAGCATGTGTTATTGATTTCGGAAACAGTTGGGATCGACATCTACCGTTAGCAGAATTTTCCTACAACAACAGCTACCATTCAAGCATTGAGATGGCGCCGTTTGAAGCACTTTATGGTAGAAAGTGCAGGTCTCCGATTTGTTGGAGTGAAGTGGGGGATAGACAGATTACGGGTCCGGAGATTATACAAGAAACTACCGAGAAGATCATCCAAATTCAACAACGGTTGAAAACTGCCCAAAGTAGACAAAAGAGCTACGCTGACATTAAAAGAAAAGATATAGAATTTGAAATTGGAGAGATGGTCATGCTTAAAGTTGCACCTTGGAAAGGCGTTGTTCGATTTGGTAAACGAGGGAAATTAAATCCAAGGTATATTGGACCATTCAAGATTATTGATCGTGTCGGACCAGTAGCTTACCGACTTGAGTTACCTCAACAACTCGCGGCTGTACATAACACTTTCCACGTCTCGAATTTGAAGAAATGTTTTGCTAAAGAAGATCTCACTATTCCGTTAGATGAAATCCAAATCAACGAAAAACTTCAATTCATCGAAGAACCCGTCGAAATAATGGATCGTGAGGTTAAAAGACTTAAGCAAAACAAGATACCAATTGTTAAGGTTCGATGGAATGCTCGTAGAGGACCCGAGTTCACCTGGGAGCGTGAAGATCAGATGAAGAAGAAATACCCGCATCTCTTTCCAGAAGATTCGTTAACACCTTCAACAGCTTAAAATTTCGGGATGAAATTTATTTAACGGGTAGGTACTGTAGTGACCCGAACTTTTCCATGTTTATATATATTAATTGAGATTGATATTTACATGATTAAATGTTTCCAACATATTAAGCAATCAAACTTGTTAAGACTTGATTAATTGAAATAGGTTTCATATAGACAATTGACCACCCAAGTTGACCGGTGATTCACGAACGTTAAAACTTGTAAAAACTATATGATGACATATATATGGTTATATATATAGTTAACATTATATTATGATAATTAAACATATCATTAAGTATATTAACAATGAACTACATATGTAAAAACAAGACTACTAACTTAATAATTTTGAAACGAGACATATATGTAACGATTATCGTTGTAACGACATTTAATGTATATATATCATATTAAGAGATATTCGTACATCATAATATCATGATAATATAATAATTTAAAATTTCTTTTGATATTATAAACATTGGGTTAACAACATTTAACAAGATCGTTAACCTAAAGGTTTCAAAACAACATTTACATGTAACGACTAACGATGACTTAACGACTCAGTTAAAATGTATATACATGTAGTGTTTTAATATGTATTTATACACTTTTGAAAGACTTCAATATACTTATCAAAATACTTCTACTTAACAAAAATGCTTACAATTACATCCTCGTTCAGTTTCATCAACAATTCTACTCGTATGCACCCGTATTCGTACTCGTACAATACACAGCTTTTAGATGTATGTACTATTGGTATATACACTCCAATGATCAGCTCTTAGCAGCCCATGTGAGTCACCTAACACATGTGGGAACCATCATTTGGCAACTAGCATGAAATATCTCATAAAATTACAAAAATATGAGTAATCATTCATGACTTATTTACATGAAAACAAAATTACATATCCTTTATATCTAATCCATACACCAACGACCAAAAACACCTACAAACACTTTCATTCTTCAATTTTCTTCATCTAATTGATCTCTCTCAAGTTCTATCTTCAAGTTCTAAGTGTTCTTCATAAATTCCAAAAGTTCTAGTTTCATAAAATCAAGAATACTTTCAAGTTTGCTAGCTCACTTCCAATCTTGTAAGGTGATCATCCAACCTCAAGAAATATTTGTTTCTTACAGTAGGTTATCATTCTAATACAAGGTAATAATCATATTCAAACTTTGGTTCAATTTCTATAACTATAACAATCTTATTTCAAGTGATGATCTTACTTGAACTTGTTTTCGTGTCATGATTCTGCTTCAAGAACTTCGAGCCATCCAAGGATCCATTGAAGCTAGATCCATTTTTCTCTTTTCCAGTAGGTTTATCCAAGGAAATTAAGGTAGTAATGATGTTCATAACATCATTCGATTCATACATATAAAGCTATCTTATTCGAAGGTTTAAACTTGTAATCACTAGAACATAGTTTAGTTAATTCTAAACTTGTTCGCAAACAAAAGTTAATCCTTCTAAATTGACTTTTAAAATCAACTAAACACATGTTCTATATCTATATGATATGCTAACTTAATGATTTAAAACCTGGAAACACGAAAAATACCGTAAAACCGGATTTACGCCGTCGTAGTAACACCGCGGGCTGTTTTGGGTTAGTTAATTAAAAACTATGATAAACTTTGATTTAAAAGTTGTTATTCTGAGAAAATGATTTTTATTATGAACATGAAACTATATCCAAAAATTATGGTTAAACTCAAAGTGGAAGTATGTTTTCTAAAATGGTCATCTAGACGTCGTTCTTTCGACTGAAATGACTACCTTTACAAAAATGACTTGTAACTTATTTCTCCGACTATAAACCTATACTTTTCTGTTTAGATTCATAAAATAGAGTTCAATATGAAACCATAGCAATTTGATTCACTCAAAACGGATTTAAAATGAAGAAGTTATGGGTAAAACAAGATTGGATAATTTTTCTCATTTTAGCTACGTGAAAATTGGTAACAAATCTATTCCAACCATAACTTAATCAACTTATATTGTATATTATGTAATCTTGAGATACCATAGACACGTATACAATGTTTCGACCTATCATGTCGACACATCTATATATATTTCGGAACAACCATAGACACTCTATATGTGAATGTTGGAGTTAGCTATACAGGGTTGAGGTTGATTCCAAAATATATATAGTTTGAGTTGTGATCAATACTGAGATACGTATACACTGGGTCGTGGATTGATTCAAGA
Source organism: Rutidosis leptorrhynchoides (assembly GCF_046630445.1). NCBI lineage: Eukaryota > Viridiplantae > Streptophyta > Magnoliopsida > Asterales > Asteraceae > Rutidosis > Rutidosis leptorrhynchoides. Next base: position 351,962,927 of record NC_092335.1, on the reverse strand, counting down.
TAATATTTATCGATTTATTTCTGTACATCTAACTGTGGACAACTAGTTGTAGGTTACTAACGAGGACAGCTGACTTAATAAACTTAAAACATCAAAATATATTAAAAGTGTTGTAAATATATTTTAAACATACTTTGATATATATGTATATATTGTTATAGGTTCGTGAATCAACCGGTGGTCAAGTCTTACTTCCCGACGAAGTAAAAATCTGTGAAAGTGAGTTATAGTCCCACTTTTAAAATCTAATATTTTTGGGATGAGAATACATGCAGGTTTTATAAATGATTTACAAAATAGACACAAGTACGTGAAACTACATTCTATGGTTGAATTATCGAAATCGAATATGCCCCTTTTTATTAAGTCTGGTAATCTAAGAATTAGGGAACAGACACCCTAATTGACGCGAATCCTAAAGATAGATCTATCGGGCCCAACAAGCCCCATCCAAAGTACCGGATGCTTTAGTACTTCGAAATTTATATCATATCCGAAGGGTGTCCCGGAATGATGGGGATATTCTTATATATGCATCTTGTTAATGTCGGTTACCAGGTGTTCACCATATGAATGATTTTTATCTCTATGTATGGGATGTGTATTGAAATATGAAATCTTGTGGTCTATTATTATGATTTGATATATATAGGTTAAACCTATAACTCACCAACATTTTTGTTGACGTTTTAAGCATGTTTATTCTCAGGTGATTATTAAGAGCTTCCGCTATCGCATACTTAAATAAGGACGAGATTTGGAGTCCATGCTTGTATGATATTGTGTAAAAACTGCATTCAAAAAACTTATTTTGTTGTAACATATTTGTATTGTAAACCATTATGTAATGGTCGTGTGTAAACAGGATATTTTAGATTATCATTATTTGATAATCTACGTAAAGCTTTTTAAACCTTTATTGATGAAATAAAGGTTATGGTTTGTTTTAAAATGAATGCAGTCTTTGAAAAACGTCTCATATAGAGGTCAAAACCTCGCAACGAAATCAATTAATATGGAACGTTTTTAATCAATAAGAACGGGACATTTCATGATGGGGATATTCTTATATATGCATCTTGTTAATGTCGGTTACCAGGTGTTCACCATATGAATGATTTTTTTCTCTATGTATGGGATGTGTATTGAAATATGAAATCTTGTGGTCTATTGTTACGATTTGATATATATAGGTTAAACCTATAACTCACCAACATTTTTGTTGACGTTTAAAGCATGTTTATTCTCAGGTGAATACTAAGAGCTTCCGCTATTGCATACTAAAATAAGGACAAGATTTGGAGTCCATGTTTGTATGATATTGTGTAAAAACTGCATTCAAGAAACTGATTTCGATGTAACATATTTGTATTGTAAACCATTATGTAATGATCGTGTGTAAACAGGATATTTTAGATTATCATTATTTGATAATCTACGTAAAGCTTTTTAAACCTTTATTTATGAAATAAAGGTTATGGTTTGTTTTAAAAATGAATGCAGTCTTTGAAAAACGTCTCATATAGATGTCAAAACCTCGCAACGAAATCAATTAATATGGAACGTTTTTAATCAATAAGAACGGGACATTTCATCTTGGAACTCCGAATTTGATAGTTCAATCATTCTTTCGCACGGGATTGCGAAGAACGAGAACTCAGATCCGTTACCTGAATTTCCCGAAAAATCTCTCCGTAGTGAAACGATCGACCCGACCTATGACTCCGTAACCCTTCACGAAAAATCACCATCATGATGCAATCAGCGTCCCGATTACAAAATAACTTTCAAGAACCGTCACCCGAATCTTGTGTGATCAACTAATCCGGATACATAGACATATCCATGAGTTCATCCCGACCAACTAAGTCACCCGGTCTCGATACATGTTGCAAACAAAATCCCTAGCTCGTCATTTGATCTAACCTTGATGAAAAAATTCGCCATCGGTCCCAAAAGTCGAAACCTTGAGCTCATGATACCACTTGTTAGGATTTAGGACCCAAACAAGACAGGTGCTTGATCATAATCACTAACCCATGAATGACAAACGAATAATTAAATCAAAACGATAAATAAAAGCATAAAACGGCACGGGATTTAACGTGGTTATATTCCAAGTCCAAAACACGGAGAAGGGTTTACTCTACGGGCGCAAGCCAAAGATTTTTCACTATTAGTTTCTTGCACATATGTTAGAGTTACAATAGGGTGTTTATGTAGGTAAATTTAAACAAGGAAACAACTTAAAGAGCAAGAAAACGCGTTTTTCCTCGTCGGGCTCCCGGATAGGCTTAAGCCTCGCCGTGGCTGGAGGAGCCGCGTAGTGACTTAAAGCATGATTTCAAAACAGAAATTCTAAGTGTTAAGCCACATCGTGGCTGGAGGAGCCGCGTCGTGGCTTAAAGCTGCAAACGAAATCTTCTTTGTTTTTTGATATTCTTCACACATCCAACACATAAAACGTGCTAACACTATGCGCACGTCACTTGTAATAACTGCGCGGTTAAAAGCGCTAGATTACCAAGCAAGCCAATGACACAGAACGTATATAGCGATAACCGTCATCGTACGCATTGGTACTGCGCAACTAGAAAGGTGAGTGACATAAAAACAAAGCAAGGGCTGAATAAGACAAAGAACAGTACACGAATAAAGAACAGAATCTCCATAGCGTACGAATAGCAGAAGATGGCAGGATAACATGATATGGCAGGGACCACGTACGTACACAACTTTATCCGACGGATAGTACGACGTGGTACTGATATTTCCTTTTTTGTCTCCTGACGTGGCAATTGAAGGACAACTACTCCCATCTATAAATAGTTGTAGTGCAATCAAAATCCACACAACACAATACAGTTCTTTTGAAGAAAAACATGTAATTCAACATCAATCTTTCATCTGCGCTACTAGAGCATACAGCCCACGGTTTCCAGGTAATGTTCTTTGAACATAAACCCTAGTACCATCCTTGAGCCATCCGTTTCGGCTAACCCGAACGATGGTGGGTCATATTTAACCACCCCTTTAGCGATCATCATCTCGTATTGAGGTTATTCACGGTACTCTGGACTGGAGAGTTAAACTCAAAGAACCCTTAAATCCTCATTGTTTGTTGATCTATCATAGACCAAACCCCTTGGACTATTTTATGCTTGATCAAATGGCTCCATCCGTGGGACAACGAAGTTAAAAGGTATAAATAAATCTTTTTTTTTCTTTTTTGTTCATAACATTTGATATTACTCGAACTATACATATAATTCTCGCAACATCCGTCTTCATTTGACTAAGTTTTGATAGAAATAATGCTTAATATCCGTTAGTTCTGAGCTAAATTGATGGTACAAGGCTAAAAGCACAGCTTGGTGCAAAATTGACCAAGTCTTGAGCCAAAATGAGTAAAATATGATTAAGTGTTGAAACTGGGTTCAAGAACAGCGTACTGCTCTTTGGAATGACGTTCCTTTGTGCTTCAGATCAAGAACGACATTCTAATTTTGTGGAATGACGTTTCGTTGCAAAGGAAATTGGATAAATCACATCAGAAAGTTTTAGGCCATTTCAAGAATGACATTCTACATTTTGGAACGACGTACCTTCTTCACGTTATCAAGAACGACGTTCTGAATCAAAGAACGGCGTACCTGTTTCATGCTTTGTGGAACGACATTCCTTAAGTAGGAATGACGTTCCTACCTGCAGATTGGAACTTTTGGGTACCCGACTATAAAAAGGAAAGAATAGAGTTTTTGAGAGGGTGCATCATTAGAGCTGTAGTTTTATCCTCAATTTTAACCCTAAACACCTCCATTTCATCATCTGGTAGGAGATTAAGGGAGATTTTAAGGATCAAGCTCAAGTGGGTGCAAGTCTAGTGTTAAATCTTCAATTTAGGTTGTAATTCCCACCTTTGTTCTTCATTACTTCACTTTGTTTACTTGTAATTTACAATATGATGCTTGTTTATACTAGTTTATCATTGATTAGTGTTATTCTAGCCATGATAGGCTAGATTTATTGTGTTTGCTTGTTTATGAAGCTCTAGTGTATAGAATTGCACAAAATCTATTGAATAAATGTTGTTTGAATGAAATAATTGAGAAATTGTTGTTGAGTTAGCTAATGATCCGTTACTAGTGTTGTTTTGGACTTAATTTTGATTATATGAGTTGTTGATCATTTTTAAGTGATTTCAAATGATATTCAATTTGTACTTCAACGTGTTTGCATGATCTAGACAATCAAGGAAAGGATTACAAGTGATTGTGTCCTCTAACTAGATTGGTTTTCAAAATGTTCTTAGTCAAAACTAGTGGTGTTTAGTTTTCTTAGGTGACTTTGATTACTAAAGGATTTTAAGTGATATTAATCCAAGCATAATCTCAATGGCTTCTCATGATTCAAATTGATCTTGTTAATTCAATGCTTATGTGAGTTTGCAAAGTTTAACTCGATTAAGGTTTAAAAGTGATATTAAACGACTAATAGTTCAACAACATATGTGATAACAATTAGGATCGGGGCAATCCAAGCACAAGGGTGGATTAAACAAGTGGACACTACTTTGTATTTAATATCTTATTTTGCTATTTCGCTATATGTTATTGCAAGTAGTAGTTGTTAGTGAAAATTAATCAAAACCCCCCAATCAAACCTAGGACGATTATTAGTTTCCGATATTCAATTATGTAATACCCCGTCAGAATCCACTAACGACGTATTAACTCTGGTCCCAATGCTTGGCTTGACTTCTACATAACAGCAAGGTTCTACAGTGGAAGCAACTAATACCTGAGATAAAACATGCAAAACGGATCAACATAAAGTTGAGTGGATCTACAGGTTTGAGTAAATAGTTATCGTATGTTTCATAAAACAGTTTTCATAAATCATTTGTTGAAAATCACTTCTCAAAATCGTTTATCTGATTAAACCGCTAAGGTTTAATCTCAAAAGTTTGCGTATAGCAAATGCTAAGTAATAAACTGTTTGTAAGATGTCAAGTTTCAACTGTGAGTGACATCAAAAAGTTCTTTTCGTTTCATCTGTTTGTAGACATTAACATGTCTAGTTTTAACTTTGTAAACATCATCTTTAAGTAACATTCATCGTAAGTCAGGCCACGAGATTTCTGAAAAGCTTCGTAATAATATACACTTATCATGAGCACTTGATTATAAAGCTTTAACCTTTACGTAGGCCGAGCCCACGTCTTCAGTTTACCCTATACTGGCGATACACCGATCAAGTATACGTGTAACAACTACATAAGCACCTGTTTAACGTTGCGGTGAGGTTTGTCAAACCTAACTCTACCGTCCCTATAAGTCGAGCTTACAAAGTAATTAATATAATCAAGCTAAGGGATTTTTGATCTGAACTCATATGTATATTCTTTAGTAAGTTACTCGTGCCTGGTGCTGTAAAACAGTTTTAAAAATACTTGTAAAAACAGTTTAAGAAATAGTTTCGAAAGCAGCATGTATCTCATCCCAAAAATGTTAAAGAAAATGGGACTGTAGACTCACCTTAGCAAAAGCACTGAAATATCTTAGCAAATCGTACTGTAGTCGAACAATCACGACCGAACAATGTAACCTAGTCAAATATGTCATCTTAAGTATACACATATAGGTCATAATGTCAACCCATAGTGTACGCAAAGTCTTAGTGCTCAGACTGACTCAACGAACAAGTAAAAATCAACTAATTCAAGCAAGTCAACCAAAGTCAACCCTAAAGTCAACTCAGTCAAAGTGGTCAACTAAATTCAAACATCTCAATAGGTCATGTAAACATGGTCAACAAGTCAAACCTAGGTCATATAACATGTTATAACTCATAGTTTAGCAAATTGCATTTTTCGCATCTTGTAGCATACTTTAGAAACTCATACGTCGTAAAGAAATACATCCATAGCACATAGCACATAATTCATAAAATTATGACCAACTACAGATCATAACTATACTTAAAATCGATTTCAAAACATCTGGCCTAAGCCTCATACGAAAAATAAAAGTCCAATATCAGAAAGGGTCAAGTCTGAGTTCATTACAGAAATATCTGCTCGCGCGTCAGTTTTTAAACATTTTTCATAAAATATAGAAAATATATATTGATAAACGGCCAATTGGTATCATCTCAAAACATCTCAACGTTTTAGTGATAAAATAATCAGAAACATTGCTTTAGCCAATTTGTACAGTTTCGCAAAACATTACAGACTCATCAGTTTTTGACCATCAATCAGACGCATCACATTGATAAGCATATATCTCATGGCAATTCTCGCAAGTTTGAATACAAATGAAACATGTCAAGGAACACTTAGACTAACATATTCCAGAAGATGAAAGTCTAAATCAATTCCTAGTTCGTTCTAGAAATTTTTATGTGAACTTAAAAACTGATTCAGCATACTTTACAAGTCAAATCTTCGTTTTATCATATCGGGAGCATTACATAACCTTTCGACGCAAATCTTTTGTCTAAATTGCATAACTTTTCACAAGAAATACATTAGTACACTTTATATAAACTAAAACACAAAGCATGCAACTCATAAAATTCGGATTACATGTGAAACCCTAACGAAACTTCGATTAATCATAACTTAAGCATCCGGTAACGAAATCATGCAAATCCAAAGTCCAAATTTATTAATTTTTTGAGATCTATCCATCTAGATACAATAAAAGATCAGTACACAAACTCATATAATCAGATTCATAAGAATCAAATTCGGTTTTCATAACAAAGAAAACAATCGAGCAAATTAACGACTAACAACAACTTTAATCGCAATCAATTGAGCACTAGACTCTTGTACACTATGTAATTAATTAAAATCAGATATAATAAGATTAGGGTTAGTGGTTTTATACCTTCAAATAACAAATTTCAAGTAGATACGTGTAGAGAAGAACGAGAGGATCACGAATACATAAACGATTAAGCAAACGAGCAAGCAATTGATGGGGATTGAACGAGATGAAGATGGCGACCTAGATGATGAAGATGGGGCTGCAAATCATGAATGGGAGCAGCTACAAGTCGTTCCCCTTCTTTTGTTATAATTATTTAGGGATTAAAAGGCTTAAAGGGCTTAACTAGTTGGGTTTTAACATTAACGGGCCACGAAAATAACATATGGACCATGGTGGGTGAAGAATTTCGGCCAAGAGGGTCCAAAAGGAAGTTAATGGACTCTAAAATGATTCTAGATGACTTTCTATAGGATCCGGTTAAGAGCCTTGAAGTGTCGTCAGCCGAAAACGTAAACTGGAACGTTAACTGAGCGTTTTAGCGAATCCTACGCGTTTTAAATTCCTAAAACTTCTAATGAATTAAAAGTATTCTTAAAACATAATAATTACATAAAATAATTATTAAAAGTGAAATACCATTCGTTTCGTTATTTTCTTGTACGCGCGTGGTCCGTTTCGGGTGCCGTTAACCGTACCGGATCTTCGGAACGTTAACTAGTCTTTGAAAAGAATTCACCGGGTTTAATTTACTAAATAAATAATAAATTAAATAAGTTCTTCGTAAAGTCAATAATTATTAAAAATAATTATTTTGTCATTTTACTGAGTTCCGTAAACTGAAAAGCTTTCTAGGCGATTAACTTAATCGTAACGTTTTCTAGTTATTTCGCTATCCAAAATAAGTTTATAAATTAATATAACATATTAATTCAAGTAATACACTAGGATAAAGTATGCATTTAATTTTATTAAACACACAAAGTCAAAGTAATCACCGTTAAATACTTAACGGACAAGTAACGATAGTAAACGGAAAAAGTCGGGTTGTTACATTACCCACCTGTTATGAAAAATTTCGTCCCGAAATTTTAGTGCTCATCCGCCGTAGTCATCTCCTCGGGAAACAGTTGCGGATACTTCAGTCTCATCTGATCTTCACGCTCTCACGTGAATTCTGGTCCTCTGCGGGCATTTCATCTAACTTTAACGTTCGGAATTCTGCTTTGCTTAAGTTGCTTGACCTCTCGGTCCATGATCTCAACAGATTCCTCCATGAAATGAAGTCTACTATCAACTTGTATTCCTTCCAACAGATTTTCATATTCTCATTGGCCAAACTCTTCTTCAAGTTCGACACATGAAACGTTTCATGAATTTCGTTGAGTTCTTGCGGTAGTTTCACTATGTATGCTACCGGTCCAATTCTCTTGGTAATCTCAAACGGTTCAATATATCTCGGACTTAGCTTGCCTCTTATACCCAAACTTACTACACCCTTCCAGGGTGATACCTTGAGCATAACCTTACCTCCAATCTGAAATTCTAAATCTCACCTTCTAACGTCGGTGTAACTCTTTTGAAGACTCCGCGCCGTTTTCAGTTTCTCTTGTATCTGTGTGATCTTCTCGCTTGTTTCGTGTATGATCTAAGGACTAGTCAATTGACTATCTCCTAACTCAGTCCAACATACGGGTGATCTGCACTTTCTGCCATAAAGTGCTTCGAAAGGCGCTGCCTTTATACTTGCGTAATAACTATTGTTATAAGGAAAACTCTGCTAACGGTAGATGTTTATCCCATCCGATTCGAAAATCGATAACACATGCTCTTAACATGCCTTCTAGTGTTTGAATGGTTCTCTCACTTTGACCATCTATTTGAGGGTGCTATGTTGTACTCATATCCAAACGAGTTCCCATTGCCTCTTGCAATGCTTGCTAGAATCTAGATGTAAATCTGCTGCCTCTGTCAAAAATAATGGATATCGGCACTCCATGTCGGGAAACAACTTTCTTTATATAGATCTGTGCCAATTTCTCCATCTTATCCGTTTCCCTAATTGGTAGAAAATTGTGACGGCCCGGGAATTTCCGACCAAATTTAAACTTTAATCTTTATATGTTTCTGACACGATAAGCAAAGTTTGTTAAGTTAAATCTCAAGAATTTTAAACTGTGTCCATACATTCATTTAAACCTCGACCAAGTTCCAACGATTCACGAGCCATTAAACGAATATGATTATATATGTATGTGTGTGTATATATATATATATATATATATATATATATATATATATATTATAACTTAAAATGTAAACAAAATATTAGATTTAATACTTTACATGATTGTATCTGTTTCAAAATGTTTATCGATGGAATTAGAAGATAAGATCAAATGATTAAATTACCAGATACATTGAATTATGATTACAAGTCTTTGTTGGGAGGTCCACTATGATTTAAGAAAATCTATTCCTTTTAACCATATTCGGAAAATGGTAAAGTGATTTAAAAGTAAGAACAAAAGTGTCATTAACAAGGATTAGACAAAAGTTAGTGGTAGACTAAAGCTAATAAGAATGAATTTGTTATAGGTGTACGAAAAAGCGTTTCGATATAATAGAACTTGTTTATTTAAAAATATCTTTGATTAAATAAACCTAGGTTGGAATATTGGTTGTTATATATAAATAACGTGCAACGTGTATTTTAAATGTATTCATTAAATATATATGTTCTCAAAATTAGTTTAGTACACGATAGTAACTCTCGATTAGTGATGCGAATAATATTTAAAAGTTAGTACATAAATGAATTGTATCTATTTAAACTTTCAAATGAAAACATTACGAGTTATAATATTTTTTCTAAACGATTTTAAAAACGAACTTTGAAATATATTTAGTTTTGAAAGACTAGATATTAAATCATTAGATAAATATTTCAAACATACATATTATATATAAATTTACAAACTCTAAATAATATATATATATATATATATATATATATATATATATATATATATATATATATATATATATATATATATATATATATATTAACTTAGTCATAAAATGTCATGATTTAAAATAATATATTTCGATAAACAACTAGTCACTAATTTATAGAAGCAAATGACCACAACACTCAATTATGTAAGTTACATTTTTCATAAAATAATTTATCAATAACAAAAACTAAATTTTTATAATGGTACGAGTCACTAAACGTAAAAGGCTAGTTTTCTCAGCACACGAAATGTCGTTTGAAAAACCGAAAGCGAGACATGAGTTGAGTAACAACGTCCGTGTCATTTAAGTAAAAATATTATTTTTACCATTAACTTAAATATAATATAATATATAAATAATTATATAAATTAAATAAATAAATATAAATATATAATAACGAGTGTCGGCAGATGAAATTAGTGCATATGAGTATACGGTCGCATGAAAAATTCATTAAGACTCCATGCAATCGCATGGAGTCAAGGATCTGAAAACAAGTATAAACGAACTAGTTCGGCTCTTTTGTGCACACACTTAATTTCTCTATCTCTCTATATTACCAATATACTCCGTATATATTTATTTATTTTACCATATTTATTATTAGTATTAGTAAATATTATTATTATTAATCTAAAATATTATTATTAGTAGTACTAAAAATATTATTAGTAGTATATTACATAAAATACTACGACAAGGGTACGCGCGAGTGATTTTAAAACACGTTTTGGGAGCGGGATAGGGCTAAGGAAAATATGGGTTATAGCTATGGAGGTGATGGGTATGGTTCATGGGTATGCTCGTGAGGTCAATTTAGTGGTTAGCATCTCCGTTGCGTCTACGTACCTTTCCTGCAATATTGAATCTCAATATTGATACGTGAGTACTCATAATTTAACTTTTGCATACTAATAGTGTATCCCTGACTAGTGCTCGAGTATATAGGATTATGCATGTTTGTACTTTTGATATCGCCCTTAGATAAGTTATATTGAATCTTGAATTAGTTACTTATGCGGTTGAGATAAGGTATAAGATATGCATGTCGTTGGAAAGCTAGCGAAAAATTAAGAACTTTTCATTTAGATATCGAATGGTTTCGACGAACGGATTAGAAGTTATAGTCAATTGAAATTTTATAAAAATGATTATTATTATCGTCGTTATTATCGTCGTTCTAGTTTTTTTTTATCTAATTATTATTATTATTATTATTATTATTATTATTATTATTATTATTATTATTATTATTATTATTATTATTATTATTATTATTATTATTATTATTATTATTACTACTACTAATATCATTATTATTATGATTATTATTATTATCATTATCCATAGAAAGTATTATCATTAAAAATTATTATTTTATTATTATTACTACCGTTATTATCGTTAAAGTTATAATTAGTATTATTATTATTATCAAATTAGTATTATTATTATTATCAAATTATTATTATTATTATTATTATTATCATTATTATTATTATTATTATCATTATTAATATATATATATATCATTAATTAAAAAATGGTTATTGTTATTGTTATTGTTATTATTATATTATCATTAAAATAATTATTAGTATTATCGTTAATAATATCATAGTAATTATCATTATTAGTATTATTGTAATTAAAACTAATATTAGTAACACCTAATTATTTTGATTACTATTATTATCATTATTATGAACACAATATAAAAGACGATTAAAAGCTATTAAACGAATCGATTAGGAAATAATGAGTATGAGTATCATAATGAAATTAAAATATTGTAAGATATTGATTTAGATAAAATTATCGTTTTTTATTATTTTTATCACTATTATTATCAAAAAGTATTATTAATATTAAAACTATCATTTTTACAAAATTATTATTTTAATAGGAATATCATTGTTAATATAAAATTTCATCATTTTTATTATCATTTTATCATAATACCATTTTTTGTAAATATAAATATTGTTATTATTATTAGTAGAATAATAATAATTATTATTACAAAATAATACAACTTTTACTTACTATTATTATAGATATTATTTTATCAAATAAATATGTGATACAAACATATCTTACTACGTATAATAAATTACTTTAATATTACATATCATATTATCTTTAGGATATTAAATGAACTCTATAAATTTTATTACTTAATATATATAAAAGTATATTTTATTATATAAATTTTAATATAAAATTTTATTTATTAATAAATGAATTATATTATTTACTCTAATAAATCTTTTAAAAATATTTAAAAATACAAAATGACGATATTTAAAATATATTATAATCATGTATAAATTTTGGAAATCATTTTGAGTCAAATTGACTTTTGTTGACTTTTGCATATTAGTCTCGAGCATTAGGATTGTGGTACACTATGACTTGACCTAATTTGTTAGACAAATATTGACCAACATATAAATATATATACTTAATTTAGGTTCGTGAATCCGAGGCCAACCTTGCACTTGTTTAATGATGTTATATGTATTTTTACTACGAAATACAGTATGGTGGGTTTCATTACTCCCTTTTAAATGCTTTTGCAATATATATTTTTGGGACTGAGAATATATGCGCTGCTTTTATAAATGTTTTACGAAATAGACACAAGTAATTGAAACTACATTATATGGGTGAATGATCGAAGCCGAATATGCCCCTTTTGCTTGGTAACCTAAGAATTAGTAAACCGATCTACTAATTGACGCGAATTCTAAAGATAGATCTATTGGGCCTAACGAACCCCATCCAAAGTACCTGATGCTTTAGTACTTCGATGTTGTTTTTATCATTTCCGAAGGATTTCCCAAAATGATAGGGGATATTCTTATATGCATCTTGTTAATGTCGGTTACCAGGTGTTCACCATACGAATGATTTTTGTCTCTATGCATGGGACGTATATTTATGAGAACTGGAAATGAAATTCTTGTGGTCTATTAAAATGATGAAAATGAATGATTATGATAAACTAATAAACTCACCAACCTTTTGGTTGACACTTTAAAGCATGTTTATTCTCAGGTGTTAAAGAAATCATCCCCTGTACATTTGCTCATTTTAAAGATATTACTTGGAGTCATTCATGGCATATTTCAAAAGACGTTGCATTCAAGTCGTTGAGTTCAGTAGAGATTATTATTAAGTAAATGACAGATTAGGTCATTTATAGTTGGACATTATGAAATGGTATGCATGCCTGTCAATTTTCGATGTAAAGAGAGTTTATCTTTTAAAAACGAATGCAATGTCTGAAAAGTGTATCATATAGAGGTCAAATACCTTGCGATGTAATCAACTATTGAGAATCGTTTATAATGTATATGAACGGATCCTTTCAAAAATGTACTGACTTTGTGAGACGATCAATGATAACCCAAATCGTATCATAACCTCCCATAGTCTTGGGCAACCTAGTAATAAAATCCACGGTAATACATTCCCATCTCCACTGGGGAATCTCTGACTGTGTCAACAGTCCTGATAGCTTCTGATGTTCTGCTTTTACCTTAGCACACGTTGAGCACTTACTAACATAGGTTGCTATATCTGCTTTCATATCAGGCCACCAGTACAGTGCCTTAAGATCTTGGTACATCTTGTCGGATCTAGGGTGAATAGAATACCTTGTCTTGTGTGCTTCATCTAGCACTAGTTCCCTTAATCCGCCAAACTTTGGTACCCAAATTTTATCTATGAAATATCGAGTTTCATCTTCTCGAACATCGAATTTCTTATCCATTCCTCTGAGTGACTCAATAGCAACGTTCTCTTCTTTTAATGCCTCTAGCTGCGCATCGCGTATCTGAGGAGTAAGATTCCTTCGAACAGTCATATTCAATGCTCTAACTCGGATAGGCTTAACCTTTTCCTTCCTTCTCAAGGCATCTGAAACTACATTAACCTTGCCAGAATGATAGCAAATCTCGTAGTCGTAGTCATTCAATAGCTCTATCTAACGTCTCTGCCTCATGTTGAGCGGTTCACGGTCAAAGATATGTTGCAAACTCTTGTGATCCGTGAAAACAGTAAACTTAGTACCATACAAGTAGTGTCTCCACATCTTCAAAGCAAAGACCATAGCACCAAGTTCTAAATTGTGCGTCGTATAATTCTGTTCATGTGCCTTCAGTTGTCGTAATCCATAGGCAATCACTTTCTTTCGTTGCATCAACACGCAACCAAAACCCTGTCGTGAAACGTCACAGTAAATCACGAAATCCTCAGTTCCTTCGGGTAAATACAAAATTAGGGCAGTAGTTAACAACTGAAATGCGGACTCATGTAGCTCAGTCCGTTCATACTTCTTACCCTTGTGATTCATTGTTGTCAACGGTCGGGCAATAATAGAAAATTCCTTAATGAATCTCCTGTAATAACTGGCGAGACCTAAGAATTGCCGAACATCCGTTGGCTACTTAGGAGTCTCCCACTTATTGACCGTTTCTATCTTCGCAGTATCAACGCGAATACCATTGACACCTACGATATTACCCAAAAATTGAACTTCTTGTAACCAAAAGTCACACTTCAAAAACTTCGCATACATCTGCTCCTTCCTGAGAATCTCTAGTATTAAACGGAGATGTTGTTCATGTTTTTCCTCGTTCGTAGAATATACCAGAATATCATCAATAAACACAATAACAAACTTTTCCAGATATGACTTACACACACGGTTCATGAAATCCATGAACACGGCCGGTGCGTTCGTCAATCCAAACGGCATTACGGTAAATTCATGATGTCTGTAGCGTGTTCTAAACGCTGTCTTTGGTATATCTGTCTCTTTTACTCTCATCTGATGGTAACCTGACCTCAGATCATCTTAGAGTAACATCCAGATCCTTGCAACTGATCTAACAGATCATTAATTCTCGGTAGCGGGTATCTATTCTTAATACAAGGTTTCATAGATCCATTCTTCTTCTTCACAAAAAGAATTGGAGCTCCCCATGGTGAAGAACTCGGTCGAATGAACCCTCTGTCTAAAAGCTCTCGTAACTGACTAGACAACCTTTTCAATTATGAAGGTGCAAGTCCATATGGTGCACGCTACAGGTGCCATTCCTGGCATTAAGTTAATCTGAAATTCTATGTCTCTATGCGGTGGAAGACATGGTAATTCTCTCAGAAGGACCTTAAGGAAAATTTCTAACGGTTGGGACATCTTCGGGTCTCTTAACTGTTGATTCAACTTTGCTCACATGTGCCAGAATTGCGAGGCATCCTTATCTCATGTACTTCTGGACCTTCGAGCAATTAATGTAACGCAATGGTGTACTGATCTTCTCTCCGTACACCATCATTGATTCATCTTCGGTAAAAGGAATTCGAATGGCCTTTTGGTCGCAACAGCCTCGGTTGTGTCTTCAGATAACCAGTCCATCCCAACCACAAGGTCAAATAAAGAAATAGGGTAATCCAAGTAAAATAATTTAACTCCAAACATCACTCAAGTAGATTTCTATTGTAATGGCTCGCCAATCGCCAGAAAAAGTATTGTCCGGTTCGGAAAGTTGTTATGAGCTTAACGGTATGGGTCTTATCTTCTAAATTGCAAAGGATTAAGAGCAATCGTTGATTAAAGCTTGGCGTGATTTTCGGGTGAGAGACGTTTACGATGGGAGTCTACGATCAAACTTCTTAAAGCAGAACCTCCTTAACCCAAAATGACATCAATCTTTATGCGTTTTCTTCCCAGTTGATAGTTGCATAGAGTTTACGTTGTCTAAGGCAGATACTGGATTCTAAATATTGTAACAGAATTCTCTAACGATAAAGTTTCTATCGGCACCAATATCAGTAGCACATAAGCATTATGTTTGTTGAGTAAGAACGTATTCTTGATGAACTTCATTGAAGTTGATGTTGAAAGCAGGGTGAGTTATCAGACTTGTCCCACGTCGGTGGGGGAGAAGAACGGAATACCCTTCATGACGGAAGGTGTGAATACCTCTTCCGGTAACTAGTATTGAAAAACAAATTCGTGAAACTGCGGGTGGCGAAATGATAGGTAAGTCAGAAGTTAAGTAGACAATATCTTTACGGTTTGTGTAGGCTGTTACATGGACTTCATCCTTTAAGGATATATCAGAAATGAGTTGTGATTCATAGTGGCTATTAGCAATTTGTAGAGGTGCTGGTAGTGATGAGTACTACTCAACAGTCTTAAGTAGCAACGAGTAGCATTTAGTAGTAATTAGTAATGACAAGCAGTGAGAAAGTAGCGATCAGTCGTGTCTAGCAGTGAGAGGCGGCGTCGAGTAGTAGTTAGTAACGATGTGTAGTAAGGAGTTGTGGTATGAGGTGACGAGTATGTTCCAGGCAGGGTCTTCGTAGTGCCAAGTAATGATCAGTGGTGACAGACAGTGTCGAGTAGTGACAAGTTGCGACGTGATTATACGCTTCTTATAGATTAAAATAACAAATAAATTCGCACATTGTAACCTTCTACTCATAGTTAAGATTATACGGCTTATGCTATAAACGGTATCTATCCAAGTAACCTACTTGACTCGCTCCCAATTCCTTATTTTGTGATGTCGGAACTTCTATATGAGTTACCGTAATGTAATCCCGGTCATTACATTACACTATCTCACATATCCATTCGACATCACTCCATAAGTTCAAGATAGCGTAGTCAACTTAATGCTCTTAAGTGTCGCGTCGTGTGTACGTATGTGATTCGTGACATCATATATCTAGTCCAATCTATATCATTATGGGTATAGATGTGTATATGCATGTGATGTCTAATATGTAGCCCTACGGGTAGCATAGTAGAGCAAACAGTGCAAGCATGGCGTATAACAGTCATTCTAAGTACACGGCTATAGACTAGAACCACTAATGCGCCCTACGGTTAGCACACTAATGTATCCTAGTTCCCTATAGCCAAAGCTCTGATACCAAATGTAATATCCCGTCAGAATCCACTAACGACATATTAACTCTGGTCCCAATGCATAGCTTGACTTCTACATAACAGCAAGGTTATACAGCGGAAGCAACTAATACCTGAGATAAAACATGCAAAACGGATCAACATAAAGTTGAGTGAATCTACAGGTTTGAGTAAATAGTTCTCATATGTTTCATAAAACAGTTTCCATAAATCGTTTGTCGAAAATCATTTCTCAAAATCGTTTATCTGATTAAACCGCTAAGGTTTAATCTCAAAAGTTTGCGTATAGCAAATGCTAAGTAATAAACTGTTTGTAAGATGTCAAGTTTCAACTGTGAGTGACATCAAAAATTTCTTTTCGTTTCATCTGTTTGTAGACATCAACATGTCTAGTTTTAACTTTGTAAACATCATCTTTAAGTAACATTCATCGTAAGTCAGGCCACAAGATTTCTGAAAAGCTTCGTAATAATATACACATATCATGAGCACTTGATTATAAAGCTTTAACCTTTGCGTAGGCCGAGCCCACGTCTTCAGTTTACCCTATACTGGCGATACACTGATCAAGTGTATGTGTAACAACTACATAAGCACCTGTTTAACGTTGCGGTGAGGTTTGTCAAACCTAACGGTACCGTCCCTATAAGTCGAGCTTACAAAGTAATTAATATAATCAAGCTAAGGGATTTTTGATCTGAACTCATATGTATATTCTTTAGTAAGTTACTCGTGCCTGGTGCCGTAAAACAGTTGTAAAAATACTTGTAAAAACAGTTTAAGAAATAGTTTCGAAAGCAGCATGTATCTCATCCCAAAAATGTTAAAGAAAATGGGACTGTAGACTCACCTTAGCAAAAGCACTGAAATATCTTAGCAAATCGTAATGTAGTAGAACAATCACGACCGAACAATGTAACCTAGTAAAATATGTTATCTTAAGTATACATATATAGGTCATAATATCAACCCATAGTGTACGCAAAGTCTTAGTGCTCAGACTGACTCAACGAACAAGTAAAAGTCAACTAATTCAATCAAGTCAACAAAAGTCAACCCTAAAGTCAACTCAGTCAAAGTGGTCAACTAAAGTCAAACATCTCAATAGGTCATGAAAACATGGTCAAAACCTAGGTCATATAACAAGTTATAACTCTTAGTTTAGCAAATTGCATTTTCCGCATCTTGTAGCATACTTTAGAAACTCGTACGTCGTAAAGAAATACATCCATAGCACATAGCACATAATTCATAAAATTATGACCAACTCCAGATCATAACTATACTTAAAATCAATTCCAAAACATCCAGCTTAAGCCTCATATGATAATTAAAGTCCAATATCAGAAAGGGTCAAGTCTGAGTTCATTACAGAAATTTCTGTTCGCGCGTCAGTTTTTAAACATTTTTCATAAAATATAGAAAATAGATTTTGATGAACGGCCAATTGGGGTCATCTCAAAACATCCCAAAGTTTTAGTGATAAAATAATCAGAAGCATTGCTTTAGCCAATTTGTACAGTTTCGCAAAACATTACAGACTCATCAGTTTTTGACCATCAATCGGACGCATCACATAGATAAGCATATATCTCATGGAAATTCACATTCTCGCAAGTTCGAATACAAATGAAACATGTCAAGGAACACTTAGAATAACATATTCCAGAAGATGAAAGTCTAAATCAATTCCTAGTTCGTTCTAGAAATTTTTATGTGAACTTAAAAACTGATTCAACATACTTTACAAGTCAAATCTTCGTTTTATCATATCGAGAGCATTACATAACCTTTTGACGCAAAAATTTAGTCTAAATTGCATAAATTTTCACAAGGAATACATTAGTACACTTTATATAAACTAAAACACAAAGCATGCAACTCATAAAATTCGGATTACATGTGAAACCCTAACGAAACTTCGATTAATCATAACTTAAGCATCCGGTAACGAAATCATGCAAATCCAAAGTCCAAATTTATTAATTTTTCGAGATCTATCCATATAGATACAATAAAATATCAGTACACAAACTCATATAATCAGATTCATAACAATCAAATTCGGTTTTCATAACAAAGACAACAATCGAGCAAATTAACGACTAACAACAACTTTAATCGCAATCAATTGAGCACTAGACTCTTGTACACTATGTAATTGATTAAAATCAGATATAATAAGATTAGGGTTAGTGGTTTTATACCTTCAAATAACAAATTGCAAGTAGATACGTGTAGAGAAGAACGAGAGGATCACGAATACATAAACGATTAAGCAAACGAGCAAGCAATTGATGGGGATTGAACGAGATGAAGATGGCGAACTAGATGATGAAGATGGGGCTGCAAATCATGAATGGGAGCAGCTACAACTCGTTCCCCTTCTTTTGTTATAATTATTTAGGGATTAAAAGGCTTAAAGGGCTTAACTAGTTGGGTTTTAACATTAACGGGCCACGAAAATAACATATGGACGATGGTGGGTGAAGAATTTCGGCCAAGAGGGTCCAAAAGGAAGTTAATGGACTCTAAAATGATTCTAGATGACTTTCTATAGGATCCGGTTAAGAGCCTTGAAGTGTCGTCAGCCGAAAACGTAAACTGGAACGTTAACTGAGCGTTTTAGTGAATCCTACGCGTTTTAAATTCCTAAAACTTCTAATGAATTAAAAGTATTCTTAAAACATAATAATTACATAAAATAATTATTAAAAGTGAAATACCATTCGTTTCGTTATTTCTTATACGCGCGTGGTCCGTTTCGGGTGCCGTTAACCGTACCGGATCTTCGGAACGTTAACTAGTCGTTGAAACGAATTCAACGGGTTTAATTTACTAAATAAATAATAAATTAAATAAGTTCTTCGTAAAGTCAATAATTATTAAAAATAATTATTTTGTCGTTTTACTGAGTTCCGTAAACTGAAAAGCTTTCTAGGCGATTAACTTAATCGTAACGTTTTCTAGTTATTTCGCTATCCGAAATAAGTTCATAAATTAATATAACATATTAATTCAAGTAATCCACTAGGATAAAGTATGCATTTAATTTTATTAAACACACAAAGTCAAAGTAATCACCGTTAAATACTTAACGGACAAGTAACGATAGTAAACGAAAAAAGTCGGGTTATTACAAATTAACATACTCTCTTGAGACGAACTTGAATTGGATACTTACATACAAAGTTCTATGATGATCGGGTCCTAGTTGCTCGTTAGTTGTGTGCTTATTGTGGTATTTTGAATCTAGTTTTTATTAATAGTGATTGGGAATTAATACTTGTCCAAGGTGAAGACAAGTTGATCTAAGTTAGAATTAATCTTTCGAAGTGCTAGAAAGATTAGATGTGTTGTCTACAAGGGGTAAAAGATTTCTAAATCGGATCTCCACCGAGTTTAGAGAAAAGGCTTAATGAAGCAAACTCTCGATAAGGAGTATCAAGGAGTTGATTAACGTGGATTAGTTAACATCCACACGAACCACTATAAATTCTTGTGTTTACGTTCTTTACCTTATCTTCAATATCGCTTTAAACATAAATACTATGCACATTGAGTTTGAATTGATTAAGTTGATCAAAGTCGATTAAATAATTTTAAACATCGAAAAAGTTTTAAAAACGTATTAAGTAATTATTCACCCCCCCCCCCCTCTAGTTACTTACAACCTTAAATTGCTTGTATAATTGTGTATAATTTGGGCGTTATCAAGGACCGAACAATGAGAAGCAACGACCACCAGAGGAGAAGATGCAATGGAGGAGTGAGGGAAGAAGAAGACTTAAGGAAGAGAGACCAAGATGTAAAAAAACCACCATTCACCCACCAGATACGAGCCTATAGGATTCCGGATAGAACACCGGAAAAGAAAATAGAGTTGAACCAAAACAAAGGAACCACATCTCGACGGCCAAAACGACTAACAACTAACAGTTCTTCCAATACCTTCACTGCATCTGCAGAATATCTGGTGAAACATCACATCAACTGCATACTCGCCGCCTATAACACTGCTGACGAAAAAGAAAAAAAGTGATCTAAAATAGCATCGAACGAGAGAGAAAGGTAAGACGGAAAAGAAAACGATAAGAAAAGATGAAAGTAATAAGAAAATAGAGAAAACCAGACGGATTCCGAGCCATCAACGAGGTACCGGTCAAAAGAGAATAACCAAAAAGCGGGTTGCTTGAATATCAAGGAACGTTTATGAGAGAGAAATAACTTTTGTGGTTTCCGTTGTAATTAATAATTATATTATTCTTATATTATTAGTTATTAAAGGATAAATTTAAATACTACTTCTTGGTTAACAATAATAATTTTAGCGCATATATTTTAACCAACTTTTTCTTTTTGTATATGGCTTGTTCATCACGTTTGCATTATTGTATGGGAATGATTTAATTTAATATTGTTTCAAAAAAGGATCTAAGCATGTTACAGCTTTTTAGCAAACACTATATCACTATGTGTTTTAAGAAATAAATTAATTAATTTGCTACCATGGAAGAAGTTTTTTTAATGTGTGTTTTTAATGTTAAAGTGTATTTAATAAATTGTATTTTTTCTATAATAACAGAATTTGTTACTTCTCTTATATACTAATTGTCACCTGAAAAATTTTCGTTGCATATGTAAAACACGCAAATACGACATCTTACCTTCACATTGGCAAAAAAAAAACCCCGACATTCTCATTCTGCTCGTATTTTTTCAGGTTTCTCTTACTAAAGAATAGGGTTTCTCTGGCGATGAGCTACACTAGTGCCAGAGAAATTAATATCAATTAAGGGTAAAAAAATCATTTCATCTAGGCTTAATTCGAGGGTGTTATACCAATGCAGTCGCACATGCCGCCCTACCTTAGGGCCGACCCTAATTAGAGATTATACGTTGAAGATATATGTGAGAAAAATGGATGTATGTTGTATAATATTAATGATTAATTAGTAATAATAATCTAATAATGAAATACAACAACAACAATAATCTTTATCTTTATCTTTATCTTTATTCTTTATATACATTAAAAGAGACTCTTTATTATGTAATAAATGTTTTCAAAACACCCTTAATTACCGTTAGATTAAAAAATTATGTTACAATACCCCTTAATCCAACAATCTTTAATCATTCACTAAAAATATTAGGTAATAAATCAATCTTAAATACACTCCATCCTATAATACCCTTTTTTTGTAAGCGAGAAAACCCTCCTATAACGAGCACATTGGCTCCCCATAGAAGGTAAAACCTGGTACCGGGTGAATTGCGCATTATGCGCACCCTCTAGTCACACTCCCTTTTTAAAAAATTTGACATAGCCAAGAATTGAACGCGGGTGATGTGCTTCATTGGACAACTCAGTGACCACTCAAACATGGGTTTCTGTCTTCTTAGAAATCAAGAATACAGAGGTACAAGTCTATAAAACAGATCCTGTTCAAGTAATTCCATCACAATAAAAAAAAAAAAATTGGATTACCTAATCCAAGGGGATAACCTAATCAATCAATTATCAATTACGAAACAGGGGTCGACGCATTATTTAGGTTTGTTCCTATTTTTTTCCCAAAAACACGTATCTTTTTCGATGAGTGTGTCTTCTTCACGGATGTATTACAAAGATGACTCTGTAATTTATTACAAAGATAGAGCATGAACCGCCAGAATCAAATCAACGAACGATTAAGTTACACGTTTGTTAAAATCGATCACCATAAGCAATTTTGCATAAAGGTTTCTTATTATCCACCCGAAGCAATGTAAAGCAATATATCAGCCGAAATCAATTTTCAAGTAATATGAAATCTATACAGATTTGTAATTTTTGATTTTCTATATGAATTTATTTCTGGTTTGTTAATGTTTATGAATTTTATATATTTAATATAATTGTACATTTCATCTTTCATGAGCAATAACCCTACAACTGTACATGATCAGTTGTGATTTTGGGTATTCCTGTTGGTGCCTGTAGGTCATTTGATGTCACCATGATCACTGAATCGTTTGAACAAACTTGACAATGAATTTTTCGAGTAAGTTAGCTTCTTTATTCCTTTAGGAAATTACAGATTATGAATCAAACACGTTTCTTGATGGAAGTAATAATCCTAGCTCGTCAGTAATTATTAGGAAACAAACTAACATTCCCACATATCAGAAGCAGTAATACAACACTACAATCTGTTAGAGGATTTCGAAGTAAGTTTCGTCAAAGGCCAGGGTCAACGTTTAAGGTGTCTTCTAGCAACATACGGTTGGAGGACACATCAATGACATATGGAGGGATGCAATTACTCAATTAGCCTCGTGTCGTGATTCTTACCATAATCCGAGGCCTTCATCTACACGAGTGAGTAAATCAAGCGAAATACTGAAATGCTTCTTGTGCAAAATTTTATGATCGAACGCCACCAGAGGTATGTCCACCTTATTTCTTGGGTAAATTTAACACTAACTACCCTCAATTTGATTCTTTACGATATGATATTATATTACTTATGTATTGAGTTTCCAACTAATATTATTTCTGAAATGTACATCGTAAGTAGACTTCCGGTGACTACCTAATATGATGTGTTCATTTTAGGTTTACATTACTAACTAATCATAACCAAAAAGTGAGTTTTCTTTCTGAATCGGATTATAATGCTGTTGAAGTTGTAACAGATTCAGAAGTTTAAGTGATGGATCTATTGGAAGAGAACTTCATAGTGAACTTAAATTTATTTGGACAAAAGGCGGGACCATGCCATTGATGGTAAGTGTTTGATTCTATTTGCTTTACACCTAGAAGTATTATCACGTCAAGTGCATCGACATCCCCAAATCTCTACATCGGATAATGTGGGGATGGGGGCTATTGACAGGCCTGACCCAGAGGGGGAGCAACCTGAACATCTGATCAGGGCCCATGTTTTCAAGGGGCTCAAAGTTAGTTGGTGCAGAAGCAGGCCGGATACATATAGGGTTAAGTGATAGCATAAAGTTAAGCCGGGTACATGTTTAAGGTTTGGGTTATGGTTTACGGTTTAGTGTGTAAGGTTAAAGGCTTAGGGTTGATTTAGGGTTTAGGGTTAGATATAGGGTTTAGGGTTTAGAGTTTAGTGTATAGGATTTAGTATTTAGGGTTTATGGTTTGGACTTTAAGGTTTAAGGTTTAGATTTTATAATTTATGGTTTAAGGTTTAGGATATTGGGTTTAGGGCTTAGGGTTTTGTTTATACAATTTATAGTTTAGAGTATAAATATAGGGTTTAGGGTTTAGTGTATAGGATTTAGGGATTAGATTTATGGTTTATGGTTTAGTGTATCTAGGGTATATGGTTTAGGGTTTAAGGTTTAAAGTTTAGGTAAGAATGTATCTGGCTCAATTTTTCTTTCGTTAGTTAAGCTACCTTTTTTTCTAAAAGAGATTGGAGTTTAAGGTTTAGAGTTTAGGGTTTATTGTGTAAGTTTAAGGGTTGATGGTTTAGGATTTAGGGTGTAAGGTTTAGATATTGGGTTTAGAGTTTAGTGTATAGGGTTTAAGGTTTAAGGTTTAGTGTTTAGGGTTTATAGTTTACACTTTAATGTTTAAGGTTTGGATTTTAGAATTTATGATTTAAGGTTTATGATATAGGGTTTCGGGTTTAGGGTTTTGTTTTTACAACTTATGGTGTAGAGTATAGATATAGGGTTTGGGGTTTATGGTTTAGTGTATAGAATTTGGGGTTTAAGTTTAGGGTTTATGGTTTAGTGTATAGGGTTTAGGGTATATGGTTTCATTTTAGGTTTACATTACTAACTAATCGCAGCCAAAAAGTGAGTTTTTTTTTTCTGAATCGAATTATAATGCTGCTGAAGTTGTAACATATTCAGAAGTTTAAGTGATGGATCTATTGGAAGAGAACTTCATAATGAACTTAAATTTATTTGGACAAAAGGCGGGAACATGGCATTGATGGTAAGTGTTTGCTTCTATTTGCTTTACACCTAGAAGTATTGTCACGTCAAGAGCATCGACATCCCCAAATGTAACATCCCGCATTTTTCCGTTAAATTATTTTAACGCCCGTCTTTTTTTTAAAAAATATCCTTCGTAACTAAATTCGTATCCTCCGTTAGCTAACATTCTTAATATTTTTCCGTTATTGGATTTTAACATCCTCCGTTAATACGCGTTTTAAAATATTCCGTTTAGGTAATTCCCGCACCCGACTACAAACTCGAGGGACTAAAATTGACACGGGGCAAACTAGTTGACTAGTGAAATGTCCCGTTCTTATTGATTAAAAACGTTCCATATTAATTGATTTCGTTGCGAGGTTTTGACCTCTATATGAGACGTTTTTCAAAGACTGCATTCATTTTTAAAACAAACCATAACCTTTATTTCATAAATAAAGGTTTAAAAAGCTTTACGTAGATTATCAAATAATGATAATCTAAAATATCCTGTTTACACACGACCATTACATAATGGTTTACAATACAAATATGTTACATCGAAATCAGTTTCTTGAATGCAGTTTTTACACAATATCATACAATCATGGACTCCAAATCTTGTCCTTATTTTAGTATGCAACAGCGGAAGCTCTTAATATTCACCTGAGAATAAACATGCTTTAAACGTCAACAAAAATGTTGGTGAGTTATAGGTTTAACCTATATATATCAAATCGTAACAATAGACCACAAGATTTCATATTTCGATACACATCCCATACATAGAGATAAAAATCATTCATATGGTGAACACCTGGTAACCGACATTAACAAGTTGCATATATAAGAATATCCCCATCATTCCGGGACACCCTTCGGATATGATATAAATTTCGAAGTACTAAAGCATCCGGTACTTTGGATGGGGTTTGTTAGGCCCAATAGATCTATCTTTAGAGTTCGCGTCAATTAGGGTGTCTGTTCCCTAATTCTTAGATTACCAGACTTAATAAAAAGGGGCATATTCGATTTCGATAATTCAACCATAGAATGTAGTTTCACGTACTTGTGTCTATTTTGTAAATCATTTATAAAACCTGCATGTATTCTCATCCCAAAAATATTAGATTTTAAAAGTGGGACTATAACTCACTTTCACAGATTTTTACTTCGTCGGGAAGTAAGACTTGGCCACTGGTTGATTCACGAACCTATAACAATATATACATATATATCAAAGTATGTTCAAAATATATTTACAACACTTTTAATATATTTTGATGTTTTAAGTTTATTAAGTCAGCTGTCCTCGTTAGTAACCTACAACTAGTTGTCCACAGTTAGATGTACAAAAATAAATCGATAAATATTATCTTGAATCAATCCACGACCCAGTGTATACGTATCTCAGTATTGATCACAACTCAAACTATATATATTTTGGAATCAACCTCAACCCTGTATAGCTAACTCCAACATTCACATATAGAGTGTCTATGGTTGTTCCGAAATATATATAGATGTGTCGACATGATAGGTCGAAACATTGTATACGTGTCTATGGTATCTCAAGATTACATAATATACAATACAAGTTGATTAAGTTATGGTTGGAATAGATTTGTTACCAATTTTCACGTAGCTAAAATGAGAAAAATTATCCAATCTTGTTTTACCCATAACTTCTTCATTTTAAATCCGTTTTGAGTGAATCAAATTGCTATGGTTTCATATTGAACTCTATTTTATGAATCTAAACAGAAAAGTATAGGTTTATAGTCGGAAAAATAAGTTACAAGTCGTTTTTGTAAAGGTAGTCATTTCAGTCGAAAGAACGACGTCTAGATGACCATTTTAGAAAACATACTTCCACTTTGAGTTTAATCATAATTTTTGGATATAGTTTCATGTTCATAATAAAAATCATTTTCTCAGAATAACAACTTTAAAATCAAAGTTTATCATAGTTTTTAATTAACTAACCCAAAACAGCCCGCGGTGTTACTACGACGGCGTAAATCCGGTTTTACGGTGTTTTTCGTGTTTCCAGGTTTTAAATCATTAAGTTAGCATATCATATAGATATAGAACATGTGTTTAGTTGATTTTAAAAGTCAAGTTAGAAGGATTAACTTTTGTTTGCGAACAAGTTTAGAATTAACTAAACTATGTTCTAGTGATTACAAGTTTAAACCTTCGAATAAGATAGCTTTATATGTATGAATCGAATGATGTTATGAACATCATTACTACCTTAAGTTCCTTGGATAAACCTACTGGAAAAGAGAAAAATGGATCTAGCTTCAATGGATCCTTGGATGGCTCGAAGTTCTTGAAGCAGAATCATGACACGAAAACAAGTTCAAGTAAGATCATCACTTGAAATAAGATTGTTATAGTTATAGAAATTGAACCAAAGTTTGAATATGATTATTACCTTGTATTAGAATGATAACCTACTGTAAGAAACAAAGATTTCTTGAGGTTGGATGATCACCTTACAAGATTGGAAGTGAGCTAGCAAACTTGAAAGTATTCTTGATTTTATGAAACTAGAACTTTTGGAATTTATGAAGAACACTTAGAACTTGAAGATAGAACTTGAGAGAGATCAATTAGATGAAGAAAATTGAAGAATGAAAGTGTTTGTAGGTGTTTTTGGTCGTTGGTGTATGGATTAGATATAAAGGATATGTAATTTTATTTTCATGTAAATAAGTCATGAATGATTACTCATATTTTTGTAATTTTATGAGATATTTCATGCTAGTTGCCAAATGATGGTTCCCACATGTGTTAGGTGACTCACATGGGCTGCTAAGAGCTGATCATTGGAGTGTATATACCAATAGTATATACATCTAAAAGCTGTGTATTGTACGAGTACGAATACGGGTGCATACGAGTAGAATTGTTGATGAAACTGAACGAGGATGTAATTGTAAGCATTTTTATTAAGTAGAAGTATTTTGATAAGTTTATTGAAGTCTTTCAAAAGTGTATAAATACATATTAAAACACTACATGTATATACATTTTAACTGAGTCGTTAAGTCATCGTTAGTCGTTACATGTAAGTGTTGTTTTGAAACCTTTAGGTTAACGATCTTGTTAAATGTTGTTAACCCAATGTTTATAATATCAAATGAGATTTTAAATTATTATATTATCATGATATTATCATGTATGAATATCTCTTAATATGATATATATACATTAAATATCTTTACAATGATAATCGTTACATATATGTCTCGTTTAAAAATCATTAAGTTAGTAGTCTTGTTTTTACATATGTAGTTCATTGTTAATATAATTAATGATATGTTTACTTATCATAGTATCATGTTAACTATATATATATCCATATATATGTCATCATATAGTTTTTACAAGTTTTAACGTTCGTGAATCACCGGTCAACTTGGGTGGTCAATTGTCTATATGAAACATATTTCAATTAATCAAGTCTTAACAAGTTTGATTGCTTAACTTGTTGGAAACATTTAATCATGTAAATATCAATCTCAATTAATATATATAAACATGGAAAAGTTCGGGTCACTACAGTACCTACCCGTTAAATAAATTTCGTCCCGAAATTTTAAGCTGTTGAAGGTGTTGACGAATCTTCTGGAAATAGATGCGGGTATTTCTTCTTCATCTGATCTTCATGCTCCCAGGTGAACTCGGGTCCTCTACGAGCATTCCATCGAACCTTAACAATTGGTATCTTGTTTTGCTTAAGTCGTTTAACCTCACGATCCATTATTTCGACGGGTTCTTCGATGAATTGAAGTTTTTCGTTGATTTGGATTTCATCTAACGGAATAGTGAGATCTTCTTTAGCAAAACATTTCTTCAAATTCGAGACGTGGAAAGTGTTATGTACAGCCGCGAGTTGTTGAGGTAAATCAAGTCGGTAAGCTACTGGTCCGACACGATCAATAATCTTGAATGGTCCAATATACCTTGGATTTAATTTCCCTCGTTTACCAAATCGAACAACGCCTTTCCAAGGTGCAACTTTAAGCATGACCATCTCTCCAATTTCAAATTCTGTATCTTTTCTTTTAATGTCAGCGTAGCTCTTTTGTCGACTTTGGGCGGTTTTCAACCGTTGTTGAATTTGGATGATCTTCTCGGTAGTTTCTTGTATAATCTCCGGACCCGTAATCTGTCTATCCCCCACTTCACTCCAATAAATCGGAGACCTGCACTTTCTACCATAAAGTGCTTCAAATGGCGCCATCTCAATGCTTGAATGGTAGCTGTTGTTGTAGGAAAATTCTGCTAACGGTAGATGTCGATCCCAACTGTTTCCAAAATCAATAACACATGCTCGTAGCATGTCTTCAAGCGTTTGTATCGTCCTTTCGCTCTGCCCATCAGTTTGTGGATGATAGGCAGTGCTCATGTCTAGACGAGTTCCTAATGCTTGCTGTAATGTCTGCCAGAATCTTGAAATAAATCTACCATCCCTATCAGAGATAATAGAGATTGGTATTCCATGTCTGGAGACGACTTCCTTCAAATACAGTCGTGCTAACTTCTCCATCTTGTCATCTTCTCTTATTGGCAGGAAGTGTGCTGATTTGGTGAGACGATCAACTATTATCCAAATAGTATCAAAACCACTTGCAGTCCTTGGTAATTTAGTGATGAAATCCATGGTAATGTTTTCCCATTTCCATTCTGGGATTTCGGGTTGTTGAAGTAGACCTGATGGTTTCTGATGCTCAGCTTTGACCTTAGAACACGTCAAACATTCTCCTACGTATTTAGCAACATCGGCTTTCATACCCGGCCACCAAAAATGTTTCTTGAGATCCTTGTACATCTTCCCCGTTCCAGGATGTATTGAGTATCTGGTTTTATGAGCTTCTCTAAGTACCATTTCTCTCATATCTCCAAATTTTGGTACCCAAATCCTTTCAGCCCTATACCGGGTTCCGTCTTCCCGAATATTAAGATGCTTCTCCGATCCTTTGGGTATTTCATCCTTTAAATTTCCCTCTTTTAAAACTCCTTGTTGCGCCTCCTTTATTTGAGTAGTAATGTTATTATGAATCATTATATTCATAGATTTTACTCGAATGGGTTCTCTGTCCTTCCTGCTCAAGGCATCGGCTACCACATTTGCCTTCCCCGGGTGGTAACGAATCTCAAAGTCGTAATCATTCAATAATTCAATCCACCTACGCTGCCTCATATTCAGTTGTTTCTGATTAAATATGTGTTGAAGACTTTTGTGGTCGGTATATATAATACTTTTGACCCCATATAAGTAGTGCCTCCAAGTCTTTAATGCAAAAACAACCGCGCCTAATTCCAAATCATGCGTCGTATAATTTTGTTCGTGAATCTTCAATTGTCTAGACGCATAAGCAATCACCTTCGTTCGTTGCATTAATACACAACCGAGACCTTGCTTTGATGCATCACAATAAATCACAAAATCATCATTCCCTTCAGGCAATGACAATATAGGTGCCGTAGTTAGATTTTTCTTCAATAACTGAAACGCTTTCTCTTGTTCATCATTCCATTCAAATTTCTTCCCTTTATGCGTTAATGCAGTCAAGGGTTTTGCTATTCTGGAAAAGTCTTGGATGAACCTTCTGTAGTAACCAGCTAGTCCTAAAAACTGGCGTATGTGTTTCGGAGTTTTCGGGGTTTCCCACTTTTCAACAGTTTCTATCTTTGCCGGATCCACCTTAATACCTTCTTTGTTCACTATGTGACCGAGGAATTGAACTTCTTCCAACCAAAATGCACACTTTGAAAACTTAGCGTACAATTCTTCCTTCCTCAATACTTCTAACACCTTTCTCAAATGTTCACCGTGTTCTTGGTCATTCTTTGAGTAAATAAGTATGTCATCAATGAAAACAATGACAAACTTGTCAAGGTATGGTCCACACACTCGGTTCATAAGGTCCATGAACACAGCTGGTGCATTAGTTAAACCAAACGGCATGACCATAAACTCGTAATGACCGTAACGTGTTCTGAAAGCAGTCTTTGGAATATCATCTTCTTTCACCCGCATTTGATGATACCCAGAACGTAAGTCAATCTTTGAATAAACAGACGAGCCTTGTAGTTGATCAAATAAGTCATCGATTCTCGGTAGTGGGTAGCGGTTCTTGATGGTAAGTTTGTTCAACTCTCGGTAGTCGATACACAACCTGAATGTACCATCTTTCTTCTTGACAAACAAAACAGGAGCTCCCCACGGTGATGTGCTTGGTCGAATGAAACCACGCTCTAAAAGTTCTTGTAATTGGCTTTGTAGTTCTTTCATCTCGCTGGGTGCGAGTCTGTAAGGAGCACGAGCTATTGGTGCAGCTCCTGGTACAAGATCTATTTGAAATTCAACGGATCAATGTGGGGGTAATCCCGGTAATTCTTTCGGAAATACATCGGGAAATTCTTTTGCGACGGGAACATCATTGATGCTCTTTTCTTCAGTTTGTACTTTCTCGACGTGTGCTAGAACAGCATAGCAACCTTTTCTTATTAGTTTTTGTGCCTTCAAATTACTAATAAGATGTAGCTTCGTGTTGCCCTTTTCTCCGTACACCATTAAGGGTTTTCCTTTTTCTCGTATAATGCGAATTGCATTTTTGTAACAAACGATCTCCGCTTTCACTTCTTTCAACCAGTCCATACCGATTATCACATCAAAACTCCCTAACTCTACTGGTATCAAATCAATCTTAAATGTTTCGCTAACCAGTTTAATTTCTCGATTCCGACATATATTATCTGCTGAAATTAATTTACCATTTGCTAATTCGAGTAAAAATTTACTATCCAAAGGCGTCAATGGACAACTTAATTTAGCACAAAAATCTCTACTCATATAGCTTCTATCCGTACCCGAATCAAATAAAACGTAAGCAGATTTATTGTCAATAAGAAACGTACCCGTAACAAGCTCCGGGTCTTCCTGTGCCTCTGCCGCATTAATATTGAAAACTCTTCCACGGCCTTGTCCATTCGTGTTCTCCTGGTTCGGGCAATTTCTAATAATGTGGCCCGGTTTTCCACATTTATAACAAACTACATTGGCATAACTTGCTCCGACACTACTTGCTCCGCCATTACTCATTCCGACACCATTTGTTCCTTTCGTTCTATTAACCCCTGGTCCGTAGACCTCACACTTCGCCGCGCTATGACCATTTCTTTTACACTTGTTGCAAAATTTGGTGCAGAACCCCGAGTGATTCTTTTCACACCTTTGGCATAGCTGCTTCTGATTGTTGTTGTTGTTGTTGCGGTTATTATTGTTGTTGGGATGATTGTTGTAGTTGCTGTTGTTGTTGTTGTTGTTGTTGGGCCGTGTGTTGTAGTTGCGATTGATGTTGCGATTGTTGGGATAATTGTTGCGATTATTGTTGTAATTGCTGCTGTTGTTGTATTGGTGATTCTTATCACCATTTTCCTCCCACTTTCTTTTGACTTGCTTCACATTGGCCTCTTCAGCAGTCTGTTCTTTAATTCTTTCTTCAATTTGGTTCACGAGTTTGTGAGCCATTCTACATGCCTGTTGTATGGAGGCGGGCTCGTGTGAACTTATATCTTCTTGGATTCTTTCCGGTAATCCTTTCACAAACGCGTCGATCTTCTCTTCCTCATCTTCGAATGCTCCCGGACACAATAGGCACAACTCTGTGAATCGTCTTTCGTACGTGGTAATATCAAATCCTTGGGTTCGTAACCCTCTAAGTTCTGTCTTGAGCTTATTGACCTCGGTTCTGGGACGGTACTTCTCGTTCATCAAGTGCTTGAATGCTGACCACGGTAGTGCGTACGCATCGTCTTGTCCCACTTGCTCTAGATAGGTATTCCACCATGTTAACACAGAACCTGTGAAGGTATGCGTAGCGTACTTTACTTTGTCCTCTTCAGTACACTTACTTATGGCAAACACCGATTCGACCTTCTCGGTCCACCGTTTCAATCCGATCGGTCCTTCGGTTCCATCAAATTCCAAAGGTTTGCAGGCAGTGAATTCTTTGTAGGTGCATCCTAAACGATTTCCTGTAATGCTAGATCCAAGGTTATTGTTGGTATGTAGCGCAGCCTGTACTGCGGCTATGTTTGAAGCTAGAAAAGTACGGAATTCCTCTTCATTCATATTCACGGTGTGTCGAGTAGTCGGTGCCATTTCCTTCAAAATAGTTAAATGGAACAAGTTAATCATACAGAATATTAAGAGTAGTTAATAGTATTTCGTAGCATAATATGAACTCATTTATAAAAGCTTTTTCTTCATATTAGCGTTTTATAAGTTTAAATTCGGGTAGTACCTACCCGTTAAGTTCATACTTAGTAGCTAATATACAATTCAACTACTACAATTCTATATGAAAAACTGATTATAATAATATTTCGCGTTCAAACTTTTATACAATATTTTACAAACTTACAATACCGCTTATTTTACATAAAGCATGAAATATAGCACACAATAACTTTGATACAAGATAGTTGTGAAGATAATTCTAGCTAGTACACAAGTCGTTCAGCAAAGGCAATAAAGACACGTAATTCATACGTCCAGAAACAAGTCATGCATTCTGGTTTTACTAGGACTACTTCCCATCCTTGGTCTTGTGCAACATAACCGTTATGGCCGTTGATAAGACAGCGTGTTGTAACGTCGTCAAAGGGACGAGGGTTACGTAATGTCCAACAGTCCCGTAATAATCTAAAAACCTCATTTCTTACCCCAATTACCGACTCTGTCACTTGTGGAAACGTTTTGTTTAATAGTTGTAGCCCGATGTTCTTGTTCTCACTTTGGTGAGAAGCGAACATTACTAATCCGTAAGCATAACATGCTTCTTTATGTTGCATGTTAGCCGCTTTTTCTAAATCACAAAGTCCAATATTCGGATATATTGAGTCAAAATAATTTCTTAACCCGTTGCGTAAAATAGCATTTGGGTTCCCCGCAATATATGCGTCAAAGTAAACACATCGTAACTTATGGGTTTCCCAATGTGATATCCCCCATCTTTCAAACGAAAGTCTCTTATAAACCAAGACATTCTTGGAACGTTCTTCGAATGTCTTACAAACTGATCTCGCCTTAAATAGTTGTGCCGAGGAATTCTGGCCGACTCTAGACAAGATTTCATCAATCATGTCTCCGGGTAGGTCTCTTAAAATATTGGGTTGTCTATCCATTTTGTGTTTTTAAACTGTAAAATAGACAAGAGTTAGATTCATAAAAAAATACTTATTAATACAAGCAATTTTTACATATATCATAAAGCATAAGAACACTATATTACATATATTACACCACACGAATACAACTATCTTATTCCGACTCGCTCGTTTCTTCTTCTTCGGTTTTGGTTCGTTTTGCCAAGTTTTTAGGGATATATGATGTTCCCCTAATACGAGCCGTCGTTGTCCACATTGGTTTAGAAAAACCTGGTGGTTTAGAGGTTCCCGGGTCATTGTTACAACTTAAGGACTTCGGGGGTTGACGATACATATAAAGTTCATCGGGGTTGGAATTAGATTTCTCTATTTTTATGCCCTTTCCCTTATTATTTTCTTTTGCCTTTTTAAATTCAGTTGGGGTAATTTCTATAACATCATCGGAATTCTCGTCGGAATCCGATTCATCGGAGAATTGGTAATCCTCCCAATATTTTGCTTCCTTGGCGGAAACACCATTGACCATAATTAACCTTGGTCGGTTGGTTGAGGATTCTCTTTTACTTAACCGTTTTATTATTTCGCCCACCGGTTCTATTTCTTCTTCCGGTTCCGATTCTTCTTCCGGTTCCGATTATTCTTCCGGTTCCGACTCTTCTTCCGATTCCTCTTCGGGAACTTGTGAATCAGTCCACGAATCATTCCAATTTACATTTGACTCTTCATTATTATTAGGTGAGTCAATTGGACTTGTTCTAGAGGTAGACATCTATCACATAATATCAAACACGTTAAGAGATTAATATATCACATAATATTCATATGTTAAAAATATATAGTTTCCAACAAAAATGTTAAGCAATCATTTTTAAAGAAAACACGGTCGAAGTCCAGACTCACTAATGCATCCTAACAAACTCGATAAGACACACTAATGCAAATTTTCTGGTTCTCTAAGACCAACGCTCTGATACCAACTGAAATGTCCCGTTCTTATTGATTAAAAACGTTCCATATTAATTGATTTCGTTGCGAGGTTTTGACCTCTATATGAGACGTTTTTCAAAGACTGCATTCATTTTTAAAACAAACCATAACCTTTATTTCATAAATAAAGGTTTAAAAAGCTTTACGTAGATTATCAAATAATGATAATCTAAAATATCCTGTTTACACACGACCATTACATAATGGTTTACAATACAAATATGTTACATCGAAATCAGTTTCTTGAATGCAGTTTTTACACAATATCATACAATCATGGACTCCAAATCTTGTCCGTATTTTAGTATGCAACAGCGGAAGCTCTTAATATTCACCTGAGAATAAACATGCTTTAAACGTCAACAAAAATGTTGGTGAGTTATAGGTTTAACCTATATATATCAAATCGTAACAATAGACCACAAGATTTCATATTTCGATACACATCCCATACATAGAGATAAAAATCATTCATATGGTGAACACCTGGTAACCGACATTAACAAGTTGCATATATAAGAATATCCCCATCATTCCGGGACACCCTTCGGATATGATATAAATTTCGAAGTACTAAAGCATCCGGTACTTTGGATGGGGTTTGTTAGGCCCAATAGATCTATCTTTAGAGTTCGCGTCAATTAGGGTGTCTGTTCCCTAATTCTTAGATTACCAGACTTAATAAAAAGGGGCATATTCGATTTCGATAATTCAACCATAGAATGTAGTTTCACGTACTTGTGTCTATTTTGTAAATCATTTATAAAACCTGCATGTATTCTCATCCCAAAAATATTAGATTTTAAAAGTGGGACTATAACTCATTTTCACAGATTTTTACTTCGTCGGGAAGTAAGACTTGGCCACTGGTTGATTCACGAACCTATAACAATATATACATATATATCAAAGTATGTTCAAAATATATTTACAACACTTTTAATATATTTTGATGTTTTAAGTTTATTAAGTCAGCTGTCCTCGTTAGTAACCTACAACTAGTTGTCCACAGTTAGATGTACAGAAATAAATCGATAAATATTATCTTGAATCAATCCACGACCCAGTGTATACGTATCTCAGTATTGATCACAACTCAAACTATATATATTTTGGAATCAACCTCAACCCTGTATAGCTAACTCCAACATTCACATATAGAGTGTCTATGGTTGTTCCGAAATATATATAGATGTGTCGACATGATAGGTCGAAACATTGTATACGTGTCTATGGTATCTCAAGATTACATAATATACAATACAAGTTGATTAAGTTATGGTTGGAATAGATTTGTTACCAATTTTCACGTAGCTAAAATGAGAAAAATTATCCAATCTTGTTTTACCCATAACTTCTTCATTTTAAATCCGTTTTGAGTGAATCAAATTGCTATGGTTTCATATTGAACTCTATTTTATGAATCTAAACAGAAAAGTATAGGTTTATAGTGGGAAAAATAAGTTACAAGTCGTTTTTGTAAAGGTAGTCATTTCAGTCGAAAGAACGACGTCTAGATGACCATTTTAGAAAACATACTTCCACTTTGAGTTTAATCATAATTTTTGGATATAGTTTCATGTTCATAATAAAAATCATTTTCTCAGAATAACAACTTTAAAATCAAAGTTTATCATAGTTTTTAATTAACTAACCCAAAACAGCCCGCGGTGTTACTACGACGGCGTAAATCCGGTTTTACGGTGTTTTTCGTGTTTCCAGGTTTTAAATCATTAAGTTAGCATATCATATAGATATAGAACATGTGTTTAGTTGATTTTAAAATTCAAGTTAGAAGGATTAACTTTTGTTTGCGAACAAGTTTAGAATTAACTAAACTATGTTCTAGTGATTACAAGTTTAAACCTTCGAATAAGATAGCTTTATATGTATGAATCGAATGATGTTATGAACATCATTACTACCTTAAGTTCCTTGGATAAACCTACTGGAAAAGAGAAAAATGGATCTAGCTTCAATGGATCCTTGGATGGCTCGAAGTTCTTGAAGCAGAATCATGACACGAAAACAAGTTCAAGTAAGATCATCACTTGAAATAAGATTGTTATAGTTATAGAAATTGAACCAAAGTTTGAATATGATTATTACCTTGTATTAGAATGATAACCTACTGTAAGAAACAAAGATTTCTTGAGGTTGGATGATCACCTTACAAGATTGGAAGTGAGCTAGCAAACTTGAAAGTATTCTTGATTTTATGAAACTAGAACTTTTGGAATTTATGAAGAACACTTAGAACTTGAAGATAGAACTTGAGAGAGATCAATTAGATGAAGAAAATTGAAGAATGAAAGTGTTTGTAGGTGTTTTTGGTCGTTGGTGTATGGATTAGATATAAAGGATATGTAATTTTGTTTTCATGTAAATAAGTCATGAATGATTACTCATATTTTTGTAATTTTATGAGATATTTCATACTAGTTGCCAAATGATGGTTCCCACATGTGTTAGGTGACTCACATGGGCTGCTAAGAGCTGATCATTGGAGTGTATATACTAATAGTATATACATCTAAAAGCTGTGTATTGTACGAGTACGAATACGGGTGCATACGAGTAGAATTGTTGATGAAACTGAACGAGGATGTAATTGTAAGCATTTTTATTAAGTAGAAGTATTTTGATAAGTTTATTGAAGTCTTTCAAAAGTGTATAAATACATATTAAAACACTACATGTATATACATTTTAACTGAGTCGTTAAGTCATCGTTAGTCGTTACATGTAAGTGTTGTTTTGAAACCTTTAGGTTAACGATCTTGTTAAATGTTGTTAACCCAATGTTTATAATATCAAATGAGATTTTAAATTATTATATTATCATGATATTATCATGTATGAATATCTCTTAATATGATATATATACATTAAATATCTTTACAACGATAATCGTTACATATATGTCTCGTTTAAAAATCATTAAGTTAGTAGTCTTGTTTTTACATATGTAGTTCATTGTTAATATACTTAATGATATGTTTACTTATCATAGTATCATGTTAACTATATATATATCCATATATATGTCATCATATAGTTTTTACAAGTTTTAACGTTCGTGAATCACCGGTCAACTTGGGTGGTCAATTGTCTATATGAAACATATTTCAATTAATCAAGTCTTAACAAGTTTGATTGCTTAACTTGTTGGAAACATTTAATCATGTAAATATCAATCTCAATTAATATATATAAACATGGAAAAGTTCGGGTCACTACAGTACCTACCCGTTAAATAAATTTCGTCCCGAAATTTTAAGCTGTTGAAGGTGTTGACGAATCTTCTGGAAATAGATGCGGGTATTTCTTCTTCATCTGATCTTCACGCTCCCAGGTGAACTCGGGTCCTCTACGAGCATTCCATCGAACCTTAACAATTGGTATCTTGTTTTGCTTAAGTCTTTTAACCTCACGATCCATTATTTCGACGGGTTCTTCGATGAATTGAAGTTTTTCGTTGATTTGGATTTCATCTAACGGAATAGTGAGATCTTCTTTAGCAAAACATTTCTTCAAATTCGAGACGTGGAAAGTGTTATGTACAGCCGCGAGTTGTTGAGGTAAATCAAGTCGGTAAGCTACTGGTCCGACACGATCAATAATCTTGAATGGTCCAATATACCTTGGATTTAATTTCCCTCGTTTACCAAATCGAACAACGCCTTTCCAAGGTGCAACTTTAAGCATGACCATCTCTCCAATTTCAAATTCTATATCTTTTCTTTTAATGTCATCGTAGCTCTTTTGTCGACTTTGGGCGGTTTTCAACCGTTGTTGAATTTGGATGATCTTCTCGGTAGTTTCTTGTATAATCTCCGGACCCGTAATCTGTCTATCCCCCACTTCACTCCAACAAATCGGAGACCTGCACTTTCTACCATAAAGTGCTTCAAATGGCGCCATCTCAATGCTTGAATGGTAGCTGTTGTTGTAGGAAAATTCTGCTAACGGTAGATGTCGATCCCAACTGTTTCCAAAATCAATAACACATGCTCGTAGCATGTCTTCAAGCGTTTATATCGTCCTTTCGCTCTGCCCATCAGTTTGTGGATGATAGGCAGTGCTCATGTCTAGACGAGTTCCTAATGCTTGCTGTAATGTCTGCCAGAATCTTGAAATAAATCTACCATCCCTATCAGAGATAATAGAGATTGGTATTCCATGTCTGGAGACGACTTCCTTCAAATACAGTCGTGCTAACTTCTCCATCTTGTCATCTTCTCTTATTGGCAGGAAGTGTGCTGATTTGGTGAGACGATCAACTATTACCCAAATAGTATCAAAACCACTTGCAGTCCTTGGTAATTTAGTGATGAAATCCATGGTAATGTTTTCCCATTTCCATTCTGGGATTTCGGGTTGTTGAAGTAGACCTGATGGTTTCTGATGCTCAGCTTTGACCTTAGAACACGTCAAACATTCTCCTACGTATTTAGCAACATCGGCTTTCATACCCGGCCACCAAAAATGAAATGTCCCGTTCTTATTGATTAAAAACGTTCCATATTAATTGATTTCGTTGCGAGGTTTTGACCTCTATATGAGACGTTTTTTCAAAGACTGCATTCATTTTAAAACAAACCATAACCTTTATTTCATCAATAAAGGTTTAAAAAGCTTTACGTAGATTATCAAATAATGATAATCTAAAATATCCTGTTTACACACGACCATTACATAATGGTTTACAATACAAATATGTTACAACACAATAAGTTTCTTGAATGCAGTTTTTACACAATATCATACAAGCATGGACTCCAAATCTCGTCCTTATTTAAGTATGCGACAGCGGAAGCTCTTAATAATCACCTGAGAATAAACATGCTTAAAACGTCAACAAAAAT
This sequence comes from Rutidosis leptorrhynchoides, assembly GCF_046630445.1. Taxonomy (NCBI): domain Eukaryota; kingdom Viridiplantae; phylum Streptophyta; class Magnoliopsida; order Asterales; family Asteraceae; genus Rutidosis; species Rutidosis leptorrhynchoides. Next base: position 351,923,205 of record NC_092335.1, on the reverse strand, counting down.
GTTGGTGTGTTATAGGTTTAACCTATATGTATCAAATCATAATAATAGACCACAAGATTTCATATTTCAATACACATCCCATACATAGAGATAAAAATCATTCATATGGTGAACACCTGGTAACCGACATTAACAAGATGCATATATAAGAATATCCCCATCATTCCGGGACACCCTTCGGATATGATATAAATTTCGAAGTACTAAAGCATCCGGTACTTTGGATGGGGTTTGTTAAGCCCAATAGATCTATCTTTAGGATTCCGTCAATTAGGGTGTCTGTTCCCTAATTCTTAGATTACCAGACTTAATAACAAGGGGCATATTCGATTTCGATAATCCAACCATAGAATGTAGTTTCACGTACTTGTGTCTATTTTGAAAATCATTTATAAAACCTGCATGTATTCTCATCCCAAAAATATTAGATTTTAAAAGTGGGACTATAACTCACTTTCACAGATTTTTACTTCGTCGGGAAGTAAGACTTGGCCACTGGTTGATTCACGAACCTATAACAATATATACATATATATCAAAGTATGTTCAAAATATATTTACAACACTTTTAATATATTTTGATGTTTTAAGTTTATTAAGTCAGCTGTCCTCGTTAGTAACCTACAACTAGTTGTCCACAGTTAGATGTACAGAAATAAATCGATAAATATTATCTTGAATCAATCCACGACCTAGTGTATACGTATCTCAGTATTGATCACAACTCAAACTAAATATATTTTGGAATCAACCTCAACCCTGTATAGCTAACTCCAACATTCACATATAGAGTGTCTATGGTTGTTCCGAAATATATATAGATGTGTCGACATGATAGGTCGAAACATTGTATACGTGTCTATGGTATCTCAAGATTACATAATATACAATACAAGTTGATTAAGTTTTGGTTGGAATAGATTTGTTACCAATTTTCACGTAGCTAAAATGAGAAAAATTATCCAATCTTGTTTTACCCATAACTTCTTCATTTTAAATCCGTTTTGAGTGAATCAAATTGCTATAGTTTCATATTGAAATCTATTTTATGAATCTAAACAGAAAAAGTATAGGTTTATAGTCGGAAAAATAACTTACAAGTCGTTTTTGTAAAGGTAGTCATTTCAGTCGAAAGAACGACGTCTAGATGACCATTTTAGAAAACATACTTCCACTTTGAGTTTAACCATAATTTTTGGATATAGTTTCATGTTCATAATAAAAATAATTTTCTCAGAATAACAACTTTTAAATCAAAGTTTATCATAGTTTTTAATTAACTAACCCAAAACAGCCTGCGGTGTTACTACGACGGCGTAAATCCGGTTTTACGGTGTTTTTCGTGTTTCCGGGTTTTAAATCATTAAGTTAGCATATCAAATAGATATAGAACATGTGTTTAGTTGATTTTAAAAGTCAAGTTAGAAGGATTAATTTTTGTTTGCGAACAAGTTTAGAATTAACTAAACTATGTTCTAGTGATTACAAGTTTAAACCTTCGAATAAGATAGCTTTATATGTATGAATTGAATGATGTTATGAAAATCATTACCACCTTAAGTTCCTTGGATAAACCTACTGGAAAAGAGAAAAATGGATCTAGCTTCAATGGATCCTTGGATGGCTCGAAGTTCTTGAAGCAGAATCATGACACGAAAACAAGTTCAAGTAAGATCATCACTTGAAATAAGATTGTTCTAGTTATAGAAATTGAACCAAAGTTTGAATATGATTATTACCTTGTATTAGAATGATAACCTACTGTAAGAAACAAAGATTTCTTGAGGTTGGATGATCACCTTACAAGATTGGAAGTGAGGTAGCAAACTTGAAAGTATTCTTGATTTTATGAAACTAGAACTTTTGGAATTTATGAAGAACACTTAGAACTTGAAGATAGAACTTGAGAGAGATCAATTAGATGAAGAAAATTGAAGAATGAAAGTGTTTGTAGGTGTTTTTGGTCGTTGGTGTATGGATTAGATATAAAGGATATGTAATTTTGTTTTCATGTAAATAAGTCATGAATGATTACTCATATTTTTGTAATTTTATGAGATATTTCATGCTAGTTGCTAAATGATGGTTCCCACATGTGTTAGGTGACTCACATGGGCTGCTAAGAGCTGATCATTGGAGTGTATATACCAATAGTACATACATCTAAAAGCTGTGTATTGTACGAGTACGAATACGGGTGCATACGAGTAGAATTGTTGATGAAACTGAACGAGGATGTAATTGTAAGCATTTTTGTTAAGTAGAAGTATTTTGATAAGTGTATTGAAGTCTTTCAAAAGTGTATAAATACATATTAAAACACTACATGTATATACATTTTAACTGAGTCGTTAAGTCATCGTTAGTCGTTACATGTAAGTGTTGTTTTTAAACCTTTAGGTTAACGGTCTTGTTAAATGTTGTTAACCCAATGTTTATAATATCAAATGAGATTTTAAATTATTATATTATCATGATATTATCATGTATGAATATCTCTTAATATGATATATATACATTAAATATCTTTACAACGATAATCGTTACATATATGTCTCGTTTAAAAATCATTAAGTTAGTAGTCTTGTTTTTACATATGTAGTTCATTGTTAATATACTTAATGATATGTTTACTTATCATAGTATCATGTTAACTATATATATATATCCATATATATGTCATCATATAGTTTTTACAAGTTTTAACGTTCGCGAATCACCGGTCAACTTGGGTGGTCAATTGTCTATATGAAACCTATTTCAATTAATCAAGTCTTAACAAGTTTGATTGCTTAACATGTTGGAAACATTTAATCATATAAATATCAATCTCAGTTAATATATATAAACATGGAAAAGTTCGGGTCACTACAAAAAATGTTTTTTGAGATCCTTGTACATCTTCCCCGTTCCAGGATGTATTGAGTATCTGGTTTTATGAGCTTCTCTAAGTACCATTTCTCTCATATCTCCAAATTTTGGTACCCAAATCCTTTCAGCCCTATACCGGGTTCCGTCTTCCCGAATATTAAGATGCTTCTCCGATCCTTTGGGTATTTCATCCTTTAAATTTCCCTCTTTTAAAACTCCTTGTTGCGCCTCCTTTATTTGAGTAGTAATGTTATTATAAATCATTATATTCATAGATTTTACTCGAATGGGTTCTCTGTCCTTCCTGCTCAAGGCATCGGCTACCACATTTGCCTTCCCCGGGTGGTAACGAATCTCAAAGTCGTAATCATTCAATAATTCAATCCACCTACGCTGCCTCATATTCAGTTGTTTCTGATTAAATATGTGTTGAAGACTTTTGTGGTCGGTATATATAATACTTTTGACCCCATATAAGTAGTGCCTCCAAGTCTTTAATGCAAAAACAACCGCGCCTAATTCCAAATCATGCGTCGTATAATTTTGTTCGTGAATCTTCAATTATCTAGACGCATAAGCAATCACCTTCGTTCGTTGCATTAATACACAACCGAGACCTTGCTTTGATGCATCACAATAAATCACAAAATCATCATTCCCTTCAGGCAATGACAATATAGGTGCCGTAGTTAGATTTTTCTTCAATAACTGAAACGCTTTCTCTTGTTCATCATTCCATTCAAATTTCTTCCCTTTATGCGTTAATGCAGTTAAGGGTTTTGCTATTCTGGAAAAGTCTTGGATGAACCTTCTGTAGTAACCAGCTAGTCCTAAAAACTGGCGTATGTGTTTCGGAGTTTTCGGGGTTTCCCACTTTTCAACAGTTTCTATCTTTGCCGGATCCACCTTAATACCTTCTTTGTTCACTATGTGACCGAGGAATTGAACTTCTTCCAACCAAAATGCACACTTTGAAAACTTAGCGTACAATTCTTCCTTCCTCAATACTTCTAACACCTTTCTCAAATGTTCACCGTGTTCTTGGTCATTCTTTGAGTAAATAAGTATGTCATCAATGAAAACAATGACAAACTTGTCAAGGTATGGTCCACACACTCGGTTCATAAGGTCCATGAACACAGCTGGTGCATTAGTTAAACCAAACGGCATGACCATAAACTCGTAATGACCGTAACGTGTTCTGAAAGCAGTCTTTGGAATATCATCTTCTTTCACCCGCATTTGATGATACCCGGAACGTAAGTCAATCTTTGAATAAACAGACGAGCCTTGTAGTTGATCAAATAAGTCATCGATTCTCGGTAGTGGGTAGAGGTTCTTGATGGTAAGTTTGTTCAACTCTCGGTAGTCGATACACAACCTGAATGTACCATCTTTCTTCTTGACAAACAAAACAGGAGCTCCCCACGGTGATGTGCTTGGTCGAATGAAACCACGCTCTAAAAGTTCTTGTAATTGGCTTTGTAGTTCTTTCATCTCGCTGGGTGCGAGTCTGTAAGGAGCACGAGCTATTGGTGCAGCTCCTGGTACAAGATCTATTTGAAATTCAACGGATCGATGTGGGGGTAATCCCGGTAATTCTTTCGGAAATACATCGGGAAATTCTTTTGCGACGGGAACATCATTGATGCTCTTTTCTTCAGTTTGTACTTTCTCGACGTGTGCTAGAATAGCATAGCAACCTTTTCTTATTAGTTTTTGTGCCTTCAAATTACTAATAAGATGTAGCTTCGTGTTGCCCTTTTCTCCGTACACCATTAAGGGTTTTCCTTTTTCTCGTATAATGCGAATTGCATTTTTGTAACAAACGATCTCCGCTTTCACTTCTTTCAACCAGTCCATACCGATTATCACATCAAAACTCCCTAACTCTACTGGTATCAAATCAATCTTAAATGTTTCGCTAACCAGTTTAATTTCTCGATTCCGACATATATTATCTGCTGAAATTAATTTACCATTTGCTAATTCGAGTAAAAATTTACTATCCAAAGGCGTCAATGGACAACTTAATTTAGCACAAAAATCTCTACTCATATAGCTTCTATCCGCACCCGAATCAAATAAAACGTAAGCAGATTTATTGTCAATAAGAAACGTACCCGTAACAAGCTCCGGGTCTTCCTGTGCCTCTGCCGCATTAATATTGAAAACTCTTCCACGGCCTTGTCCATTCGTGTTCTCCTGGTTCGGGCAATTTCTAATAATGTGGCCCGGTTTTCCACATTTATAACAAACTACATTGGCATAACTTGCTCCGACACTACTTGCTCCGCCATTACTCGTTCCGACACCATTTGTTCCTTTCGTTCTATTAACCCCTGGTCCGTAGACCTCACACTTCGCCGCGCTATGACCATTTCTTTTACACTTGTTGCAAAATTTGGTGCAGAACCCCGAGTGATTCTTTTCACACCTTTGGCATAGCTGCTTCTGATTGTTGTTGTTGTTGTTGCGGTTATTATTGTTGTTGGGATGATTGTTGTAGTTGCTGTTGTTGTTGTTGTTGGGCCATTTGTTGTAGTTGCGATTGATGTTGCGATTGTTGGGATAATTGTTGCGATTATTGTTGTAATTGCTGCTGTTGTTGTATTGGTGATTCTTATCACCATTTTCCTCCCACTTTCTTTTGACTTGCTTCACATTGGCCTCTTCAGCAGTCTGTTCTTTAATTCTTTCTTCAATTTGGTTCACGAGTTTGTGAGCCATTCTACATGCCTGTTGTATGGAGGCGGGCTCGTGTGAACTTATATCTTCTTGGATTCTTTCCGGTAATCCTTTCACAAACGCGTCGATCTTCTCTTCCTCATCTTCGAATGCTCCCGGACACAATAGGCACAATTCTGTGAATCGTCTTTCGTACGTGGTAATATCAAATCCTTGGGTTCGTAACCCTCTAAGTTCTGTCTTGAGCTTATTGACCTCGGTTCTGGGACGGTACTTCTCGTTCATCAAGTGCTTGAATGCTGACCACAGTAGTGCGTACGCATCGTCTTGTCCCACTTGCTCTAGATAGGTATTCCACCATGTTAACGCAGAACCTGTGAAGGTATGCGTAGCGTACTTTACTTTGTCCTCTTCAGTACACTTACTTATGGCAAACACCGATTCGACCTTCTCGGTCCACCGTTTCAATCCGATCGGTCCTTCGGTTCCATCAAATTCCAAAGGTTTGCAGGCAGTGAATTCTTTGTAGGTGCATCCTACACGATTTCCTGTAATGCTAGATCCAAGGTTATTGTTGGTATGTAGCGCAGCCTGTACTGCGGCTATGTTTGAAGCTAGAAAAGTACGGAATTCCTCTTCATTCATATTCACGGTGTGTCGAGTAGTCGGTGCCATTTCCTTCAAAATAGTTAAATGGAACAAGTTAATCATACAGAATATTAAGAGTAGTTAATAGTATTTCGTAGCATAATATGAACTCATTTATAAAAGCTTTTTCTTCATATTAGCGTTTTATAAGTTTAAATTCGGGTAGTACCTACCCGTTAAGTTCATACTTAGTAGCTAATATACAATTCAACTACTACAATTCTATATGAAAAACTGATTATAATAATATTTCGCGTTCAAACTTTTATACAATATTTTACAAACTTACAATACCGCTTATTTTACATAAAGCATGAAATATAGCACACAATAACTTTGATACAAGATAGTTGTGAAGATAATTCTAGCTAGTACACAAGTCGTTCAGCAAAGGCAATAAAGACACGTAATGCATACGTCCAGAAACAAGTCATGCATTCTGGTTTTACTAGGACTACTTCCCATCCTTGGTCTTGTGCAACATAACCGTTATGGCCGTTGATAAGACAACGTGTTGTAACGTCGTCAAAGGGACGAGGGTTACGTAATGTCCAACAGTCCCGTAATAATCTAAAAACCTCATTTCTTACCCCAATTACCGACTCCGTCACTTGTGGAAACGTTTTGTTTAATAGTTGTAGCCCGATGTTCTTGTTCTCACTTTGGTGAGAAGCGAACATTACTAATCCGTAAGCATAACATGCTTCTTTATGTTGCATGTTAGCCGCTTTTTCTAAATCACAAAGTCCAATATTCGGATATATTGAGTCAAAATAATTTCTTAACCCGTTGCGTAAAATAGCATTTGGGTTCCCCGCAATATATGCGTCAAAGTAAACACATCGTAACTTATGGGTTTCCCAATGTGATATCCCCCATCTTTCAAACGAAAGTCTCTTATAAACCAAGACATTCTTGGAACGTTCTTCGAATGTCTTATAAACTGATCTCGCCTTAAATAGTTGTGCCGAGGAATTCTGGCCGACTCTAGACAAGATTTCATCAATCATGTCTCCGGGTAGGTCTCTTAAAATATTGGGTTGTCTATCCATTTTGTGTTTTTAAACTGTAAAATAGACAAGAGTTAGATTCATAAAAAAATACTTATTAATACAAGCAATTTTTACATATATCATAAAGCATAAGAACACTATATTATATATATTACACCACACGAATACAACTATCTTATTCCGACTCGCTCGTTTCTTCTTCTTCGGTTTTGGTTCGTTTTGCCAAGTTTCTAGGGATATATGATGTTCCCCTAATACGAGCCGTCGTTGTCCACATTGGTTTAGAAAAACCTGGTGGTTTAGAGGTTCCCGGGTCATTGTTACAACTTAAGGACTTCGGGGGTTGACGATACATATAAAGTTCATCGGGGTTGGAATTAGATTTCTCTATTTTTATGCCCTTTCCCTTATTATTTTCTTTTGCCTTTTTAAATTCAGTTGGGGTAATTTCTATAACATCATCGGAATTCTCGTCGGAATCCGATTCATCGGAGAATTGGTAATCCTCCCAATATTTTGCTTCCTTGGCGGAAACACCATTGACCATAATTAACCTTGGTCGGTTGGTTGAGGATTCTCTTTTACTTAACCGTTTTATTATTTCGCCCACCGGTTCTATTTCTTCTTCCGGTTCCGATTCTTCTTCCGGTTCCGATTATTCTTCCGGTTCCGACTCTTCTTCCGATTCCTCTTCGGGAACTTGTGAATCAGTCCACGAATCATTCCAATTTACATTTGACTCTTCATTATTATTAGGTGAGTCAATTGGACTTGTTCTAGAGGTAGACATCTATCACATAATATCAAACACGTTAAGAGATTAATATATCACATAATATTCATATGTTAAAAATATATAGTTTCCAACAAAAATGTTAAGCAATCATTTTTAAAGAAAACACGGTCGAAGTCCAGACTCACTAATGCATCCTAACAAACTCGATAAGACACACTAATGCAAATTTTCTGGTTCTCTAAGACCAACGCTCTGATACCAACTGAAATGTCCCGTTCTTATTGATTAAAAACGTTCCATATTAATTGATTTCGTTGCGAGGTTTTGACCTCTATATGAGACGTTTTTCAAAGACTGCATTCATTTTAAAACAAACCATAACCTTTATTTCATAAATAAAGGTTTAAAAAGCTTTACGTAGATTATCAAATAATGATAATCTAAAATATCCTGTTTACACACGACCATTACATAATGGTTTACAATACAAATATGTTACATCGAAATCAGTTTCTTGAATGCAGTTTTTACACAATATCATACAATCATGGACTCCAAATCTTGTCCTTATTTTAGTATGCAACAGCGGAAGCTCTTAATATTCACCTGAGAATAAACATGCTTTAAACGTCAACAAAAATGTTGGTGAGTTATAGGTTTAACCTATATATATCAAATCGTAACAATAGACCACAAGATTTCATATTTCGATACACATCCCATACATAGAGATAAAAATCATTCATATGATGAACACCTGGTAACCGACATTAACAAGTTGCATATATAAGAATATCCCCATCATTCTGGGACACCCTTCGGATATGATATAAATTTCGAAGTACTAAAGTATCCGGTACTTTGGATGGGGTTTGTTAGGCCCAATAGATCTATCTTTAGAGTTCGCGTCAATTAGGGTGTCTGTTCCCTAATTCTTAGATTACCAGACTTAATAAAAAGGGGCATATTCGATTTCGATAATTCAACCATAGAATGTAGTTTCACGTACTTGTGTCTATTTTGTAAATCATTTATAAAACCTGCATGTATTCTCATCCCAAAAATATTAGATTTTAAAAGTGGGACAATAACTCACTTTCACAGATTTTTACTTCGTTGGGAAGTAAGACTTGGCCACTGGTTGATTCACGAACCTATAACAATATATACATATATATCAAAGTATGTTCAAAATATATTTACAACACTTTTAATATATTTTGATGTTTTAAGTTTATTAAGTCAGCTGTCCTCGTTAGTAACCTACAACTAGTTGTCCACAGTTAGATGTACAGAAATAAATCGATAAATATTATCTTGAATCAATCCACGACCCAGTGTATACGTATCTCAGTATTGATCACAACTCAAACTATATATATTTTGGAATCAACCTCAACCCTGTATAGCTAACTCCAACATTCACATATAGAGTGTCTATGGTTGTTCCGAAATATATATAGATGTGTCGACATGATAGGTCGAAACATTGTATACGTATCTATGGTATCTCAAGATTACATAATATACAATACAAGTTGATTAAGTTATGGTTGGAATAGATTTGTTACCAATTTTCACGTAGCTAAAATGAGAAAAATTATCCAATCTTGTTTTACCCATAACTTCTTCATTTTAAATCCGTTTTGAGTGAATAAAATTGCTATGGTTTCATATTGAACTCTATTTTATGAATCTAAACAGAAAAGTATAGGTTTATAGTCGGAAAAATAAGTTACAAGTCATTTTTGTAAAGGTAGTCATTTCAGTCGAAAGAACGACGTCTAGATGACCATTTTAGAAAACATACTTCCACTTTGAGTTTAATCATAATTTTTGGATATAGTTTCATGTTCATAATAAAAATCATTTTCTCAGAATAACAACTTTAAAATCAAAGTTTATCATAGTTTTTAATTAACTAACCCAAAACAGCCCGCGGTGTTACTACGACGGCGTAAATCCGGTTTTACGGTGTTTTTCGTGTTTCCAGGTTTTAAATCATTAAGTTAGCATATCATATAGATATAGAACATGTGTTTAGTTGATTTTAAAAGTCAAGTTAGAAGGATTAACTTTTGTTTGCGAACAAGTTTAGAATTAACTAAACTATGTTCTAGTGATTACAAGTTTAAACCTTCGAATAAGATAGCTTTATATGTATGAATCGAATGATGTTATGAACATCATTACTACCTTAAGTTCCTTGGATAAACCTACTGGAAAAGAGAAAAATGGATCTAGCTTCAATGGATCCTTGGATGGCTCGAAGTTCTTGAAGCAGAATCATGACACGAAAACAAGTTCAAGTAAGATCATCACTTGAAATAAGATTGTTATAGTTATAGAAATTGAACCAAAGTTTGAATATGATTATTACCTTGTATTAGAATGATAACCTACTGTAAGAAACAAAGATTTCTTGAGGTTGGATGATCACCTTACAAGATTGGAAGTGAGCTAGCAAACTTGAAAGTATTCTTGATTTTATGAAACTAGAACTTTTGGAATTTATGAAGAACACTTAGAACTTGAAGATAGAACTTGAGAGAGATCAATTAGATGAAGAAAATTGAAGAATGAAAGTGTTTGTAGGTGTTTTTGGTCGTTGGTGTATGGATTAGATATAAAGGATATGTAATTTTGTTTTCATGTAAATAAGTCATGAATGATTACTCATATTTTTGTAATTTTATGAGAATATTTCATGCTAGTTGCCAAATGATGGTTCCCACATGTGTTAGGTGACTCACATGGGCTGCTAAGAGCTGATCATTGGAGTGTATATACCAATAGTATATACATCTAAAAGCTGTGTATTGTACGAGTACGAATACGGGTGCATACGAGTAGAATTGTTGATGAAACTGAACGAGGATGTAATTGTAAGCATTTTTATTAAGTAGAAGTATTTTGATAAGTTTATTGAAGTCTTTCAAAAGTGTATAAATACATATTAAAACACTACATGTATATACATTTTAACTGAGTCGTTAAGTCATCGTTAGTCGTTACATGTAAGTGTTGTTTTGAAACCTTTAGGTTAACGATCTTGTTAAATGTTGTTAACCCAATGTTTATAATATCAAATGAGATTTTTAATTATTATATTATCATGATATTATCATGTATGAATATCTCTTAATATGATATATATACATTAAATATCTTTACAACGATAATCGTTACATATATGTCTCGTTTAAAAATCATTAAGTTAGTAGTCTTGTTTTTACATATGTAGTTCATTGTTAATATACTTAATGATATGTTTACTTATCATAGTATCATGTTAACTATATATATATCCATATATATGTCATCATATAGTTTTTACAAGTTTTAACGTTCGTGAATCACCGGTCAACTTGGGTGGTCAATTGTCTATATGAAACATATTTCAATTAATCAAGTCTTAACAAGTTTGATTGCTTAACTTGTTGGAAACATTTAATCATGTAAATATCAATCTCAATTAATATATATAAACATGGAAAAGTTCGGGTCACTACAACTAGGTCAACTAGTCCACCCCAATCACCACCATTCAACCATCCCCCTCTTTCTCTCTTTCTCTCTAGCAAGAACACACACACATTTACCAAATTCATTCAATCATCATCTAAATTCGATCTAGGAGGCTTACAACAAAATAAATTACATATTCGTGATCCTCTCTTCATCCTCTTCATTTTGGTACCAACTTCATCTCGTTTGGGTAACATTTCTAAAACTCTAGATTTCTCTAAATTCGTGTTTTTGACTTGAAATGGTGTTAGTTAGTGTCTATGGCTCATTGTGATGTCGTGTATATGATTATTATGCTCGATCTCGTTGTTTTAGTGTAACTAGCATGAACTTGAATTTTGGTGTGTTGTTCTTGAATTTTGGATGATCATATGTTGTTAGATGTTAAAAGTTCATGTTCTAATTGTGTTCCTAGTATCACTAGCTTCAATTTGATGTGTAGGTTGCATGAGAAAACTCCATAAACTTGATTAGTGATTTTTGGTGAATTTGGGTTAGGGTTTGATAAGCTTGAAATGAATAGATGATACATTGAATGCCATGAATTATTGTTAGTAAGTAGTTAGTTGTATTGTATGCTCGATTACCTACAAAACGGCGTGTTGTATGTATGCATTAAATGCCCGAATCATAAATGTGCGCTTATCAAATTCGAGTATTGAATGTGTGCATTAATCGATCATTTATTTTGGAAAGCCGATTGTTACAAATAATGTTTTTGGTTGGTGAAATATACTTAGTTGTGTTCTTTGTCAAATTACCTTTCCAACGATATAAGGTGCGAGTTCTAAGAGTTAGCAGTTTGTAATTTATGCTTGAAAGAGTTTTGATTTGGGACTTGAACAATTGAGACTGACCAGGTACCAGCGCACGGCCAATGCCGCGGCGCGGCCAGCTTATGTCGCGGCGCGACATAAGCCGTGGTCAGGTTCTGACCACCATGTCCAAATTACGAAAAATGTTTGGCATACTATGGACCTCCGATTCACATGAAACTTGTTCTAACATGCTCATATATGATTAAAAACCTCAGAAAAATAGTTCGGGACCCGACCGGAATGTGTTGACTTTTTTGTTGACTTTGACCCGACCTAAGTTGACTTTTAATCAAACTTAACCAAATATTTGTGCAATCGTTCTAACATGTTTTTATACTTGTACCTTGCATGAAACATGACAATTTAATTCACATGCTATTATGATCGAGTCTTAACGAGCCATAGGACTAATTGAACATCTTTGACCTATCGTGTTTACCGTTATTGATACAACCTATTGTTTAGGTCAAGACTAGCATTGTTCTTTGCACACGTTTACTTGTTGAAGTACTTTACTACTCGTGCACTCAAGGTGAGATCATAGTCCCACTTTTACTCTTTTGAACTTACATTTGGGATGAGAAAACATAAACATTTCTTTACTAAGTGAACACAAGTACAGGAAAACAAACATTCTACATACGAGTTTAGAACAAAATCCTCAATTCGATTATCATTAGTTACACTTGCCGGGTGTAAGCGAGAACTTATGTTGTATGGATCCATATGGGTTTGACAAACCCTCATTCAAACAGTTCGCTACCGTTTACGAATGAAATATATTTTCGAGAAACAGTGTATGTTCTAGCACTAAGTGATGGGGTTCAATGGGAGAAATGTTAAGCATTGATAATTGGGTGCTCGTGAAACAACTTTTGGAATGGTTAACTATTAATTCGATGTTGCAAATCTTGTGGTTCAATCTACTTATTTACTCACTTACTTACTTAAACCTATGATTTCACCAACGTTTTCGTTGACAGATTTCTATGTTTTTCTCAGGTCTTTGAACGATATGTGTTACATGCTTCCGCTCATTATTTTGATACTTGCTTTGGATGTCGAGTATTTATGCATACATGGAGCATCTTTTGGATACTTTTAAATTGTGTCGCATAGGTTTCATTTGTACTTATAACTTTGTAACGTAACTTTTGGATGAACAATTCTTGTAAACTAGGGAACACTCTTTACTTTTGCAATGAATGCGACATATTTTGGTCAAACGTTATTTTAAAGACTTATGACCACGTAACGGGACCTAAGTAGTCGGCGCCGTCAAATGACAATTTTGTCGGGTCGCTACAGATGGTATCAGAGCGTTGGTTGTAGGGATTTAGAGTTCATTGGTGTCAACCCCGAGTCATAGGGTACATTAGTGAGTCTAGACTACAACCGGCATATAGACTTGGAGTAGGAATTACTTGACTACTTGTGCATTTATACTCGATCTCTTCTATTCACATCTAGCTCTTATTCTACCTTAATCTCACGTGGTTGATTTGATTGACACGCTACCTTGACTATCTGAAATGATGTCGAATGCACATATAAATCAGGGTAATATAATTTCCGGGATTATATTACGGTGACTCACATGAACATTCCGACATTATGACATAAAGAATTTAAGGCGAGTCAAGGAAAAATTTCCTCTTTATCTTGATTTCCATATCACGATTAGTATTATTGATAATACTAAACAACGGTATTCTTGTGTCATGAAGGAACAATGGCTCACCAAGGTCAACCCAATACTCCTTCCGAAACTTTCGAACAAGCTCTTCATCGAATGATAACCACCGCCGTGGGTGCGGCCGTGGCCGATCACTTTTCCAACAACAATAATCATGGAGCTGGTAATTCAAACGAGGGGTGCTCCTACAAGAACTTCATGGGGTGCAAACCTCCCACTTTCGATGGAACCGAGGGACCGGTTGCTCTCACCAGATGGTTTGAACAAACGGAAGCCGTTTTTAACATAAGCGGTTGTCAGGACCAAGATAAGGTCAAGTTTTCCACCCTCACTCTCACCGGTATTGCTTTCTCATGGTGGAACACGTATGTACAATCGGTGGGTATCGATGAAGCCCACGCACTCTCTTGGACCGAATTAAGAGAAAGAATGATCACCGAATACTTTCCGCGCGACGAAACTCGAAGGCTCGAACAGGGGCTAAGAAATTTACAAACGGTCCGGAATGACCTCGAAGCTTATAATCAACGGTTTGCTGAACTAGTCTTAATGTGTCCAAACCTCATGACTCTCGAGTCCCTAAGAGTTGAACTTTACATGGATGGCCTTCCGAAGAGCATTCAACACAGGGTAATGTCATCCAAACCCGCCAACCTACAAGAGGCTTTAACGATGGCTCGCCAATCTATAGAAACGGTGGATGAAATTGAAGCACCGGCACCAACGGCCGAGGACCAACCGGGTAACAACAAAAGAAAATGGGAAGCCTCTCAATCCAGCAACTACAACAGCAACAACTTTGCCAAGGAACTTTTCATCTCCGTCGGCAAGAAAAGTTATGCTGGAACTCGACCTTTTTGCAACAAATGCCACAAGCATCACTTTGGTGAATGTGGCAAGCTAATTTGCCACCGGTGCCAGGGAAGTGGTCATATTGCCAAATATTGTGGAAGTACCGCCCCCGTCAGTCAAAAGGGACCCAACACACAAAAGCCAGGTGTTTGTTTCGAATGTGGCCAACCGGGTCATTTTAGGAATGCATGTCCAACGAAGAAAGCCAACCCCAACACACGCGGCCGAACTTCCAACATTAGCACCGAGGATGCTCGAGACGACATGAACTAGTCACGGGTACGTTTCTTCTTAACAACTCCTATACTTCATGTTTATTCGATTCGGATGTCGATAAATGTTTTGTATCCAAGGCTTTGGAGCCTACTATTTGCACTCCACCACCCCCCTAGATATTACTTAGGCCATTCAAGTGACCAACAGAAAACTATTGCGTACCGACAAATTTATCGGAGAGTGTACGTCAAACTTATTGGGTAGGTAATTTGAACTTTGATTTGACATCTATAGAACTAGGGAGCCCAAAACCTATACGTTAGGAAGGGAATGTTTTCCCCACATATATGTGATTTTAGTGAACTAAATAATTTCCGTTTAAGAACCGATATCCTCTTCCCCGTATCAACAACCTCTTGAACCGTTACACGGATCTCGCGTATATTCTAAAATCGACCTTCATTCTGGTTATCATCAATTGAGGGTTAAGGTAGAAGATGTCTCCTAAACCGCTTTCCGAACTCGCTACGATAGTTATAAATTTCTTTTAGTGCCGTTCAGTTTATCTAAGGCTCCGCCCGTATTCATAGACCTCCGGAACCGTGTATGCAAACTTATCTAGACAAATCCGTTACCGTACTTATAATTTTAAGCTATTCAAGCGGAAAGGAAAAACGAACAACGTCTCCGTCTTACGCTCGAACTCTTGAGAAAAGAGCAACTCTATGCCGAATTCTCCAAGTGAGAATTTTGGTTAAACGAAGTCCAAATTCTAAACCATATTGTTAGTGGTCAAGGTATTACAGTAGATCTCGCAAAAAAAAAAAAAAAAAAATTGAATTAATTAATTAATTTTGGAGAAACCCTCACGACTCCGACTTGTATTCGTAAAATTTTGGATCTCGCGATTATTACCAAAGATTAATTTCCGATTTTTCCCGTATCGCTCGTCCTCTAACCTCGTTAAAGTACTAAGGAAAAAAAAAATTAAACATTTTCCGTGTCCGGACTTTGAACGTGATTTTTCACACCAACCTTACTAGATAAATTCGTGTGGCACAAAATGGAACTCAAATATAGAAATACTTCTACGTGAACGCCTGAAAGGCAACCCCTCTCGACTCGAAATCAAGGAAGCTGAAATTCGTTATTTTACACGGAGAATTTGAATACTTATTTATGGATCCGATCAATCTTCTCGTCATCGCGTACCACGATACATAGCTCTGCTATTTCACTATTACCGTCTGATATTACTGAGACCAAAGATAACACACAATCCAAGGATACCCCTTTCTTCTTTGACTTAACGTCCTTGTGCTTCTGTTATACGGCCAACTACTACTCAACCCCGAGCTATACAACTACGTGTACTATCTCGTTTCCCACCAAGTCTCAACATTTGGCCACTAGATGCGCGATATGGCTACCTCAAAATGTGAACTCATCCTATTCTAAGTTCTCATTTCACTCCTATCTTTTCGCTCGTACTTCCGTATACGGAAACCTTTTTATATAATTTCTCAATGGAGAGAGAGACTCTTCACGTGTTACTAGTATTCGCCACGAGGGTGACTAGCCCTTACGAACATTTTTCAGTAGCCGACAAGAAACCTGTTCCAACAAACGCTTTCGAACCCTAACTAACTTGTCCAAGCATATCTTAAGAAATTATATTCCAACACGGTGTATCATTGTCAATTATCCCGGATCGAAAATACTCGTTACACATCTTGTTTACAAGAAGCCTTCGGAACACGTTTAGACGTGAGTACTGCGTATCTTCCGCAAACAGACGAGCTAAGCAAACGAACAATTTACATCTTGGAAAGACATGTTACAAACTTGTATTGTCGCCTTTAGTTGATCCCTCTTACAACAGTAGTTACCACTCGCGTGTTAACGCGCACTTTTCGAAACTTTATATAACCACAAATGTTGTTCTCCTATTCGTTGGACCGAAGTAGGTGACAAGAAAATCATCAGATCCGAAATCATTCAAGAAACAACCTTTGAGATAGTTCAAGTCCGAGAAGGGCTCAAGACGGCCCGTGGTCGCCAAAGGAGTTATACCAATGTTAGATGAAAATCTCTCAAATTTAAAGTCAGTAACCGTGTAATATTGAAAACCACACCTTGGAAAGGTGTAATCCGTTTCGGGAAATCGAGGAAATTTATATCCGCAATATTGATCCTTTTGAAATCTTGGGGCGTCTTGGAACCGCTTCCTACCGTTTAGAACCTCCGACTCAATTAAGTTTCCGTTTACCTTACGTTCCATGTAACAAACTTAGATACGTGTCCTGCGGAACAGGAACGTGCTATCCTTCTAGATAAACTTACTATTGATGACAACTCCTCTTCGTAGAAAGACCGGTTGAAATTGTGGATCGTAAAACCAAGCCTTAATAAAACATAAAACCCCGACTGTCCAAATTCGTGGGAATGCCCAAGGACGTATCTTCACTTATTCATAGCATTGATAATGCAAGGTCTCAAGGAAGAGACATCGACTATTACTTCCAACTAAATTTCGGGACGAAATTTCTTTTAAGATGTGGGTAATGTAACATCCCGCATTTTTCCGTTAAATTATTTTAACGCCCGTCTTTTTTTTTAAAAAATATCCTTCGTAACTAAATTCGTATCCTCCGTTAGCTAACATTCTTAATATTTTTCCGTTATTGGATTTTAACATCCTCCGTTAATACGCGTTTTAAAATATTCCGTTTAGGTAATTCCCGCACCCGACTACAAACTCGAGGGACTAAAATTGACACGGGGCAAACTAGTTGACTAGGTCAACTAGTCCACCCCAATCACCACCATTCAACCATCCCCCTCTTTCTCTCTTTCTCTCTAGCAAGAACACACACACATTTACCAAATTCATTCAATCATCATCTAAATTCGATCTAGGAGGCTTACAACAAAATAAATTACATATTCGTGATTCCTCTCTTCATCCTCTTCATTTTGGTACCAACTTCATCTCGTTTGGGTAACATTTCTAAAACTCTAGATTTCTCTAAATTCGTGTTTTTGACTTGAAATGGTGTTAGTTAGTGTCTATGGCTCATTGTGATGTCGTGTATATGATTATTATGCTCGATCTCGTTGTTTTAGTGTAACTAGCATGAACTTGAATTTTGGTGTGTTGTTCTTGAATTTTGGATGATCATATGTTGTTAGATGTTAAAAGTTCATGTTCTAATTGTGTTCCTAGTATCACTAGCTTCAATTTGATGTGTAGGTTGCATGAGAAAACTCCATAAACTTGATTAGTGATTTTTGGTGAATTTGGGTTAGGGTTTGATAAGCTTGAAATGAATAGATGATACATTGAATGCCATGAATTATTGTTAGTAAGTAGTTAGTTGTATTGTATGCTCGATTACCTACAAAACGGCGTGTTGTATGTATGCATTAAATGCCCGAATCATAAATGTGCACTTATCAAATTCGAGTATTGAATGTGTGCATTAATCGATCATTTATTTTGGAAAGCCGATTGTTACAAATAATGTTTTTGGTTGGTGAAATATACTTAGTTGTGTTCTTTGTCAAATTACCTTTCCAACGATATAAGGTGCGAGTTCTAAGAGTTAGCGGTTTGTAATTTATGCTTGAAAGAGTTTTGATTTGGGACTTGAACAATTGAGACTGACCAGGTACCAGCGCACGGCCAATGCCGCGGCGCGGCCAGCTTATGTCGCGGCGCGACATAAGCCGTGGTCAGGTTCTGACCACCATGTCCAAATTACGAAAAATGTTTGGCATACTATGGACCTCCGATTCACATGAAACTTGTTCTAACATGCTCATATATGATTAAAAACCTCAGAAAAATAGTTCGGGACCCGACCCGAATGTGTTGACTTTTTTGTTGACTTTGACCCGACCTAAGTTGACTTTTAATCAAACTTAACCAAATATTTGTGCAATCGTTCTAACATGTTTTTATACTTGTACCTTGCATGAAACATGACAATTTGATTCACATGCTATTATGATCGAGTCTTAACGAGCCATAGGACTAATTGAACATCTTTGACCTATCGTGTTTACCGTTATTGATACAACCTATTGTTTAGGTCAAGACTAGCATTGTTCTTTGCACACATTTACTTGTTGAAGTACTTTACTACTCGAGCACTCAAGGTGAGATCATAGTCCCACTTTTACTCTTTTGAACTTACATTTGGGATGAGAAAACATAAACATTTCTTTACTAAGTGAACACAAGTACAGGAAAACAAACATTCTACATACGAGTTTAGAACAAAATCCTCAATTCGATTATCATTAGTTACACTTGCCGGGTGTAAGCGAGAACTTATGTTGTATGGATCCATATGGGTTTGACAAACCCTCATTCAAACGGTTCGCTACCGTTTACGAATGAAATATATTTTCGAGAAACAGTGTATGTTCTAGCACTAAGTGATGGGGTTCAATGGGAGAAATGTTAAGCATTGATAATTGGGTGCTCGTGAAACAACTTTTGGAATGGTTAACTATTAATTCGATGTTGCAAATCTTGTGGTTCAATCTACTTATTTACTCACTTACTTACTTAAACCTATGATTTCACCAACGTTTTCGTTGACAGATTTCTATGTTTTTCTCAGGTCTTTGAACGATATGTGTTACATGCTTCCGCTCATTATTTTGATACTTGCTTTGGATGTCGAGTATTTATGCATACATGGAGCATCTTTTGGCTACTTTTAAATTGTGTCGCATAGGTTTCATTTGTACTTATAACTTTGTAACGTAACTTTTGGATGAACAATTCTTGTAAACTAGGGAACACTCTTTACTTTTGCAATGAATGCGACATATTTTGGTCAAACATTATTTTAAAGACTTATGACCACGTAACGGGACCTAAGTAGTCGGCGCCGTCAAATGACAATTTTGTCGGGTCGCTACACCAAATGTCTACATTAGATAATGTGGGGGCTATTGACAGGCCCGGCCCAGAGGGGGAGCAACCTGAACATCTGATCAGGGCCATGTTTTTAAGGGGCCCAAAGTTAGTTGGTGCAGAAGCAGGCCGGATACATATAGGGTTAAGTGATAGCATGAAGTTAGGCCGGATACATGTTTAAGGTTAGGGTTTAGGGTTTAGGGTTTACGGTTTACGGTTTAGTGTGTAAGGTTAAGGGTTTAGGGTTGATTTAGGGTTTAGGGTTAGATATAGGGTTTAGGGTTTAGAGTTTAGTGTATAGGATTTAGTGTTTAGGGTTTATGGTTTGGACCTTAAGGTTTAAAGTTTAGATTTTAGAATTTATGGTTTAAGGTTTAGGATATTGGGTTTAGGGCTTAGGGTTTTGTTTATACAATTTATGGTTTAGAGTATAAATAAAGGGTTTAGGGTTTAGGGTTTAGTGTATAGGATTTAGGGATTAGGTTTAGGGTTTATGGTTTAGTATATTTTTTGGGTATATGGTTTAGAGTTTAGGGTTTAAGGTTTAAAGCTTAGGTAAGAATGTATCTGGCTCAATTTTTCTTTCGTTAGTTAAGCCACCTTTTTCTAAAAGAAATTGAGTTTAAGGTTTAGGGTTTAGGGTTTACTGTGTAAGTTTAAGGGTTGATGGTTTAGGATTTAGGGTCTAGGGTTTAGATATTGGGTTTAGAGTTTAGTGTATAGGGTTTAGAGTTTAAGGTTTAGTGTTTGGGGCTTATAGTTTACACTTTAAGGTTTAGATTTCAGAATTTATGATTTAAGATTTATGATATAGGGTTTCGGGTTTAGGGTTTTGTTTTTACAATTTATGGTGTAGAGTATAGATATAGGGTTTGGGGTTTATGGTTTAGTGTATAGGATTTAGGGTTTAGGTTTAGGGTTTATGATTTAGTGTATAGGGTTTAGGGTATATGGTTTAGTGTTTATGGTTTTAGGTTTAGATTTTAGAATTTAAATTTGGGGTTTAGGGTTTAGGGTTTAGAGTTTAAGGTTTAGTGTGTAGGGTATAGCGTTGGTGGTTTAAGGTTTTTGGTTGGCTTAGGTTTTAGATATAGGGTTTAAGGTTTAGTGTATAGTGTTTATGATTTAGTGTTTAGGGTTTACAGGTTAGGGTTTAGGGTTTAGATTTTAGAATTTATGATTTAGGGTTTAGGTTATAGGGTTTAGGTTATAGGTTTTAGGGTTTATTGATTAGCGTTGAAGGTCTAGAGTTTAGGGTTTAGATTTAGGGTTTAGGTTTAGGGTTTAGTGTTTAGGGAGCGAGATATGTTGTTGCAGCTGAAAGTTAAAGTACAATTTGGGTTATCTTTTGACCCATTTACCAGTGATGATGCTTGGGTTTATATGCCAACAATCTGTATTATGCACTTTAGAGCTAAAAACCAAACTGATTTTACTTAGGGTTTATAATAACAACATATATATTTTAAGAAACACTTTTAAATGAACCAATTGATCTGCACTCTAAAACCAATTTGTGTTCTTTGCTTGGATGTAAATGGATTGAATCTCACAAATGCACACATGGGCGTGTAATGCGAACACCAATGATATTGCTTTAGCTTAATATGCAAACAAATTATATATTGTATAGTGCCCTTTAGAGTTTGATTATTAAGTGATTTTCCTTAGGATTTATAATAACAACATATTTTAGTTAAGACTTTTAAATGAACCAATTGATCTGCACCCTAAATACAACTTACGTGTGACGACCCGGAAATTTCCGATCAAATTTAAACTTAATCTTTATATGGTTTCGACACGATAAGCAAAGTCTGTTAAACTAAATCTCAAAAATTGTGAACTGTTTCAGATATCTATTTGACCTTCGACTATTTCCGACGATTCAAGAACCACTATCTGTAAATATATATATATATATATATATATATATATATATATATATATATATATATATATATATATATATATATATATATATATATATATATATATATATATATATATATATATATATATATATATATATATATATATATATATATATATATATATATATTTGAAATAGAAACTTATATGAGTTAGTTTATTTGTGTAAATAAAATAATACATGACATTACTATAAATCTATCTATATATGAAAAGTACATTGAATATATCTAATTTAGAAATTTATTTAATAAACGCTCGTAGCACTCGTTTATCATCTTGATGGTTATTAATCAAGTTAAAAACGAACTTATATGATTTTAGAATAAAAGGTGATCCGAAAATGAGTTATATAAGTTATAGGCTTATTAAAAGTATATTTAGGATCTAGTTATTTAATTTTAACACTTTTTATATTTTACCCATAAATGAGAGGGACAGTTGATGTAATTTTTATGTATTAAATTAATGACTGAATTTTATACCATAATGAACAAAATAAATAAATATAGTTAATTTAAAAATATGAGATTTTTCTGAACACCTTTATCCGTCACTAATTTCGCATGATACACAGTCCGTGGAAACTGTCGGTAGAAAACTCCAAACAACCCGCTGCTGAACTATTTATTACTGTGCGTTCTTTGAATTCAGTTTTATTATTATATTAATATTATTAATTACTATTATTATTAAATCATTCTTATTACTACTATATTTATATACATATAGATACATTCTGTAATTCATTAAATAAAACATAAAAATCACAAATATAAGCTTGTATCCTCTGTTCTTCATCTTTTTAACCATATTTTGATTTCGAATGAATTTTCAAAATGTAATAATATAGTCTTGTTAGGAATCGTCTATCTAAACTATCTGTAAGTTTTCAATCCTCAATTCTTTCTATTAATTTCTAATTTGAGAGTCAAAATTTTGGTTTTCAAAGTCAACTAAGTGTTCTTGAATCAAATTCGAGTTTGTTTTGATGTTTCCAGTTAATTTGATGATCCTTAAAGATTATAGGAATGATTTGCAACACAATTCATGTTGTAATCATAACCTATAACATTCTTAATCTCAAAATCAATTTTTGAGTTCATGAGTTCTTGACAGTGATATACACTAACTTAAATTCGAAACAAATTTCAAAAACTAAAAATGCAGAGTTGTTAGGAATCATTTACTTAAACTTCCTGTAAAATCTCAAGTTCTAATTCTTAATAACGAATTCGAATTTGCGAGTCAAAGTTTCAATTTTAAAAAGTCAACTATTGTTCTACAATCAAATTCGAGTTCTAATTGATGTTTCTGTTGAAATTAATGATTCACAAAGCTTTTAGGAATGATTTGAAATATATTTCATGTTGTAAAGATTGTCCAAAACGAACTCAAAATTGAAAACATTAATTTTTTTAAAGAGTTACCAGCTTCAGCAGTAGGCTGTTTTCAGTTTTTTCTAATTTTTTTTAATTACAAGAACACTTTTATTTTTTTTGTTTCATGTTGTTTACAAGTCATAAATGAAAACCCGAATTCGTTATTTTGATTTTTGAAGTTCCATGGTTGAATGGATTTAAGGTAGAATGGTAAGTAGATGATGAACTAGTTGAAACAAGTACTAGATATATATATTTAGGTTGTAGTATAATCAGAAAAACAAGAATGGCAGAATGGTTAAGTGTGTTTGCTGGTGAGCGAGAGGTCTCGGGTTCGAACCCTGTTCGGGACATATTTTTTTTGAAAAGCTTTGGAAGGTAGATTTCATTACCAAAATTATTATTATTATTATTAATGTTATTGTTACTAAAATTATAATTTTTATCATTATTATTATTACTTATATATGTATTATTACTATTACTATTATTATGATTAAGATTATTATTATTATCAAAATAACACAAACTATTATTATTATTATTATTATTATTATTATTATTATTATTATTATTATTATTATTATTATTAGTATTAGTATCATTAGGTACTTATTAGTATTATTAGAATCATTATTAACATATGTATTATCATTAATATCATTTTCATTTTTATTATTAGTATTATCATCATTAATAAAGTTATTATTAGTAGACTATTATTAGTAAAATCATTAATATCAAAACTATCATTTTTAACAAATAGATATTTGGTACATAAAATCTACTTATTATATATACTACAACTATATTAATAATCTATATAACTATATACAAGACATATTAACATTTCTTATATAAATACCGACATACAACAAATTCGATATTTTTAATATAATACTAAATATATACATGGATATATTAATATAACTAAATGTATAGATTCTAATCATTTTAAATATATATAACATATACTTTAATATATAATATAAGTATATATTTTTAAATGGAATTTAATATAAATTATATAAACTACAAACACATAAATAATATATAATTAATAAAGAAAATTATGTGATTTCCATTATATGTTTTAATAGATATACAATTGATATAGGTTTGTGAATCCGAAGCCAACCCTGCATTGTTCAGCATCGTCGTATGCATATTTTTACTACAAAATATCGTATCGTGAGTTTCATTTGCTCTCTTTTTAAATGCTTTTGCAATATATATATTTGGGACTGAGAATACATGCACTTTTATAAATGTTTTACGAAATAGACACAAGTAATCGAAACTACATTCTATGGTTGAATTGTTATACCGGATATCGCCCTTGTTGAACTTGGTAGCCTAAGAATTGGTGTTTATTATAATTGCCACCAATTGACGCGAATCCTAAAGATAGATCTATGGGCTTTGACACGCCTCAGTCAGAGAATTTGAACTGCTTTAGTACTTCGATGTTTATATGTTTGGGGATATTCTAGATGCATTTTGTTAATGTCGGTTACCAGGTGTTCAATCCATATGAATGAATTTTAAACACTTACGAGTGTATGATTATTGATTAAATGAAATCTTGTGGTCTATTAAAATTATGAAAATGATTGATTACGATAAACTAATGTACTCACCAACTTTTTGGTTGACACTTGAAAGCATGTTTATTCTCAGATATGAAAGAAATCTTCCGATGTGCATTTGCTCATTTTAGAGATATTACTTGGAGTCATTCATGACATATTTAAAAAGACGTTGCATTCGAGTCATTGAGTTCATCAATATTATTATTAAGTCAATTATAGTTGGATGTATTATGAAATGGTATGCATATCGTCAACTTTCGATGTAAGAAAAGTTTGTCTTTTCAAAACGAATGCAATGTTTGTAAAATGTATCATATAGAGGTCAAGTACCTCGCGATGTAACCAAATGTAATGTATTCGTCCAGATGGATTAAGACGGGTCATTAAATTATGTTCTTTTTTGAACATAAATTGATTGAATCTCAAAACATGTAATGGCTTGAAGATCCACACGATGAACGTAATTTGATTAAAACAATAATTTTTTTGGATTAATATTTGATTATATAATAACTTATACCTGAAGTCATTGCCATTTTCATTTGTATTAAATATGTGGTTTTTTATAATTGTTACCTTTGTTTCAATTTTAATTTAGTGGTTATAGAAGTCTTCATCAGTTTAGATCTTTTCTAATGCTTAGGCTTTATATGCCAACACCTTTAATTGTTTTTTTAGCTTTAAAGTTGACCAACACATGTCCACTTTAGTATCATACAATATTGTTTCTATACATTTAATTTCAGTTCAATATTTACTTCATATATTGCGGTTGTAACAATTGTTTCCTTAATTACACAATTTACTGCTCAGACTTCTCAGCCAAACAAATGGGAAACGAGATCGACTTCTCATGGTCCATTGATTTCACACAAGAGACATTTGAAAGAAACTGAACTATCTGATGATAGTTCGTATGTTGTAGAAATTAGTAAAACCGAATTTTTCGACACCACCACAAATCCCGATATCCGATCATACAAGTCTGAATATTAAAGAACAACTCGCTGAAGCTAAAAGACTCCAATCATGGACCAGCAGTCATACTATGTATGTTTTCTTCAAGAACCGAGGAGCAAATGTTTGGGTGAGTTAATTTTATTTTCATACAAAATATACTTTCTCAAATATGATATAACCATTGTTAGGTCACATTTATAAGTACCATTTGAGAATCTTTTTTTTTTTAATATGTTATTGACAAATGTCTATGAACTGTTTAACAATTATAATATGAATGTGATTTAGCGACTGCCTGAAGAGCTTCAAAAACTTCCTGAACTAAAAAGTAATTGTGACTATGAGTGTCTCGATCTGAGCAACAAAACTCATATATGGGGTTTGTAGCAAGAAAAAAGAGTAAAGAAAAAGTATATTTTTAAAGGGTGGCTAAAGTTCTTAACTGTAAATGGGTATGTTCCGGACGACAAGTGTTTTATTATGTTCCTGCGTGACGAACGCAGGTTCACATTGGTCCTAGATGGAACTCATCTGGTGTAACAGTTTGTTTCGGTATCAAAGTCTTTTGATTCTGCAGGTTTTCCGTTAGTTTGTGCAGAAGTGTTAATGAATATGTTGAATGATGTATGCATGGATTTAATTTCTTTCTATTTTGATGCTTAGACATGTAATTATTAAACACTTTAAGATGTAACTTATGGTAGCTTAGTAGCCATTGAATAGTTTGGCATGTAACTGAACTTTATGATATGTTAATAGATGAATGATGATTATTTTGATATGCTACAGATTTTATCACAAAACACGAGTTGAAACTAAACAACTAAAATGTATCATCTTATGTTTGTATAATCTTATTCTTCTGTATACTAGAAAAAATATTGTCAATATAAATTTGTTACAAATAGTACTCTTATGGAAACATTAACTTCATATTGATCATCTTCTATTGTTAGATTGTTTGTATAATCAAATTCAAAGCAAAATAACAAATACAACATAATATAGTATTAATAAATGATTTCACCCTTCAAAAACCTCTCGAAATCGCGGGTCTTTAACTAGTAATAATAATAGTAGTAGTAATAATAATAATAATAATAATAATAATAATAACAATAACAACAGCAACAGCAGCAGCAGCAATTACAACATAATATAATATTAATAAATGATTTAATAATAATAATTATAATAATAATAATAACAATAACAGCAGCAACAGTAGCAACAAGAACAACAACGACGACAACGACGACAACAACAACAGCAACAGTAATAGCAGCACCAACAGCAGCAACAACAACAAGTAATTAGAAATTTTCTATAGATAGCCTTAAAAACTATCTTTATAAACTTAATAATACATGTATTACATATTTGTACCTCGCAAATAACTTCTTTACTAACTACTTAATAGCCTTCTTCACTAATCATCTTGTACCATTATTTATGCACAAATTATTTTCTTAAACATAGTTTTAGAACTTCAATAGAATGATTGTATAATAATAAGTAATATAATAAATAAGTGACCTCCTATTTTTTATCTTCTCACAAGCACCAACCTATTATATTAAAAATATTTTGAGGATATTTATTCATACTCCCTCCGTCCCACTTCAAATGTCCACCTTTCTATTTTGGGACGTCCCATATCAAATGTCCACTTTGTATATTAACCAATGAGAAGAGGTTATTCTGAAGAGAGAAGATTTCTGATTGGTGGAGAATGAAGTTAGTGGGATTTTCTAAAACTGTGTGTAAAAAGTAAGTGGACACTTATAATGAGACGGAGGTAGTATCATATAGTAGAAGTACAAAGGTCCACCTAAATTGAATTTGTAACTTCTTTATCACGGATTGTTTGAACTTTTGTGTAAAATAAATTGGAGTTTTTCATAATAAATAATTTATATAATTAAAATGGTGAAAGCTCGTTTAAACTTTAATATTTATGAAAATATATATTGTCTTTAAAACTTTAGATAATTTTGTATATTTTTGTTGTGAAGAAGTAAAGAGCTTTTTAGGGGTGTAAATGGATTGTATAAGAGAATTGAAACTACTTTATTCCTAATCAATATCCGCATGGATCGAAAAAGCAAATTGGTTGGCGGTTCTGAAAAGACCATAGTACCCTTTTCACCAACTCACCACCAACCATTTGAAAGGGGGCCTCTCAAGTAAACTTTGGCTTATCGAAAATTGGCAACTCTTTACCAACTTAGAACATGACGTCATCAAATCGATCGACATTAGTCAAGATAGAATTTTTAAAATTTTTCATTTTTCATTTTACCTTTTATTTAAATTTAAAAGATTGTCGAGATACACCGTTCGTTACAACAAGTTTTTATTCTTACTCAGCGTAAGATGTTCGAACTCAAAAATACAACATTCGAACTCAAAATTGCAGCGTTTGAACTCAAAGTTGTACAAACATATGGTGTCACGACCTCGTTCACTGAGTTCGGACAATTTTAGCGAGTTCGAATATATTTGTGTTCTAACTCAACTTCGAACAAGTTTTTGTTCTAAATCAACATAAGATGTTCTAACTCACTGAATTTTTTGATTCGTAGCACCGATTTAAATACATTTTTTTGTATGTGCATGTTTTTCGAGATCAAATTATTTGTATTAAATTCGAAATCCCAGCTCTTTTTTTTTTTTAGATCGACCACATGTTGTGATGTGCGTTATAAGAACAAATTTTTCAATTTGATGTGAAAGTTGAGCACCGGGAAGAGAAGGAGGTTATGAAAGGGTAGTTGTGGATTATACGCTTGTAGTAAGTGTGCTATATGGTTTCTTTAAATTAGTGTGTGATATTTTAATTTTGATAAATCGCCCTTTTTGTTATGTTTTTGCTTCAAAATTACATAGAAGTTGATTATTTTGGTTTTGTATAAATATGGTTGTTTGTTAAAATGGTCATTCCGGGAAAGAAAGAGTGCTTACATGAAAGTCATATGGTTAAAAGTGTCCTTAATGGCATTCCCAAAAAAAAAGTGTCCTTAATGCCCATTTGGACCCCCGACATGTTAGGCCATATGACACCAAATAGGGTATTTGTTGATTTTGACACGTTTACGATGTCAATTTTAATTGTATTTGCAAGTGTTAGTGTTTTGAAAATGAGTTTTGGACTTATTTTGAGTTACGGTGGAAATTACAACTCATTTGGGTTATAAGAGCTCTCGGTGCCCATCATCCATTCTCACTGATGTGACGTTTCGTGTTCAACTTATACTAATATAAAAACAATGATCAAATAGCCTAACTAATTCACACAAACGCCCGGGCAATAATGACTCGATCATTATAGCAACTAGCAAGTATTCAAGCAAGGTTCGTTTCACATGGAGCAGTTTACATAAATCTCAAAACACTAATAATTATCCTAAGTTGATTGGGGGTTTTAAAGAAAGTTTTGATTAGACTAATATTAAACTAAAAGATATTAACAAATAAGCGAGAAACGTGTCCACTTGATTGATCCACTCTTTGACATGGATTATCCCATTCATTTGTCACATAACGATGCTTTAATATAAAGCCTCATTCCAATCTCACAATCTTCATTAAACTCTTAATCAATAAAAGCCCATTAACTCACGTAGACTCACTTCAAAAGATTAAAACAATGTTGGATAAAATCATTGAGATTTGACCATGAATTAAACTCATATAAAATTCTTAACCAAAACAATCACTTGAAAAGGTTAACATCACTATGTTGACTAAAAAGCCATCTTGAGAACCAATTAAGTCAAAGATTGAATCACTTGAAACCCAATCCTAATTGTCAAGATCACCTAAATGTTAAACCATGATATATCCCAAATTTACTCATATAAATAGATTTACAACTCATGTAATCAAAATAGAGTTTAAAACAAGCATAGCAATGGGTCTTTCAATCAAACTCAACAATATTGACCAATTTCAACATCAATTTCATAAATTAGGGCAAAATCCAAACATCAAGTTTCACAAATCAAATGAACACATGTGATCTAAGCTAACATTACAAATAAGAAAGACTAAAACTAATTAAAACTAGTATATCAAACATTACAACGAAATAGAGAAAAAGTAACTATCAAAATGGAGAAGAAACAAGAAAATGGAGAATGGGTGATGTGAATCTATCACTAATCTTCATGAATTTGGAGTTAGGAGCTTGAAATTAGCCTTTATCTTGATGAGATCATGATTGGAACCCATTTAGGGCTCCAAAATAACCCTATGATGCAGCTCTCCTTGAACTAGAACCCTAAAAATCGTATTTATAGTCGAGCAAAAAGTTCTGGCTGGTACCAGTATAGAACGCCGTTCTAGGGAAGTGGAACGCCGTTCTAGGTAGGTGGAACACCGTTTTAGGTAGGTGGAACGCTGTTCTTGGATTGCTTCAAATGCTACTAACTTCGAATCTTCCATATCTAGTGTTATGGAACGGCGTTCTTGGATTTAGGAACGTCGTTCTTGTCTAGATATTTTATCACCACAAAACTTCACTAAGTTCGTTCCTTAAGCCCAAGGGTTGATTCCTTAACTCACATAATATGTGAAAGTCTTTAACTCAGTTTTGCCCACGAAATCGAGTGCATTTTGTCAATTTTTCACCAAGTGAGCCTTTTTGGTCTTGAACCAACTTTAACCAAATAATCATCATTAACGCTCATGAACTCATCAATACCAAACAAACGGGAAAGATAGTGCGAGGATAAATATGCATATTTTGAGCGGTATCACTCGCCGTTCACCTTAAACGGACGTCGGAATCGACGGTCGATCGACATTGAGACGGCGTCGATTCTGTCGTCGGTCGTCAGCTTCGAGCATGCGACGGTGGTGAAAAGTAGTCATTGAACTTTTGAATTTAAAAAACTAGCACGGCTAGTTTTTCTTATTTATTTACTTTTCTTGTAAATACTACACCTTTTTCTCATTTTACTCGCACAGCTATATCTTTTTTTATCACTTTCTCTCTACAATATTTAAATTATCACTTTATTCAATTTTATATTTAATCACAAAAAGTCGTCTTCTTCGAGTTCTTCCAACGACTCTTTTACATACTATACATTTACCTACTAGATAATGATGTTCCTTCTGAAGATGATGTAAACTCACATACTATACACAACATCATTATCGAAGACAATGGTTACAACCTTGCCGAGAATGAATAGGTAGTTGAGCTGGTTCAACATATACAACGTACTTGGATCGATAGGTGCGACGCTCATGCAAGAAGAACAAGGGAGCTACGTGATAGAGAAGTGCATGAAGGCTTACGATCTGATTTGATTGAACATTTATGGGATCTTCGAGACGACTTATGAATTTTATGAATAAATGTAACGTTGTTTATTTATGAATTTTAATAAATATAATGTAGTTTGTTTTATGAATAAATGTAATGCCAATTTAGTATTTTATTTATTATATGAAATTTATTTAACTAACTTAATTAAAAATATATTAAAAATGAAGTAAAAAATAAAAAAATAAAAAATGAACACTGAAATTGTAACAACCCAAACCAATAACCAATTGATTTCGCGAAACAATTTTTTTTTTTTTTTTTTTTTTTTTACAGAGGAGTGCGCCACGCGCACCACCATAGGGTGCGCGGCGCGCACATGCCCCAATTCAGTTCTGTCCGAATTTGCAAATTTTCAAATAAAGATCTCCCACTTCCCGACATAATTAGACGAAACGCTTTTCACAACAAGTTCTAATATGAAAAACTCATACGATTCAAACATAAAATGAGTTTTACAAAACGGGGCCCACATCGGCCGTTTTACGAGTTTCATACAAAAGTTCGAGTTTCGACCACACTAGTTTAAATTCCAAACGACACTATGAGCATGGTGTTTGGGGTTAAACTACCCAAATCTCGGTCAAACTCCACAAGCTATCACATCCCAAAAGCGTCCCCCAAACAACAAGCGGGATCTCTAATCCAATCGAAGGCCCTTACCCTTGTCAACGCCGGAGCCTATAAAAAGATAAACAATGAGAGGGTAAGCAAAACTTAGTGAATGCAATAATTATACCCATATATATATAACATACCTACTTGCAATCACTTACACATATACCGCATACACGCTAGCAATACAATTAGCATACCATCTCAAGTACAAAGCTAATAATCTCCAACAAACGCTACTAGAGTAATCAATAACATATAATCGACATAATATAATATGCTACAAAACAAAATACACAATCATGGTTTACCATTCTTGCATCATGGTGCTACCGGCTCTTTGGTTCACACCATACGCATTTGTCATGATGCTACCGGCTCTTTGGTTCACATCACAATTCGAGTCATACTCACGCTAGAGTGCTACCGGCTCTTTGGTTCACACTCTAACAACGCTAAGGTGCTACCGGCTCTTTGGTTCACACCCTAACAAATCGTGCTATAGCGCTACCGGCTCTTTGGTTCACACTATAACACACGTACTATGACGCTACCAGCTCTTTGGTTCACATCATAGCACGCTCGCACATACTATGGCACTACCGGCTCTTTGGTTTATGCCATAGCATACAAATAAATACATTACATACATATGCATATAATCATTCCACTCACCTTTAACGATTCGGTGACGGTTTTATACTTCCGCAAGCTTCAAAGCAAAGTACCTAATATAATAAGTACTTCAATCAACTCACAAAACTAGTTGGACTAAATACCAACAATTTCACTTATGTACATTAAATGACTTAAATGCATTAAATGCCCCATTTTCACCAAAACCGCCCTTTAAGGGTCAAGACCATCATTAATCACTTAAAAGCTAGTGATTAAGGTCCAACAACACTAACCATTACACAATTAGGGTATTTCATACCCATTTTTCCCAATTAGGTCAATCATTAGCCCTTTGACTAATTTAAAGTCAACACACCCATTTCGGGTTATCTACTAACCCATCTAACACCCATTTACTAATTAACTAGGTGTGCTAGTGATTATCTAACCAATTAGGACTCATAAACATCAATTAACACTTTGAAACCCTAGGTTAGTTACCATTGAGTCTTCATGACTCCATCTCACCCAAGAACACCCAAAATCACCAAATATGATTTTATGTTCATCACTAACTCAAACCCTAACCCTTACACAAAATTAAGGTAAGGAAATTAAAGTTAGAACGTACCACTACAACCAAAACGAAGCTAGAGATGAGATGAACAATTTTAATGCACGCGATTTGACCCAAACGCAACTTCTTCCTCTTGGATTTAAGCTTTCTCACTCAAGAATCAAAGTCTCTCTCTAGATTTAAAGTGATAAGGATAAAGTAGTTGAAGATGGAGTTATGACTCCACCCAAACAGATCTGGTAGCCTTTGTCCCGTCCACAATGAAATTACCAAAATGCCCATCAAAATATCTCATTAAAACAGCAAAAAAACCCGGCTACAGTAGGGAGTGCGCGGCGCGCTCCCTTTGGTGTGCGCGGCGCGCACTAAGCTCAGATCGCTCTCTGACTTCTGTTTAACTGCACAATCATTCCCACACTTTATGTACTCTATATACTCTGCTGTACAATGAAGATTAGGGTCTTACAACTCTCCCCCACTTGAATCGGAGCGCGTCCTCGCGATCCAAGCCGCATGACAAGAGGGAAGATAAACCAACACGAATTCTTCGAGCTCCCAAGTAAACTCGGAACCCTTACTACGACGCCATTGAACTTTAAAAGTCCTAACATCTTTATGTCTCAACCTTTTGACCTTCTCATCGAGTATGGCAATCGGCTCCTCAATATACTCTAACTTATTGTTTAGCTCGATTTCGTCCAAAGGCACCCATGATGAATCATCCTTAAGACACTTACGGAGATGGGAAACATGAAATGTATTATGGATCCCCGCAAGCTCTTCGGGTAATTCCAATCGATACGCGACTTCACCAACACGAGCTAAAACCTTAAATGGCCCAATAAACCGAGGAGCTAACTTTCCCCGTTTTCGAAACCGAATAATACCTTTCCATGGAGAAACTTTAAGCATCACTTTGTCGCCCTCTTGGAACTCAATCATTCGTCTACGCTTGTCGGCATACGACTTTTGTCTATCTTGCGCCTTTTTCAAATGATCTCGAATTATATCGATCTTACTATTCGTTTCTAAAACCAAATCGGTACTCCCGATTTCTTTTTGACCAACTTCACCCCAACAAATCGGAGTTCGACACCTCCGCCCATAAAGCATCTCGTAAGGTGGCATCCCGATACTAGTATGATAACTATCATTGTACGAGAATTCCACCAAAGGTAAGTGCTCATCCCAATTACCACTGAAATCAATAATACACGCCCGCAACATATCCTCCAATGTTTGATTCGTACTCGGTTTGACCGTCCGTTTGAGGATGATATCGAAAAAACGTGATTTTGGGGTGTTAAAGTGGAATTACATATCGAAAAAACACACATATGAAAAAATGGTGACTAAATCGGAGCCACGAATTATAGGATTTGATGAGTTAGAGCATCTTATGCTGAGTTAGAACATAAAGTTGTTCGAAGTTGAGTTAGAACACAAATCTGTTCAAATCGCTAAAATTGCTCGAACTCAGTGAACAAGGTCATGGCGCCATATGTTCGAACAATCTTCTGTTCGAATTTGGGTACAATTTGTTCGAACGTCGCACTTTTAAGTTCGAACATCTTATGTTGAGTTACAAGGGAAATTTATTCTAATGAATAATGAATGATGTATTTTGGCAATTTTTAAAACAAAATGTAAAATGAAAAATACGAAAATAAAATAAAAAGTGTATATTGACTAATATCCCATATTAATATTGAACAAGTAACTAAATCAAGCTTGCCACGTTAGCCTTTTAAGAACCACAACTTTTGATGGAATTTTGTAATGAGGGATTTTAGAGTTATTGTCAACATAAATAAGTGTATTATACATTTAAATAACTCGCACTAAAATGTGCAGATTAACCGTTATTTACAATGCATAATGACGTTCCTCTTAGAAAAGTCAATTTGTTGGTAGCATAGGATTTGTTGGGATAGAACTCGATAACATTATATATTTAGGAGTTTTTTAAACATAGTCCTAAGTGCTACGCTTAAGTAAAAATTGAGTGTTTAGATAGTGGTACAAAAAGTGTAGGGAGGTGGTTATTAACAATTTAGTGGAGTAGTTTTCAACAACTTACAATCATTCAATGCATGTCTTAAAATTTTAAGTATAGCCCTTAGGATTATGTTTAGAAAATTCCTTATATTTATTATTATTTTTATTCGCATTCTTTAAATACACACCATTTTTGACAAAGGTATTGATTTGTACGCAGTAACATATATGTGCACCACAAATCATTTAATCAATGTGCATAGTAGGATACTATCCCGTGAAATCACGGGTTTGTTTAAACGATACAGTTTAATGATATGGTTTAGGTATTAAGTGAATATAAATGTTATAATCATTTAGTTTAATGACCCGTGGAACCACAGATTCCGACTAAGAAACTTGTAAGTGAGAGATAAAGTAAAATCGAGAAGAAATCATACATTTGTAAGTGAGAAATAGTGAAATACAATGAAATTGAGAAGAATTAGTTGTTAATATCTCTTGTTTTGTAGTTGCTAAATCGGTGTAGAAGATAAACCCCAAGTCGTCGTGCTAAATCGCTGTAGAGAAAAAACCCTAAGTTTTGTGAGGAGTCGAGTACTGAGGTCGTGATAAAAGGAAGTTTAAATTTAAGAAACCCTAAGTAATACCGTACCACAAGTTTTAATTTTGAAAAAAACAAAACGTGAAAAATTGGGGAAAAAAGCAAAAATCCGTTTTAACCCGTGTTTGACTGCCGTTTGACTGTTTTTTGGTCGATTTCCGTTGTTCAAACGTTTCAGGTACAAACGGAACGGGTCATTCAAAAATCCGTCTAGACCCCCGTCTAGACGGCCGTCTGGCCCTTTTTTACAACCCTGCAGAAGCATCACTATTTCTTTTAAAAAAACAAAAAACTCTAAATTCGTCCCTATTGCTTCTATATTTATCCGCACTCAATTTTGTCTCCACGTTTCTATTTGTGTGGAACATATGCATCCAAAAATTTTAAAGATAAACCACAAACATATTGATGTACTTAACTTGGACAGAATAAATGAACTACCTTAACATACATATGTAACATAATGAATCCCGTAAAACGAACCTATATTTACTTAAGAATACAATATTTATATTTTTAATAAAAATTATAAATATAATTATAATTATAATAGTAAATAATAATAAAGTTTGTTTAAGAATTAAATATTTATATGTTTATTAAAAATTATTACTAATAAAACATGCCTCTTATAATTTATGTAAACATTAAAATGCAATTATTTGATAAAAGTTGTACAATGTGTTTCAAAGCTGTATATGTGTTAATGAGGTGTTTTGTAAAAGATTGTACAATTTGTTTTAAAAATTGTACATATGATAAGAGGAGTGTTTTATCATAAGGTTGTACATAATGATTCAATATTATATATACAGTCATGAGAGTGTTTTACCATAAGGTTGTACATAACGTTTCTCATATTGTACATTTGTTTAACATGTTTTAATTTTTCTTAAATATAATAAGTTAATTTAATGACATCACCATGGATGTCTTAGAATTTTTTTTTATTTTTGAATTATTTTTAACTTTGAAAATTGTTTTTTTATGACATCATCAAGTTAAGAATTTAATAGATACTATAGAAGTATAGATACATAATTGTGACACTGGTGTGCATATTAATTGTAGTGGTATAAAAATTACATCTTTGTGACTATTTTACAAGCCTCTTTTGAATAAAGAAACATATTTTATATAAAACTTTAAAAAATGTTGACAACGATTAACAAAATTGTTTATACATATATCATATCATACTTCCACGTCGGGTTGTGCATGATACAAGACTAGACCAAATTAATTCCGGTTCAGCTAAGGTCCCGAGTTCATTTTATAGCAAAAAGTTGGACCGAAACTGGACCATATAATATAGATTTGGGTCGATTCGGTTCTAGAAAATTCAATTCGATTCAAAGAAAAAAGAACTGTTTCGTTTCATAATTATGTGAAAACATATGATATTAAAACGTAATTGAATAAATGAATTTAAATCATATGATATGTAAAAAGCTAACGAACATTATATATATATATATATATATATATATATATATATATATATATATATATATATATATATATATATATATATATATATATATATATATATATATATATATATATATATATATATATATATATATATATATATATTTATATTTATTTGTAAGTTATCAATTTTTAAGATGTATATTATTGAATTAATTAATTAATTAATATATATATATATATATATATATATATATATATATATATATATATATATATATATATATATATATATAGTACAAGGATCAAATGAGAACTTTTAAGATTGAGAACTCTAAGAACTCACGCGGACGAACAAAAATTACGAAGTGCGAACAAAAATTAATTGGTTCGAAAATTATTTTTCTCCTTAATTTCCATCTATTTGATTCGATCGATATGTGTTGTTTTTTGGTTCAATTGATGATTGACGAAGGTTATCATGATGATTCTAAGCATTTTTCGTAAAGGATTTGATTCCTAAAAACGTCCAAAATTCAATTTTTTATTTTGGGGTTCATATGAAGAAAAAAGTCCTCTGTTCATCAATGATTATTCATTTTGATGCTGTTTTGGCTCTTGATTCATTAAAAAATTTCTAAATCGCATCATAAGGATAATATTTCAATCATTTATCAAGCTCAATTTTATCAAATTTGAATTTGATAAAATTTGATCTTCATCTTCTTCATGAAGAGCTGAGCTGCTACTGCTATTGTTTTGTTAGAATATGTTTCAAAAAGAATGTTTGTAGAATAATTTGCATTCGCATATATATGGGTTGTGCTGCGATATATAACTTTTTTAATTGAGACTGACCCAAAAAGAATGTTTGTAGAATACTACGTAATTTGCATTCGCATTACAATTATTAATCATTATAACCTGATTTCAATGTAATTTTTCATGTGGTGGTGTGCGTTGTAATCTTCACCACTTTGTAATTGTAATTGTCTTGAAAAAATTCAATTTTTTAAAAGCTAGTTTCACCATATCTTCACACTCTGTTTTTTGAAGATGATAAACATATGCATCTACTTGCATCTTTTTTTGTAGAACTATGTAATTGTAGAACAAGTGAAATTCGAACAAATTTGGAGAAATTCGAACTTATTTATGTTCTACAAAATCATAATTAGAACAAAATCAGGTCCAATTTGAACAAATTTTGAAAATTCGAACATGTTCTACATTTTTCTGTTCTATAAATTCGGTTCTACAATTTTCGTTCTACATTTTCAGTAGCTCACTTTTTTACTCGAATTTCACCATTTTTGCTCGAATTTCACCATTTTTGCTCGCCCGCCATTTTTTTTTGCTCGAATTTCATCAAAATTGCTCGAATTTCTTGATTTTTCCTCACCCACCAATTTTTTTGCTCGAATTTCACCAAAATTGCTCGAATTTCATCAAAATTGCTCGAATTTCACTAAAAATTGCTCGAATTTTATCAAAGTTGTTCTAATTGGAGTTCAGGTTCTCACACATGATGAGTTCTCACTGGATCCTCTTCCTATATATATATATATATATATATATATATATGTGTGTGTGTGTGTGTGTGTGTGTGTGTGTGTGTTGGTTCATCTACAATAAGTGTTAAAATACATAAGGTAGGAAGCAATAAGAAGATGACACTTGTCAATGGTAGTAGTATAATTTTAAGTATCGGTGAGGGTAATTTAGGAATTGCAGAAAAATTTAACTCTATTTTGTTAATAGATTTAAATTTAGTATACTTGATCAACATTCTCCTATAAAATTTGATCTTGAATCGATCGTCTAACATCACCCTAAGAAAAGTAGGGTAAACAGAGATTAAAAGAACGTTGATGACAACCTACAATCAAAGTTAGAGATGACGAACAACAATGATTAACTATACACTCCAGGTCATTTTGTTCTCCTTGAACTTAAAGTTGTATTCATTGTGATGCCAGAAAAGGACGGTTGATGCTCTCCTTCATATAGAACCAATGACCGACATTCACGCCATATATTGTTGTGCCGGACAAGAAATATGTAGCATTTCTATTGTTTTCCAGCCTTCAATTAATGAGCATGTTCCGTAATCGTCGTGTTTTAAATGTTGACTTTTGTCTCTAGGAAGAAAAATGCTTATCATCATGTATCAGTTTTTCAAGTTTCTTGTATCAATTTATCTTCAAGTTTCATGTATCAAATTTCGTAATCAAGTTTCAAGTATTAGTAATTTGATACCTAATGATTATGGTTCTAATATTTGTCCAATTGTGTATCATTTTTAAGTTACATGAATAGAAATGTCTCAGATGTATTAATGTTTAAAGGTTCGTGTATATTTATTGTATTCATTCATGCATCAATAATATGTTGTTTGTGTATTTATATGGACTTAATTTCAGTCACATGACAAGCACGTGAGTTTAAATGGAGTCTAGATAACAGAATAGTTTTGGAGGGAAAATTCGTTACCAGAGTTGTAGCTTAGATCTCTAGTTGTTATAAACAGAATTGTTGTTAGTTGTAAATCAGTTTTTCATTCAATTCATTGTATAACGATTCTCTCTGTAATTCCAATTGTAACCAATTGTTCATATTAATAAAATCCCCAAATTCAATTTCAATTCTCTGTTCTAGGGTTGAGAATTCGATTGAGTTTGATTGAATTTCTTCGAATTGCTTATTGATTCTGGAAGTTCATATCATTTGGTATCAGAGCGTGGCTCCGATCATTATCACTTGTTTTAGTTTCGATCTAATTGTGATTTCATTCAAGCAATTTTGCCCTAATTTTGCTCAATTACGATGGTCACGTCAACTAGAAGTTCAACAATGGATGAAGGCGTTAAAGAAGCTATCACCGAAGTTGCTGTCAACGCATCGTTGGCTGATATCAGGCAGTCAGTTACAGATTTGACAGCTCAATTCAAGAACATGATGGTGCAACAGAATTATTTGACTACTGAATTTCAAAAGGGGCAAAGTGGAGAAGGCTCAAGTAGGAGGAATACAATGCAGATAACTCATATGACTAAACTTGAATTTCCTAAATTCAATGGTGAAGGTGTTAAAGGTTGGGTGTACATATGTAGACAGTTTTTCTTGGTAGAAGATGTAGAAGATGAAGAAAAGATCAGAATTGTTTCCATACATCTGATGGATAAAGCTTTGAATTGGCACCAACAGTTAATTAAAATGAATGGAGAAGATGCTGTAACAACCCGGAATTTTCCAACATTTATTATTAATATTTATTATTAATACTTGTGCTTTAATAAATGTATTTATATACATTTACTTTTTATCGTATTTGAATCTCCATGGCCTGA
This sequence comes from Rutidosis leptorrhynchoides, assembly GCF_046630445.1. NCBI lineage: Eukaryota > Viridiplantae > Streptophyta > Magnoliopsida > Asterales > Asteraceae > Rutidosis > Rutidosis leptorrhynchoides. The sequence goes on along the minus strand of NC_092335.1, from coordinate 351,882,812 downwards.
CTTGTCTTTGTGACGTGCGTACTTTTCACGAATAATATTTTTTAAATATTATTTACATTCATGATTATTTATTATTAATCATTTTAATTAACTAAGGTTAGTAGTTAATTACTTGGGCTTTATTTATTTAAATTGCATACTTACTTGGGCTTGGACCTTTTATTAATGGATTTGAACTAGTAAGCCCACCCTACACTTTGAAATGGACTTGTAAGCCCATGGACTATGTTAGTATTACATTATGGATAATCATGGTTAATTAAGTTAATTAGGAGACCAAGTTGTCTCAAGCATGCAAGAGTTATTTTAACTTGTTACTCATTCTAGCTAACACCATATTCCCACATTCGAAAGTTGCCATTTGACTTCCCATATATACTTGTAAACCGTCGGCACTAGGGAGGGATGAGGAGTTCATTTTTTACTTCACTTTGTTACTTATTCATTTGCAATTCATTTTCTTTACACACACTTACATACAACACTTCAAATCTCTCAACTTTTATCTCTTTTCTTGCAAGTAAAATGTTTAATTTTCTTTCTTTTTCTCTCCTAAAACTGTAGCACAAAATTCATCATCATCATTGTTAGTTTGTAGTTTGTTACTTGTGTAGTGACCCGAACTTTTCCATGTTTATATATATTAATTGAGATTGATATTTACATGATTAAACGTTTCCAACATGTTAAGCAATCAAACTTGTTAAGACTTGATTAATTGAAATAGGTTTCATATAGACAATTGACTACCCAAGTTGACCGGTGATTCACGAACGTTAAAACTTGTAAAAACTATATGGTGACATATATATGGTTATATATATAGTTAACATGATATTATGATAAGTAAACATATCATTAAGTATATTAACAATGAACTACATATGTAAAAACAAGACTACTAACTTAATGATTTTTAAACGAGACATATATGTAACGATTATCGTTGTAACGACATTTAAATGTATATATATCATATTAAGATATATTAATATATCATAATATCATGATAATATAATAATTTAACATCTCATTAGATATAATAAACAATGGGTTAACAACATTAATTGAGATCGTTAACTTAAAGGTTTCAAAACAACACTTACATGTAACGACTAACGATGACTTAACGACTCCGTTAAAATGTATATACATGTAGTGTATTTAGATGTATTAAAATACTTTTGGAAGACTTCAAGACATATATCGAAACACTCATACTTAACGAAAATGGTTACAGTTACTTTCCCATTCTTTTCTTTCATCAAGAATTCTAGTCGTATTCTTACCCGTATTATACACAGCTTCAAAACGTACTTACTATGGGTATATACCAATAGGAACTAGCATGGGATTCCACTCTTGATTATGTCATGTATGACTAATCAATTTTAACTTCTACCATGAGCTAGTCAACTAACTAGAACTCCTTTTAACCCCACTCACCACTCACCAATTAACACTCATCATTCACTCCATTTCACTTCCAAATCTCTTTCTAATTCTCTCTCAACACACCCACACTATTATGAACGTATTTTTCCAGTAGTTAATCATCATCTTCATCAAAAATCACTTCAAGAATCAAGCTATAATCATCATAGGAAGAACACTTCAAGAATACTTCAAAAATCCCTTCAAGTTTACTAATTTACTTCCAAGCTTTCTAATCCATTCCAAGTAATCATCTAAGATCAAGAAACCTTTGTTATATACAGTAGGTTATCTTTCTTATTCAAGGTAATATTCATATTCAAACTTTGATTCAATTTCTATAACTATAAACTATCTTAATTCGAGCAAAAATCTTACTTGAACTTGTTTTTGTGTCATGATCCTACTTCAAGAACTTTCAAGCCATCCAAGATCCTTTGAAGCTAGATCATTTCTTGTCACTTTCAGTAGGTTTACCTACTAAACTTGAGGTAGTAATGATGTTCATAACATCATTCGATTCATATATATAAAACTATCTTATTCGAAGGTTTAAACTCGTAATCACTAGAACATAGTTTAGTTAATTCTAAACTTGTTCGCAAACAAAAGTTAATCCTTCTAACTTGACTTTTAAAATCAACTAAACACATGTTCTATATCTATATGATATGCTAACTTAATGATTTAAAACCTGGAAACACGAAAAACACCGTAAAACCGGATTTACGCCGTCGTAGTAACACCGCGGGCTGTTTTGGGTTAGTTAATTAAAAACTATGATAAACTTTGATTTAAAAGTTGTTATTCTGAGAAAATGATTTTTATTATGAACATGAAACTATATCCAAAAATTATGGTTAAACTCAAAGTGGAAGTATGTTTTCTGAAATGGTCATCTAGACGTCGTTCTTTCGACTGAAATGACTACCTTTACAAAAACGACTTGTAACTTATTTTTCCGACTAGAAACCTATACTTTTTTTGTTTAGATTCATAAAATAGAGTTCAATATGAAACCATAGCAATTTGATTCACTCAAAACGGATTTAAAATGAAGAAGTTATGGGTAAAACAAGATTGGATAATTTTTCTCATTTTAGCTACGTGAAAATTGGTAACAAATCTATTCCAACCATAACTTAATCAACTTGTATTATATATCATGTAATCTTGAGATACCATAGACACGTATACAATGTTTCGACCTATCATGTCGACACATCTATATATATTTCGGAACAACCATAGACACTCTATATGTGAATGTTGGAGTTAGCTATACAGGGTTGAGGTTGATTCCAAAATATATATAGTTTGAGTTGTGATCAATACTGAGATACGTATACACTGGGTCGTGGATTGATTCAAGATAATATTTATCGATTTATTTCTGTACATCTAATTGTGGACAACTAGTTGTAGGTTACTAACGAGGACAGCTGACTTAATAAACTTAAAACATCAAAATATATTAAAAGTGTTGTAAATATATTTTGAACATACTTTGATATATATGTATATATTGTTATAGGTTCGTGAATCAACCAGTGGCCAAGTCTTACTTCCCGACGAAGTAAAAATCTGTGAAAGTGAGTTATAGTCCCACTTTTAAAATCTAATATTTTTGGGATGAGAATACATGCAGGTTTTATAAATGATTTACAAAATAGACACAAGTACGTGAAACTACATTCTATGGTTGAATTATCGAAATCGAATATGCCCCTTTTTATTAAGTCTGGTAATCTAAGAATTAGGGAACAGACACCCTAATTGACGCGAATCCTAAAGATAGATCTATTGGGCCTAACAAACCCCATCCAAAGTACCGGATGCTTTAGTACTTCGAAATTTATATCATATCCGAAGGGTGTCCCGGAATGATGGGGATATTCTTATATATGCATCTTGTTATTGTCGGTTACCAGGTGTTCACCATATGAATGATTTTTATCTCTATGTATGGGATGTGTATTGAAATATGAAATCTTGTGGTCTATTGTTACGATTTGATATATATAGGTTAAACCTATAACTCACCAACATTTTTGTTGACGTTTTAAGCATGTTTATTCTCAGGTGATTATTAAGAGCTTCCGCTGTCGCATACTTAAATAAGGACAAGATTTGGAGTCCATGCTTGTATGATATTGTGTAAAAACTGCATTCAAGAAACTTATTTTGTTGTAACATATTTGTATTGTAAACCATTATGTAATGGTCGTGTGTAAACAGGATATTTTAGATTATCATTATTTGATAATCTACGTAAAGCTTTTTAAACCTTTATTGATGAAATAAAGGTTATGGTTTGTTTAAAAATGAATGCAGTCTTTGAAAAACGTCTCATATAGAGGTCAAAACCTCGCAACGAAATCAATTAATATGGAACGTTTTTAATCAATAAGAACGGGACATTTCAGTTGGTATCCGAGCGTTGGTCTTAGAGAACCAGAAAATTTGCATTAGTGTGTCTTATCGAGTTTGTTAGGATGCATTAGTGATTCTGGACTTCGACCGTGTTTTCTTTAAAAATGATTGCTTAACATTTTTGTTGGAAACTATATATTTTTAACATATGAATATTATGTGATATATTAATCTCTTAACGTGTTTGATATTATGTGATAGATGTCTACCTCTAGAACAAGTCCCATTGACTCACCTAATAATAATGAAGAGTCAAATGTAAATTGGAATGATTCGTGGACTGATTCACAAGTTCCCGAAGAGGAACCGGAAGAAGAGTCGGAACCGGAAGAAGAATCAGAACCGGAAGAAGAATCGGAACCGGAAGAAGAATCGGAACCGGTGGGGGAAATAATAAAACGGTTAAGTAAAAGAGAATCCTCAACCAACCGACCAAGGTTAATTATGGTCAATGGTGTTTCCGCCAAGGAAGCAAAATATTGGGAGGATTACCAATTCTCCGATGAATCGGATTCCGACGAGAATTCCGATGATGTTATAGAAATTACCCCAACTGAATTTAAAAAGGCAAAAGAAAATAATAAGGTAAAGGGCATAAAAATAGAGAAATCTAATTCCAACCCCGATGAACTTTATATGTATCGTCAACCCCCGAAGTCCTTAAGTTGTAACAATGACCCGGGAACCTCTAAACCACCAGGTTTTTCTAAACCAATGTGGAAAATTACGGCTCGTATTAGGGGAACATCATATATCCCTAGAAACTTGGCAAAACGAACCAAAACCGAAGAAGAAGAAACAAGCGAGTCGGAATAAGATAGTTGTATTCGTGTGGTGTAATATATGTAATATAGTGTGCTTATGCTTTATGATATATGTAAAAATTGCTTGTATTAATAAGTATTTTTTTTTTATGAATCTAACTTTTGTCTATTTTACAGTATAAAAACACAAAATGGATAGACAACCCAATATTTTAAGAGACCTACCCGGAGACATGATTGATGAAATCTTGTCTAGAGTCGGTCAGAATTCCTCGGCACAACTATTTAAGGCGAGATCAGTTTGTAAGACATTCGAAGAACGTTCCAAGAATGATTTGGTTTATAAAAGGCTTTCGTTCGGAAGATGGGGGATATCACATTGGGAAATCCATAAGTTACGATGTGTTTACTTTGACGCATATATTGCGGGGAACCCAAATGCTATTTTACGCAACGGGTTAAGAAATTATTTTGACTCAGTATATCCAAATATAGGACTTCGTGATTTAGAAAAAGCGGCTAACATGCAACATAAAGAAGCATGTTATGCTTACGGGTTAGTAATGTTCGCTTCTCACCAAAGTGAGAACAAGAACATCGGGCTACAACTATTAAACAAAACGTTCCCTCAAGTGACGGAGTCGGTAATTGGGGTAAGAAATGAGGTTTTTAGGTTATTACGAGACTGTTGGTCATTACGTAACCCTCGTCCCTTTGACGACGTTACAACACGCTGTCTTATCAACGGCCATAACGGTTATGTTCCACAAGACCAAGGATGGGAAGTAGTCCTAGTAAAACCAGAATGCATGACTTGTTTCTGGACGTATGAATTACGTGTCTTTATTGCCTTTGCTGAACGACTTGTGTACTAGCTAGAATTATCTTCACAACTATCTTGTATCAAAGTTATTGTGTGCTATATTTCATGCTTTATGTAAAATAAGCGGTATTGTAAGTTTGTAAAATATTGTATAAAAGTTTGAACGCGAAATATTATTATAATCAGTTTTTCATATAGAATTGTAGTAGTTGAATTGTATATTAGCTACTAAGTATGAACTTAACGGGTAGGTACTACCCGAATTTAAACTTATAAAACGCTAATATGAAGAAAAAGCTTTTATAAATGAGTTCATATTATGCTACGAAATACTATTAACTACTCTTAATATTCTGTATGATTAACTTGTTCCATTTGACTATTTTGAAGGAAATGGCACCGACTACTCGACACACCGTGAATATGAATGAAGAGGAATTCCGTACTTTTCTAGCTTCAAACATAGCCGCAGTACAGGCTGCGCTATATACCAACAATAACCTTGGATCTGGCAGTACAGGAAATCGTGTAGGATGCACCTACAAAGAATTCACTGCCTGCAAACCTTTGGAATTTGATGGAACCGAAGGACCGATTGGATTGAAACGGTGGACCGAGAAGGTTGAATCGGTGTTTGCCATAAGTAAGTGTACTGAAGAGGACAAAGTGAAGTACGCTACGCATACCTTCACAGGTTCTGCGTTAACATGGTGGAATACCTATCTAGAGCAAGTGGGACAAGATGATGCGTACGCACTACCGTGGTCAGCATTCAAGCACTTGATGAACGAGAAGTACCGTCCCAGAACCGAGGTCAATAAGCTCAAGACAGAACTTAGAGGGTTACGAACCCAAGGATTTGATATTACCACGTACGAAAGACGATTCACAGAATTGTGCCTATTGTGTCCGGGAGCATTCGAAGATGAGGAAGAGAAGATCGACGCGTTTGTGAAAGGATTACCGGAAAGAATCCAAGAAGATATAAGTTCACACGAGCCCGCCTCCATACAACAGGCATGTAGAATGGCTCACAAACTAGTGAACCAGATTGAAGAAAGAATTAAAGAACAGACTGCTGAAGAGGCCAATGTGAAGCAAGTCAAAAGAAAGTGGGAGGAAAACGGTGATAAGAATCACCAATACAACAACAACAGCAATTACAACAATAATCGCAACAATTATCCCAACAATCGCAACATCAATCGCAACTACAACAAACGGCCCAACAACAACAACAACAACAACAACAGCAACTACAACAATCATCCCAACAACAATAATAACCGCAACAACAACAACAATCAGAAGCAGCTATGCCAAAGGTGTGAAAAGAATCACTCGGGGTTCTGCACCAAATTTTGCAACAAGTGTAAAAGAAATGGTCATAGCGCGGCGAAGTGTGAGGTCTACGGACCAGGGGTTAATAGAACGAAAGGAACAAATGGTGTCGGAACGAGTAATGGTGGAGCAAGTAGTGTCGGAGCAAGTTATGCCAATGTAGTTTGTTATAAATGTGGAAAACCAGGCCACATTATTAGAAATTGCCCGAACCAGGAGAACACGAATGGACAAGGCCGTGGAAGAGTTTTCAATATTAATGCGGTAGAGGCACAGGAAGACCCGGAGCTTGTTACGGGTACGTTTCTTATTGACAATAAATCTGCTTACGTTTTATTTGATTCGGGTGCGGATAGAAGCTATATGAGTAGAGATTTTTGTGCTAAATTAAGTTGTCCCTTGACGCCTTTGGATAGTAAATTTTTACTCGAATTAGCAAATGGTAAATTAATTTCAGCAGATAATATATGTCGGAATCGAGAAATTAAACTGGTTAGCGAAACATTTAAGATTGATTTGATACCAGTAGAGTTAGGGAGTTTTGATGTGATAATCGGTATGGACTGGTTGAAAGAAGTGAAAGCGGAGATCGTTTGTTACAAAAATGCAATTCGCATTATACGAGAAAAAGGAAAACCCTTAATGGTGTACGGAGAAAAGGGCAACACGAAGCTACATCTTATTAGTAATTTGAAGGCACAAAAACTAATAAGAAAAGGTTGCTATGCTGTTCTAGCACACGTCGAGAAAGTACAAACTGAAGAAAAGAGCATCAATGATGTTCCCATTGCAAAAGAATTTCCCGATGTATTTCCGAAAGAATTACCGGGATTACCCCCACATCGATCCGTTGAATTTCAAATAGATCTTGTACCAGGAGCTGCACCAATAGCTCGTACTCCTTACAGACTCGCACCCAGCGAGATGAAAGAACTGCAAAGCCAATTACAAGAACTTTTAGAGCGTGGTTTCATTCGACCAAGCACATCACCGTGGGGAGCTCCTGTTTTGTTTGTCAAGAAGAAAGATGGTACATTCAGGTTGTGTATCGACTACCGAGAGTTGAACAAACTTACCATCAAGAACCGCTACCCACTACCGAGAATCGACGACTTATTTGATCAACTACAAGGCTCGTCTGTTTATTCAAAGATTGACTTACGTTCCGGGTATCATCAAATGCGGGTGAAAGAAGATGATATTCCAAAGACTGCTTTCAGAACACGTTACGGTCATTACGAGTTTATGGTCATGCCGTTTGGTTTAACTAATGCACCAGCTGTGTTCATGGACCTTATGAACCGAGTGTGTGGACCATACCTTGACAAGTTTGTCATTGTTTTCATTGATGACATACTTATTTACTCAAAGAATGACCAAGAACACGGTGAACATTTGAGAAAGGTGTTAGAAGTATTGAGGAAGGAAGAATTGTACGCTAAGTTTTCAAAGTGTGCATTTTGGTTGGAAGAAGTTCAATTCCTCGGTCACATAGTGAACAAAGAAGGTATTAAGGTGGATCCGGCAAAGATAGAAACTGTTGAAAAGTGGGAAACCCCGAAAACTCCTAAACACATACGCCAGTTTTTAGGACTAGCTGGTTACTACAGAAGGTTCATCCAAGACTTTTCCAGAATAGCAAAACCCTTGACTGCATTAACGCATAAAGGGAAGAAATTTGAATGGAATGATGAACAAGAGAAAGCGTTTCAGTTATTGAAGAAAAAGCTAACTACGGCACCTATATTGTCATTGCCTGAAGGGAATGATGATTTTGTGATTTATTGTGACGCATCAAAGCAAGGTCTCGGTTGTGTATTAATGCAACGAACGAAGGTGATTGCTTATGCGTCTAGACAATTGAAGATTCACGAACAAAATTATACGACGCATGATTTGGAATTAGGTGCGGTTGTTTTTGCATTAAAGACTTGGAGGCACTACTTATATGGGGTCAAAAGTATTATATATACCGACCACAAAAGTCTTCAGCACATATTTAATCAGAAACAACTGAATATGAGGCAGCGTAGGTGGATTGAATTATTGAATGATTACGACTTTGAGATTCGTTACCACCCGGGAAAGGCAAATGTGGTAGCCGATGCCTTGAGCAGGAAGGACAGAGAACCCATTCGAGTAAAATCTATGAATATAATGATTCATAATAACCTTACTACTCAAATAAAGGAGGCGCAACAAGGAGTTTTAAAAGAAGGAAATTTAAAGGATGAAATACCCAAAGGATCGGAGAAGCATCTTAATATTCGGGAAGACGGAACCCGGTATAGGGCTGAAAGGATTTGGGTACCAAAATTTGGAGATATGAGAGAAATGGTACTTAGAGAAGCTCATAAAACCAGATACTCAATACATCCTGGAACGGGGAAGATGTACAAGGATCTCAAGAAACATTTTTGATGGCCGGGTATGAAAGCCGATGTTGCTAAATATGTAGGAGAATGTTTGACGTGTTCTAAGGTCAAAGCTGAGCATCAGAAACCATCAGGTCTACTTCAACAACCCGAAATCCCGGAATGGAAATGGGAAAACATTACCATGGATTTCATCACTAAATTGCCAAGGACTGCAAGTGGTTTTGATACTATTTGGGTAATAGTTGATCGTCTCACCAAATCAGCACACTTCCTACCAATAAGAGAAGATGACAAGATGGAGAAATTAGCACGACTGTATTTGAAGGAAGTCGTCTCCAGACATGGAATACCAATCTCTATTATCTCTGATAGGGATGGCAGATTTATTTCAAGATTCTGGCAGACATTACAGCAAGCATTAGGAACTCGTCTAGACATGAGTACTGCCTATCATCCACAAACTGATGGGCAGAGCGAAAGGACGATACAAACGCTTGAAGACATGCTACGAGCATGTGTTATTGATTTCGGAAACAGTTGGGATCGACAGCTACCGTTAGCAGAATTTTCCTACAACAACAGCTACCATTCAAGCATTGAGATGGCGCCGTTTGAAGCACTTTATGGTAGAAAGTGCAGGTCTCCGATTTGTTGGAGTGAGGTGGGGGATAGACAGATTACGGGTCCGGAGATTATACAAGAAACTACCGAGAAGATCATCCAAATTCAACAACGGTTGAAAACCGCCCAAAGTCGACAAAAGAGCTACGCTGACATTAAAAGAAAAGATATAGAATTTGAAATTGGAGAGATGGTCATGCTTAAAGTTTCACCTTGGAAAGGCGTTGTTCGATTTGGTAAACGAGGGAAATTAAATCCAAGGTATATTGGACCATTCAAGATTATTGATCGTGTCGGACCAGTAGCTTACCGACTTGAGTTACCTCAACAACTCGCGGCTGTACATAACACTTTCCACGTCTCGAATTTGAAGAAATGTTTTGCTAAAGAAGATCTCACTATTCCGTTAGATGAAATCCAAATCAACGAAAAACTCCAATTCATCGAAGAACCCGTCGAAATAATGGATCGTGAGGTTAAAAGACTTAAGCAAAACAAGATACCAATTGTTAAGGTTCGATGGAATGCTCGTAGAGGACCCGAGTTCACCTGGGAGCGTGAAGACCAGATGAAGAAGAAATACCCGCATCTATTTCCAGAAGATTCGTCAACACCTTCAACAGCTTAAAATTTCGGGACGAAATTTATTTAACGGGTAGGTACTGTAGTGACCTGAACTTTTCCATGTTTATATATATTAATTGAGATTGATATTTACATGATTAAACGTTTCCAACATGTTAAGCAATCAAACTTGTTAAGACTTGATTAATTGAAATAGGTTTCATATAGACAATTGACTACCCAAGTTGACCGGTGATTCACGAACGTTAAAACTTGTAAAAACTATATGGTGACATATATATGGTTATATATATAGTTAACATGATATTATGATAAGTAAACATATCATTAAGTATATTAACAATGAACTACATATGTAAAAACAAGACTACTAACTTAATGATTTTTAAACGAGACATATATGTAACGATTATCGTTGTAACGACATTTAAATGTATATATATCATATTAAGATATATTAATATATCATAATATCATGATAATATAATAATTTAACATCTCATTAGATATAATAAACAATGGGTTAACAACATTAATTGAGATCGTTAACTTAAAGGTTTCAAAACAACACTTACATGTAACGACTAACGATGACTTAACGACTCCGTTAAAATGTATATACATGTAGTGTATTTAGATGTATTAAAATACTTTTGGAAGACTTCAAGACATATATCGAAACACTCATACTTAACGAAAATGGTTACAGTTACTTTCCCATTCTTTTCTTTCATCAAGAATTCTAGTCGTATTCTTACCCGTATTATACACAGCTTCAAAACGTACTTACTATGGGTATATACCAATAGGAACTAGCATGGGATTCCACTCTTGATTATGTCATGTATGACTAATCAATTTTAACTTCTACCATGAGCTAGTCAACTAACTAGAACTCCTTTTAACCCCACTCACCACTCACCAATTAACACTCATCATTCACTCCATTTCACTTCCAAATCTCTTTCTAATTCTCTCTCAACACACCCACACTATTATGAACGTATTTTTCCAGTAGTTAATCATCATCTTCATCAAAAATCACTTCAAGAATCAAGCTATAATCATCATAGGAAGAACACTTCAAGAATACTTCAAAAATCCCTTCAAGTTTACTAATTTACTTCCAAGCTTTCTAATCCATTCCAAGTAATCATCTAAGATCAAGAAACCTTTGTTATATACAGTAGGTTATCTTTCTTATTCAAGGTAATATTCATATTCAAACTTTGATTCAATTTCTATAACTATAAACTATCTTAATTCGAGCAAAAATCTTACTTGAACTTGTTTTTGTGTCATGATCCTACTTCAAGAACTTTCAAGCCATCCAAGATCCTTTGAAGCTAGATCATTTCTTGTCACTTCCAATAGGTTTACCTACTAAACTTGAGGTAGTAATGATGTTCATAACATCATTCGATTCATATATATAAAACTATCTTATTCGAAGGTTTAAACTCGTAATCACTAGAACATAGTTTAGTTAATTCTAAACTTGTTCGCAAACAAAAGTTAATCCTTCTAACTTGACTTTTAAAATCAACTAAACACATGTTCTATATCTATATGATATGCTAACTTAATGATTTAAAACCTGGAAACACGAAAAACACCGTAAAACCGGATTTACGCCGTCGTAGTAACACCGCGGGCTGTTTTGGGTTAGTTAATTAAAAACTATGATAAACTTTGATTTAAAAGTTGTTATTCTGAGAAAATGATTTTTATTATGAACATGAAACTATATCCAAAAATTATGGTTAAACTCAAAGTGGAAGTATGTTTTCTAAAATGGTCATCTAGACGTCGTTCTTTCGACTGAAATGACTACCTTTACAAAAACGACTTGTAACTTATTTTTCCGACTAGAAACCTATACTTTTTTTGTTTAGATTCATAAAATAGAGTTCAATATGAAACCATAGCAATTTGATTCACTCAAAACGGATTTAAAATGAAGAAGTTATGGGTAAAACAAGATTGGATAATTTTTCTCATTTTAGCTACGTGAAAATTGGTAACAAATCTATTCCAACCATAACTTAATCAACTTGTATTATATATCATGTAATCTTGAGATACCATAGACACGTATACAATGTTTCGACCTATCATGTCGACACATCTATATATATTTCGGAACAACCATAGACACTCTATATGTGAATGTTGGAGTTAGCTATACAGGGTTGAGGTTGATTCCAAAATATATATAGTTTGAGTTGTGATCAATACTGAGATACGTATACACTGGGTCGTGGATTGATTCAAGATAATATTTATCGATTTATTTCTGTACATCTAATTGTGGACAACTAGTTGTAGGTTACTAACGAGGACAGCTGACTTAATAAACTTAAAACATCAAAATATATTAAAAGTGTTGTAAATATATTTTGAACATACTTTGATATATATGTATATATTGTTATAGGTTCGTGAATCAACCAGTGGCCAAGTCTTACTTCCCGACGAAGTAAAAATCTGTGAAAGTGAGTTATAGTCCCACTTTTAAAATCTAATATTTTTGGGATGAGAATACATGCAGGTTTTATAAATGATTTACAAAATAGACACAAGTACGTGAAACTACATTCTATGGTTGAATTATCGAAATCGAATATGCCCCTTTTTATTAAGTCTGGTAATCTAAGAATTAGGGAACAGACACCCTAATTGACGCGAATCCTAAAGATAGATCTATTGGGCCTAACAAACCCCATCCAAAGTACCGGATGCTTTAGTACTTCGAAATTTATATCATATCCGAAGGGTGTCCCGGAATGATGGGGATATTCTTATATATGCATCTTGTTATTGTCGGTTACCAGGTGTTCACCATATGAATGATTTTTATCTCTATGTATGGGATGTGTATTGAAATATGAAATCTTGTGGTCTATTGTTACGATTTGATATATATAGGTTAAACCTATAACTCACCAACATTTTTGTTGACGTTTTAAGCATGTTTATTCTCAGGTGATTATTAAGAGCTTCCGCTGTCGCATACTTAAATAAGGACAAGATTTGGAGTCCATGCTTGTATGATATTGTGTAAAAACTGCATTCAAGAAACTTATTTTGTTGTAACATATTTGTATTGTAAACCATTATGTAATGGTCGTGTGTAAACAGGATATTTTAGATTATCATTATTTGATAATCTACGTAAAGCTTTTTAAACCTTTATTGATGAAATAAAGGTTATGGTTTGTTTAAAAATGAATGCAGTCTTTGAAAAATGTCTCATATAGAGGTCAAAACCTCGCAACGAAATCAATTAATATGGAACGTTTTTAATCAATAAGAACGGGACATTTCAACTTGTTTGTTGTAAAGATCAAGTTTCTTAGCTTGAATCTTCATGGATCTTGGTTACTTCTTTTGTTGATGAAGAACCAAGAACAAGAACTCAAACTTGTTAGTTTGTAATTCTACATTTAAGTATTTTCAAGACTAAAAGTTCATAAGTTTTATAATCTTCTTTATGTTTATGTTTTGTAGACTTGAATTCTTAAGATCTAAACTTTAGTTTGAATCTTCTCAAGTATGAAGCAAATATAAACATAATACTTGTAGATCTAGTTTATTTCTTCATTTCATTTATTTAAAGTTGTAATGTTGTTAATTTGGTCAAGCATTACTAGTTAATCTTGATCTCATATTTCTTGAAACTACCTTGTAAGTTCAAGAACATGTAAGTAAACTTTTTGATTATAACTTTGTACACTTATGTTAGATCTAGACTTTTGGGTCTAGGATCTTCAAGATCTAACTAAGAACTATGTTCTACAACTTAAGATCTTAATTATATAAGTTTACTTTCAAGTTTGTAGTTTAATATTACTTTTAGAGTTCATGTATGTGTCCGATCTAAGATCTTGATGTAACTTTGGTTCATCAAACTACTTGCAACACTTAAATGAGTTGTGCTACATGTCTTAGACTTAAACTTGTGTTATGATGGTCAAAACTTGGTAAAGATGATGCAAACACATCAACGAGTTGTACACTTGAAGCTATATGCATCAAGGATGAGAACCGTGATGAGCATCGAGCACCAAGAACCCACCGGAACACTAAACCTACTGTTTTTCGAGTCTGATCAGAATACTTGGGCTACTGTAAGTTGATTTTCAGTTAGCTCTATTCGATTAGATAATTTTTTGTTCAAGACTCGTCTTAATCCGAGTTACGGTTTAGGATCTATGACCCTCCGAACGTCACTATGTCCTTTTAACGTTGTGCTGAAAATTCTGACCTACTCGCACTTAAACCGTCGCCACGGTCAACCGAAGACGAGTTTGGTTCTGGAATTTTTATAGCAACTAAAGGACTCATATACGGAGCCATGGCCACTGGTCTCACCCCATTTCCGTTTGTATATAGGTCGTGGCAACTGAACGAAGTCAGCCTTTGTTTTAAACCCTAGTCTTTACTTGAAACTTACTTTACACTTTTTGTTAAATGATGATGATACTTTAGACCTAATTTACCTACTTATAAACCTATTGGGATGATTTACTGACTTAGTAACTTTTGACTTAGGTTGAGGACTTTTCGGACCTACATACTTGCTTACTTTCCCGAACCAACTTTACTACTACTTTACCACTGTGAGTTATAGCATCCCTTTTTACTTTAACTATTTTGGGAACTGAGATTACATGCGCCTTTTACGTTTTACATACTAGGCACGAGTACTTAAACTTTATATATGTGTGGGTTATACAACGGCATAAACTTTCCCCTTAGCTCGGTAACGTTTAGTCATTGGTTTTTGAACCGGTGAACGCGAATCTTAGATATGGATCCATAGGGTTTGACATCCCCACTCGGGCTAGTAGCACTAGCATTTAACGGGTGTTTAATACTTCGTAAATATACGCACTCTCCAAGTGTACTTTCAGTGGGTTATAAACATTAAGTTAGTTACCAAGTGCCCACGGTTAAACATATACTTTACGTACTGTTTTGAAACGCTCGTTGCAGCACTGAAATCTCGTGGCCTACCTTACATTACTGTTATACTTAAACTATAGCTCACCAACATTTGTGTTGAGGTTTTTAAGCATGTTTTTCTCAGGTGCTTAAGATTGCTTGCTTCCGCTGTTGTACTAGTCATGCTTTGTAGACACCCGCTGCGCTTACTAGTGTTGTCACCGCATGAAATGTTTATTTGCATTCAAACTTATTTACTTTTGAAACAATGATTTGTAATGACCTAAGGGTCACGTACTATTATCTTTGCTTCTATTCATAGGAGCATACTTTTGGTTGTAAAACATATGACGTTTGTTATGACGTCACCTTTTATCATGAATGCAAACTTGTTTTGAAAACACATATAGTGTTTGACCTTGTAATGATCCTGTTGTTGATGGTCCGTACATGTTGATTTAGTACGGGGCGTCACATTTGGTATCAGAGCATTGGTTGTAGGAAATTAGGTTGCATTAGTGAGTCTGGACCCGACCGAGTAGGATTCACTAATAGGACTAATCTACAACTTGCTAGTTTACTTGTTTCGGCGGGACTTACTGCATGCTGCTGCTTACTTTTGCTACTATATGCCGTATACTGCTACATGTTTACTCTACTACATGCTACTATATGCTTCGATTGCATGATACTTGTCGTTATTGCCATGCTACTTACTGCTATACATGATTTAGACTGTCGTAGTTAATTTGCCTAATACGTGCTTGCTTTATGACTTACTGACATGGAAAAAGTTATTTTTTCCTTGTACAGATGTCGGATATTCCACCTGCTATCATTTTGGAGAGCAGTTCAGACTCGTCGGCCACCTCACCTATCGTTGTTGCTGACTCGATCCCGTCATCTACACCTTCCAGCGACTCTGGCGCTTCGTCCTCTGGAGCTAGTAGACACGCACCCGGCCCAGTGATTTCCCAGACGGAGCTGAAGACCCCCCGGAGATTCCAGCCCCACTTGCCCTAGGACCTCCGGAGCCACAGCACCATCCCAGTGGTGCTGTGATTCCCGCGAATCTTGGGGAAGGTCCGTTCCGTAACGAGCATAACCATTGGTGCCGACGCACTCCTGATGGACGTCTCGTGCTAATCGGGCCCACCAGATACCGACAGATGATGGCCGCCCGAGGAGAGCCACCCGTGCTGCCACCCCCAGTCGATCTAGATGACCCATCATCCGCCGATTCTTCCTCCGACGACTCATCCTCTGACTACTCTAGTGACGAGGATTCAGATGAGGACCCTGATGATGCACCTGTACAGCCACCCTCCACCTCGCCGAAGAAGCGGTTGCGTTTCGATGGTACCATCATTCCAGGGATTAATGGAGGTCAACCATTCGTTGTCGCTTATGGTTGGCGTCGTAAGGTTACCGCCCGAAAGCGGCTTGTGCCGTACCCTGCTGATCCTTTTGTGCGTAAGCCTTACCGCTTTGCAGCCTCTACTTCTGGAGCCGGACCATCTGCACCACCGGCACCACCCGCACCACCAGCACCGCCTGCCCCACCATCTCCCACTATCGAGGAACTGACAAGGGAGGTGGAGATCCTCTGTGCTCGGGTAGCTGAGCTCGAGGACCAGATGTCCCACGTAATGGACATCCTTCACCCGCCATCACCATAGGGCTTTTGTAGTAGATTTCATTATGTAATCTAGTTGTAGTTTTATGTTTTACTTATGTATTGTACGAACCTATGCGGATGTATGCAACTTATTATTAATGAATGGAACTTTGGGCTGTTTAATCTCTGTACGGTGTTCTATTTACGTTACTGTATGATGATTCTGTGGTATTTGTACCTAGATGTGTTACTTAATAAACATGTGATGTGTTGATTCCATGTTGGTTACCATATACTGTATTATTATTTATTGATTACTGGATTTTGACTTGAGTCAAAAATTTTGTTTAGAACACCAATGGCCAGCGGACGATCAACACCCACCGCAGCCTAAATCGAGGAGATAATCAATGAACGAGTCGACACAGCTTTAGCGGAAAGGAACCCCCAAGCTCCACCGCCACCGGCTATCCAGCCCATTCATAATGGATGCACATACAAAGAGTTTCAAAGCTGCAAACCCCACAACTTTAGTGGAACGGAGGGGCCAGTTTGTCTCACTAGGTGGTTTGAGAAATTAGAATCTGTGTTTCGAGTTAGTAACTGCTCAGAGGCAGACAAAACCAAGTATGCTTCATGTACGCTGTCTGACGGTGCCCTAACTTGGTGGAATACACAGTCTCAAGCAAAGGGTATTGATGAGGCGTATGCTACACCATGGGAAGAATTCAAAGGGGCCTTGATCGAGGAATATTGCCCTAGGACAGAGATCCAGAAGATGGAGATTGAGTTTATGCAGTTGAAGGTTATGGGAAACGATCTCGATGGTTACAACCGTAGGTATCTGGAGTTAGCCCTAATGTGTCCTACCATGGTTACCCCGGAGTTCAAGCGTATGGAAAGGTACTTGTGGGGACTTTCTACGTCCATTAAAGGAAATGTCACCTCGTCTAAGCCACCCAATGTCCCGGAAGCAATGCGCATGGTGCATACCTTAATGAACCAAATCATCATCGTTGAACCGGAAAAGGAAAAATCCGAAGCGGGTAGTAGTGATAAGCGTAAGTGGGATAACAACAAGGGGAGGGCCTATGATCAAACCCCCACTAAGAGGCACAACAATGGTGGGAATCCCAACCCAAACACAAGCTCAAACCTGAACTACAAGGGTACCTTACCGCAATGCAAGAGGTGCTACAAGCACCATACCGGGAATTGTAATGTGGTTTGTGAAAAGTGCCAACGGACTGGGCATATCGGTAAAGACTGCAAGGTCACCACCCTGAATGTGAATGCGAACCCTAATGGACCGAAAAAGTGCTACGAATGCGGACAGACGGACCACTTCAGAAATGTGTGTCCCAATAAAAGAAAGGACGGCGGACCACCGCGTGGTAGAGCTTTCAACGTTAATGCAAGGGACGCCCGTGAGAACCCCGACTTGGTGACAGGTATATTCACTATTAACAATCTATTAGCTTCTGTCTTATTTGATACTGGTGCCGATAGGAGTTATGTATGTAGACACTTTTGCGACAAGATAAATTGGTCATTAGTTCCTTTAAAGGAGAGTATGCTTGTAGAGGTAGCCAATGGAAAACTTGAGAAAGGTGACCACATTAGCCGAGGAGCTATTATCAACATAGCTGGTGTGGATTTCGAGATTGACTTGATACCCATTAAGTTGGGAAGCTTTGATGTTATTGTCGGTATGGACTGGTTGACCAAGATAAGGGCCGACATTATCTGTGGAGATAAAGCTCTTCGTATACCACACGGAGAGGGTGAGCCACTGGTTATTTACGGAGAAAGATGTACCTCGAAACTGGACCTCATTAGTTGCGTGAAAGTGCAAAAGATCATGAAGAAAGGATGTCTTGCTGTTTTGGCACATGTGAAAACATTAGAAACCGAGGTGAAGAGTGTGAACGATGTACGAATAGTGAACGAGTTTTCCGATGTCTTCCCGGAAGAATTGCCTAGATTACCACCACCGAGAGCAGTGGAGTTTCAGATCGATTTAGTACCAAGAGCTGCACCTGTAGCTTGCGCACCTTATCGACTCGCACCTTCCGAGATGCAAGAATTGCAGAGCCAATTGCAAGAACTGCTAGACCGTGGATTTATTCAACCAAGTTTCTCACCTTGGGGCGCACCTGTTTTGTTTGTGAAGAAGAAGGACGGATCATTCCGCATGTGTATCGACTACCGTGAACTCAACAAATTGACGATCAAGAATCGGTATCCTCTTCCCCGAATTGACGATCTTTTTGATCAACTACAAGGATCAAGCATTTACTCTAAGATCGATTTATGATCCGGTTATCACCAGTTGAGGGTGAAGGAGAGTGATGTAATGAAAACTACATTCAGAACTCACTATGGTCATTATGAGTTCCTCGTGATGCCATTCGGATTAACCAACGCACCTGCCGTGTTCATGGACCTCATGAATCGTGTCTGCAAACCATACTTGGACAAGTTCGTTATCGTCTTCATAGATGATATCCACATCTACTCTAAGAGCGAAGAAGAACATGAACAACATCTTCGATTAGTGCTTGAACTCTTGAGACAAGAGCAACTTTATGCCAAATTCTCCAAGTGTAAATTTTGGTTGAAGGAAGTCCAATTTCTGGGTCATGTTGTGAGCGACCAGGGTATCAAAGTTGATCCCACCAAGATTGAAGCTATCAGCAAGTGGGAAACCCCCACTACTCCGACTCACATTCGCCAATTTTTAGGTCTCGCCGGTTACTACCGAAGATTTATTAAAGGATTTTCTCTGATTGCGCGTCCTCTGACCGCACTGACTTACAAAGGGAAGAAGATCATTTGGGAACCCGCACACGAATCAGCATTTCAAACCTTTAAGAAGAAGTTAACCACCGCACCTATCTTATCACTTCCTGAAGGCAGTGACGATTTCGTCGTTTATTGCGATGCTTCGAAGAGTGGTTTTGGTTGTGTACTGATGCAACGCATAAAGGTTATCCCTTACGCCTCCCGACAACTGAAGATTCACGAACGAAATTACATAACGCACGATCTCGAGCTTGGAGCCGTTGTCTTTGCATTAAAACTGTGGAGACACTATCTTTATGGAACTAAGAGCACTATTTTCACCGATCATAAAAGTCTTCAGCACATCTTCGACCAGAAGCAACTAAATATGAGACAGCGTCGATGGATTGAGATGCTGAACGACTATGATTGTGAACTTCGTTATCATCCTGGTAAGGCAAATGTTGTAGCCGATGCCTTGAACAGAAAGGAGAGGATGGCACCTCTTCATGTTCGGGCACTGAACATCACCATCCATTCAAATCTCAACAGCCAGATCCGAGTAGCCCAAGATGAGGCTCTCAAAGAGGAGAATATACCTCATGAACATTTGAACATTCTTGTCTCTCGATTCGAGGTTAGAGAAACTGGACTCCGATGTTATGCCGGAAGAATTTGGGTACCTCGTTATGGAGAACTACGGAACCTTATACTAGATGAAGCCCACAAGTCGAGATATTCGATTCATCCCGGAGCGGGTAAAATGTACCACGATCTTAAAGAACAGTATTGGTGGCCAAATCTTAAGAAGGATTTTTCAAATTATGTTGGTAAGTGTTTGACTTGCTCGAAAGTTAAGGCCGAGCATCAGAGGCCCTCTGGATTACTCCAACAACCTGAAATCCCGCAATGGAAGTGGGAAATGATAACGATGGACTTCATTACTAAGCTACCAAAGACGGTGGGCGGATACGATACCATCTGGGTTATCGTGGACCGCCTTACCAAATCTGCACACTTCTTAGCGATGAAGGAAATGGATACGATGGAGAGACTTGCTCAACTATACATCAAAGAGGTTGTATCTCGTCATGGTGTACATTTATCGATCATCTCAGATCGCGATCCCCGTTTTGCTTCCAGATTTTGGCGTTCCTTACAAGAAGCCATGGGAACTTGTCTCGACATGAGTACAGTTTATCACCCACAGAACGATGGACAAAGCGAACGAACAATTCAGACTTTGGAGGACATGTTGCGTGCATGTGTTATTGATTTCGGAAAGGCCTGGGAAAGGCATTTGCCGCTAGCCGAATTCTCCTACAACAACATTTATCACTCGAGCATTAATGCTGCACCTTTTGAAGCGTTGTATGGTCGCAAATGCCGATATCCTATTTGTTGGGCTGAGGTAGGTGAAAAGCAAATCACTGGACCCGAGGTAGTCCATGAAACAACCGAGAAGATTGCTCAGATTCAAGCAAGACTTAAGACGGCCCGTGATCGCCAAAAGAGTTATGCCGACCTGAAACGTAAAGACTTTGAGTTCAACGTGGGTGACCGTGTAATGTTGAAGGTTGCACCTTGGAAAGGTGTGATCCGTTTTGGAAAACGTGGAAAGTTAATCCCACGATACATTGGTCCTTTTGAAATCTTGGAGCGTGTTGGACCCGTTGCTTACCGTTTGGATCTCCTAACTCAATTGAGCTCAGTTCATCCTACCTTCCACGTATCAAATTTGAAGAAGTGTCTTGCTGTACCAGAACTTGTCATACCACTAGAAGAACTTGTCATACCACTGGAACAACCCGGAATTTTCCAACGTTTATTATTAATATTTATTATTAATGCTTGTGCTTTAATAAATGTATTTATATACATTTACTTGTTATCATATTTGAATCTCCATGGCCCGACTTATCTTTGTGACGTGCGTACTTTTCACGAATAATATTTTTGAATATTATTTACATTCATGATTATTTATTATTAATCATTTTAATTAACTAAGGTTAGTAGTTAATTACTTGGGCTTTATTTATTTAAATTGCATACTTACTTGGGCTTGGACCTTTTATTAATGGATTTGAACTAGTAAGCCCACCCTACACTTTGAAATGGACTTGTAAGCCCATGGACTATGTTAGTATTACATTATGGATAATCATGGTTAATTAAGTTAATTAGGAGACCAAGTTGTCTCAAGCATGCAAGAGTTATTTTAACTTGTTACTCATTCTAGCTAACACCATATTCCCACATTAGAAAGTTTCCATTTGACTTCCCATATATGCTTGTAAACCGTCGGCACTAGGGAGGGATGAGGAGTTCATTTTTCACTTCACTTTGTTACTTATTCATTTGCAATTCATTTCCTTTACACACACTTACATACAACACTTCAAACTCTCTCAACTTTTCTCCCTTTTCTTGTAAGTAAAATGTTTAATTTTCTTTCTTTTTCTCTCCTAAAACCGTAGCACAAAATTCATCATCATCATTGTTAGTTTGTAGTTTGTTACTTGTTTGTTGTAAAGATCAAGTTTCTTAGCTTGAATCTTCATGGATCTTGGTTACTTCTTTTGTTGATGAAGAACCAAGAACAAGAACTCAAACTTGTTAGTTTGTAGTTCTACATTTAAGTGTTTTCAAGACTAAAAGTTCATAAGTTTTATAATCTTCTTTATGTTTATGTTTTGTAGACTTGAATTCTTAAGATCTAAACTTTAGTTTGAATCTTCTCAAGTATGAAGCAAATATAAACATAATACTTGTAGATCTAGTTTATTTCTTCATCTCATTTATTTAAAGTTGTAATGTTGTTAATTTGGTCAAGCATTACTAGTTAATCTTGATCTCATATTTCTTGAAACTACCTTGTAAGTTCAAGAACATGTAAGTAAACTTTTTGATTATAACTTTGTACACTTATGTTAGATCTAGACTTTTGGGTCTAGGATCTTCAAGATCTAACTAAGAACTATGTTCTACAACTTAAGATCTTGATTATATAAGTTTACATTCAAGTTTGTAGTTTAATATTACTTTTAGAGTTCATGTATGTGTCCGATCTAAGATCTTGATGTAACTTTGGTTCATCAAACTACTTGCAACACTTAAATGAGTTGTGCTACATGTCTTAGACTTACACTTGTGTTATGATGGTCAAAACTTGGTAAAGATGATGCAAACACTTCAACGAGTTGTACACTTGAAGCTATATGCATCAAGGATGAGAACCGTGATGAGCATCGAGCACCAAGAACCCACCGGAACACTAAACCTACTGTTTTTCGGGTCTGATCAGAATACTTGGGCTATTGTAAAGTTGATTTTCAGTTAGCTCTATTTGATTAGATAATTTTTTGTTTAAGACTCGTCTTAATCCGAGTTACGGTTTAGGATCTATGACCCTCCGAACGTCACTATGTCCTTTTAACGTTGTGCTGAAAATTCTGACCTACTCGCACTTAAACCGTCGCCACGGTCAACCGAAGACGAGTTTGGTTCTGGAATTTTTACAGAAACTAAAGGACTCATATTCGGAGCCATGGCCGCTGGTCTCACCCCATTTCAGTTTGTATAGAGGTTGTGGCAACTGAACGAAGTCAGCCTTTGTTTTAAACCCTAGTCTTTACTTGAAACTTACTTTACACTTTTTGTTAAATGATGATGATACTTAAGACCTAATTTACATACTTATAAACCTATTGGGATGATTTACTGACTTAGTAACTTTTGACTTAGGTTGAGGACTTTCCGGACCTACATACTTGCTTACTTTCCCGAACCAACTTTACTACTACTTTACCACTGTGAGGTTATAGCATCCCTTTTTACTTTAACTATTTTGGGAACTGAGATTACATGCGCCTTTTACGTTTTACATACTAGGCACGAGTACTTAAACTTTATATATGTGTGGGTTATACAACGGTATAAACTTTCCCCTTAGCTCGGTAACGTTTAGTCATTGGTTTTTGAACCGGTGAACGCGAATCTTAGATATGGATCCATAGGGTTTGACATCCCCACTCGGGCTAGTAGCACTAGCATTTAACGGGTGTTTAATACTTCGTAAATATACGCACTCGCCAAGTGTACTTTCAGTGGGTTATAAACATTAAGTTAGTTACCAAGTGCCCACGGTTAAACATATACTTTACATACTATTTTGAAACGCTCGTTGCAGCACTGAAATCTCGTGGCCTACCTTACATTACTGTTATACTTAAACTATAGCTCACCAACATTTGTGTTGAGGTTTTTAAGCATGTTTTTCTCAGGTGCTTAAGATTGCTTGCTTCCGCTGTTGTACTAGTCATGCTTTGTAGACACCCGCTGCGCTTACTAGTGTTGTCACCGCATGAAATGTTTATTTTCATTCAAACTTATTTACTTTTGAAACAATGATTTGTAATGACCTAAGGGTCACGTACTATTATCTTTGCTTCTATTCATAGGAGCATACTTTTGGATGTAAAACATATGACGTTTGTTATGACGTCACCTTTTATCATGAATGCAAACTTGTTTTGAAAACACATATAGTGTTTGACCTTGTAATGATCCTGTTGTTGATGGTCCGTACATGTTGATTTTTGATTTAGTACGGGGCGTCACAGATGCGACTTGGGAAGTCTATCTTGATGCAATATAAAAACTATTTGGTGATAGTGTAGAAGATCCGATGACAGAATTGATGAAGCTTAAGCAAACAGGCACAATACATGCATATCAAGATGAGTTTGAGCTGTTACTAAACAAAGTTGATATTCCATAACCACAAGCCATAAGTATGTTTTTAGGAGGGTTGAAGAGGGAGATTGAACTGACTGTGAGGATGTTCAAGCTAAAATCTTTGGAAGATACTTACTGTTTGGCACATCTGCAAGAAGATACTATAGCTGCAACTAAGTAGAGGTATACACCTATCTTGCCAATCCCTAGAACATTTGTTACTGGTTATCAGAATAGAAACACTGTTCAAGCTACAACAAATATACTAGCCTTACCCCCTGCAACAGCAAAATTAGCTTTACCTTCAACATCTTATAATTCCACACAAAGAAATATCCCAAACCCTGTACCAAAAAGACAATTATCTCAAAAAGAGGTGGCTGATAAGAGAGCAAAAGGTCAATGCTTTTATTGTGATCAAAGATATACCCCAGGGCATAAGTCTGATGGGCAATTATACTCATTGGAAGTAGTGGCAGATGACCAGAATCATGAAAAGATAATGGTTATAGAAGATGTCAGTAATGAATAAACAGTGGACTATTCAGATGAGGTGATTGAATACACTCCACACATTTCACTTAATGCTTTGACTGGTACAACAACTTATCAAATAATGAGGGTCACTGGACGTATTAACACCTATCCAGTGCACATTCTAATCGATTCTGGCAGCACTCATAACTTTTTAGATGTGGAAATAGCCAAGAAAGTGGGATGCAGGATAAGAAACATTTGTCCAATGCAAGTCATAGTTCCTGGGGGTAATAAAATACTGAGTAACAGTGAATGTGTTGGAATTAATTGGCAAATGAATGGTGAAACTTTTATTGATGACATGGTTTTAATACCATTAGGGGGTTGTGAAATGGTATTGAGAAACCAATGGTTGAAAATATTGGGTGACATCACTTGGAATTTTGATGAGTTAAGGATGTCTTTCCATTATAAAAATAAGAAGATGATGTTAAGAGGTACAAATAAATCAGTGTTGCAGCGGATGGAAGGAAAGAAGATGGTTAAATCTGTGGCTAAATCAGAAGATCAATTATCATCTATGTGTCTTTGTGTGTATCCAGCCACATTTTAGAATATGACACCAGAATCTAAAACTAGTGAGAATGGTACAAACTCTAAACTAGTTACTGAGTTACTGTCCAGTTTTGATGATGTTTTTGCTGTACCTACTAGTTTGCCACCACAAAGGGCATGTGATCATAGGATTCCTTTTATAAATGGAACCACTGCAATCAATATCAGGCTATATAGACACCCTTCATCTCAAAAGGATGCAATTAATCCATGGTTAATGAGTTGCTGGAGTCTGGAGTTACTAGACCAAGCCAAAGTCCTTTCTCTTCACCAATTGTCATTGTAACAACCCGATTTTTTCTGTTACTATCGTTACTTGTCCATTAAATATTTAACGGTGTTTGCTTAGACTTTATGTGTTTAATAGGTTTAAATGCATAATTGATCCTATTGGATTACTTGAATTAATATATTATATAAATTTATGAACTTATTTCGGATGACGAAATAACTAGAAAACGATACGATTAAGTTAATCGCCTAGAAAGCTTTTCGGATTACGGAACTTAGAAAAATGAGAAAATAATTATTTTTAATAATTATTGACTTTAAGAAAAACTTAGTTAATTTATTATTTATTTAGTAAGTTAAACCTGGTGATTTCGTTTCAATGACTAGTTAACATTCCGGAGACCCGGTACGGTTAACGACACTCGAAACGGACCATGCGCGTATAAGTAAGTAAGCAAAACGAGCCCCGGACACCCATTAAAAGGCCATTCGGCCGAACCCCCCCTGTAGTGACCCGAACTTTTCCATGTTTATATATATATTAAATGAAATTGTTATTTACATGATTAAGTGTTTCCAACATCTTAAGCAATCAAACTTGTTAAGACTTGATTAATTGAAATAGGTTTCATATAGACAATTGACCACCCAAGTTGACCGGTGATTCACGAACGTTAAAACTTGTAAAAACTATATGATGACATATATATGGATATATATTGTTAACATGATATTATGATAAGTAAACATATCATTAAGTATATTAACAATGAACTACATATGTAAAAGCAAGACTACTAACTTAATGATTTTGAAACGAGACATATATGTAACGATTATCGTTGTAATGACATTTAATGTATATATATCATATTAAGAGATATTCATACATCATATTATCATGATAATATAATAATTTAAAATCTCATTTGATATTATAAACATTGGGTTAACAACATTTAACAAGATCGTTAACCTAAAGGTTTCAAAACAACACTTACATGTAACGACTAACGATGACTTAACGACTCAGTTAAAATGTATATACATGTAGTGTTTTAATATGTATTCATACACTTTTGAAAGACTTTAAGACACTTATCAAAATACTTCTACTTAACAAAAATGCTTACAATTGCATCCTCGTTCAGTTTCATCAACAATTCTACTCGTATGCACCCGTATTCGTACTCGTACAATACACACCTTTTAGATGTATATACTATTGGTATATACACTCCAATGATCAGCTCTTAGCAGCCCATGTGAGTCACCTAACACATGTGGGAACCATCATTTGGCAACTAACATGAAATATCTCATAAAATTACAAAAATATGAGTAATCATTCATGACTTATTTACATGAAAATAAAATTACATATCCTTTATATCTAATTCATACACCAACGACCAAAAACACCTACAAACACTTTCATTCTTCAATTTTCTTCATCTAATTGATCTCTGTCAAGTTCTATCTTCAAGTTCTAAGTGTTCTTCATAAATTCTACAAGTTCTAGTTTCATAAAATCAAGAATACTTCCAAGTTTGCTAGCTTACTTCCAACCTTGTAAAGTGATCATTCAACCTCAAGAAATCTTACTTATTTACAGTAAGATATCTTTCTAATATAAGAACTTTCAAGCCATCCAAGATCCTTTGAAGCTAGATCCATTTGTCTCTTTTCCAGTAGGTTTATCCACAAAACTTGAGGTAGTAATGATGTTCATAACATCATTTGATTCATACATATAAAGCTATCTTATTCAAAGGTTTAAACTTGAAATCACTAGAACATAGTTTAGTTAATTCTAAACTTGTTCGCAAACAAAAGTTAATCCTACTAACTTGACTTTTAAAATCAACTAAACACATGTTCTATATCTATATGATATGCTAACTTAATGATTTAACACCTGGAAACACGAAAAACACCGTAAAACTGGACATACGCCGTCGTAGTAACACCACGGGCTGTTTTGGGTTTGATAATTAAAAACTATGATAAACTTTGATTTAAAAGTTGTTCTTCTGGGAAAATGATTTTTCTTATGAACATGAAACTATATCCAAAAATCATGGTTAAACTCAAAGTGAAAGTATGTTTTTCAAAATGGTCATCAAGACGTCGTTCTTTCGACTGAAATGACTACCTCTTACAAAAATGACTTGCAACTTATATTTCCAACTATATACCTATACTTTTTCTATTTAGATTCATAAAATAGAGTTCAATATGAAACCATAGCAATTTGATTCACTCAAAACGGATTTAAAATGAAGAAGTTATGGGTAAAACAAGATTGGATATTTTTTGATTTTTGTAGCTACGGGAAATATTAACAATTCTATACAAATCATATCCTAGCTAACTTATATTGTATTATTCATGTATTCTAATATATTATGTAATCTTGGGATACCATAGACACGTATGCAAATGTTTTGACATATCATATCGACCCATGTATATATATTATTTGGAACAACCATAGACACTCTATATGCAGTAATGTTGGAGTTAGCTATACAGGGTTGAGGTTGATTCCAAAAATATATATACTTTGAGTTATGATCTAGCCTGAGATGTGTATACACTGGGTCGTGGATTGATTCAAGATAATATATATCGATTTATTTCTGTACATCTAACTGTGGACAACTAGTTGTAGGTTACTAACGAGGACAGCTGACTTAATAAACTTAAAACATCAAAATGTATTAAAAGTGTTGTAAATATATTTTGAACATACTTTGATATATATGTACATATTTGTTATAGGTTCGTAAATCGACCAGTGGCCAATTCTTACTTTCTGACGAAGTAAAAATCTGTGAAAGTGAGTTATAGTCCCACTTTTAAAATCTAATATTTTGGGATGAGAATACATGCAGTTTTATAAATGTTTTACGAAATAGACACAAGTAATTGAAACTACATTATATGGGTGAATGATATAAGCCGAATATGCCCCTTTTGCTTGGTAGCCTAAGAATTAGTAAACCGATCTACTAATTGATGCGAATCCTAAAGATAGATCTATTGGGCCTAACGAACCCCATCCAAAGTACCGGATGCTTTAGTACTTCGAATTCGTTTTTATCATGTCCGAAGGATTTCCCGGAATGATAGGGGATATTCTTATATGCATCTTGTTAATGTCGGTTACCAGGTGTTCACCATATGAATTAATTTTATCTCTATGTTTGGGATGTATATTGAAATATGAAATCTTGTGGTCTATTATTATGATTTGATAATATATAGGTTAAACCTATAACTCACCAACATTTTTGTTGACGTTTTAAGCATGTTTATTCTCAGGTGATTATTAAGAGCTTCTGCTGTCGCATACTTAAATAAGGACGAGATTTGGAGTCCATGCTTGTATGATATTGTGTAAAAATTGCATTCAAGAAACTTATTTTGTTGTAACATATTTGTATTGTAAACCATTATGTAATGGTCGTATGTAAACAGGATATTTTAGATTATCATTATTTGATAATCTACGTAAAGTTTTTTAAACCTTTATTGATGAAATAAAGGTTATGATTTGTTTTAAAATGAATGCAGTCTTTGAAAAACGTCTCATATAGAGGTCAAAACCTCGCAACGAAATCAATTAATATGGAACGTTTTTAATCAATAAGAACGGGACATTTCAGTTGGTATCCGAGCATTATTCTTAGAGAACCAGAATTTTGCATTAGTGTGTCTTATCAAGTTTTTTAGGATGCATTAGTGAGTCTGGACTTCGACCGTGTTTACTTGAAAAATGATTGCTTAACAAATTTTGTTGGAAACTATATATTTTTAACATGTGAATATTATGTGATATATTAATCTCTTAACGTGTTTGATATTATGTGATAGATGTCTACCTCTAGAACAAGTCCCATTGACTCACCTAATAATAATGAAGAGTCAAATGTAAATTGGAATGATTCGTGGACTGATTCACAAGTTCCCGAAGAGGAACCGGAAGAAGAGTCGGAACCGGAAGAAGAATCGGAATCGGAAGAAGAATCGGAACTGGAAGAAGAAATAGAACCAGTGAGGGAAATAATAAAACGGTTAAGTAGAAGAAAATCCTCAACCAACCGACCAAAGTTAATTATGGTCAATGGTGTTTCCGCCAAGGAAGCAAAGTATTGGGAGGATTACCAATTCTCCGATGAATCGGATCCCGATAAGGATTCCGATGATGTTATAGAAATTACCCCAACACAATTTAATAAGGCAAAAGAGAACAATAAGGGAAAGGGCATAAAAATAGAGAAATTTGATTCCAAACCCGATGAACTTTATATGTATCGTCAACACCCGTATTTCTTAAGTTGTGACAATAACCCGGGAACTTCTAAACCACCAGGTTTTTCTAAACCAATGTGGAAAACGACGGCTCGTATTAGGGGAACATCATATATCCCTAGAAACTTGGCAAAACGAACCAAAATCGAAGAAGAAGAAACGAGCGAGTCGGAATAAGATAGTTGTATTCGTGTGGTGTAATATATGTAATATAGTGTGCTTATGCTGTATGATATATGTAAAAATTGCTTGTATTAATAAGTATTTTTTTTATGAATCTAACTCTTGTCTATTTTACAGTATAAAAACACAAAATGAATAGACAACCCAATATTTTAAGAGACCTACCCGGAGACATGATTGATGAAATCTTGTCTAGAGTTGGTCAGAATTCCTCGGCACAACTATTTAAGGCGAGATCAGTTTGTAAGACATTCGAAGAATGTTCCATGAATGCCTTGGTTTATAAAAGGCTTTCGTTTGAAAGGTGGGGGATATCACATTGGGAAATCCATAAGTTACGATGTGTTTACTTTGACGCATATATTGCGGGGAACCCAAATGCTATTTTACGCAACGGGTTAAGTGAATTATTTTGACTCAATATTTTACGCAACGGGTTAAGAAATTATTCATACTTTAATAATTTACTTTAATAATTCACTTTAATAATTCATACTTTAATAATTCACTTTAATAATTCACTTTAATAATTCATACTTTAATAATTCACTTTAATAATTCACTTTAATAATTCATACTTTAATAATTCATTTTAATAATTCATACTTTAATAATTCACTTTAATAATTCAAAAATCTGTTATAAATAGAATTCAATAGGTTTCATTATTTCATAAAAACTTGAAAATATATTTCTCTAAACTCTCTCAATCGAATTACATATATATATTTTCTTTGTATTATTTCAAGATATTATTAGTATACATAAAATATTACGACGGAGCGCTGTCCGAGTGATTTCAAAATAGTTTTTTTGAATGAGTCGAAGCTAAGGAAATTATGGGTTATAGCTATGGAGGTGATGGGTATGGTTCATGGGTATGCTCGTGAGGTCAATCTAGTGTTTATCATCTCCGTTGCGTCTACGTACTTTCCTGCAATATTGAATCTCAATATTTATACGTGAGCACTCATAACTTAACTTTTATATATCAATAGTGTATCCCTGACTAGTGCTCGAGTATATAGGATTATGCATGCTTGTACATTCGATATTGTCCTTAGATAGGTTTGTTGAATCCTGAATTAGATACATATGCTACTGAGATAGGGTATATGATATGCATATCATTGGAAAGCTAGCGAAAAATTAAGAACTTTTCATTTAGATATCGAATGGTTTCGATGAACGGATTAGAAGTTATAGTCAACTGAATTTTAGTATTATTGTTAAAATGATTATTATTACTATCGTCGTTATTATTTTAATAGAAATATCATTGTTATTATAAAATATCATTATTACTATTATATTAGTATTATCATTTTATCATAATACCATTTTTAGTAAATATAAATATTGTTATTTTTTTATAGAATAATAATAATTATTATTACAAAATAATACAACTTTTACTTATTATTATTATGATCAATATTATTTTATCAAATAAATAGGGGATACAAAGATATTTTTCACCACGCGTAATATAATTACATTAATAATACTTACCACTATAGTTTTACGATATTAAGTGAACTTTATAAATTTTACTACTTAAGATATATAAAAGTATATTCTATCATATATAAACGTTAATATAAATTTTTATTAATAAATGACTTTTATTATTATAAAATCTAATAAATATATTTAAATATATAAAACGACTATAGTTAAGTTATATAATAAACACGTATAAATTTTAGAAGTCATTTTGGATCAAGTTGACTTTTGTTGACTTTTGCATATTAGTCTCGAGCATTAGGATTGTGGTACACTATGACTTGACCAAAAATTGTTAGACAAATATTGACCAACATATAAATATATATAATTAATATAGGTTCGTGAATCCGAGGCCAACCTTGCACTTGTTAAATGACGTTATATGTATTTTTACTACGAAATACAGTATGGTGAGTTTCATTTGCTCCCTTTTATATATATTTTTGGGACTGAGAATACATGCGCTGTTTTTATAAATGTTTTACGAAATAGGCACAAGTACTAAAACTAAATCTACGTGGGTTTAAACCAGAAATATACCCTTAGCTTGGTAACATTAAACTACTTGTCTATGTACGGTAGGCGCGAATCCTAAAGATAGATCTATTGGGCCTGACAAACCCCATCCTGACTATGGGATGCTTTAGTACTTCGAGGTTATTTTAAACACACCTGATCTGGTGTACTTCAGAGGGTAAAACATGAACGTTCAGGCTTGTTACCGGGTGCCTACAACTTATAGAATACTTTTATACACTTGTGAGTGTACATATATTTATAAACGGAAATCTTGTGGTCTATTATTATATTGAAATGATTGTTATGATAAACCTATGAACTCACCAACCTTTTGGTTGATACTTTAAAGCATGTTTATTCTCAGGTATTAAAGAAATCTTCCGCTGTGCATTAGCTCATTTTAAGGATATTACTTGGAGTCATTCATGGCATACTTTGAAAGACGTTGCATTCGAGTCGTTGAGTTCATCAAGATTAATATTAAGTCAATTATAGTTGGATGTAATATGAAATGGTATGCATGCCGTCAATTTTTTATGTAAAGAAAGTTTGTCTTTTAAAAACGAATGCAATGTTTGTAAAACATATCATATAGAGGTCAAATGTAATCAACTATTGTGAATCGTTTATAATGTATATGAACGGGTCCTTTCAGATACATGCTGCTTTTGAAACTGTTTCTTAAACTGTTTTTACAACTGTTTTACATATTACGCACAAGTAACTTAAACATATACATATGAGTTCAGATCAGAGATCCCTTAGCTTGATTATATTAATTACTTTACGTAAGCTCGACTTATGGGAACAATACCGTTAGGTCTGACAAACCTATCCTCAACCTATGAGGTGCTTATTCTGTTGTAACTTGTACACTTGATTGGTGTATGCTTAGAAAGGGTAAAGGGAAGACGTGTAACGCTTTAGCTATCCGCGGGTTAAAGTTTTATAATCAAGTGCTCATGCTAATGTATAATTTTTATGATGTTTTCCAAAAATCTTGTGGCCTAAACTTACGAAATGCTTTACTAAACCTGTAGATTCATTCAACGTTTTTCATTGACGTTTTGCATGTTTTTATCTCAGGTCCATAGAGGTATAGCTTTCGCTTTGCAGAGTTGTCATGATTGCTTGCTAGCTGTTAGTTCTGGATGTTGTCCAGCATGTTTACGTCATTACGTATTATTTTTAAAGAACATATATTCGCATTGAAAACTCTCATTTCAAATGATGTTTCGGTTTACTTAAGTTGGTTGTTTATGTCAACTACTTTTCAGATATGTTTCTTTTAATAAATAACTTTGTTTTGATATTTAATGCGAATACTTTTTCGGAAACGTCATCTATAGAGGGCATGACCGTTAAACTGTGGGACCAGAGTTAATACACCGTTAGTGGATTCTGACGGGGTATTACATATGGTATCAGGGCAGATTGGTTACCTAGGACTAGGCTACATTAGAGTGTCGTACTTGAGGACATCTTTTGAGTCTGGACTGTAACCCTAGACTTGCTAAGTTACATGAACCGTAGTTACACTACTTGTTACCTTACTTGAATGATATGATTACTATGTGTGCTAACTTGTGTTTTTCTTGAGTGCTAGATGACTTCTTCCAATCCTATCATTCTTATCGACTTCGACACAGAATCTGAGGAAATCGTACAAGCGCAAGGAAACACTATACTTGAGTTCATGGATGAGTCTGAACCAGAGATGGAATCCGAACCGAAAGAAGAAGAGCCGGAAGAGAAACCGGAGGAGAATCTCGAGGAGGACCCGGAACCAGAATCTGAATCTGAACCCAATTTACCCGATTCACCTACTGGATCCCAGTCACATTTTGTTGATCCCGACTTTGTTAACCCCTATGGACCGAGAGGCCATCGTAGGATATCTAAAGGACTTGCTCGAGCTAATAACCCATTTCATAAGAGTTTTCGCTATGACAGCCAATCATTTCAGATGTGTCATCATTTTCATCCCTATGACGCTTCTACCTATACTTCTAAGCCTAACACCTCCACTGCTGCTGCTAATGATAATGAACCCGATGACCTTAAATCAAGAGTTGAGAATCTGGAAAAGATGGTCGAGTATCTGTTGAAGGAACTGCAAAAACCGAAATAGAGCTGCTTGTTTGGACTTGTTCCATGTTGCTAGAAACTATTATATTATTATTGCTTATTACTTGATATTCACACATACATTGTTAGACGTGGTTTTGGTTTTATGGTATTTACTTATGACATGAGGGATATTTTACTTTCTTTGGTTATGCATGGTATATGAATGAGAATTTTGCTTCATGAAGTGTGTGGTTTACTAATAAATTATCATGCATTATAATTTTGGTAAAAGTTATTATTTACTGCTGTGAATTGTTTGTTGTTACTATTGCTACTGTTACTTAGTGTTAATACCATTAATGTACCTTGTCAATGCTATGGTTACTACTAAGCACTATGTACCACTACTTACTATTCGCACTACTAGAATCTTTAAGATTTAATATTATCTACTATGCATAATTACCCGTTGCTAGTATATTTTTACGTACTGATTTCGTTGACACTAACCTGGTGTCTTATCTTGACCAGAAATATAATGCCGCCCAAGAGTGTTACCCAAGCCGATGTCCATCGATGGATCAATGAAGGTTTAACCGAGGCTGTAGCTTAACTCCGGAATGGAACCAATGTGACGACCCGAAAATTTCCGACCAAATTTAAACTAAATCTTTATATGATTTCGACACGATAAGCAAAGTCTACAATGTTGAGTCTCAAAAAGTTTGAACTGTTTCAAATATTCAATTGACCTTCGACTGCTCTCGACGATTCACGAACAATTAATTTTAAATAGATATATGTGTATGTATATATAAATAATAATTCGAAATATAATTTGAAGTATTATATATTGTTATTATTAAAAATTAATAAATAAAAATAGGATATTATAATAATTATTATTTAAAATATATCTCTATATATAAATAAAGTATATTAAAAATAAATATTAAATAATTGTAATACTCGTTTTATGTTTCGATTGATATTTAGCAAGTAAATTCAAACTTATGTAATTTTAAAATAAACGGCGATACAAAAATAAGTTCTATAAATTTTAGGCTTACTAAAAATATATTTAGGATATAGTTATTAAATTTTAGAATTTTTTATATTTTACCCAGAAATGAGAGGGACAGTTGATGTAATTTTTATTTAACAAATTAAGGATCAAATTTTATACCATAATGACCAAAATAAATAAATATAATTAAATTAAAAATTTGGGATTTTTCTGTGCACTTTTATCCGCCACCAATTATCAACGGACTACGAAATAATAGTCCGTGAAAACTGTCGGTAGAATAAACCGAATTCTGTACTGTTTCATCACATTTCAATTATCATGCCAATTGATTTATGATTTATTATAATATATTAATTATTAAAGTATGTTTTCTTGTGTCTGCCATTATTCAATATCTATATCTACAATATCTTATTATATATATATACATAACATGTATGAATATCCATATTGCAACTCATATATCAACCGAGAACGAACTTTCTCTTCTTCAAACATTCATCCTCCAACTGTTCTTACTAAACCCATCTAAACCAACACCCTTTTAAATACCATTCGGTCACCAGTTGAAACCATCACCAAGACACACCACTAATCACCAACTGATGTGCGTAGAGGTGTATACAAAATAGTTTATATAATAGTTATATATTTATTATGAAATACTATTAAATACGATACAATTTTACACAAGTTATTTATTTATTTATAGAATGGATATACCTAAACCTTGCTACAACACTTATAGGCAGTGTACCTAATCGTACAGTAGTGTAGTTTTTAGTAAGTCCGGTTCGTTCCACAGGGATCTTTTAAACAAGCTTAACACTATATTTTTAAAAACTATATTTGTAAAAATACAAAAATATATAAGTAATATTATTAATATAAAAAGGGGGTTTTTACCGTTTAATGACCGATTTGTTGATTTTAAAACTTTATTCGCTGTTAAAACCTAATGTAAAATATTAAAAATAACTTAATTTAAAGCGTAAAATAAATAACGATAATGAAATTGCGATAATTAAAAATGCGATAAAATTAAATTGCGATAATTAAAAAGTACGATAATTAAAAGTGCAATTAAATATGAAAATAAAGGAATTATGCTTATTTAAACTTCCATAATCATGATGTTTGACGTGTTGATTTTAGTTTATTTCCATGGGTTAATTATCCTTTGTCCTGGATTATTTAATATGTCCGTCTGGTTTTTGTCCATAACAGTCCATCAGTCATAAATATAAAGTGCGAGTGTCCTAGTCAAATTATCCTTATATCCGAAGTCAAATATTCCAACTAATTGGGGACTTAAACTGTAACAAGGTCTTAATACTTTGTTTAATAATTACACCAGGATATCGACTGCGTGTAACCCAAGGTTTTAATACTTTGTTAACAATTACGCCAAGTGTCCTTGTACATAATTCAACCCTGTTTTAATAAGTCAATAGACTATTAATCCATTCCCGTGTCCGGTTAAATGAACGATTATTAGTACTTATAAATATCCCGCCCATCGTGTCCGATCGAGTGTATATGGTTATTTATAGGTACATCCAATTGTAAATCTTTATATTAAATTAACAAACTATCATTTAATTAAAAAAATATAAAGCCCATTAATAGCCCATAGTCTAATTTCCACAAGTGTCGTTCTTTTGTCCAAACCCCAATTATGGTACAAAGCCCAATTACCCCGTCTTAATATTTTAGCCCAACATCATGATTACTTCGTCTTAAATAAGCATAATAATAACTTAGCTACGAGACATTAATTTAACAATAAAATTAAACATAACTTACAGTGGATATTAATAGCGTAGTGGTACACGGATAGAGTTTCAACTTGCAAAACCTTAAGACATTCGACTAACCTAACCTTATTATTATCACTAACTTAAAATTAAAATTACAAATTGAGATTAATATTTGGAGTGATATTTGATACATAGGATAAGACAAAAGAAAAAGATATATATTCGATCACCAACTGCAAAATTTATAGGCATGTGGCCACAAAAAGTGGCCCATGCGATCGCATGGATAATATGCCTACAGGCCATGCGATCGCATGGAGGTAGGTACCAGCTCACATAATTTTGTTTTCAAGCTTGTCGACGTTATTTTTAAATATATATAATATATAAATAATTTATATAATTATTTAAATATTATATTATATTCTTGTGCATAGTTGA
This sequence comes from Rutidosis leptorrhynchoides, assembly GCF_046630445.1. NCBI lineage: Eukaryota > Viridiplantae > Streptophyta > Magnoliopsida > Asterales > Asteraceae > Rutidosis > Rutidosis leptorrhynchoides. The sequence goes on along the minus strand of NC_092335.1, from coordinate 351,845,192 downwards.
CTCATAATTTTTAGTCCGTTACGTCGAGCGTTGAGAGTTGACTTTGGTCCCGGTTTCGGATTTTCGAACGTCCTTGCGTACAATTTAATATCTTGTATTTTGCGTTTTGCGACTTGTACTCTTGTAATTTTGAGACGTTTCTCATCAATAATTTGAACCACTTTGATTGTACTTTGTACTTTTGAGGTTTTTGGTCATTTGCGTCTTCAATTCGTCGAATCTGTCTTTTGTCTTCACGATTTATTATTTAAACGAATATTGCTTGTAAATAGAACAATTTCAACTAAAAGCTTGTCTTTCTTGAGGGATAATGCTATGAAATATATGTTCGTTTTTAGCATTATCAAATATTTCCACACTTGAACGTTGCTTGTCCTCAAGCAATAAAGTCTTGAAATAAAAATATTAGAATCACTTCTTTATTCTTCACACTTTGTACATCAGTGATTTTTATACGGCGGTATGAAAAATGGTAGTAACGATGTGGTTTACAGTCCCACATGACTATGAAAATTTAGATCCTTAAGGAAATTGGATCTTTATGAAAACATTTGATCTTTTGAAAATTAAATCTAGTTTTTACCCTAGATAAGTTTTCCGGAATAACCCTTCACCAGTGTTGCAAAATGTTTTTGTGGGTATGGTGGGTTTCAGATTTGAAAATTTTAGCTCAAAACTTATGGTTTTGTGTCACCCACTTGCTAACCTTGTATTGGGAAAGCAACACGTCCAGAATACTTGCTCCGTATATTACCTTTCGATAAACTACTGTCCGGTTGTAAAGGAAAGCATTGAACAAGCAACTGTTAAGGCAATGTCCCCTGACATGCTTTTAATTATGGTCTATAACGTGTCAGATGCAATTAATATCCTTTGTAGGAGCAATAGTAAAGCTCACCCTATAGTTTTTCGGTCTAGCACAAGGTCCTGTCTTTGACCATGCTATGCAACCACCGTCCTTACGGTTGATAATCGATTTGGTTTAGGTGACCTAATAAATTCTAGGTGAATTCCTAGGATTTTACATTCAATGGTAATGAACGCATTAAAAATGGGTTTTTCAGAAAACAAATCGGTTTGTAATTTGATCAAAATATATTCTCGTTCAAGCTCGAGTTTAGATATCATCGAATTCCATGATTTTGTAATTCTCAATCTTTAAGGTCAATATCTAGGATTGAGTAATATCAGGCTTAAAAGCTGATTTTTAATCTTTAAGGAGATTATCCTTTTCTGGGGGTCTGATTCATTAGTCTTATCAAGCTAATTTGCACGGCATCCTCCCCATTTTACGAGACAGATCCACTCATGGTTAGGATAAGTCTGACCACTTGGTGACCCTGTTTAATGCTGAGGTCCGTGGATTTCCAGCTGATTTTCGAGAAAACTTTTCAAGGTTTTTCGTAGACTCTACAACTGGTCTGGACGACAACTTCCTGACTTAAATCAAGAAGCGCGTGTCTTTTTTGGAAGACTTTACTTCCTTTTAATGATGGAATTGATTCATCTTGTAGATCCATCTTTCTTTCAAATATATTACAGTTTTTCGGGTAAAACAGTTAATTTTGTCCAAAACAAAAGTATCTTCAATTATTTGTACAAAAATATGTGATATATGTTCAAAATAGCTTGGTAAATTTTTCCCACACTTGGCTTTTATTTTCCTTTCTTTTCCTTTTTATTGTCCTCTATTCCATTTTAAATGAATTCTAACATTTTGGTTTGTTTCTCAATTTATGTCCTTTCCGAGGTAACAATAATTTCGGTGTTAAGACCTAGTTTTATCGTTCATAAATATGTATAAACATGATTTTGATTTCATTTAATTGAAAATTTTGAAATTTTTTTACTAGAATTGGGTAGTCAGTATATAAGACTAGGGCTGTTCTTTATTATCAGAGAGCACTAGATTCTAATACAACTACTGCGTTACTAGTATTTTTAATGGTACCCAAGTGTATAAGTCAAAAAAATTTTAAAATCCGAAAGAATTTAACCCCTTCCCACACTTAAGATCTTGCAATGCCCTCATTTGCAAGAAATCAGTACAATTTAAATTATTGAGGGTGATTAGCGTAGAAAAATGATTAAATTTTACCAAAATTTCCAAACATATTGGCGTTTGTTTGTTGAAAGCAAAGATTTTTGGGTTTTTTAAATGTTTTTGGCATACTTTAAATCAATAAGATTAAAAATAATGATAACAAAATTTCTCGTCCCGCCCTCGGGTAAAGCAATTTCGGTTCAACGACCTAGTTTTCAACTCACGACGAATTTTAAAAATCACATTTTTAACTTAACGAAATAAAGTAAATTTTTGTTTTTAAATTCACACCAAACTTAAATTTAAAATGCATAAAATTAAAAATTCACACCAAATTTATATTATAATTTTATTTTAATACATACAAACTTATATTAAAAATATAAAATTTTCAAATATTTACAAACTTAAATATATTGATTTAAAAATTTTACAATAATAATTTAATATTAATATATTAATTTTAAAAACAAAGTAAAAATAAAATTAAAAATCTTTTTGGTCTTTTATCCTACTTTAATCAATCAAATATTATCAAAAATATACGCCCCTCTTTTCGGTAAAGTAATTTCGGCTATATTACCTAGTTTTACTCCTGACGAATTTCTGAAATATTTTGGGTTGATTGGTTAAAGATATTTATACCTTAAGAATAAACGGTAAATTTCGCAGTGATGTAATAAATTTTGGTATGATATCAATAATTTCGGTCGCAAAACCTAATTTTATTGAATACCAATTTAAAACTTTATAGCGAACGATTTAGCGTTTATTATCAAAAGGTTAAAAATAATAAAAATAAAAATAAAAACTGTACATACTTACCTGTTATATAGAATTCTCAGTGACCTGCTTTAGCCCACTCATAAGATAGTCGGACTAATTGGTTTTCCATAGCTACATAGGCATAACCTCGAGCATTCAACGATTTTTCTTCGAAACATATGAACGGTCCTTCTCTGCATAAAGTAATGAACTCGGTATTGGAATATGTCTGATTCGTCGAGCATTTTCCTTCGTGTGACCATTTTCTGCATTTATGACATCTTTCAAGGTGTCGTGCTCTTCTTTTCGCTGCGGATTTTGATTTTCCTTTACCAAAATGTAACTTATTATGATCGTTTCTAAGTACTTTTCTTACTCCGTCCATTTTGGCTCTTATTACTGATACCAGGTCACTCGGGAGTGTGTCATTATTATGTTTAGTGATCAAAGCGTGTAGCATTAGACCATGGTTTAGTTCACAGGAATTCTTCATCTCGTAAAACCTAAAAAAATAAAAATTTAGAATGGGGGGAGAAGACTAGTTCTTTAGGGTCTGCTAGGGAAAGACCATTCAGATTCCATTCTCGAGAACTACATGAAAACATAATATCTAACTCTAACAGAAATACATATTACCCTAAAAAGATTCGAATCTCCCCATACTTAGTTAGCTGTGGTTTTGAAATTGTGATTGACTTCATTGTCAACTTCCATCGGACCATCTATGTAATGTTTAACTCTGTAACAATTAACTTTAAATTCAATCCCATTTGAATTTATCAACTCTACTATTCCATATGGGAAAACTCTTTTGACTAAGAATGGTCCAGACCATCTTGATTTCAATTTTCCAGGAAATAGCTTGAATCGTGAATTGAAAAGAAGAACTATGTCTCATTCTTTAAATTCTTTTGAACTTCTGATTCTTTTATCATGCCATTTCTTCGTTCTTTCCTTATAGATTAACGAATTTTCATATGCTTCATGTCTTAATTCTTCTAATTCGTTTAATTGACTTAACCGTAGACGTCCGGCTTCATGTAAATCAAGATTACATGTCTTCAAAGCCCAAAATGCTTTGTGTTCAATTTCTACTGGAAGATGACATGCTTTTCTGTAAACGAGTCTAAAAGGTGTGGTTCTAATTGGAGTTTTGTAGGCTGTTCTAAAAGCCCATAGTGCATCCTCCAATTTCATGGACCATTCTTTCGGATTTGATCCTACGGTTTTCTCTAGAATACGTTTTAATGCTCAGTTGGTATTTTCAACTTGTCCACTTGTTTGTAGATGATAAGCGGTTGAGATTTTATGAGTTACTCCATATCTTTTGAGAACTTTCTCAAGTTGATTATTACAAAAATGAGTACCCCGATCACTTATTAAAGCTTTCGGTGTTCCGAACCTTGCAAAAAGACGTTTTAAAAAGTTGACTACAACTCGTGCATCGTTAGTTGGAGAGCTTGTGCTTCCGCCCATTTAGATACATAATCAATGGCAACGAGAATGTAGAGATTATTATGAGATTTTGGAAATGGACCCATAAAGTCAATACCCCAAATGTCAAATACTTCACATACTTGAATGACATTTTGTGGCATTTCATCACGTTGACTTATTTTTCAGACCCTTTGACAAGCATCACAGGATTTGCAAAGAAGGTGTGCGTCTTTGAAAATTGTAGGCCAATAGAATCCAGCGTCATAGACTTTCCTTGCTGTTAGCTGAGGCCCATAATGCCCTCCTGTTGGTCCTGTGTGATAATGGTTTAATATTTGACTAGCTTTTTCTTCGAATACACATCGGCGTATTATTCCATCGGGACAACTTTTAAACAAATGTGGATCTTCCCAGAAATAGTGTTTTATATCACTAAAGAATTTCTTTCGTTTTTGGTATGACAATCTTTTTTCAAGGAATCCACATACTAAGTAGTTTGCATAGTCTGCAAACCATGGAATTTCATTATAATCTATCTTCAATAGATATTCATCAGGAAAGTTGTCTTGTATGGCCGATTCATTTAGAACTTCTAATTCAGGATTTTCAAGACGAGAAAGATGATCAGCTGCGAGATTTTCTGCTCCTTTTTTATCTCGGATTTCAATATCGAACTCTTGTAAGAGTAAGATCCAACGGATTAATCTTGGTTTGACATTTTGTTTCTAAAATAGGTATCTAAGAGCAGAATGATCAGTATAGACCACCGTTTTAGCTAGAACGAGATATGAACGAAATTTGTCAAAAGCAAAGACAATAGCAAGGAGTTCTTTTTCAGTAGTTGTGTAATTCGTTTGTGCTCCTTGTAACGTCTTACTAGCATAATAAATAGGTTGAAATCGTTTTTCAATCCTTTGTCCTAAAACGGCTCCCATTGCAAAATCACTTGCATCGCACATAAGTTCAAACGATAGATTCCAATTTGGAGTTATCATGATCAGCGCATTAGTGAGTTTTTCTTTAAGAATATTAAAAGATTTGATGCATTCATATGAAAAGATGAATGGAGTATCCTTTTCTAGGAGTTTATTCATAGGAGTGGCAATTTTAGAAAAATCTTTTATGAAACGTCGGTAAAAACCGGCATGCCCTAGAAAACTCCTAACTCCTCTAACATTGGTGGGATGTGGAACTTTAGCAATTACATCTATTTTAGCTCTATCCACTTCAATTCCTTCCTTTGAAATTTTATGACCAATAACGATGCCTTCTTTAACCATGAAATGGAATTTCTCCCAATTAAGTACTAGATTTGATTGTTCGCATCTAATAAGCATTCGTTCAAGATTAACTAGACATGATTCAAATGTATCACCGAATACTGAAAATTCATCCATGAAAACTTCCATGCATTCTTTTATCATGTCGTGAAAAATCGCCATCATGCACCTTTAAAAGGTAGCAGGGGCGTTGCAGAGTCCAAATGGCATGCGTTTGTAAGCAAAAGTACCATAAGGGCATGTGAACATGGTTTTCTCTTGGTCCTCGGGTGCTATTGGGATTTGAAAATATCCGGAAAAACTATCAAGAAAACAATAGTAACTGTTTCCGGCTAATCTTTCCAACATTTGATCAATGAAAGGTAAGGGAAAGTGATCTTTTCTGGTGGCGTCATTTAATTTTCTATAATCAATACAAACACGCCATCCTGTTACAGTCCTAGTAGGAATAAGCTCATTTTTTTCATTTGTGATGACAGTCATGCCACCCTTCTTAGGTATGCATTGAACTGGGCTTACCCATGGACTATCAGAGATTGGATAAATTAAACCTGCATCAGCAGTTTAATAATTTCTTTCTTAACAACATCTTGCATATTAGGATTTAGTCTTCGTTGGCGTTGCACATACCTTTTTATGACCTTCTTCCATAAGGATTTTATGTGTGCAATACGAAGGACTTATTCCTTTAATATCATGAATCTTCCATGCAATGGCTGGTTTATGAGCTTTTAGCACAGAAATGAGTTGAGATTTTTCATTTTCAGTAAGAGAAGACGATATTATTACAGGTAATTCGGATTCACCATGTAAATAAGCGTATTCCAAATGGTTTGGAAGTGGCTTTAACTCTAATGTCAGTGGTTCTTCTATCGATGATTTATATCGATATCTGTCTTCTTCTTTTAGCATTTGAATTTCTTCTGTTGTTGGTTCATATCCATTAGCCATAAGTGTAGCTAACATTTCAGTTTCATCAATTGGTTCAGTTCCTTCTCCTAAAAAACATTCTCCCGTTCCTTGTAATTCTGGAAATTCTTCTAACAATTCTGCATGTGAATCTATAGTTTGAATATAATAACATGTATCATCTGCAGATTGCGGTTGTTGCATGGCTCTATCAACTGAAAAGGTAACACTCTCGTCCTCTATACTTAGGGTCAGTTTCTTACCGAACACGTCTATTATTGCTTTAGCCGTGTTTAAGAATGGTCTTCCTAATATGAGAGGAACTCGAGAATCTTCTTCCATATCCAGAATAACAAAATCTACTGAAAATACTAAAGTACCAACTTTAACTAGCACGTTTTCCATTATCCCTCTAGGATATTTTACTGATCGATCGGCTAGTTGTATACTTATTCGTGTTGGTTTCAATTCTCCAAGGTCTAGTTTAGCGTATAGTGAATACGACATTAAATTTATACTAGCACCTAAGTCTGCCAATGCTTCTATTGAACTAAGACTACCCAGAAAATATGGAATCGTGAAACTTCCTGGATCTGATAATTTTTCTGGTATCTTATTCAATAGTACTGCAGAACAATTAGCATTCATAGTAACAGCCGAGAGTTCTTCCATTTTCTTTCTATTTATGATTAGTTCTTTCAAGAATTTAGTATATCTTGGCATTCCTGAAATCACATCAATGAAAGGAAGATTTACATTTATCTGTTTAAACATATCCAAGAATTTAGATTGCTCGGCTTCAAGTCTTTCTTTTCTCATTTTACTCGGGTAAGGAAGTGGTGGTTGGTATGGTTTAACATAAGGCTTAACTTTAACTGTGTTATCTTCATTAACCTTTTTAACTACCGGTTCTTTTTCCTTATCTTGCTCAGATTGTGGTTCTTATGGAGTAGGAATAGAATTATCAGAAATTACAGGCATTTCAAGTGGTTTAAGTGTAATACCACTTCTTGTGGTAATAGCTTTAGCTGTTTCATTCCGGGGGTTAGCATTTGTATCACTAGGTAGACTCCCCGGTTTTCTTTCACATATCAACCTTGCTAGGTTACTTACTTCTTGTTCCAAATTTTGAATAGAAGCTTGTTGATTTCTAAATGCTTGAGCATTTTGTTCATTGGTTTGTTTCTGAGATGTGAAAAATTGAGTTTGAGATTCAACTAGCTTCGACATCATATCTTCTAAATTTGGCTTTTTATCATCGGTTTGTGGTGGTTTGTTTTGAAAAATAGGTCTTTGCTGGTTGTAAGTATTATTGGATACTTGTTGATTGCTAGGGCCTTGTTAGTTGTTGTATGGAACATTTCGGTTATAATTCTGGTTTTGATTGTAGATTGGTCTTGGCGGTTGATCATTATTCTGATAATTATTTCCAGGCATTTGGTTCATGTATGAAACATTCTCTCTTTGTTCCATTGTTAGTTCAATACTGAGACAATCTTTTGTTAAATGTGGTCCTCCACACTGCTCACAACTAATTCGTATTGAATGAATATCTTTAGTCATCTTTTCCATTCGTCTCTCGATAGCATCTATCTTTGCGGAAATGGAATCTAAGTCATGGCTAGAATCGGCTCTAGCTGCTTTAGATGACCTAACTATATATTTTTCTTGGTGCCACTCATGTGAGTGGGAAGCAGTGTTATCAATAATTTTGTAAGCGTCAGTTGCGGTTTTCTTCATAATGGAACCACCAGCTGCTATATCGATGTCTTTTCTTGTAGTGATGTCGCATCCTAGGTAGAATATTTGTACTATTTGATAGGTGTCTAAGCCATGTTGCGGACATCCTCTCAATAACTTTCCAAATCTGGTCCATGCCTCATATAGAGTTTCATTTGGCTTTTGCGTGAACGTAACAATTTATCCTTGAAGTCTTACGGCTTTAGATGCCGGAAAGAATTGTTTAAGAAATTTTTCAACTAAAACGTCCCATGTATCAATCGCCCCTTCAGGTAACGATTCTAACCAATCTTTGGCTTCTCCCTTTAAAGTCCAGGGAAATAACATGAGATATATCTGTTCATCCTCTACTTCTCTTATTTTAAATAAAGTGCAGATCCTATTAAAAGTTCGAAGATGTTCATTTGGATCTTCCTTCAGCGCACCACTAAATTGGCATTGATTAGTTACCATGTATAGGATTTGTCCTTTGATTTCATAATCTGGCACATTAATGTCAGGTTGAGTAATTGCGTGACCTTGGCCAGTGCGTTTAGCTCGCATTCGGTCTTCCATACTTAGAGGTTCAAGATTTTTCATGATTGAATTTATTGAATCTGAATCACTAGAGGATTCCGATTTAATGGTAGGTTCCTCAACAATCTCGGTTTGAATGATTGGTGGTTCCGGAGGAAAGATTAGTGGTTCAGGATCTCTGAATTGTCCCTGAATATCCTCCGGATTCTCAATTGTGAGGTCGGGTTTAAAAAATGGATTATCGGAAATTTGAATTGGAGTACTTGGTTGACTGGATGACGATTCTAAAGAAAAATCAACGGCGACAATATTGGCTAAATGTCTTGATCGAGTTACAGGTGGTGAACGTATAAAAGGTGGTGAAAGTTTTGCTCCTTGCATTCACTGAATATCCTATTAGTTATAAAAGATAAAAATTATATAAGTTATCAAATTAATAGACTTTTCTGCTTTTGCCCACGTTTCAAATAGCCAATAGATGCAGCAGGGAGCCAGAACCCTTTAAATCGGAAGCTCACAACTCAGCCACTAACAAATCCAACTATTACTACGAAGCAGAAAATTTGTGGATGTCTATCAATTTAATCACTTAAAATAATTTTTCGTTGAAATTTAAAGAGATTTTAGAGAAGAAATAGAACATTGTATGTCCTAAAAACTAGAGTGGCGAAAAATAAGAAAGAAAAAGAGCGCGTCGGAAAAACGTCGAAAAATAAAAGGAACGTAGCGCGTCGAAACTTAAAAGTCTAAAAACTAAAAATTAAAAGTTGCGTCTAAAGGTATTAAAGCTTAAAAAGAAATACTATATCCAAAACGGTAATTACTTAAAAAGGTACTAAAATATTAAAACGGCGTCGAAAAATTCTAAAGCACCTAAATCTTAGTCTAAAGAAAAAGCACTTAAGGGATTTTATGGCAAAGCCTAAAAATCTAGAAATAAAAATAAATATGGCAAACACTATGACTTAAAACTAAATACGAGCGAAAAATACAAATATTACACTAAAAACAAATAAAAAGAAACAAAATATAAAAATAAACTTAAAGTTGTAAAAAGTACAATTTTTATAAAAATATTATTTTTATATTATTTATTTTATAAAATTATTAATTTTATATATTTATAAAACTAATTAAACTTAATAATACAAAATAAATAATAAAACTAAACTAAATAATATTAAATACCCTAACCCTAATTAGGGTTTTAATTAAATAATAATTATTATTATTACTCCGTAATTATTGAAGTTGGCAGTCAAATATGGCGTGTCAGACAGGGCCATGCGATCGCATGGTCCTCACGTTAAAAATTCATGCGGTCGCATGGAGTAGGGTTTCGGGCCAAACTTTGGGCTGCTACAGTAATGGGCCGAGTACTTTTTTTTTCTGTTTTCTGTTTTAGATTAAATAAAATATAAATAACTTAAATAAAAATTTAATTTTAAAAACTAAAATAAAAATACTTTTATAAATTTTTAACAACTCTTAACAACAAATATATAGATTTTTTTTTATATAGCGTTTCGCTTTCGGCGTTTAACTGTTCCCCGGCAGCGGCGCCAAAAATACTTGATATGCATAGAGGTGTATACAAAATAGTTTATATAATAGTTATATATTTATTATGAAATACTATTAAATACGATACAATTTTACACAAGTTATTTATTTATTTATAGAATGGATATACCTAAACCTTGCTACAACACTTATAGGAAGTGTACCTAATCGTACAGTAGTGTAGTTTTTAGTAAGTCCGGTTCGTTCCACCGGGATCTTTTAAACAAGCTTAACGCTATATTTTTAAAAACTATATTTTTAAAAATACAAAAATATATAAGTAATATTATTATTATAAAAAGGGGGTTTTTACCGTTTAATGACCGGTTTGTCGATTTTAAAACTTTAGTCGCAGTTAAAACCTAATGTAAACTATTAAAAATAAATTAATTTAAAGCGTAAAATAAATAACGATAATGAAATTGCGATAATTTAAAATGCGATAAAATTAAATTGCGATAATTAAAAAGTACGATAATTAAAAGTGCAATTAAATATGAAAATAAAGGAATTATGCTTATTTAAACTTCCGTAATCATGATGTTTGATGTATTGATTTTAGTTTATTTCCATGGGTTAATTGTCCTTTGTCCTGGATTATTTAATATGTCCGTCTGGTTTTTGTCCATAACAGTCCATCAGTCATAAATATAAAGTGCGAGTGTCCTCGTCAAATTATCCTTATATCCGAAGTCAAATATTCCAACTAATTGGGGACTTAAACTGTAACAAGGTCTTAATACTTTGTTTAATAATTACACCAGGATATCGACTGCGTGTTACCCAAGGTTTTAATACTTTGTTAACAATTACGCCAAGTGTCCTTGTACATAATTCACCCCTATTTTAATAAGTCCATAGACTATTAATCCATTCCCGTGTCCGGTTAAATGAACGATTATTAGTACTTATAAATATCCCGCCCATCGTGTCCGATCGAGTGTATATGGTTATTTATAGGTACGTCCAATTGTAAATCTTTATATTAAATTAATAAACTATTATTTAATTAAACAAATATAAAGCCCATTAATAGCCCATAGTCTAATTTCCACAAGTGTCGTTCTTTTGTCCAAACCCCAATTATGGTACAAAGCCCAATTACCCTGTCTTAATATTTTAGCCCAACATCATGATTACTTCGTCTTAAATAAGCATAATAATAACTTAGCTACGAGACATTAATTTAACAATAAAATTAAACATAACTTACAGTGGATATTAATAGCGTAGTGGTACACGGACAGAGTTTCAACTTGCAAAACCTTAAGACATTCGACTAACCTAACCTTATTATTATCACTAACTTAAAATTAAAATTACAAATTGAGATTAATATTTGGAGTGATATTTGATACATAGGATAAGAGAAAGGAAAAAGATATATATTCGATCACCAACTGCGAAATTTATAGGCATGTGGCCACAAAAAGTGGCCCATGCGATCGCATGGATAATATGCCTACAGGCCATGCGATCGCATGGAGGTAGGTACCAGCTCACATAATTTTGTTTTCAAGCTTGTCGACGTTATTTTTAAATATATATAATATATAAATAATTTATATAATTATTTAAATATTATATTATATTCTTGTACATAGTTGACTCATAATTTTTAGTCCGTTGCGTCGAGCGTTGAGAGTTGACTTTGGGCCCGGTTCCGGATTTTCGAACGTCCTTGCGTACAATTTAATATCTTGTATTTTGCGTTTTTCGACTTGTACTCTTGTAATTTTGAGACGTTTCTCATCAATAATTTGAACCACTTTGATTGTACTTTGTACTTTTGAGCTTTTTGGTCGTTTGCATCTTCAATTCGTCGAATCTGTCTTTTGTCTTCACCTTTTATTATTTAAACGAATATTGCTTGTAAATAGAACAATTTCAACTAAAAGCTTGTCTTTCTTGAGGGATAATGCTATGAAATATATGTTCGTTTTTAGCATTATCACCAACCATACACCATTAAACCACCTTCATCAACATACCATCAAATATAACCACCTCACATCATCACATGCTGCTACTACCGCCATATTTCTGTTTGTGTACAACCGAAACCAAAAATCCATTTGTAACTCGTTATTACTGTTGTTGCGAACTTTGTTTACGTTCTTGTTATTGCCCATGTCAAAACCATAACCAAGACACCGAACCACCACACACCACCATGATCACCCTTTTATATTTCCCGTTTTTAAACCGTCTCCAAGAACCCTTTTATATTTTTCTGCAACTTCTTCTTGTTCGATTGTAACCCACAAACAAAAACCCACCACTTGAAATGATCGCCAACCGCTACTATCGTTCTTGTTTTTGTTTTGAAGCCCACAACCATTACAAAAAATCACCTCCACCACTATTTCGTTTCTGTTTATGATCGTAAACCACCACCACCATAATTGTTTTTCTGTTGCAAACCATATTGAAACCACCTTATTAAACTGCCACCTGCATTTTCTTCATTGCTAATGCTGCGAATATATATATATATATATATATATATATATATATATATATATATATATATATATATATATATATATATATATATATATATATATATATTTTAATTTTTTTTTGTTGTTACCTATCGACTAAAAGGCAACCCATTATTATGTGAGCATAATTCTGTAAACTACTACTTGCTTTCCGTTCCTGTCCGAGACAAAACCACCATCGCTACTATATATATTTTTTTAGTCGATCGCATGCAACCCAACACCATGGTTTTTCTGTTACTGCTACACCGCTTTAATGGCTGTTATATTGGTGTTTCTGTGTAACTATTTGCAGCTGCAAAACCACCCAAAAACAACCCTCTTTGCATCTGTTATTCGATATTTGTTTTCTGCGTTTACAACCCACGAAACCACCACCTATTGCAACTCAGTTCTACTGCTGTTACGCGTCTGTAATGACGATGATGATGGTGTCTGTGGTGAATCACGATATGATATTGATAATAACGATGCTAGAAGATGATGTATGGTGATGGTATTATGATGAGGGTATGACGTTAACAGAATGATGATGATGATTACGGTTTAGAAAATGATGATGTAAAGAGTTGGTGGCAAACGATGGATCACTAAATGACTCCTCAAGCTCACGTGCACTTAACCCAAATTTGTTTATTTCAAACTTCCCAAAAAGAGTATGTTACTGGATTTTTTTATGTTGCCAAGTTTCTTTTCTATTTTGGGCCGAGTATTTAATTGATGATGTTAGGCCGTGTTTCCTTATGATGATGGGCCATGAAATGGATAACCATTATGAGTTGATATGAAGAAACTGTTTCGTATGTTATATAAATAATCATGTAAGTTTAACAAAAACAAACGAGTGGTGCAGTGGTCTGGGGGTTTTTTGTTAAACGAGAGGTCGGGGGTTCGAGCCTAGGCTTGGGCATTTTTTTTTTAGAAAAAGAAGAAGAAGAAGGATACAAAAGTAAATGTTAAAAACAATTTAAGTTGGGTGTTATTTCAGAATTGAAATACATAGCGTAATGGTTAAGGATGTTATCGGGTTAGCAGGACGTCACAGGTTCGAACCCGGACTTGGGCATTTTTTTTAAGGGCTACTCCTTTGAGGTAGTTATTACTAATACTCTTATTATTATTATTTCATTATTAATTTTTTTTTGTTATTATTATTATTATTATTATTATTATTATTATTATTATTATTATTGTTGATTGTTAGTAAGTAATTATTATTATTACCAATATTAGAAATAAGATTATTAGTATAATTAATATTATTATTATTATTATTATTATTATTATTATTATTATTATTATTATTATTATTATTATTATTATTAAAATATATAGTATTATTATTAATATGACTATTAAAATTTCTATTAGAATCATCATTTTTATTAAAAGTACCATTATTATTTAAAATATTATTTTTATGAAAACTAACATTTTTATCTTATCATTATTATCTTTTTATTTAAAAAAATTATTATTATTACTAACATTACTTTTATTATTAGTATTATTATCAAAACTATTAATAGCAGTATCATTACTAAATCTAATTACTTTTAGTATTATTATTATTATCATAAAAAGATACAAATTTTGTAATTATTGATATTATTTTACCAAATAGCTATATAAGAATATATTTAAAACATATCGCATAACAACATTAATATTTTCATAATAAATATTAGTTATTTATCTAAAATATATATAATAAATATAGTTAATATAGTTACCAATGAAACATACAAGTTACTGAAATAACAATTAATAATAATATCTAAACTTGTTCGATTATGATTATATGTGTTAATATATATATAAATAATATAGGTTCGTGAATCCGAGGCCAACCTTGCATTGTTCAGTTCAATCGTATGCATATTTTTACTACAAAATATCGTATTGTGAGTTCATTTGTTCCCTTTTACTCTTTACATTTTTGGGACTGAGAATACATGCAATGTTTTTACAACTGCTTTATTAAATGCTTTTGAAATATATTTTGAACTGAGAATACATGAAATGCTTTTATAAATGTTTGACGAGATAGACACAAGCAAAACATTCCTCGAATGAATTATTATGCAGATAGAAGTTCTGTGGATTATTATTGAATTTATGTGGACATGATAATTGCCACCAATTGATGTGAATATTTTTCCTCTGATTATCATTGCTTGGTAACCTAAGATTTAGAATCGGGTATGGCTCTAATTCACGCGAATCCTAAAGGTAGCTACTGGGTTTAACACCCCCACCCAGAATGTTCACTAGACGGAAGAGCTAGTGGGCGTGGTGTTTAGTACTTCGAAGTTTATATATTATACAGACGAGAGGTTCTGTTTTGGGGATATTATTGATGCGCATTATATGTTAAGGTCGGTTACCATGTTGAGCAATGAAATCGAAATGAATGTTATGTATCGAGAGAATGATTTTTATACACAGGTTATGTGTATTAGTTTTGTGCACGAGATATGTGCACGATTATTTAAAAATCGCGAGGTAACCTATGGGGGAGAAAAGGATACGAACCTACTCTGCTAAGCATTATGAAAAATGGTTTCGTACACGAGATAGGTGTACTGTGTTTGAATCTTGTGGTCTATTAAAATGATGAATTTTATTGTTTTATGATAAACCTATGAACTCACCAACCTTTTGGTTGACACTTCAAAGCATGTTTACTCTCAGGTATGAAAGAAATCTTCCGCTGTGCATTTGCTCACTTTAGAGATATTACTTGGAGTCATTCATGACATATTTCAAAAGACGTTGCATTCGAGTCGTTGAGTTCATCAAGATTATTATTAAGTCAATTATAGTTGGATATATTATGAAATGGTATGCATGCCGTCAACTTTCGATGTAATGAAAGTTTGTCTTTTAAAAACGAATGCGATGTTTGTAAAATGTATCATATAGAGGTCAAGTACCTCGCGATGTAACCAAATGTAATGTATTCGTCCAGATGGATTAAGACGGGTCGTTAAAACCAACATCAACCAAAGGAACCAGACCAACACTACCAACACCGAAGATCAGCAAACCAATACTGTCAACACCAACACTAACCAAGGAGGGTGCACGTATAAGGATTTCACAAGCTGCGAGCCGCACACATTCACTGGTACTGAAGGCCCAGTCGGTCTGACTCGTTGGTTCGAGAAACTTGAGTCTGTTTTCTGTACCAGCGGTTGTAGAGATGCTGATAGGATGAAGTTTGCGTCCTGTAAGTTGTCTGATGGCGCTTTAACTTGGTGGAAAAATTATGCAAAGTCTGTAGGTATGGATCAGGCTTTTGAGACATCATGGGAGGATTTGAAACAGAGGATGATTGAAGAGTATTGTCCTTATAATGAATTCGTTAAGATGGAGCGGGAACTCCATAACTTGATGGGTACTGACTTAGCCAGCTATAATAGGAGATTCTTCGAGCTTGCTCTCATGTGTCTGAACATGGTTACTCCTGAACGCCGCAAGATCACTCTGTATGTGAAGGGATTGACTGAGAACATTTAGAGCAGTGTGACTACTTCGAAGCCAAGAACTGTTCAAGAGGCCATCGAGATGGCTAATGAGTTGATGGATCAAGTTGAACAGCGAGGAAAGGCTCCTACGCCAAATGAGACTAAGACTTATGATAACAAGAGGAAATGGAACAATAACAACAATAACTCTGGGAAGAACTACAACTGGTAGCCCTTTAAGAAACAAGATACTGCCAAGGGAAACACTGCTACTCCAAATACCAATTCTGGCTACAAGGGAAGATTTCCATTGTGTGCTAAATGCAATAGGCATCATCCAGAAGATTGCCTAAAGAAGTGTGATATGTGTAAGAAGAATGGACACTTGGCTGCCGAGTGTAAAGCTGGTTCAAATATGTGCTATAGATGCTGAAAAGCTGGACACTTTAAGAAGGACTGCCCGACTGCATGTAAGAGTGCTGAACCTGCTAGAGGAAGAGCTTTCAACATTGACTCCAGTGAGGCTCGTGATGATCCCAAGTTAGTCACGGGTACGTTTCTACTCGATAATCATCATGTTTATGTACCTTTCGATTCTGGAGCTGATAGAAGCTTTGTGTCTAGAGATTTTTTCCATAATCTTAAGAATCCTGTATCATTATTAGAAAACTTGTACTCTATTGAACTAGGGAATGGTAATCTAATGAGAGCTGATAAGGTCTATCGTGATTGTACATTGATTTTGGCTGGGGATGTGATACTGATTAAGCTAGGAAGTTTTGACCTCATGGTTAGAATGGACTGGTTAGCTGAGAATAGAGCCGACATCGTTTGCCACCAAAAAGCGATTCACATACCTGTCACTGAAAACGAACCTTTGCTGGTGTATGGAGAGCGAAGCAATACACCGTTACACTTCATTAATTGTTTGAGGCTCGAAAACACATAAGAAAGGGTTGTCTTGCTATGCTGGTTCACGTGAGTAAAACTGAATCTGAAGTCAAGAAACTCGAAGATGTGCAGATTGTTAGAGAATTTCCCGATGTTTTTCCAGATGATCTACCCGGATTACCTCCGCATAGAGACGTAGAATTCCAGATTGACTTAGTGCTTGGAGCAGCACCTGTAGCGCGCGCACCGTATAGACTGGCACCTTCAGAATTGCAAGAGCTGTCTAGTCAGTTACAAGAGATTTTAGACAAGGGATTCATTCGACCGAGTTCTTCACCATGGGGAGCTCCTGTTCTATTTGTAAAGAAGAAGGATGGATCTATGAGACTCTGTATCAATTACATGGAATTGAGTAAGCTGACTATCAAGAATAGATATCCGTTACCGAGGATTGATGATTTGTTCGATCAGTTGCAAGGATCAGCATGTTACTCTAAGATCGATTTGAGGTCAGGTTACCATCAGATGCGAGTAAAGGAGACGGATATACCGAAGACATCATTTAGAACACGCTATGGACATCATGAATTTACAGTAATGCCGTTTGGATTGACGAACCCACTGGTTGTGTTCATGGACCTCATGAATCGTGTGTGTAAGCCATATCTGGAAAAGTTTGTTATTGTGTTATCGACGATATTCTGGTATATTCTAAGAGCGAGGAAGAACATGAGCAACATCTCCGTTTGTTACTCGAGATGCTCAGGAAGGAGCAGTTGTACGCGAAGTTTTTGAAGTCTGACTTCTGGTTGCAAGAAGTGCAATTTTTGGGACATATCGTAGGTGTCAATGGTATTCAAGTTGATCCTGTGAAGATAGAAATGGTTAAGAAATAGGAGACGCCTAAGTCGCCAACACAGATGCGGCAATTCTTAGGTCTTGCAGGTTATTATAGAAGATTCATTGAGGGATTTTCTACTATTGCCCGACCGCTAACAACATTGACTCACAAGGGAAAGAAGTATGAATGAACTGAGCAACATGAGTGATATGGCCGAAACGGACGGTTTTATTTGTGCGGTGTCGTTAGGTCGCAGGACGTCTGATTTAGTGGATCAAGGTAGCACACAGTGGTTTTGTTTATTTATATTGTGCGGGGACTAAATTTACTTTACTTTCTAAGGTGTAGAAGGTGTAAGTTAACCTAGTGTCATGTTTTTTTTATGGATTACGAATTGAAGATCAAGTGGATAATTGTCTTTTAGTTAAATTACCTGAATAAAAGATAGTAGTTGGTTTTAGCTAAAAGTCCTAAGTGCAGAAAAGTAAATAAGTGGAAGGATATCCGGAGTGTGCAGATCAGGGAAATGTTGACCAAGATATAAGTGTTGGGTTAGGGAAAGGTAATTATGCTTATGTTAAGATTATGCTTGGAATGATGTAGATCTGGTTGGATGAGCCAATTACACAGACCTACTTGTCTCTGAACTCTCGGAGTTCTCTTTGAGCAGTGAGAAGTATGTCACTTGGTCATATAATTGAAAGGTAGCAATACCTCGGAGGTTATCCTCAGTAAAGTACTAGGTTATTTAGTGATTTAAGCTCTAATCCTAACCCTCGTTATCAGTTTAGTTAACTGAATAACAACGTGCCGTCTTGATTGAACACTGATCACAAACGGAAGGAATCCATCGGTTTAAGTTGGCAAAACCTTAAATGAAAACTAACAACCATTCCATCATACTAATGAGATCATATCAATTCAAACATTATACAACATCACTGTTGATATACTGATAGTAAAGCAGATAGAAATCTAATGAGTACCTAAACAGTTGATATGACTAAGACCTAAGGCAACAATCAGACAAGAACATGCAATAGGCTTGGGTCACATAGTGAAGGCACTAACTAGATCTTAATAGCACCTAAGAAGTCTCTTCGGAACAGTCAATAGGCATACTAGGTCATTCATGTCTCAATTCCTAAGTTCCGTGTCCTAAAAGCGCATTAAATGCCTCTCGGGAACTCCGGCCATACCGAGTTCATAGAATCTTCAGATACAGTATAACCAGGGGTCTTAATCCTATGAAGTAGCTAATTTCATATAGGTGGACAAGTCCTGATCACAACCTAGGTTGGTCAATCCTTAAGATGCTAGCATACAAATCTATCAGACTTCTTAGTTCAGTATTAGAACAGTAATCGTACTAATTTAACATAATTACGCTAACCCAAACTTCTATCATGGCAACATACAGATGAATTAAGCTATCATGGTAATATCGGAATGCATTATTAAACATAAAAATTAAGAACACATGTTTAATACAAAAGACAAGCGTTTCGGATAAAAACCTGAAAAGGCCGAAGAAATCTGCCCGAGATCGCAGGGACTCGCCGGGATATCCTCCGAAAAATAAAAGCTAAGCTAACTACTACTAAAAACTAACTAAAAGCTTGAAAATATGAAATGAATTACAAATTGAGTGTGTGTTGAAATGGATGGAGAAAGCCCTTTAAATAGACTTGAAATTTTCCTGCAAATGGCTGGCAAGCCATTTGGCAAGCTGTTTGCAGGGCCCGTTTGTCAGGTTTGCCCGTTTAAGGTGCCCGTTTTCTCTGACCGTTTGGCAGGCCGTTTGCCATACTGGTAGGTCGTTTGGCTGCCCGTTTGGCAAGCCATTTGGCTTGCTGATTTGCTGGATCGTAACTTGATTTATTGTCTTTCACCGTTTTCACTCTAGAATCTTCGTTTTAGCTCCGTTTTACTTGATTCTTTTTGCATTGCCTTCATAATTACTTAATCTACAAAATCAACCAAAAAGGCGATAATTTTACTGACAAAGTTTAAATATTTATTGTTCTAGGGCTCAATATGGGGGATAAAAATGTGACTTTTTGGCCGATATCAAATACCCCACACTTGGCTTTGCTTGTCCTCAAGCAAAAATGCGGGAATATAAGGATCTTTCTAATAGATTCTCCCTTGCCCCACCCGCAGATCTTTTTATTATGCTTTCATCAGAAGTCGGCACATCTTTCGAAAGTATTAGAAAAATTTTCGAGCTTCGATGATTTGGTCGCTAGATTTCAATCGCGTCCATAGTGAAAAAGGCGTACTTTCCAACTCTCGGATGTAGAGTATACATGATCAGGCTCCTTACTAGCGGGTCACTCGTATCACTCAAGTGTTTAGGGTGTCCTATTCTAATTGTATTGTCGCTCAGAAGCCAGTCGTGTAACAGTTCTCATCATAGGCTTGGTAAAGCATCGATATCTCCACCGGTTAAGTAAGGACGTCACTGATCTTCTTCCTATGAATTCTTTCAAGAGGAAGATGGGTTGTAAGGGTTTGGTCGGGAAATTTATGGATCGGTGAAAGGTATCCAGATCTTTTGATTTTGAGAGAATTGATAGACTTTGATTCTTCAGAGTATCCATTTTTGGATAGAGAATGGCCTGCAATCCGTAAAAGTTTTCTTTGAAAGAGGCGGATTTTGTTAAGACTTTGTCTAGCATTTTCTTTGGTTCTTCCGACATCCTTCTTAAGGGCAACTTCTCGGGTTTTTCTTTGCCTTATTCATAGAGACTTTGCTCTTTCACACATTTTTTTTCGGCATACCCTTTCTTCATAACTTTTGTCTTTCGTTCCTGGTGCCCAGAGAGGAAGTGATAATCCACTGAAAATAGGTATTTGACCTATCAAAAACAATCAGGGGTTTGGAATCTTTCAACAAGTGCTTTTGAAGCGAATTTGATCGATCTATCTCTTTACTAATCTCTGGATCTTTTGATGAATGGAAAGGGGAGTGAATGGTGTATTTTGTAACGATCCGGAAATTTCTGACCAAATTTAAACTTGATCTTTATATGAATTCAACAAGATAAGCAAAGCCTGTAATGTTGAGTCTCAAAATTTTTGAACTATTTACATGAATTTATTTGACCTTTAACTATTCCCTACGATTCACGAACGAGTGTTGTAACCAGATATATATATATATATATATATATATATATATATATATATATATATATATATATATATATATATATATATATATATATATATATATACGAATATAAGTTTATATAATAAATCGAAATAATAAAATAC
This sequence comes from Rutidosis leptorrhynchoides, assembly GCF_046630445.1. Taxonomy (NCBI): domain Eukaryota; kingdom Viridiplantae; phylum Streptophyta; class Magnoliopsida; order Asterales; family Asteraceae; genus Rutidosis; species Rutidosis leptorrhynchoides. The sequence goes on along the minus strand of NC_092335.1, from coordinate 351,823,953 downwards.
AATTTAATCATTAGAGTTAATTATGTAAAATAGTATAGCAAATAATTAAGTTACTATTAAAATGAATACATATAAATATATATATGATTTATATTATAGAAATATATATAAATGTTTAAAAAAAATCAAATATGTTATTTTATAGAATAAGTTTTACCTAAGTAATGAAATGTAAAATTATTTATATTATTTGAAATTACAAGTTAGAATATAAATGATATATCAATATTATTAATATTACTTTCATTATTATTACTAATGTTAATATTGATATTAATATTTGTATTATTAATAATATTAATTCTAATATGAGATATAAATATATATAAAAATTTGATATGTATAAGTTATTATTATTAATATTATTATCATCATTAATAATATTAATATTATTATAACTAATATGATTATTATTATCATTGTCATTATTAGTAATTAAAATTATCATTATTAGTATTAATATTATCATATTGTTATTTGTCATTTATTATTATTAGTCTTTATTAATAATATTATTAATAATAATTTTATTATCAGTATTATTAATATTAATAAGTATTAGTATAATTATATTAGTTAATTAATAAAAATAAGAAATTGATATATATATATATATATATATATATATATATATATATATATATACAGATATATAATCAAAAATATATAAATACAGTTATATATAAATATACATATATAAAATACAGATATACATATATATAAAAACATATATGATTTAATATATATATAAATACTGTATTATACATATATAGATACAAATAAGAACGTATTCTGTTTCCCATCATTTTCAGACTGTATGTAATTTGTTTTCTTTCTAATAGATCGTACCGATTAAGGGTTCAATCACTAGAACCAAACAAAATCAGTTAGAGTCGACTTTATTTTTTTTTACTTTTATTTTGAAAGAATAATTTTCTTGTCGAGCAAATCAAGCTATAATACAAGCGTAATTGAGTTAACCAGTTGAAATTATATCTTTTAAACTCTATATAATATTCTACTTACGTAATTCGAGCTAAAACAACAAAAATCAAAACTTAATTTGAAGAACACAGCTCACGGCCTCTGTTCTTGGTCATTCTTTCAAATACTTCGAATTCGAATGAAATTTTAAATTGTGTTAATGCAGTTATGTTAGAAACATTCTAAATAAACTATCTGAAATGTTTCAAGTCCAATTTTTCTTATCAAGTTCGAATTTTCGAGTCAAACTTATTTTTCAAAAAAAGCCAACTCTATGTTCATCACTAAATTCGAATCTGTTTTAAAATTTCTGTTGAAATTAACGATTTCTATAGTTTTTAGGAGGGATTTGAAACATCTTTCATGTTATAATCGTGGTCTAAAACTTTCTAGAATTTTGAAATTGATTTTGAGTTGAGTCGTGTTCTTCAGAACCTACTACAGCTTCTTTTTATTTTATTTTTATTCATGTTTTAAATAATTTAATTCACTTTCTAATTGTTTTTATATATATTTCGAATCCTAAAACTAAAAAAATGTAATTAAGTTGAATCTGGGTAAGAACCTAGTCGACTAGTTTATTAGAAGAAGAAGAAGAAGGAAACACACTAAAGGGTTAAAAGAATTTAAGTGATGATTATAACAGAAAAATAAAACGGAGCAGCTGGTTGGGTACATGTCGGTTTAACAAGGCGTCTCGAGTTCAATCCAGGGCTGAGACATTTTTTTTTATAAAGCTTTTTAAGGTAGTCTCTTTACTTCTTTTAATATTATTATTATTATTATTATTATTATTATTATTATTATTATTATTATTATTATTATAAAAATTATTATTATTGTTATTATAATCATTATTATTATTGTTATTATTATTTTAATTGTTATTACTATTATTATCAAATTTACAAATATAATGATCATTACTATTATTATTAATTATTAGTATAACTATTATTACTATTATTATGATGATTATTATTATTATTATTATTGTTAAGTATTATAATTATTTTTATTACCATTATCATGCTTAGATTTATAAATCTTAAGACATTACTATTATTATTATTATTATTTTTTTAAGTATTTTTAATATTATTATTAACTTTACCATTTAAGTATTATTAATATTATTACTATGAAAATAATAAAAATTTATTATTAATTTCATCAATATTAGTGCTGGTATCATTATATTAGTATTATTATTGGCATAAGTATTATTATTAATATTAACATTAATATTAATATGATTATCAGTACTAGTACTGTTATTACTAGAGAATATTATATTTACTAAAAGTATCATTACTTTAAATCTTTCATTTTTATTAAAACTATTATTATTGCTATTATTATTATTATTATTATTATTATTATTATTATTATTATTATTATTATTATTATTATTATTATTATTATTAGTATAAAAATTATTATTATTATTATACTTATTCCAATATTATTATAACTATTATTTTGCAAAAACAGATTATCTATATAAAATATATTTAATATACATAATTTAAATATATTAATACTCTTATTTATCTAAAATATACAAAATGAATATATAATAAAATATATAAGTTATTGAAATAAAAAAATCACTAATAAAAATATATAAAATTGTTTGATTACGATTATATGTTTTAATATATATACAAATGATATAAGTTCGTGAATTCGAGGCCAACCCTGCATTGTTCAGTATCGTCGTATGAATATTTTTACTACAAAATATTGTATTGTGAGTTCTTTTGATTCCCTTTTACTCTTTATATTTTTGGGACTAAGAATACATGCGCTGTTTTTACAACTGTTTTATTAAATGTCTTTGAAATCTATATTTTTGGACGGAGAATACATGAGATGCTTTTATAAATGTTTGACGAGATAGACACAAGCAAAACATTCCTCGAATGAATTATTATACAGACAGAAGTTCTGTTGATTATTATTGAATTAGTTGGACGTTATAATTGCCACTAATTGATGTGAATATTTCCCCTTGATTATTATAGCTTGGTAACCTAGAATTAGGAAACGGGTATGGCCCCTAATTCACGCAAATCCTAAAGGTAGCTACCGAGTTTAACACCCCCACCCAGAATGTTCACTAGACAGAAGAGCTAGTGGGCGTGGTGTTTAGTACTTCGAGGTTTATATATTATTACATACTGAAAGTTCTGTTTATTTTGGGGATATGATTGATGCGCATTAATGTTAAGGTCGGTTACCAAGCCAAGTAAAGAAAGCAAAGTGAATGTTATATATCGAGAGAATGATTTTATACACAGGATATGTGTATGTTATTTTGTACACAAGATATGTGTACGGTTACTAAGATTTATGAAAAATGGTTTCGTACACGAGAAAGGTGTACTGTATTTAAAAGATATCGCATGTACATTATAGGTGGGTATAGGATTCGGGCCCATTTATACCATGCACACTTAAATCTTGTGCTCTATCAAAATGATGAATTTTATTGTTTATGATAAACCTATGAACTCACCAACCTTTTGGTTGACACTTTAAAGCATGTTTATTCTCAGGTATTAAAGAAATCTTCCGCTGTGCATTTGCTCATTTTAGAGATATTACTTGGAGTCATTCATGACATATTTCAAAAGACATTGCATTCGAGTCGTTGAGTTCAATAAGATTATTATTAAATCATTGATAGTTTGATATATTATGAAATGGTATGCATGCCTGTCAACTTTCGATGTAATGAAAGTTTGTCTTTTAAAAAAACGAATGCAATGTTTGTAAAATGTATCATATAGAGGTCAAATACCTCGCAATGAAATCAATTATTATGTAACATTTATAATCGATATGAACGGGGAATTTTAGTTGATATCAGAGCGGTAGTCTTAGCGAACCAGGTCTTGCATTAGTGTGTCTAACTGATAGTTGTTTAGATGCATTAGTGGGTCTGGACTTCGATCGTGTCTGCATGTCAAAAGTTTTGCTTATCATTTCGTGTCGAAAATTACTTGTTTATCATCCTTAAAGTCTAGACACGTCTTCCTGCATTTATTGCATAGATAGTGTATAGATAAATTCATATCCTAGCATATCTGTTACTATAAACTTTGTCTGACAGCTTCCGAAGATTCCTCCATAATCTAGGGGATTTTGATATTATATATACATATGTAAATTATGTACTGATGAATACTAATCTAAGTCCTATAATCTATCTCCTATCAAAAATTAATTCCCTTATCGTACGAGATGGATCCCTCAACCAGTTCGAGTCCCTCGGATTCCGATAACTATTCCGATAGTGATATTGCTAAAAACGAACATGTATTTCATAGCATTATCCTTCAAGAAAGACAAGCTTTTAGTTGCAATTGTTCTATTTACAAATGATATTCGTTTAAATAATAAAAGGTGAAGACAAAAGACAGATTCGATGATTTGAAGACGCAAATGACCAAAAAGCTCAAATGTACAAGTTACAATCCAAGTGGTTCAAATTATTGTTGAGAAACGTCTAAAAATTACAAGAGTACAAGCCACGGAACGCAAAGTACAAGATATCTAAGCGTACAAAAGGACGTTCGAAAATCCGGAACCGGGATATAAACTGAGAAGAAACGTACGACTCAACGGAGCTAAAATTACAAGTTAACTATGAACAAGAATATAATATAATATATATATAATTATATATATTATAATATATAATTCGCAGCAGCACACGTTTTAAACAACAAGTGACCAGGAGAAGGTGGGGATGCAATCGCATGTCCTGGTAGCATTAAAACAATGAAATCGCATGGATCACTGTAGCATGCCAGGTTCTATAAAAAGGTAGTTTGCTCGACTGATTATGTACACTTTATTCAATATGATATCTCACTCTCTCAATATATATTTATATTTATATTTGATGTGCAGCGGGGTGTATATAAAATAGTTATTAAATTTTAGCAGGAAATACTATTAAATACGATACAATTTTACACAAGATATTTATTTATTTATAGAATGGATATACTTAAACCTTGCTACAACACTTATAGGCAGTGTACCTAATCGTACAGTAGTGTAGTTTTTAGTAAGTCCGGTTCGTTCCACAGGGAATCTTTTTTAAACAAAGCTCAACGCTATATAAAAATACAAACATATATATAAGTAATATTATTATTATAAAGGGGGGTTTTTACCGTTTAATGACCGGTTTGTCGATTTTAAAACTTTAGTCGCAGTTAAAACCTAATGTAAAATATTAAATGAATAAAAGGCTTAATTTAAAGCGTAAAATAAATAACGATAATGAAATTGCAATAAAAGTGCGATAAAATAAAATTGCGATAAAAAAAATACGATAATTAAAAGTGCGATTAAATAACAATAAATAAAAGTGCCATAATTAGAAGTGCAATTAAATATAAAATAAAGGAAATTAAATATGAAATAAAAGAATTATGCTTATTTAAACTTCCGTAATCATGATGTTTGACGTGTTGATTTTAGTTTTATGCCCATGGGTTAATTGTCCTTTGTCCTGGATTATTTAATATGTCCGTCTGGTTTTTGTCCATAACAGTCCATCAGTCATAAATATAAAGTGCGAGTGTCCTCGTCAAATTATTCTTATACCCGAAGTTATATATTCCAACTAATTGGGGATTCGAATTGTAACAAGGTTTTAATACTTTGTTTAATGAATACACTAGGTTATCGACTGCGTGTAAACCAAGGTTTTACTACTTTGTTAACAATTACACCAATTACCCTTGAATGTAATTCACCCCTGTTTCAACAAGTTTATTAACTATTAATCCATTTCCGTGTCCGGTTAAATGAACGATTATTCGTACATATAAATACCCCGCCCATCGTGTCCGATTGAGTGTATATGGTAATTTATAGGGACGTCCAATTGTAAATCTTTATATTAAAATTAACAAACTATCATTTAGTTAAACAAATATAAAGCCCATTAATAGCCCATAGTCTAATTTCCACAAGTGTCGTTCTTTTGTCCAAACCCCAATTATGGTACAAAGCCCAATTACCCTGTCTTTAATATTTAGTCCAACATCATGATTACTTTGGCTCAAATAAGCATAATAATAACTTAAGTATGAGACATTAATTTAAAAAGGAGAAAATAACTTACATTGAGTATTTATCGCGTAGTGTTACACGGACAGAATTTCGACTTTAAAACCCGTAAAATAACCTTTACATAACCCGAACTAACTAATATAAAACTAAACTAATTTATAATATATATATATATATATATATATATATATATATATATATATATATATATATATATATATATATATATATATATATTAATACAGAGAGATAGATTGATTTTTGTGTAAAAAAACTCGGCAGAAGCTCGTGCCTTTTATAGGAATTTCTGATTTCTGACAGCTCCGCGAGTCGTCGAGTTTTAAGCCTTCAAACTCCGCGAGTCGTGGAGTTTGAAAATCCAGCTCACATACTTTTGGAACCTTGCTTGTCGACATATTTTATATATAAATATAAAATATAAATAATTAATATAATTATTTATATATTATATTATATTCTTGTGCATAGTAGACTTGTAATTTTTGGTCCATTGCGTCGGGCATTGATAGTTGGCTCGGGTACCGGTTCCGGATTTTCGAACGTCCTTTCGTATAATTTAATATCTTGTACTTTGCGTTTTGTAACTTGTACTCTTGTCATTTTTAGACGTTTTTCATCAATAAATTGAACCTTTTGAATTGTATCTTGTACATTTGAGCTTTTTGGACGTTTGTGTCTTCAAATCTTCGTTTTCGCCTTTTGTCTTCGCACTTATTTATTTAAACAATTACAATGAAAATATAATACAATTACATATGAAAACCTATTATTTAGGAGGGATATTGCTATGAAATATATGTTCCTTTTTAGCCTTATCAAACATCCCCACACTTGAGCGTTGCTTGTCCTCAAGCAATACAGAACTTGAAATAAAAACATACATTAATCACTTTTTTATTCATCACACTTTGTACATCAGTGATTTTGATATGGTGGTATAAAAAATGATAGTAACGATAGAACCATGGTTAAAGGTGGGTGTGTCATCCACAGTTGCCTCGGGTTTAGGTCAACGACACTTGCAATCAAATAGCCGATTTACTTTCGGTTTCTAAAGCAAAGTGCACATTTGAAAGGCGGTTTACAGTCCCACATGACTATGAAAATTTAGATCCGTTAGGAAATTGGATCTTTATGAAAACATTTGATCTTTTGAAAATTCAATCTAGCTTTTACCCTAGACAAGTTTTCCGGAATAACCCTTCACCGGTGTTTGCAAAATATTTTTATGGGTTGTGTGGGTTTCAGATTTGAAAATTTTAGCTCAACATTTGTGGTTTTGTGTTCCCCACTTGCTAACCTTGTATTAGGAAAGCAACATGTCCAGTTCACTTGTCCCGTATATTACCTTTCGGCAAACTACCGTTCGGTTGTAAAGGAAAGCGATGAACAAGAAACTGTTAAGGCAATGTATAATGACATGCATTTAATTATGGTCTATAACGTGTCGGACGCAATTACTATCCTTTGTAGGAGCAATAGTAAAGATCATCCTATAATTTTTTCGGTCTGACACAAGGTCCTGTCTTTGACCATGCTATGCAACCACCGTTCTTACGGTTGACACCCGATTTGGTTCAGGTGACCTAATGAATTCCAGGTGAATTCCTAGGATTTTACGTTCAATGGTAATGAACGCATTGAAAATAGGTTTTCAGAAAACAAATCGGTTTGTAACTTTTGATCGAAATATTTTCTCGTTCAAGCTCGAGTTTAGATATCATTGAATTCCATGAGTTTGAATTCTCAATCTTTAAGGTCAATCTCAAGGATTGAGTAATATCAGTCTTAAAAGCTGATTTTTGATCTTTTAAGGAGATTATCCTTTCTGGGGGTCTGATTCATTAGTCTTATCAAGCTAATTTGCAAGGTGCCCCCCCATTGTACGAGATAAATCCTTCTCATGGTTAGGATAAATCTGACCACTTGGCGACCCTGTTTGATGCTGAGGTCCGTGGATTTCCTGCTGATTTTAGAGATGACTTTTCAAGATTTTTCGTCAACCTACAGCTGGTCTGGACGACAACTTCTTGACCTAAATCAAGAAGCGCGTGTCTTTTTCGGAAGACTTTACTTCCTTTTAATGATGGAATTGATTCATCGTGTAGATCCATCTTTTCTTTTCTTTCATCGGGTAAAATAGTTAATTTAGTCCAAAACAAAAGCACCTGCAATAAACTTTACAGAAACATGTGCTAGATAGTTTTTAATTGAATAACTAGGTACATTATCCCCACACTTAGTTTCTTTCTTTGCCTTTTTATTCTCCTTTATTCCATTTTAAATGAATTCAAGCGTTTTAGGGTGTTTCTCAATTTATGTCCTTTCCGAGGTAACGATAATTTCGGTATTAACACCTAGTTTTCACCGTTCATAAATATATATAAACATGATTTTAAATTCATTTAGTTGAAATTTTTTCAAATTTTCATAAAATTTGGCAAATAAACCAAGTATAAACTCGAGAGAATTTATAACCCTTCCCCACACTTGAGATCATGCAATGCCCTCATTTGCATGAAATCAGACTCTAATTATAAATTCATGAGGGTGATTAGTGTAGAAAAGTGATTGAAAATACCCAGTTTGTAATTACAAAGCTCGTCAAATGATAGATGGCGCGCCTCATCGTTCATTCCTTCTTGTTTTATCACACATGTTTTTCTTCAAAAACGGTTGCTTTTCTGAACTGTTTGCTAATATTTGAAAATGCGTCTTTTACCCTTACTTATTATGCATGTTTATTTAACGAGTTATGTACTAACCCGAACCCCTAATTTAATGTTAAGTGGGGTTAGACTTCCCCACACTTAGCTTACGACATGTGAAGTCGGTAGAATAAGTTCCATGAATTAGAATAGTGAGCCAGTTATTTACATCTCGGGCGGTGTATAATATATCAATGGGTTTAAAGTTTAGACTCTCCCTATCGTCACTACTTAATTCTTTTTTAAGTGTAGCTTTTAGTAAATGGATATGTCTCTTTTCTGGTTCTTGGTCAAATGGATCGATATACATCGACATACATATTATAGGGCGGACAATTCCTAACATTTCCTTCCGTTCATTCTCGGGATCAAAGGTTTCACCTCTATTACCCAATTGGGTGAAATTCGAGGTGTCATTATCTATTAAAGCTCGTAGTTGATCTTCGGTAGATGACTCGTCTATTGAGAATATTGGGTTGGAAGGTTGTGGAATGGTGAATTTCGGGATTGGAGTAGATTCTTCTTCATTAACGGTACTTATCGGTCCCATCACTTTGGTCTCGGGGGTAAAATTTTCAACGTTATCGTTTTTCCAAGAGTACCAATTTGTCACCCTTACTTCTTCTTCATCCATAGAGGCTAATGTGTCGATATGTTGTGAAATTGGTAAAACTGAATAAAAAGTATCATCGGGATAGTTGGTGATTTCGGAGCTCTCGAATTCATCAAAATTCGATGATATGAGATTTTCTTGCACAATACTCCTCAGATCAACAGGTGTGTAATCTGATAGAGTTTCAGCTTGCCGGTTTACAAACTCTCTCATTTGTTCATTTTGAGCATTGAGTTCTTCGAGTTTGATTTTCATATTGTCTAATAAATTTTCAGACACATAATTTTCCTCGTCTACTGGTTGTTGAGTTTGGATATATTCTTGAGAATAATCCCAATTTGAATTGTATTCTTCATAATCATTCCATTCAGGTTCCGTGGGTGCGTAATTTTCCATAGGAACGTAATAATAACATTCCCATGTTGAGTGATAATCTCCACAGATTTCACAACCAGTTATTGTTTCGTCATTCGTGATCCAAGATTGACCGAACGAATTGTCATCAACACTCGTTTGAGAGTATTGATTTAATTGATTTTGGATATCAAAAAGGGTTTCCATAGCCTTGTTTTCAAAATTTTCCATTTTATTGCGATGGCCAAATTTTAGCTACAATGTGGTGCATTTTCTAATTATCCTATTAGTTATAAAAATAGAAAAACTTATATAAGTTGTCCAATTAATAGACTTTTCTGCTTTTGCCCACGTTTCGAATAGCCAAAAGATGCAGCAGGGAGCCAGAACCCTTTAAATCGGAAGCTCACAACTCAGCCACTAACAAATCCAACTATTACTACGAAGCAGAAAATTGTCAACGTCCATTAATTTAACCACTTAAATAATTTTTCTTTCCGTTTGAGATATTAGATAAGAAATAGAGAAAATTTCTAAGTCCTAAAAACTAAAGCGTCGAGAAATAAGAAAGAAAAAGAATGCGCGTCGAAAAACGTCAAAAAATAAAAATAAGAAAATAGTGCGTCGTAACTTAAAAGTCTAAAAATTATATCTAAAAAGTTGCGCCTAAAGGTCTAAAGGTAAATGCAATTTTATTCAGAAAACGGCAATTACTTAAAGGCACTAAAATCTATTTAAAACTAAAGCGAAAAATGGCGTCGCAAAATTCTAAAGCACCTAAATCTTAGTCTAAAGAAAAAGCACTTAAGGGATTTTACGGCAAAGCCTAAAAATCTAGAAAATAAAAATAAGCTACGGCAAAAACTATGTCTTAAAACTAGCTACGAACGAAAAATATACAAATATTACGCTAAAACAAATGAAAAGATACAAAATATAAAAATAAACTTAAAGTTATAAAAATTATTTATTTTTATAAAAATATTATTTTTATATTATTTATTTTATAAAAGTATTAATTTATATATATATATTTAATAATACTAATTAATATTTAAAATACAAATTAATTTAAAAACTAAAACTAAATATTAATATTAAATATAAACCTAATTAAGTTTTAATAATAATAATTAAATTATACTCGTAATAAATGCCAAATTAGGGTTCTGGGTGCGTCTGTCAGGGTGGCTCCGCGAGTCGTGGAGTTTTAAGCCTGCAAACTCCGCGAGTCGTGGAGTTTGCATTTTCGGTTTTTTTTTTAAATTTTATATTGTTTTTCTAAAATGATATATAAATATATTTATACAAAAATAAATTAAAATCTAGCGTTTCGCCAAGTTCTCCGGCAGCGGCGCCAAAAATACTTGATGTGCAGCGGGGTGTATATAAAATAGTTATTAAATTTTAGCAGGAAATACTATTAAATACGATACAATTTTACACAAGATATTTATTTATTTATAGAATGGATATACTTAAACCTTGCTACAACACTTATAGGCAGTGTACCTAATCGTACAGTAGTGTAGTTTTTAGTAAGTCCGGTTCGTTCCACAGGGAATCTTTTTTAAACAAAGCTCAACGCTATATAAAAATACAAACATATATATAAGTAATATTATTATTATAAAGGGGGGTTTTTACCGTTTAATGACCGGTTTGTCGATTTTAAAACTTTAGTCGCAGTTAAAACCTAATGTAAAATATTAAATGAATAAAAGACTTAATTTAAAGCGTAAAATAAATAACGATAATGAAATTGCAATAAAAGTGCGATAAAATAAAATTGCGATAAAAAAATACGATAATTAAAAGTGCGATTAAATAACAATAAATAAAAGTGCGATAATTAGAAGTGAAATTAAATATAAAATAAAGGAAATTAAATATGAAATAAAAGAATTATGCTTATTTAAACTTCCGTAATCATGATGTTTGACGTGTTGATTTTAGTTTTATGCCCATGGGTTAATTGTCCTTTGTCCTGGATTATTTAATATGTCCGTCTGGTTTTTGTCCATAACAGTCCATCAGTCATAAATATAAAGTGCGAGTGTCCTCGTCAAATTATTCTTATACCCGAAGTTAAATATTCCAACTAATTGGGGATTCGAATTGTAACAAGGTTTTAATACTTTGTTTAATGAATACACCAGGTTATCGACTGCGTGTAAACCAAGGTTTTACTACTTTGTTAACAATTACACCAATTACCCTTGAATGTAATTCACCCCTGTTTCAACAAGTTTACTAACTATTAATCCATTTCCGTGTCCGGTTAAATGAACGATTATTCGTACATATAAATACCCCGCCCATCGTGTCCGATTGAGTGTATATGGTAATTTATAGGGACGTCCAATTGTAAATCTTTATATTAAAATTAACAAACTATCATTTAGTTAAACAAATATAAAGCCCATTAATAGCCCATAGTCTAATTTCCACAAGTGTCGTTCTTTTGTCCAAACCCCAATTATGGTACAAAGCCCAATTACCCTGTCTTTAATATTTAGTCCAACATCAGGATTACTTTGGCTCAAATAAGCATAATAATAACTTAAGTATGAGACATTAATTTAAAAAGGAGAACATAACTTACATTGAGTATTTATCGCGTAGTGTTACACGGACAGAATTTCGACTTTAAAACCCGTAAAATAACCTTTACATAACCCGAACTAACTAATATAAAACTAAACTAATTTATAATATATATATATATATATATATATATATATATATATATATATATATATATATATATATATATATATATATATATATATATTAATACAGAGAGATAGATTGATTTTTGTGTAAAAAAACTCGGCAGAAGCTCGTGCCTTTTATAGGAATTTCTGATTTCTGACAGCTCCGCGAGTCGTGGAGTTTTAAGCCTTCAAACTCCGCGAGTCGTGGAGTTTGAAAATCCAGCTCACATACTTTTGGAACCTTGCTTGTCGACATATTTTATATATAAATATAAAATATAAATAATTAATATAATTATTTATATATTATATTATATTCTTGTGCATAGTAGACTTGTAATTTTTGGTCCATTGCGTCGGGCGTTGATAGTTGGCTCGGGTACCGGTTCCGGATTTTCGAACGTCCTTTCGTATAATTTAATATCTTGTACTTTGCGTTTTGTAACTTGTACTCTTGTCATTTTTAGACCTTTTTCATCAATAAATTGAACCTTTTGAATTGTATCTTGTACATTTGAGCTTTTTGGACGTTTGTGTCTTCAAATCTTCGTTTTCGCCTTTTGTCTTCGCACTTATTTATTTAAACAATTACAATGAAAATATAATACAATTACATATGAAAACCTATTATTTAGGAGGGATATTGCTATGAAATATATGTTCCTTTTTAGCCTTATCAATATTTTATAATTATAATTTTAATATTAAGTTAATAATAATAAGGTTATAGTAGCGAATGTTTTAAATTTGTAAGTCAAAACTCTGTCCGTGTAACACTACGCGATTAATACTCATTGTAAGTTATGTTCAACCTTTTTAAATTAATGTCTCGTAGCTAAGTTACTATTATGCTTATTTGAGCTGAAGTAATCGTGATATTGGACTAAATATTAAAGAAATGGTTATTGGGCTTTGGACCATAATTGGGGTTTGGACAAAAGACCGACACTTATGAAAATTGGACTATGGGCTATTAATGGTCTTTATATTAACTAAATGATATCTCGTTAATTTAATATAAAGATTTATAATTTGAAGTGTATATATATAACCACATACGATTGACTGGGTACGGTGGGCGGGATATTTATAAATACTAATAATTATTCATTTGACCGGACACAGGGATGGATTAATAGTCAATGGACTCATTAAAACAGGGGTGGATTACATTCAAGGGTAATTGGTGTAATTGTTAATAAAGTATTAAGACCTTGGATTACACACAGTCGATGATATGGCGAAGACTCTCGCACTTTATAATTATGAACGATGGACTATTATGGACAAAACCAGATGGACATATCAAATAATCCAGGACAAAGGACAATTAACCCATGGTAATAAATTAAAATCAACACGTCAAACATCATGATTACGGAAGTTTAAATAAGCATAATTCATTTATTTTATATCTCATCGCACTTTTATTTATCGTTATTTTATTTTTCGTACTTTAAATTATCGCACTTTTTATTATCGTCATTTACTTTACGCTTTAAATTAAGTTATATTTAATATTTTGCATTAGGTTTTAATTGTGATTTAAGTCTTAAAATCGACAAACCAGTCATTAAACAGTAAAACCCCCTTTTATAATAATAATACTACTTATATATATATATATATATATATATATATATATATATATATATATATATATATATATATATATATATATATATATATATATATATATATATATATATATATATATATATATATATATATATATATATACAAATATAGTTAATAAAAATATAGCGTTAAACTCAGCTGTATCCCTGTGGAACGAACTGGACTTACTAAAAACTACACTACTCTACGATTAGGTACACTGCCTATAAGTGTTATAGCAAGGTTTAGGTGTATCTGTTCTATAAATAAATAAATAACTTGTGTAAATTGTATCGTTTTTAATAGTATTTTGTAATAAAATATAATAGTATTTCGTACCCCTCCGCTTTAACATCAAGTATTTTTGGCGCCGCTGCCGGGGACTCCGAAAGCGAAACGCTATAAAAAAAATAGTTTTTAAGCTATTTTTGTAAAAATATATTTATATAAGTTTTAAAATATTATAAAAATATAAAAACATATAAAAAGAAAATATATATATCTATATTTTTAAGTGTTTATTTTTTTTAAAAAGTTTTTTTGGTTATAAAAACTAATAAGTAATTGTTTTTTTTTTTAAATATAAGTTTTATTTAAATTATATAATAATTTTCTATAAATTTAAATAAAAATATATAAATATAAATACTAAAACTGGGCCGAACCCCGAATTAAAGCCCAATCCATCTCTGGATTTGCAGTCCATGCGACCACATGGTTTTAAAACCCTCAACTCATGCGATCGCATGAGCTGAGGTGACAGGTCTGAAACCTTAGCCGACAGAACTAGGGTTCGGTTTATTTATTATTATTATTAATTAATTAGAATTAGGTTTTAATTTAATATAATTAGTTTAAGTTTAGTTTTAATTAATTATAAGTTTTAATTAGTTTTATTAATTATAAAATTAATACTTTTATAAAATAATAATATAAAAATAATATTTTTATAAAAATAAGCAATTTTATCATTTTTTTTGTTTCTTTTTATAAATTGTATATTTTTATCGTTTAATTCGTAATTTGTATATTTATCGTTCGTAATTAGTTTTAAGGATAGTTTTTTCCGTAGTTATTTTATATTTCTAAATTTTTAGGCTTTGCCGTAAAATCCCTTAAGTGCTTTTTCTTTAGATTAAGATTTAGACGCTTTAGAATTTTGCGACGTCGCTTATCGCTTTAATATTTAATAGATTTTAGTGCCTTTTAAATAATTGCCGTTTTGGATTTAGAATTCCTTTTAAGCTTTAATACCTTTAGACGCAACTTTTAGTCTTAAGTTTTTAGACTTTTAAGTTTCGACGCTTTACTTTCTTATTATTATTTTTCGACTTTTTGTTTTTCGACGTTTGTTTTTCGACTCTTATTTTTCGACGCGCTTTTTCTTTCTCATTTCTACGTTCTAGTTTTTAGGACATAAAATTTTCTTTATTTTCTTTAAATCTCGACAAAAAATTATTTTAAGCGATTAAATCAATAGACATCCAAAATTTTCTGGTTCGTAGTAATAGTTAGATTTGTTAGTGGCGAGTTGTGGGCTTCCGATTTAAAGGATCCTGGCTACCTGCTGTATCTATTGGCTATTCGATACGTGGGTAAAATCAGAAAATTCTATTAATTTGATAACTTATATAATTTTTATGTTTATAACTAATAGGATATTCAGTGAATGCACCGAGCAAAACGTTCACCACCTTTCATACGTTCACCACCTGTAACTCGATCAAGACATCTAGCCAATATTGTCGCCGTTGATTTTTCTTCAGAATCATTATCTAGTCGAACGAGTACTCCAATTCAAATTTCTGATAATCCATTTTTTGAACCCGACCTCACAATTGAGAACTCGGAGGATATTCAAGGACAATTCAGAGATCCTGAACAACCAATCATTCAACCAGAGATTGTCGAGGAAGAATTCATTAAATCGGAATCCTCTAGTGATTCAGATTCAACAAATTCAATCATGGAAAATCAGGAACCTCTAAGTATGGAAGACCGAATAAGAGCTACACGCACTGGCCAAGGTCATGCTATTACTCAACTAGACATTAATGCGCCAGATTATGAAATCAAAGGACAAATCCTACACATGGTAACTAATCAGTGTCAATTAAGTGGTATGCCAAAAGATGATTCAAACGAACATCTTCGAACCTTTAATAGGATCTGAACTTTATTTAAAATCAGAGAAGTTTAGGATGAACAGATCTATCTCATGTTATTTCCATGGACTTTAAAGTGAGAAGCCAAAGATTGGTTAGAATCGTTACCTGAAGGAGCGATTGATACATGGGATGTTTTATTTGAGAAATTTCTTAAAAGATTCTTTCCGGCATCTAAAGCCGTGAGTCTTCAAGGAGAAATTGTTACGTTCGCGCAAAAGCCAAATGAAACATTATATGAGGCGTGGACAAGATTCGGAAAGTTGTTGAGAGGATGTCCTCAACACGGTTTAGACACTTATTAAATAGTACAAATATTCTACCAAGGTGTCGACGTTGCTACACGAAAAGACATTGACACAGCAGCTGGTGGTTCCATTATGAAGAAAACCGCAACTGAAGCTCACAAAATTATTGATAACACAGCCTCCCACTCACATGAGTGGCATCAAGAAAAAGATATTCTTCGATCATCTAAAGCGGCTAGAGCCGATTCTAGCCATGACTTTGATTCCATTTCCGCAAAGTTAGATGCTTTCGAGAGATGAATGAAAAAGATGACTAAAGATATTCACCCAATACGAATTAGTTGTGAACAATGTGGAGGACCACATTTGACAAAAGATTGTCTCAGTGTTGAACAAATAATGGAACAACGAGAGAATGTTTCATATATGAACCAAAGGCCTGGAAATAATTATCAAAAAAATTATCAACCGCCAAGACCAAACTACAATCAAACTTAGAATTATAACCGAAATGTTCCATACAACAACCAACAAGGTCCTAGCAATCAACAAGTATCTAACAATACTTACAACCAGCAAAGACATATTTTTCCAAATAAACCACAACAAACAGATGATAAAAAGCCAAATTTAGAAGATATGATGTCGAAGCTAGTTGAATCTCAAACGCAATTTTTCACATCTCAGAAACAAACTAATGAACAAAATGCTCAAGCATTTAGAAATCAACAAGCTTCAATCCAAAATCTAGAACAAGAAGTGAGTAACCTAGCAAGGTTGATAGGTGAAAGAAAACCGGGGAGTCTACCTAGCGATACAAATGCTAACCCCCGAAATGAAACAGCTAAAGCCATTACCACAAGAAGTGGTATCACACTTAAACCACCTGAAATGCCTGTAATTTCTGATGACTCTATTCCTACTACACAGGGACCACAGCCTGAGCAAGATAAGGAAAAAGAACCGGTAGTTGAAAAGGTTAATGAAGATAACACAGTTAAGGCTAAACCTTATGTTAAACCATACCAACCACCGCTTCCTTACCCGAGTAAAATGAGAAAAGAAAGACTTGAAGTCAAGCAATCCAAATTCTTGGACATGTTTAAACAAATAAATGTCAATCTTCCTTTCATTGATGTGATTTCAGGAATGCCAAGATATGCTAAATTCCTAAAAGATCTAATCACAAATAGAAAAAAAATGGAAGAACTTTCGGCTGTTACTATGAACGATACATGTTCTGCAGTGTTGTTGAATAAGATACCAGAAAAATTATCAGATCCAGGAAGTTTCACAATTCCATGTTTTCTAGGTAGTCTTAGTTCAATAGAAGCATTGGCAGACTTAGGTGCTAATATAAATTTAATGCCATATTCATTATACACTAAACTAGACCTTGGAGAACTGAAACCAACATGAATAAGCATACAACTAGCCGATCGATCAATAAAATATCCTAGAGGGATAATGGAGAACATGCTAGTTAAAGTTGGTACTTTAGTATTCCCAGTAGATTTTGTTATTCTGGACATAAAAGAATATTCTCGAGTTCCTCTTATATTTGGAAGACCATTCTTAAACACTGCTAAAGCAATAATAGACGTGTTCGGTAAGAAACTGACCCTAAGTATAGAGGACGAGAGTGTTACCTTTTCTGTTGATAGAGCCATGCAACAACCGCAATCTGCAGATGATACATGTTATTATATTCAAACTATAGATTCACATGCAGAATTGTTACAAGAATTTCCAGAATTACAAGGAACAGGAGAATGTTCTTTAGGAGAAGGAACTGAACCAATTGACGAAGCTGAAATGTTAGCTACACTAATGGCTAATGAATACGAACCAACAATAGAAGAACTTCAAATGCTAAAAGAGGAAGACAGATATCGATACAAATCATCGATAGAAGAACCACCGATATTAGAATTAAAGCCACTTCCAAACCATTTGGAATACGCTTATTTACATGGTGAATCTGAATTACCTGTAATAATCTCATCTTCTCTTACGAAAAATGAAAAATCTCAACTCATTTATGTGCTAAAAGCTCATAAACCAGCTATTGCATGGAAGATTCATGACATTAAAGGTATAAGTCCTTCGTATTGCACACATAAAATCCTTATGGAAGAAAATCATAAAACATATGTGCAACGCCAACGAAGACTAAATCCAAATATGCAAGATGTTGTTAAGAAAGAAATTATTAAACTGCTTGATGCAGGTTTAATTTATCCAATCTCTGATAGTCCATGGGTAAGCCCAGTTCAATGCGTACCTAAGAAGGGTGGCATCACTGTCATCACAAATGAAAAAGATGAGCTTATTCCTACTAGAAGTGTAACAGGATGGCGTGTTTGTATTGATTATAGAAAATTAAATGACGCCACCAAAAAAGATCACTTTCCCTTACCTTTCATTGATCAAATGTTAGAAAGGTTAGTTGGGAACAGTTACTATTATTTTCTTGACGGTTTCTCCGGATACTTTCAAATTTCAATAGCACCCGAGGACCAAGAGAAAACCACCTTCACGTGCCCTTATGGTACTTTTGCTTACAAACACATGCCATTTGGACTTTGCAACGCCCCTGTAACCTTTCAAAGGTGCATGATGGCGATTTTTCACGACATGATATAAGAATGCATGGAAGTTTTCATGGATGACTTTTCAGTCTTCGGTGATACTTTTGAAACATGTCTAATTAATCTTGAACGAATGCTTATTAGATGCGAGCAATCAAATCTAGTTCTTAATTGGGAGAAATGCCATTTCATGGTTAAAGAAGGCATCGTTCTTGGTCATAAAATTTCAAAGGAAGGAATTGAAGTGGATAGAGCTAAAGTAGATGTAATTGCTAAAATTCCACATCCCACCAATGTTAGAGGAGTTAGGAGTTTTATAGGGCATGCCGGTTTTTACCGACATTTCATAAAAGATTTTTCTAAAATTGCCACTCCTATGAATAAACTCCTTGAAAAGGATGCTCCATTCATTTTTTCAAATGAATGCATCAAATCTTTTAATATTCTTAAAGAAAAACTCACTAATGCGCCGATCATGATAACTCCAAATTGGAATTTACCATTTGAACTCATGTGCGATGCAAATGATTTTGCAATGGGAGCCATTTTAGGACAAAGAATTGAAAAACGATTTCAACCTATTTATTACGCTAGTAAGACGTTACAAGGAGCACAAACAAATTACACAACTACTAAAAAAGAACTCCTTGCTATTGTCTTTGCTTTTGACAAATTTCGTTCATATCTCGTTCTAGCTAAAACGGTGGTCTATACTGATCATTCTGCTCTTAGATACCTATTTTCGAAACAAGATGCCAAACTACGATTAATCCGTTGGATCTTACTCTTATAAGAGTTCGATATTGAAATCCGAGACAAAAAAGGAGCAGAAAATCTCGCCGCTGATCATCTTTCTCGCCTTGAAAATCCCGAATTAGAAGTTCTAAATGAATCAGCCATACAAGATAACTTTCCTGATGAATATCTATTGAAATTCGATTATAGTGAAATTCCATGGTTTGCAGGTTTTGCAAACTACTTATATGTGGATTCCTTGAAAAAGGGTTGTCGTACCAAAAACGAAAGACATTCTTTAGTAATATAAAACACTATTTTTGGGAAGATCCACATCTGTTTAAAAGTTGTTCCAATGGAATAATACGCCGATGCGTATTCGGGGATGAAGCTAGTCAAATCTTAAACCATTGTCACACAGGACCAACAGGAGGGCATTATAGGCCTCAACTTATAGCAAGGAAAGTCTACGACGCTGGATTCTATTGGCCTACAATTTTCAAAGACGTGCACCTTCTTTGTAAATCCTGTGATGCATGTCAAAGGGCCGAAAAATAAGTCAACGTAATGAAATGCCACAAAATGTCATTCAAGTATGTGAAGTTTTTGACGTTTGAGGTATTGACTTTATGGGTCCATTTCCAAAATCTCATAATAATCTCTACATTCTCGTTGCTATTGATTATGTATCTAAATGGCGGAAGCACAAGCTCTCCCAACTAACGATGCACGAGTTGTAGTCAACTTCTTAAAACGTCTTTTTGCTAGGTTCGGAACACCGAAAGCTTTAATAAGTGATCGGGGTACTCATTTATGTAATAATCAACTTGAGAAAGTTCTCAAAAGATATGGAGTAACTCATAAAATCTCAACCGCTTATCATCCACAAACAAGTGGACAAGTTGAAAATAACAACCGAGCATTAAAACGTATTCTAGAGAAAACTGTAGGATCAAATCCAAAGGAATGCTCCATGAAATTGGAGGATGCGCTCTGGGCTTTTAGAACAGCCTACAAAACTCCAATTGGAACCACACCTTTTAAACTCGTTTACGGAAAAGCATGTCACCTTCCAGTAGAAATTGAGCACAAAGCATTTTGGGCTTTGAAGACGTGTAATCTTGATTTACATGAAGCTGGACAACTACGATTAAGTCAACTAAACGAATTAGAAGAATTAAGACATGATGCATATGAAAATTCGTTAATCTATAAGGAAAGAACGAAGAAATGGCATGATAAAAGAATCATAAGTTCAAAAGAATTTAAGGAAGGAGACCGAGTTCTTCTTTTCAATTCACGATTCAAGCTATTTCTTGGAAAATTGAAATCAAGATGGTCTGGACCATTCATAGTCAAAAGAGTTTTCCCATACGGAACAATAGAGTTAATAAATTCAAATGGAATTGAATTTAAAGTTAATGGTCACAGAGTTAAACATTACATACATGGTCCGATGGAAGTTGACAATGAAGTTAATCATAATTTCACCACCAAAGAAAACCCTCAGAATGAAAACATAAATATGTTTTCAACAACATATGAAAAACCAAAATTGGAAGATGGAGAGGCTTTAAATTGAAGTGATGAAGAAGAATTTCTATATAAACCTCCCATTCCAAGAAACGAAGAAAAAGATGAACAAGAAGTTCAAGTAAAAGTGAAAGAACCAAGAAAAGAGCACCCGGAAAAGGTTAACAAACCAACTCCACTTACTAAAGTGGGAGACCCAGGTGAATTTATCATTTCTTGCTTGCTTAATGATGATGCTATGTATAATGGGCTCACAGATTTAGGAGCAAGTGCGAATGTTATGCCACTTTCCTTATACAAAAGATTAGGTGTGGGTAAATTAAGACCAACCAGAATAGATGTTCAATTATTTGATCTAACCAATAAACACCCGGTTGGAATATCCAACAATTTACTTGTTAAAGTGGGAAGTTTGACCTTTGTTGCAGATTTTATAGTTATTAATATGGAGGAAGACCTTGATATTCCTCTAATTTTAGGTCGCCCATTTTTAGCAACCACCGATGTGTTCTTTGATGTAAGAGAAGGTAGAATGACACTTAGGGATGGTGACAAATTGGTCACCTTTGTGAATCGAAAGTTTAAATCTCCACCAACCAAAACTGTTGAACCAATAAAAACACCTAAGTGTGGGGAAGATGAAGAAACACCTAATGATGACCCGATAACAAAGAACCCCGTTGTTGATACGAAATTAGATGAACCCGTTTTTAACAGTTCAACGAAGAAACTTTATAAACGGATTCAAGATGCTAGGATTAAGGGGAACTTTAAGTTATGTAACCGATTAGTATCCAATTTGTCGCCTAAAGAAAAGGCGATATTAGTTAAATTTGTGAATGTTACAGAGGAAATCAACAAATGGCTTGAAGCAAAAGTCAGAGATATGAAAGTTGTTGATGGTCCAATTGAAGTTAATAATGAAGTTAATCACAATTTCGACACCACGGCTAACTAAGTGTGGGGAGATTCAAATGTTTTAAAGGATAATATAATGCTGTCTAGAGTTAGATGTTCTGTTTTCATGTAGTTTCTGAGAATGGAATCCGAATGGTCTTTCCCTAGCAGACCCTAAAGAACTAGTCTTCTCCCTCCATTATGAATTTTTGTGTTTTAGGTTTTACGAGATGAAGAATTCCTTTGATCTGAACCATGGTTTACTACTACATGCTATGATTACTAAACGTAATAATAACACCTTCCCGAGTGAATTGGTATCATTCACAAGAGGCAAAATGGATGAAGTGAGGAAAGAACTTAGGAACAATCATAATAAGATACATTTTGGTAAAGGAAAATCAAAATCCGCAACAAAAAGAAGAGCACGACACCTTGAAAGATGTCATAAATGCGGAAAATGGTCACATGAAGAGAAATGTTCGAACAATCAAACACATTCCAATACCAAGTTCGTTACTTTATGCAGAGAATGACCGTTCATATGTTTAGAAGAAAAGTTACTAAAAATTCGTGGTTACGCCTATGTAGCAATGGAAAACTAAATCGAACGACTCTCTTATGAGTCAAATAAAGCAGGTCTCTGAGAATTCCATCTCACAGGTAAGTATGTACAGTTTTTAGTTTTATTTATTGCTTTGAACCTTTTGATAATAAACGCTGAATCGTTCGCTATAAAGTATTAAATTGATATTCAATAAAATTTGGTATAATAAACCGAAATTATTGATATCAGATAAAAATTTAATTCATCACTGCGAAATTTACCATTTCTTCATAAGGTATAAATATCTTTAACCAATCAATCCAAAATATTTCAGAAATTCGTCAGGAGTAAAACTAGGTAATATAGCCGAAATTACTTTACCCAAAAGAGGGACGTATATTTTTGTTAATATTTGATTGATTAAAGTGGGATAAAAGACCAAAAAGATTTTATTTTTATTTTTACCTTGTTTTTTTTTAAAATTAATATATAACTATATTATTTTTAAATATAAGTTTGTAAAACTAATGTATAAAAATATTAATAATATTTATATGAAATTTTATTAATACGCATTTTAAATTTAAATTTGTTGTGAATTTAAAAACAAAAATGTACTTTATTTCATTAAGTTAAAAATTTGATATTTAAAATTCGTCGTGAGTTGAAGACTAGGTCATGGAACCAAAATTGCATTACCCGAGGGCGGGACGAGAAATTTTGTTATCATTATTTTTAATTTTATTGATTTAAAGTATGCCAAAAACATTAAAAAAATCCTAGAATCTTTGCTTTTAAAACAACGCTTTAAAAAGACAAATTTTAAAATTTTGTCGAGGGACGAACTAGGAGAACGTACCGAAACTACCTCTTCCTAAATAAAAAGGAAAACAAAATTTTAAATTAATTAATTATTTGTTTTATAAGTTAAAGGTTTTTATATATAAAAAAAAAATTACCACACCCCATGCGATCGCATGGGGTTTACACTATGAAACCATGCGATCGCATGGTCTGAGAAAACTGGACAGGATTAAAATAAGCAGTCGATGGTCTTCTGTCTCACAAAAACACACACACACATACGCGAAAACACCCCAAATTCTTCCTAAAATCTTCATTTTTCAACCAAAATTCACGAAATCTATTGCTACAATCCGCTATAATCATGCGTTTGTTCAGATTAGGAGTAAAAAGGTAAACATTTCACCCCTAAATTCTTAAATTTCCAAATTTTAGTGATAATTTCAATTAATTGCAATAATCTTAGTTTGATGATTTCTATATTAATTAGAGTTAAATTGTTAGTATATTATGCTTGTATAACCTAGATTGATGCTATTTAACATGATTTGAAGCCCTAAACTTCAAAATTTTTAGAAATATAGGGTTTGTGTTCTTGAACAATTTGGGGCTTTTTGATATAAACAGGTTATGGCGGATTTTTGTTATGAATTATTGCTAAATTAAGTAGTATAACATGTTTAGGTTGCTAAATGATCCAAACTTTAATCCTAAATATGATTTTTGAGCATCAAAGTGGACTTTTTAAATCTAAAATTCATGAACTTGATTAATTTGATATAAATGCCATTTGTAACTTGTTTAATTGCTAATAATGGTTATTTAGACAAGCTGATCCAGAACCACAAATTGAGCTGCAGCTTGAGCCACAACAAGAGCAGCAACATCATAATCAACACCTACCATATTATGAACCAGAACCACAATTTTTTACTGCCTACATACAATTTCCGCCTCACCAGTTAATAATAAACTCAAGAGTTCATGAACGGGAATTACATCCCAATCTCAGATTTGAGCGAAACTGGATAGATTACCCGACGTACCAAAGTAACAAATTTAAGCTTTACACCAAAAATGTGGAGGTACCAAGGGTGATAGATTGGAGACCTTTGGAAGAAGTCAACCTAGCTAACTCAGTTAGGCTGTTACTAATCCAAAGATATGGGAACTCTTCTTTTCCTGACTGGAAACGTTTGTTTACCATTCGTAGGCCTGTATATAAGGAATGGTGTGTTGAATTAATGAGTACTATAGCATTTAATAAGGATGTATCTCTGTTAGACGATAGGACTTTTCTTAGATTTTTACTTGGAGGTATGATGTACAGGATGTCCATGATGGCCATGGCTAGGGCTTTACAGATTTACACCCCCGCTGAATTATTATCACCTGATTGTACAGCTTTAATTTATGAAGGTGAGAGGGTAGATAGAGATTTTGATACTAATGCCATATGGAGGCGTATGTCAAACTTTAATGTATTTAGGCGGGGTGGAAGACACTCCTATTTAGATCTTGATAGAGCAAAGCTTTACGTTATACATAGATTTTTAGCAAACTCGATTACACAACGAGGTAGAAACAAGGAGAAAATGACCCTAAATGATTTATTCTACCTCAAATGCATTCGAGACCCTAGAGACTTTGTTAGCATCCCTTACTGTGTTGGTTATTATTTGTCCAAAATGGTGGAAGGTATACAGGAAGGGGGAATAATAGGAGGAGGCATTTTTGTTACTCTCATTGGAGAGTATTTAGGTGTAGATAGGGAACAAGGGGGTCCAATGATCGTGGTTCAGGAACATACTGAGACTATAGGTCTATCGGTTTATCAAGGTGCACAGGTACTAACTCGGAGATACAACAAGCCATTACCATATCAGGGCATCAATCCACAGGTAGAGAGGGGTTCGGATGAGGAGATGGAGGAAGCAGATGACATTAGGGATGTCATTAGGGATAGTTATACCGATGTCTTCCAGCATATAGATGAGGTGGAAATGAGTAACGAGGCTAGGCATCATCAGTATGAGCAGTGGAGAGTCGCAGATGAGTATGAGCAATCCAGGCGACACTAATATGATAGCTGGCAAGTTCATCAGCACCAGATCATGAGCCATCTATCATATCAGGTACCGCAAAACTACATCCCGACTCGGCCTGCTTATTATCCACCACATCAGCCCGACATGCGACCACCCTTTAACCTGTACGACCCCAACCAAGCCTATCAGGACACCTATCACCAGCCATGGAACCCAAGCGATGACATGAACTGGAATCCATATCCAGATTGATACAGTTCAATTGGTGATTTCTTATCTTTTTATCATTTTTATCTATTTATGTTTAAACATATAATATTTTGATATTTTAATGTAATTTTTAACATTTTTATTATTTTCTTACTAATATTTCATATTTATAATTTGAAAGTGGAATATTAAGTCCCATTTCAAATTACCATGCATGTTTATATTGGTATTGTATGTATATTGTCAATTGTACAAAACAGGGTAAAACAGCGCACTTTCAAATACTGGCATTAAGTTCAGCAAAAGCTATTAATTTTGAAGTCAAGATGCAAAATAAATGTGATATAACAACTGCAGGAATGAACAAATGATGTGCACCATTTATCATTCAAACAAACAACAATATGTTTGGAAACTTTGGTAAAATTTGATCATTTTTCTACGCTAATCACCCTCAATAATTTAAATTGTTACTGATTACTTGCAAATGAGGGCATTGTAAGATCTTAAGTGTGGGAAGGGATTAAATTCTTTCGGGTTTTATACATTTGACTTATACACTTGGTTTAATAGTCACCGTTAAAATACTAGTAAAGCAGTAGTTGTATTAGAATCTAGTGCTCTCTGATAATAAAGAACAACTCTAGTCTTATATACTGACTACCTACTTCTAGTAAAATTAAAAAAAAAAATTCAAATAAATGAACTCAAAATCATGCTTATACATATTTATGAACGATAAAAGTAGGTGTTAACACCGAAATTATTGTTGCCTCGAAAAGGACATAAATTGAGAAACAACCCAAAACGCTTGAATTCATTTAAAATGGAATAGAAGAGAATAAAAAGGCAAAGAAAGAAAAATAAAAGCCAAGTGTGAGAAAAATTTACCAAGTTATTTAGAACATATATCACATATTTTTGTACAAATAATTGAAGATACTTTTGTTTTGGACGATATTAATCAGTTTTACCCAGTTTATTATAATATAAATGGAATTTAAAAGAAAGTAAAGTCTTTCGAGAAAAAGAAACGCGCTTCTTGATTTCGGTCAGGAAGTTGTCGTCCAGACCAGTTGTAGAGTCTACGAAAAACCTTGAAAAGTTTTGTCGAAAATCGGCTGAAAATCCACGAACCTTAGCATCAAACAGGGTCGCCATGTGGTCAGATTTATCCTAACCATGAGAGGATCTATCTCATACAATGGGGGGGCACCGTGCAAATTAGCTTATAAGACTAATGAATCAGATCTCCAGAAAGGATAATCTCCTTAAAGATTAAAAATCAGCTTTTAAGCCTAATATTACTCAATCCTTGAGATTGACTTTAAAATATTGAGAATTACAAACTCATTGAATTCGTTGATATCTAAACTCGAGCTTGAACGAGAAAATATTTTGATCAAATTAAAACCGATTTGTTTTCTGAAAACCTATTTTCAATGCGTTCATTACCATTGAACGTAAAATCCTAAGAGTTCACCGGAATTCATTAGGTCACCTGAACCAAATCGGGTGTCAACCGTAAGAACGGTGGTTGCATAGCATGGTCGAAGATAGGACCTTGTGCCAGACCGAAAAATTATAGGGTGATCTTTGCTATTGCTCCTACAAAGGATAGTAATTGCATCCGACACGTTGTGGACCATGATTAATTGCATGTCATTAGACATTGCCTTAACAGTTTCTTGTTCATCGCTTCCCTTTACAACCGGACGGTAATTTACCGAAAGGTAATATTGATAATGCTAAAAACGAATATATATTTCATAGCATTATTCCTCAAGAAAGACAAGCTTTTATTTGCAATTGTTCTATTTACAAGTGATATTCGTTTAAATAATAAAAGGTGAAGACAAAAGACAGATTCGACGAATTGAAGACGCAAACGACCAAAAAGCTCAAAAGTACAAAAGACAATCAAAAAGGTTCCAATTATTGATAAGAAACGTCTCGAAATTACAAAAGTACAAGATTCAAAACGCAAAGTACAAGATATTAAATTGTACGCGAGGACGTTCGAAAATCCGGAACCGGGACCAGAGTCAACTCTTAACGCTCGACGCAACGGACTAAAAATTACAAGTTAACTATGTATATAAATATAATATAATATATAATTAATTATATTAATTATATATATATTATATTTATAAATAAAAAACCGTCGGCAGAGAAAAACTCCAAGGACTGAGCTGTAAAAGTAACCTCCGCGACTCGCGGAGTTTGAAGGCCAAAATCACCGCGAGTCGCGGAGCCCCAAATTTCGATTCTGGCTATAAAGCAAACCGAATTCTGATCAAAATTGAATATCTTTTTCTTCCTCATTCATACGTAAAATTTATATTTATATTTATAATTTATATTTTAATTTTAATTATAATTCTAATAATAAGGGTATGTTAGCAAATATTGTAAGGGTGTAAGTCGAAATTCTGTCCGTGTAACGCTACGCTATTTTTAATCATTGTAAGTTATGTTCAACCTTTTTATATTAATGTCTCGTAGCTAAGTTATTATTATGCTTATTTAAAACGAAGTAATCATGATGTTGGGCTAATTACTAAAATTGGGTAATTGGGCTTTGTACCATAATTGGGGTTTGGACAAAAGAACGACACTTGTGGAAATTAGACTATGGGCTATTAATGGGCTTTATATTTGTTTAACTAAATGATAGTTTGTTAATGTTAATATAAAGATTTACAATTTGGCGTCCTTATAAATTACCATATACACTCAATCGGACACGATGGGCGGGGTATTTATATGTACGAATAATCGTTCATTTAACCGGACACGGGAATGGATTAATAGCCACTAGAATAATTAAAACAGGGGTGAAATTACATTCAAGGGTAATTGGTGTAATTGTTAACAAAGTAGTAAAACCTTGGTTTACACGCAGTCGATAACCTGGTGTATTCATTAAACAAAGTATTAAAACCTTGTTACAATTCGAATCCCCAATTAGTTGGAATATTTAACTTCGGGTATAAGAATAATTTGATGAGGACACTCGCACTTTATATTTATGACTGATGGACTGTTATGGACAAAAACCAGACGGACATATTAAATAATCCAGGACAAAGGACAATTAACCCATGGGCATAAAACTAAAATCAACACGTCAAACATTATGATTACGGAAGTTTAAATAAGCATAATTCTTTTATTTCATATTTAATTTCCTTTATTTTATATTTAATTGCACTTCTAATTATCGCACTTTTATTTATTGTTATTTAATCGCACTTTTAATTATCGTACTTTTTAATTATCGCAAGTTTATTTTATCGCACTTTTATTAATCGCAATTTCATTATCGTTATTTACTTTACTCTTTAATTTAAGTCTTGTATTTATTTTATATTTTACATTAGGTTTTAACTGTGACTAAAGTCTTAAAATCGACAAACCGGTCATTAAACGGTAAAAACCCCCCTTTTATAATAATAATATTACTTATATATATATTTGTATTTTTATAAAAGTAAACTAATATAGCGTTGAGCTTTGTTTAAAGATTTCCCTGTGGAACGAACCGGACTTACTAAAAACTACACTACTTTACGATTAGGTACACTGCCTATAAGTGTTGTAGCAAGGTTTAAGTATATCCATTCTATAAATAAATAAATATCTTGTGTAAAATTGTATCGTATTTAATAGTGTTTTCTGCTAAAATTAATAACTATTTTATATACACCTCGCATAACATCAAGTATTTTTGGCGCCGCTGCCGGGGAACTATCTTAAAAGCCGGAAGCGCAACGCTAATATAAAAAAAAAAAAGATTTTTAGCTTACTTCTATTAAAAATTCGTTTTTGTAAAAATATGTTTTAATTATTCAAAAATATAAAAAGAAAAACAAAAATTTATATATTTTTAAGAGTTTGTTAAAAGTTTTATAAGTTTCTTTATCTTTATTTTAGTTTATAATAATATAAATTTTATTAAATATCTTTTATATATAGAAAGAAAAAAAACAGAAAACAGAAAATAAAAAAAAATATATATATAAAAACGCGTAAAATTTCAAACCTGTCAGCTGAATTCTGGAACCCCGCGACTCGCGGGGTTTGATGCTTTAATTGCCGCGACTCGCGGAGCCTTTCTGACAGGCGACAAAAAACCCTAAACCAGCATTAATTACGGGTTTTAATTAATTATTATTATTTAAACCTAATTATTATTATTATTATTATTATTAGTTTTGTTTTAAGATTTACTTTTTATTTAATTTGTTTTATTTAGTATTAATTAGTTTAATTAATTTGTAAAATTAATAGTTTTATTAAATAAATAATATAAAAATAATATTTTTATAAAAATTGTAATTTTTACAACTTTTTGTATATTTTTATATTTTGTACCTTTTTAATCGTTGTAGCGTAATATTTGTATTTTTTAGCTCATATTTAATTTTAAACTTAGTTTTTGCTATAGTCATTTTTACTCCTAGATTTTTAGGCTTTGCCGTAGAATTCCTTAAGTGCTTTTTCTTTAGACTAAGATTTAGGTGCTTTAGAATTTTGCGACGCCTTTTTAAGTTTTAGTTTCTTTTTAAGTTATTTCCATTTGGGATTTAGTTTTTCCTGTAAGCTTTAATATTTTTAGACCTTTTACTATGTATCAATTATCATTCCAATTAGTAATATCAATTTGCGATTATAATTTTAAGTTAGTTGTAGTAATAAGGTTAGGTTAGTCAAGTATTTTTAAGTTTTTATAAGTTTCTTTTATTTTTCCGTCACCTTTTATTTTTCAACCATTTTTTTTTCTTTTTCGACCTTTTACGACGAACTCTTTTTCTCTCTTATTTCTCGCCATTCTAGTTTTTAGGACTTAGAATTTTTTCTACTTCTTATCTAAATTTCTTAAAATTACGAAAATTTATTTTAAGTGGTTAAATTAATAGACATCAAAATTTTCTGGTTCGTAGTAATAGTTGGATTTGTACGTGGACCGGGTTATTGGAGCCAAACAGTCCTCAATTATATTGAGACCAAACGAATCCTGCCCCTCTGCTGCATCTTTTGGCTATTCAAAACGTGGGCAAAATCAGAAAAGTCTATTAATTGGATAACTTATTATAATTTTTCTTTCCTTTTAAAAACTAATAGGATATTCAGTGGATGCACCGAGCAAGACGTTCACCACCTTTTGTACGTTCACCACCTGTAACTAGATCAAGACATTTAGCAAATATAACCGCCGTTGATTTTTCTTTAGAATCGTCATCCAGTCAACCAAGTACTTCAGTTCAAATTTCCGATAATCCATTTTTTGAACCCAACCTCACAATTGAGAATCCAGAGAATATTCAGGAACGGTTCATAGATCCTGAACCATTAAACTTTCCTCCGGAACCACCAATCATTCAAACAGAGATTGTTGAGGAACGAACCATTAAATCAGAATCATCTAGTGATACCGATTCAACAAATTCAATTATGGAGAATCTGGAACCTTTAAGTATGGAAGACCGAATGAGAGCTAAACGCACTGGCCAAGGTCACGCAATTACTCATCCAGACATTAATGCGCCAGATTATGAAATCAAAGGACAAATTCTACACATGGTGACTAATCAATGCCAATTTAGTGGTGCGCCGAAGGAAGATCCAAATGAACATCTACGTACCTTTAATAGGATCTGCACACTATTTAAAATACGAGAAGTGGAGGATGAACAGATATATCTCATGTTATTTCCCTGGACTTTAAAGGGAGAAGCCAAAGATTGGTTGGAATCGTTACCTGAAGGGGCGATCGATACATGGGACGTTTTAATTGACAAATTTCTTAAACAATTCTTTCCTGCATCTAAAGCCGTAAGACTTCAAGCAGAAATTGTTACGTTCACACAGAAACCAAATGAAACTCTATATGAGGCGTGGACAAGATATGGAAAGTTATTAAGAGGATGTCCGCAACATGGTTTAGACACCTGTCAAATAGTACAAATATTCTACCGAGGATGCGACATCACTACAAGGAAAGACATAGATATAGCAGCTGGTGGTTCTATTATGAAGAAAACCGAAACTGATGCTTACAAAATTATTGATAACACTGCTTCCCACTCACATGAGTGGCACCAAGAAAAAGACATCATTAGATCATCTAAAGCAGCTAGAGCCGATTCTAGCCATGATTTAGATTCCATTTCCGCAAAGATAGATGCTGTGGAGAGACGAATGGAAAAGATGACTAAAGATATTCACTCAATACGAATTAGTTGTGAGCAGTGTGGAGGACCACATTTGACAAAAGATTGTCTCAGTATTGAATTAACAATGGAACAAAGAGAGAATATTTCATACATAAACCAAAGGCCTGGAAATAATTATCAGAATAATTATCAACCGCCAAGACCAATTTACAATCAAAACCAGAATTATAGCCGAAATATTCCATACAACAACCAACAAGGTCCTAGCAATCAACAAGTATCCAATAATACTTACAACCAGCAAAGACCGAATTTTCAAAACAAACCACCACAACAAACCGATGATAAAAAGCCGAATTTAGAAGATATGATGACGAAGCTAGTTGAAACTCAAACACAGTTTTTCACATCTCAGAAACAAACCAATGAACAAAATGCTCAAGCATTTAGAAATCAACAAGCTTCTATTCAAAATCTGGAACAAGAAGTAAGTAACCTAGCAAGGTTAATAGGTGAAAGAAAACCGGGAAGTTTACCAAGCGATACAAATGCTAACCCCCGGAATGAAACAGCTAAAGCTATTACCACAAGAAGTGGTACAACACTTAAACCACCTGAAATACCTGTAACTTCTGATGAAACTATTCCTACTCCACAAGAACCACAACCTGATCAAGATAAGGAAAAAGAACCGGTAGTTGAAAAGGTTAATGAAGATAACACAGTTAAGGATAAACCTTATGTTAAACCATACCAACCACCACTTCCTTACCCGAGTAAAATGAAGAAAGAAAAACTTGAAGCCGAGCAATCCAAATTTTTGGATATGTTTAAACAGATAAATGTAAATCTTCCTTTCATTGATGTGATTTCAGGAATGCCAAGATGTGCTAAATTCTTGAAAGATCTAATCTCAAATAGAAAGAAAATGGAAGAACTCTCGGCTGTTACTATGAATGCTAATTGTTCAGCAGTGCTGTTGAATAAGATACCAGAAAAATTATCTGATCCAGGAAGTTTCACAATTCCATGTTTTCTGGGTAGTCTTAGTTCAATAGAAGCATTGGCAGACTTAGGTGCTAGTATAAATCTAATGCCGTATTCACTATACGCTAAACTAGACCTTGGAGAATTGAAACCAACCAGAATAAGCATACAACTAGCCGATAGATCAATAAAATATCCTAGAGGGATAATGGAGAACATGCTAGTTAAAGTTGGTACTTTAGTATTTCCAGTAGATTTTGTTGTTTTGGACATGGAAGAAGATTCTCAAGTTCCTCTCATATTAGGAAGACCATTCTTAAACACGGCTAAAGCAATGATAGACGTGTTCGGTAAGAAACTGACCCTAAGTATAGAGGATGAGAGTGTTACCTTTTCAGTTGATAGAGCAATGCAACAACCACAATCTGCAGATGATACATGTTATTATATTCAAACTATAGATGCACATGCAGAATTATTAGAAGAATTTCCAGAATTACAAGGAACAGGAGAATGTTCTTTAGGAGAAGGTAATGAACCAATTGATGAAGCTGAAATGTTAGCTACACTTATAGCTAATGGATATGAACCAACAACAGAAGAAATTCAAATGCTAAAAGAAGAAGACAGATATCGATATAAATCATCAATAGAAGAACCTCCGAAATTAGAGTTAAAGCCACTTCCAAACCATTTGGAATACGCTTATTTACATGGTGAATCTGAATTACCTGTAATAATATCGTCTTCTCTTACTGAAAATGAGAAATCACAACTCATTTCTGTGTTGAAAGCTCATAAACCAGCCATTGCATGGAAGATTCATGATATTAAAGGAATAAGTCCTTCGTATTGCACACATAAAATCCTTATGGAAGAAGGTCATAAAACGTATGTGCAACGCCAACGAAGACTAAATCCGAATATGCAAGATGTAGTTAAGAAAGAGATTATTAAACTGCTAGATGCAGGTTTGATATATCCAATTTCTGATAGTCCATTGGTAAGCCCAGTTCAATGCGTGCCTAAGAAGGGTGGTATGACTGTCATTACAAATGAGAAAAATGAGCTTATTCCTACTAGGACTGTAACAGGATGGCGTGTATGTATTGATTATAGAAAATTAAATGACGCCACCAGAAAAGATCACTTTCCCTTACCTTTCATAGATCAAATGTTGGAAAGATTAGCCAGAAATAGTTACTATTGTTTTCTAGATGGATTTTCCGGATATTTTCAAATTCCAATAGCACCCGAGGACCAAGAGAAAACCACATTCACGTGCCCTTATGGTACTTTTGCTTACAAACGCATGCCATTTGGACTTTGTAACGCCCCTGCAACCTTTCAAAGGTGTATGATGGCGATATTTCACGACATGATAGAAGAATGCATGGAAGTATTCATGGATGACTTTTCAGTCTTCGGTGATACATTTAAATCATGTCTAGTTAATCTGGAACGAATGCTAATTAGATGCGAACAATCAAATCTAGTACTTAATTGGGAGAAATGCCATTTCATGGTTAAAGAAGGCATCGTTCTTGGACATAAAATTTCAAAAGAAGGAATTGAAGTGGATAGAGCTAAAGTAGATGTAATTGCTAAACTTCCACATCCCACCAATGTTAGAGGAGTTAGGAGTTTTCTAGGGCATGCCGGTTTTTACCGACGTTTCATAAAAGATTTTTCTAAAATTGCCACTCCTATGAATAAACTCCTAGAAAAGGATGCGCCATTCATCTTTTCAGATGAGTGTATCAAATCTTTTAATATTCTTAAAGAGAAACTCACTAATGCACCGATCATGATAACACCAAATTGGAATCTACCATTTGAACTAATGTGCGATGCAAGTGATTTTGCAATGGGAGCCGTTTTAGGACAAAGGATTGAAAAACGATTTCAACCTATATATTATGCTAGTAAGACGTTACAAGGAGCACAAACGAACTATACAACTACTGAAAAAGAACTCCTTGCTATTGTCTTTGCTTTTGACAAATTTCGATCATATCTCGTTCTAGCAAAAACGGTGGTCTATACCGACCATTCTGCTCTTAGATACCTATTTTCAAAACAAGATGCTAAACCAAGATTAATCCGTTGGATCTTACTCTTACAAGAGTTTGATATTGAAATCCGAGATAAAAGAGGAGCAGAAAATCTCGCCGCTGATCATCTTTCTCGTCTTGAAAATCCCGAATTAGAAGTTCTAAATGAATCGGCCATACAAGACAACTTTCCTGATGAATATCTATTGAAGATAGATTATAAAGAAATCCCATGGTTTGCAGACTATGCAAACTACTTAGTTTGTGGATTCCTTGAAAAAGGATTATCGTACCAAAGACGAAAGAAATTCTTCAGTGATATAAAACACTATTTCTGGGAAGATCCACATCTGTTTAAAAGTTGTCCCGATGGAATAATACGCCGATGTGTATTTGGAGATGAAGCTAGTAAAATTTTAAACCATTGTCACACAGGACCAACAGGAGGGCATTATGGGCCTCAACTAACAGCAAGAAAAGTTTATGAAGCTGGATTCTATTGGCCTACAATTTACAAAGACACACACCTTCTTTGCAAATCCTGTGATGCATGTCAAAGGGCCGGAAAAATAAGTCAACGTGATGAAATGCCACAAAATGTCATCCAAGTATGTGAAGTATTTGACATTTGGGGTATTGAGTTTATGGGTCCATTTCCAAAATCTAATAATAATCTATATATACTCGTAGCCATTGATTATGTATCTAAATGGGCGGAAGCACAAGCTCTCCCAACTAACGATGCACGAGTTGTAGTCAACTTTTTAAAACGTCTTTTTGCAAGGTTTGGAACACCGAAAGCTTTAATAAGTGATCGGGGTACTCATTTCTGTAATAATCAACTTGAGAAAGTTCTTAAAAGATATGGAGTAACTCATAAAATCTCCACCGCATATCATCCACAAACAAGTGGACAAGTTGAAAATACCAACCGAGCTTTAAAACGTATTCTAGAGAAAACCGTAGGATCAAATCCGAAGGAATGGTCCATTAAATTGGAGGATGCACTCTGGGCTTTTAGAACAGCCTACAAAACTCCAATTGGAACCACACCTTTTAGACTTGTTAATGGAAAAGCATGTCATCTTCCAGTAGAAATTGAACACAAAGCATTTTGGGCTTTGAAGACATGTAATCTTGATTTACATGAAGCCGGACGTCTACGATTAAGTCAACTAAATGAATTAGAAGAATTAAGACATGAAGCATACGAAAATTCGTTAATCTATAAAGAAAGAACGAAGAAATGGCATGATAAAAGAATCAGAAGTTCAAAAGAATTTAAAGAAGGAGACAGAGTTCTTCTTTTCAATTCACGATTCAAGCTATTTCCTGGAAAATTGAAATCAAGATGGTCTGGACCATTCATAGTCAAAAGAGTTTTCCCATACGGAACGATAGAATTGATAAATTCAAATGGGATTGAATTTAAAGTTAATGGTCACAGAGTTAAACATTACATACATGGTCCGATGGAAGTCGACAACGAAGTTAATCACAATTTCGACACCACAGCTAACTAAGTGTGGGGAGAATCAAGTCTTTAAAGGATAATATGTATTTCTGTTAGAGTTAGATTGTCTGTTTTCGTGTAGTTCTCGAAAATGGAACCCGAATGGTCTTTCCCTAGCAGACCCTAAAGAACTAGTCTTCTCCCCCCATTCTGAATTTTTATTTTTTTTAGGTTTTTACAAAATGAAGACTGCCTGTGAACTAAACCATGGTCTAATGCTACACGCTTTGATCACTAAACGTAATAATGACATACTACCGAGTGAAATAGTATCAGTAATCAGAGAAAGAATGGACGGAGTTAGAAAAGAATCCAGATGCGAAGATAATAAGTTACAATTTGGTAAAGGAAAATCAAAATCCGCAGCGAAAAGAAGAGCACGACACCTAGAAAGATGTCACAAATGCGGAAAATGGTCACATGGAGGTAAATGTTCAAATAATCAAACCTATTCAAATACCGAATTTGTTACTTTATGCAGAGACGGACCGTTCATATGTTTAGAAGAAAAGACACTGAATGCTCGAGGTTACGCCTATGTAGCCATGGAAAACCAATTAAACCGACTATCTTATGAATGGGATAGATCATATAACTAAGAAATCTATTTCACAGGTATGTCTGTACAGTTTTT
Organism: Rutidosis leptorrhynchoides; assembly: GCF_046630445.1. Classification (NCBI taxonomy): domain Eukaryota; kingdom Viridiplantae; phylum Streptophyta; class Magnoliopsida; order Asterales; family Asteraceae; genus Rutidosis; species Rutidosis leptorrhynchoides. The sequence continues at coordinate 351,786,694 of NC_092335.1, read as the reverse complement.
ATTTTTATTTTTATTTTTAACCTTTTGATAATAAACGCTAATTTGTTCGCTAAAAAGTATTAAATTGGTATTGAATAAAATTAGGTTTGGCGACCGAAATTATTGATATCATTCAAAAATTTATTACATCACTGCGAAATTTAACGTTTATTCTTAAGGTATAAATATCTTTAATCAATCAACCCAAAATATTTCAAAAATTCGTCATGAGTTAAATTAGGTCTTGGAACCGAAATTACTTTACCGAAAAGTGGGGCGCATATTTTTGATAATATTTGATTGATTAAAGTGGGATAAAAAGACAAAAAGATTTTTAAATTTATTTTTACCATATTTTTAAAATTAATATTTAAATCTTAAATTAATATTGTAAATTTTGTAAAAACAATATAATTAAAATTGTAAATATTTGAACCATAATATAAGTTTGGTATGAATTTATAAATTTTTAAATTAAGTTTGGTGTGAATTTTTAATTTCTAAAATATAAATTTTTAATTTTATGCATTTCAAATTTTAAGTTTGGTGTGAACTTTTAATATAAATTTTGAATTTTATATTTAAGTTGTGTGAATTTAAAAACAAAAATTTACTTTATCTCATTAAGTTAAGAATATGATTTTTAAAATTCGTCGTAAGTTGAAGACTAGGTCTTTGAACCGAAATTGCTTTACCCGAGGGAGGGACGAGAACTTTTAATATCATTATTTTTAATCTTATTGAATTAGAGTATGCCAAAAACATTGAAAAAACCCAAAAATCTTAGCTTTTAAAACAATCGCTACAAAAAGACAAATTTTAAAATTTTGTCGAGGGACGGACTAGGACATCGATCCGAAACGACCTCGTCCTAAATAACAAGGGAAACAAAATTTTAAAATTAAGTACTTAATTGTTTCAAAAGTTAATGATTATAAAAAAAAAAAAAAAAAAAAAAAGCTCCGCGAGTCGCGGAATTTGGAGGGTAAATCCCCGCGAGTCGCGGAGAGACTAAAAACCGAAAAAAAAATATAACTGCAGAACAGATCAGTCCCCAACCCAAAACAACAAAAACACAGCGAATTCTGCACCCGAAAAACCCGAAAAACACCCCCAAAAATCCCAATTTTTAACCGTTAATCACCAAATTTTTTGCTAAAATCATGTTGAGAAGGATGCTATCTAAGAATTACTCAAGAAAAACGGTAAATTTCTACACCTAAACACCATTTAATTCGAAATTTGGTGTTCTTGAGCAAATTTTTCCCCAATTTGATTTTGATGCTTTTTAGTGTAATTAGGCTTAAATTGTTTATGTATTATGCTTGTATAACCTAGATTGATGCTGTTTAACATGATTAGAAGCCTTAAACTTCAAATTTTGAGTAATCTAGGGTTTGTGTTCTTGAGCAAATTTGGGGCTTTTTGATATAAACAGGTTATGGCCGATTTTTGTCATGAATTGTTGCTAAATTGAGTAGTATAACATGTCTAGGTAGTTAAATGATCCAAACTTTGAGCCTAAACATGATTTTGAGAATTAAAGTGGACTTTTTCAAGTCTAAAATTCATGAACTTGATTTTTGAAAGATAATGCCATTTGAGACTTGTTTGATTGCTAGTAATGATTATTTTGACATGTTATTTGAGTTGAATGCTTATGAACTTGGCGAACATTTTCGTATATGCTTATATGAAAAAGTGTAGATTTGATAAAAATGTGAAAATGAGCTTAAGTTTGATATAAATTGATAATGTCATTGTAATTATTTTGATTGATGATTTTGCTGACACTAATGCATATTTGGATGCACAAAAATTGTGTTTGATGTGTTTTGCAGAATGAAAGGGGTGAATCTTCATCCCAAGCCCGCAATTCTCCTGCTGAGAATTTGGAACAACAGGAGGTGGATAACTACTACAAGCAGGATGTACCTCATCCAGTCATGACCTTTTCTGATATGCATTTGGAAGAACTGCACCCGAACCTGAGATTTGACAGACTTTGGATAGATTATCCAAAATATCAACGGGGTTTGCATACTCTTCATTCTAAGGTTGTTGAGGTACCGAGGGTCATAGAATGGGGACCCTTAGAAGCTGTAGAATTGGCCGGGCCAATTAGGGAATTACTTGTACAGAGGTATGGTAATTCTTCTTTTAATAACTGGGTATGTTTATTCACCATACGTAGACCTGTATATAAAGTATGGTGTGAAGAATTGTTATGTAGTATAGAGTTGAATGATCGGGTAGCTAGTTTAACCGATCGTTCTTTTATTAGATTTTTGTTAGGCGGTTCGATGCGCCACATGTCTTTACTGGACATGGCTCAGGCTTTACGTATATATACGCCTGAGGAGTTAGCGTCTGCCGATTGTAGAGGATTGATACTAAACGGTAGAAAGATAGATGAAAATTTTGATACACACGGTGTGTGGAGTCAAATGACAAGCCATCACCGTTTCAAAGGGGGAAATTACTCTTATTTGGATATAGATAGAGCCGAATTAAGAGTGATACATAGGTTTTTAGCTAATTCGATTACACAAAGGGGTAAAAACAAGGAAAAAGTAAATGAACATGATTTGTTTTACCATATGTGTATTCGAGACCCACAGAGCGCTGTAAGTATACCATATTGTGTGGGTTATTATTTATCAGCTATGGTTCGGGAGATGCGACCACATAGCATAATAGGAGGTGGTATTTTTATTACTTTGATTGGTGAATATCTCGGTGTGGATATAAGTCGGGGGGATTATTAGTAGAAGAACCGGAACCCCGCGATACTATAGGTTTAAATGTATACCATGGTGCGAAAGTTTTGAAGAGGCGAAATAACGCCGCAGTACGATACCATGGTAGACATCCACAGGTGGAGAGAAACCAGCAGCAAGGTAATGTAGGAGGGGGGAATGAGATGCAAGAAATGCATAGGTTTATAGCTTCTCAGGAATACGAAAATGCTAGACAGAGAGCATTTGAAGATTGGCAAGTTCATCAGAACCAGATCATAGCTCATTGCCAACATATAGGTAGAAACTATATTCCTACACCGAAACCCATCTTCCCTCCTTGGTCGATAGAGATGCAGCCACCATATCCTACGTATGACCCTGCCGAAGCATTCTATAGAACTTATGGTTATGCCTGGAACCCCTATTGGTACCAATATCATCCTTAGTTTACTTATTATTATTTTTTTTTATTTTGTAATTTGTAATTATTGATACATTTAATATTTTTGTTAATATTGTAATCATTTTTATAATTATCTAACTTTTATTCTTAGATTTTAATAATTTTTGAATGTGGGGTAATATACCAAACTTCAAAAATATGTATATATGTTTGCAGTTTATCTTATGTACACAACAGGGTAAAACAACGCATTTTCAAAGACTGGCATTAAGTTCAGCAAAAGCAACTAATTTTGACGACAAGATGCAAAATATATGTGAAATAACAACAAGACGGAATGAACAAATGATGTGCACCATTTATCATTCAGCAAACAAACGCCAATATATTTGGAAACTTTGGTAAAAATTTAATCATTTTCACACAAATCACCCTCAATAATTTAAATTGTTACTAATTTCTTGCAAATGAGGGCATTGCAAGATCTTAAGTGTGGGAAGGGGTTAAATTCTTTCGGATTTTAAAATTTTTTATCTTAAACACTTGGTTACCATTAAAAATACTAGTAAAGCAGTAGTTGTATTAGAATCTAGTGCTCTCTGATAAAAAAGAACAGCCCTAGTCTTATATACTGACTACCCAATTCTAGTAAAATTTTTCAAAATTTTCAATTAAATGAACTAAAAATCATGTTTATACATATTTATGAACGATAAAACTAGGTTTTAACACCGAAATTATTGTTACCTCGGAAAGGACATAAATTGAGAAACAAACTAAAATGTCAAAATTCATTTAAAATGGAATAGAGGACGATAAAAAGGAAAATAAAAGCCAAGTGTGGGAGAATTTACCAAGTTATTTTAAACATATGTCACATATATCTGTAACAAATAACTGAAAATACTTTTGCTTTGGACTAAACTAAACTGTTTTACCCGATGAAAGAAAAGAAGAGATGGATCTACACGATGAATCAATTCCATCATTAAAAGGAAGTAAAGTCTTCCGAAAAAGACACGCGCTTCTTGATTTAGGTCATGAAGTTGTCGTCCAGACCAGCTGTAGGTTGACGAAAAATCTAGAAAAGTCATCACTAAAATCAGCAGGAAATCCACGGACCTCAGCATTAAACAGGGTCGCCAAATGGTCAGATTTATCCTAACCATGAGAAGGATTTATCTCGTACAATGGGGGGGCACCATGCAAATTAGCTTGATAAGACTAATGAATCAGATCCCCAGAAAGGATAATCTCCTTAAAGATCAAAAATCAGCTTTTAAGACTGATATTACTCAATCCTAGAGATTGACCTTAAAGATTGAGAATTACAAACTCATGGAATTCAATGATATATAAACTCGAGCTTGAACGAGAAAATATTTTGATCAAAATTATAAACCGATTTGTTTTCTGAAAACCCTATTTTCAATGCGTTCATTACCATTGAACGTAAAATCCTAGGAATTCACCTGGAATTCATTAGGTCACCTGAACTAAATCGGGTGTCAACCGTAAGAACGGTGGTTGCATAGCATGGTCAAAGACAGGACCTTGTGCCAGGCCGAAAAATTATAAGGGTGAGCTTTACTATTGCTCCTACCAAGGATAGTAATTGCGTCCGACACGTTATAGACCATAATCAAAAGCATGTCACGGGACATTGCCTTAACAGTTGCTTGTTCAACGCTTTCCTTTACAACCGGACGGTAGTTTGCCGAAAGGTAATATACGGAACAAGTAAACTGGACGTGTTGCTTTCCTAATACAAGGTTAGCAAGTGGGTGACACAAAACCATAAGTTTTGATCTAAAATTTTCAAATCTGAAACCTACCAAACCCACAAAAATATTTTGCAAACACCGGTAAAGGGTTATCCCGGAAAACTTATCTAGGGTAAAAACTAGATTTAATTTTCAAAAGATCAAATGTTTTCATAAAGATCCAATTTCCTTAATGGATCTAAATTTTTATAGTCATGTGGGACTGTAAACCATATCGTTACTACCATTGTTTATACCGCCGTATAGAAATCACTGATGTACAAAGTGTGAAGAATAATGAAGTGATTCTAATATTTCAAGACGATATTGCTTGAGGACAAGCAACGCTCAAGTGTGGGAATATTTGATAATGCTAAAAACGAATATATATTTCATAGCATTATTCCTCAAGAAAGACAAGCTTTTATTTGCAATTGTTCTATTTACAAGTGATATTCGTTTAAATAATAAAAGGTGAAGACAAAAGACAGATTCGACGAATTGAAGACGCAAACGACCAAAAAGCTCAAAAGTACAAAAGACAATCAAAAAGGTTCCAATTATTGATAAGAAACGTCTCGAAATTACAAAAGTACAAGATTCAAAACGCAAAGTACAAGATATTAAATTGTACGCGAGGACGTTCGAAAATCCGGAACCGGGACCAGAGTCAACTCTTAACGCTCGACACAACGGACTAAAAATTACAAGTTAACTATGTATATAAATATAATATAATATATAATTAATTATATTAATTATATATATATTATATTTATAAATAAAAAACCGTCGGCAGAGAAAAACTCCAAGGACTGAGCTGTAAAAGTAACCTCCGCGACTCGCGGAGTTTGAAGGCCAAAATCACCGCGAGTCGCGGAGCCCCAAATTTCGACTCTGGCTATAAAGCAAACCGAATTCTGATCAAAATTGAATATCTTTTTCTTCCTCATTCATACGTAAAATTTATATTTATATTTATAATTTATATTTTAATTTTAATTATAATTCTAATAATAAGGGTATGTTAGCAAATATTGTAAGGGTGTAAGTCAAAATTCTGTCCGTGTAACGCTACGCTATTTTTAATCATTGTAAGTTATGTTCAACCTTTTTATATTAATGTCTCGTAGCTAAGTTATTATTATGCTTATTTAAAACGAAGTAATCATGATGTTGGGCTAATTACTAAAATTGGGTAATTGGGCTTTGTACCATAATTGGGGTTTGGACAAAAGAACGACACTTGTGGAAATTAGACTATGGGCTATTAATGGGCTTTATATTTGTTTAACTAAATGATAGTTTGTTAATGTTAATATAAAGATTTACAATTGGGCGTCCTTATAAATTACCATATACACTCAATCGGACACGATGGGCGGGGTATTTATATGTACGAATAATCGTTCATTTAACCGGACACGGGAATGGATTAATAGCCACTAGAATAATTAAAACAGGGGTGAAATTACATTCAAAGGTAATTGGTGTAATTGTTAACAAAGTAGTAAAACCTTGGTTTACACGCAGTCGATAACCTGGTGTATTCATTAAACAAAGTATTAAAACCTTGTTACAATTCGAATCCCCAATTAGTTGGAATATTTAACTTCGGGTATAAGAATAATTTGATGAGGACACTCGCACTTTATATTTATGACTGATGGACTGTTATGGACAAAAACCAGACGGACATATTAAATAATCCAGGACAAAGGACAATTAACCCATGGGCATAAAACTAAAATCAACACGTCAAACATTATGATTACGGAAGTTTAAATAAGCATAATTCTTTTATTTCATATTTAATTTCCTTTATTTTATATTTAATTGCACTTCTAATTATCGCACTTTTATTTATTGTTATTTAATCGCACTTTTAATTATCGTACTTTTTAATTATCGCAAGTTTATTTTATCGCACTTTTATTATTCGCAATTTCATTATCGTTATTTACTTTACGCTTTAATTTAAGTCTTGTATTTATTTTATATTTTACATTAGGTTTTAACTGTGACTAAAGTCTTAAAATCGACAAACCGGTCATTAAACGGTAAAAACCCCCCCTTTTATAATAATAATATTACTTATATATATATTTGTATTTTTATAAAAGTAAACTAATATAGCGTTGAGCTTTGTTTAAAGATTTCCCTGTGGAACGAACCGGACTTACTAAAAACTACACTACTTTACGATTAGGTACACTGCCTATAAGTGTTGTAGCAAGGTTTAAGTATATCCATTCTATAAATAAATAAATATCTTGTGTAAAATTGTATCGTATTTAATAGTGTTTTCTGCTAAAATTAATAACTATTTTATATACACCTCGCATAACATCAAATATACGGAACAAGTAAACTGGATGTGTTCTGATACAGGGATAGCAGTGGATTACACGAACCTAAAAGTTTTATCCAAAATATTGATCCACAAAAATATTTTCAACACCGATGGTGGGTCAAATCAGAAAACTTATCTAGGGTAAAAGCTAGATTGAATTTTCAAAATATCAAATGTTTTCATAAAGATCCAATTTCCTAAAGGATCTAAATTGTTATCGTCATGTGGGAATGTAAACCACATCGTTACTATCATTGTTCATACCACTATATCAAAATCACTGATGTATAAAGTGTGAAGAATAAAGAAGTGATTCAAGTATGTAGTTATATTCAAGTTCTATATTGCTTGAGGACAAGCAACGCACAAGTGTGGGAATATTTGATAATGCTAAAAACGAACATATATTTCATAGCATTATCCTTCAAGAAAGACAAGCTTTTAGTTGCAATTGTTCTATTTACAAGTGATATTCGTTTAAATAATAAAAGGTGAAGACAAAAGACAAATTCGACGATTTGAAAATGCAAATGACCAAAAATCTCAAATGTACAAGTTACAATCCAAGTGGTTCAAATTATTGATGAGAAACGTCTAAAAATTATAAGAGTACAAGCCACGGAACGCAAAGTACAAGATATCTAAGCGTACGAAAGGACGTTTGAAAATTCAGAACCGGGACATAAACCGAGAAGAAACGTACGACTCAACGGAGCTAAGATTACAAGTCAACTATGAACAAGAATATAATATAATATTTATATATATAATTATTTATATTATATTATATAATATATAATTCGCAGCAGCCCACGTTTTAAACAACAAGTGACCAGGAGAAGGCGACCATGCGATCGCATGGCCTGGTAGCCTTAAAACCATGTGATCGCATGGATCATTGTAGCATGGCAGGTTCTATAAAAAGGCAGTTTGCTCGACTGATTATGTACACCTTATTCAATCTGATCTGTCACTCTCTCAATATATATTTATATTTATATTTTATAATTATAATTTTAATATTAAGTTAATAATAATAAGGTTATAGAAGCGAATGTTTTAAATTTGTAAGTCGAAACTCTGTCCGTGTAACACTACGCGATTAATACTCATTGTAAGTTATGTTCAACCTTTTTAAATTAATGTCTCGTAGCTAAGTTACTATTATGCTTATTTAAGCCGAAGTAATCGTGATGTTGGACTAAATATTAAAGAAAGGGTTATTGGGCTTTGGACCATAATTGGGGTTTGGACAAAAGACCGACACTTGTGGAAATTGGACTATGGGCTATTAATGGGCTTTATATTAACTAAATGATATCTCGTTAATTTAATATAAAGATTTATAATTTGAAGTGTTTATATATAACCACATACGCTTGACTGGGCACGGTGGGCGGGATATTTATAAATACTAATAATTATTCATTTGACCGGACATAGGGATGGATTAATAGTCAATGGACTTATTAAAACAGGGGTGGATTACATTCAAGGGTAATTGGTGTAATTTTTAATAAAGTATTAAGACCTTGGATTACACGCAGTCGATAACCTGGTGTAATCATTAACAATGTATTAAAACCTTATTACGGTTTAAATCCCCAATTATTTGGAATATTTGACTTCGGGTATAAGGTTAATTTGGCGAAGACTCCCGCACTTTATAATTATGACCGATGGACTATTATGGACAAAACCAGATGGACATATCAAATAATCCAGGACAAAGGACAATTAACCCATGGTAATAAATTAAAATCAACACGTCAAACATCATGATTATGGAAGTTTAAATAAGCATAATTCCTTTATTTTATATCTCATCGCACTTTTATTTATCGTTATTTTATTTTTCGTACTTTAAATTATCGCACTTTTTATTATCGTCATTTACTTTACGCTTTAAATTAAGTTATATTTAATATTTTGCATTAGGTTTTAATTGTGACTTAAGTCTTAAAATCGACAAACAGGTCATTAAACGGTAAAACCCCCATTTATAATAATAATACTACTTATATATATATATATATATATATATATATATATATATATATATATATATATATATATATATATATATATATATATACATAAATTAATAAAAATATAGCGTTGAACTCAGCTGTATCCCTGTGGAACAAACCGGACTTACTAAAAACTACACTACTCTACGATTAGGTACACTGCCTATAAGTGTTGTAGCAAGGTTTTGGTATATCCATTCTATAAATAAATAAATAACTTGTGTAAATTGTATCGTATTTAATAGTATTTTGTAATAAAATATAATAGTATTTCGTACCCCTCCGCTTTAACATCGGATAGTTATTCCGACAGTTATTCCGATATAGATATTCACCTGAGCACCAAAAGCAGTATAACCCGAATGGATTGTCATCTTCAATTCTGAATGAATTGGGGATGGGTTCGTAGTCAACTTAATCAATGGAGACGAGAAGAAGGCGATCCTTTTCACCCACCAACCTGCACTCTTGGCGAAGAATCTGAAGCACTTACCGGCAAACCAGTCCAAAACAACATTTTCACCATCATTTCCCGAATATCTCGCCATGATTATATACTATCTCAAATTTGAAACCTTATTCGTCTACTCGTTCCAACTGTCAACCATCTCGGAGTAATTTAAGAAGTCAGCGAAATTCGTGCTCGAGTCGTAGCTTTGGAGAGTACGATGCACAACTTACAAGCACCAGCAGCATCACCGACATCAACAGTACCACCAACAACAACACAAACCCTAACAACACACGCCTCAACATCACAATCTGTACCTCGAGCATAATCACCATTCTACATGATGTTCTACATCATTGTGTTGAGTCGGCGCTGCGAAGTATCCAAAGGGATCATCATCATCCTCTAGTCTCGGCAAGTACTCAAGTGGTTGTCCGATATCCAAATCAGGGCCTAATAGTGAATCCAGACAGAAGTCTGATGGTAACTTGAGGTACGATAGGCTCAGGAAAGGCTCCTCGTCAGGTACGCTCCCGGTGATCTCAAATACCTGGGCCGTTGGTGGCTCAACTGATATGGGAATAGTGATTAGGTGACAACCCTCAGGTAGCTCAGTGACTGGAACTGGCTCGGTGACTGGAGCAGGCGGCGTGATGTAAATAGGAGTAGCATGTACAGGCATGGCAGCTGAGGCAACTGAGTGAACTGAGGCCGGTGTGGAATGCCTGGGGGTAGCTTGTCGTATTAGCTGAACACGGCGCGCTAGTCTAAATGACGACAGGCCCAGAGTACTACGCGACATCCCCTCGTGCTGAAGGTATGCTCTAAGAGCTCGGTAGAGCCTATGCTGGTCTCTGAGTAGTGCCCATGTAACATCAGGGTCATTTAAGGTGGCTCCATAGTCTATCACCATCTGTGGTTCATGTGTCTCTGGTAGTTGTGTGTGCTCGGTAGGTCTCCTGGCTAGAAGTCTAGATCGTCGAACGGGAGGAGCTGGCGGTGCTGTGCTAATATCCTCCTCAACACTCTCCAATATCAATCGCCTTGGGCCTAATTGCCCTGTTGATGGCCTGTTCTAATCAGCACTGCTTTCGGATGAGTAAACTCTAGGAGTCCTCCTCCTGCGAACTGGGATGTAAGCTGAAGCTCCTGAACTTGGCATTTTTGCCTGAACACATTTAACAAACTTGTAAGTACTAAGCACAAGTATGACGCTTAGTTGTTAGTACACAGAGATAATATTTTAAGACTGAAAATAATTGAAATATAAGAATAATAAGGATAAGCAAAGGGTGCCTCCGAAGAGCGCTTTGTTTATTAAGTCATTACAGCTCGACTTTTCCTTGTCAGATTATCAGAATGGATCAAAGGAGAAGAGGTTCTCCTCCTTATCATGGTCTTCTAAATAAGCTTTTAGCCGGTGGCTGTTGACTTTGAAGTTTCCAGTAGGTCCTTCCAATTCCACGGCTCCGTGTGGAAAAGCATGTATAACTTTGTATGGGCCACTCCAACTTGATCTAAATTTTCCAGCAAACTTCTTGAATCGAGAATTAAAGAGCAGAACTTTATCTCCAGGGGCGAACTTTGTAGGAATCAATTTTGCGTCATGCGTAAGCTTCGTTTGTTCCTTGTAGATGTATGATGTTTCGTATGCTTGGTCTCTTAATTCGGCAAGTTCGTTCATCTGTATCTTCCGATTCTTTGCGGTAACTGAGGGATCGAGGTTGCAAGTCTTCAGTGCCTAGAGAGCTTTATATTCAAGTTCCAGCGGAAGGTGACAGGCTTTTCCATAGATCATGCGGTAGGGTGTAGTCCCTAGAGGATTCTTGTAAGCAGTCCGGAATGCCCATAGAGCATCGTCTAGTTTCTCGGCCCATTTATTTCCATGATGGCAGACAGTTCATTCTAAGATTCTTTTGAGTGCTCTGTTCGTGACCTCTGCTTGTCCGTTAGTCTGCGGATGATAGGCAGTGGACATTTTGTGGGTAACTCTGTATTGTTGCATCACCTTCATAAATTGAGTATTACAGAAGTGTGTGCCTCTATAACTAATTATAGCACGGGGAGCTCCAAATCGACAAAAGAGTCTCTTCAGGAAGTTGGTGACGACTTTGGCATCATTGGTTGGAAATGCTTGGGCTTCGACCCATCTGGAGACATAATCTACTGCTACGAGGACATATTCTTTCCCATTAGACTTTGGGAATGGCCCCATAAAGTCTAATCCCCATATATCAAAAATCTCGCAAGCTTAGATATTAGTACGAGGCATCTCATTCTTCATAGAGATAATACCTTGCCTTTGGCATGCGTCGAAATGCTTTACAAGCTCTTGCGGATCTCGGAATATAGACGGCCAATAAAATCCTGATTCGTAGACTTTTCTTTCGGTTAAGTTTGCTCTATGATGACCTCCAGTTGGTCCATGGTGACATTGGTGAAGAATCCATGCTGCTTGTTTTTCATTTACGCACCTCCTGATTATCTGATCAAGGCAAATTCTAACCAGGTAAGGATTTTCCCAGTAGTAGTACTTGGCATCCCTGAAGAACTTCCTTCTTCGGGAGATGCTCATTCCCTTCTGTACTACTTCGGCAACTAGGTAGTTGGCCATGTCGGCTTACTAAGGAGTGTCAGTAAATTGTGATCCTATGTGAGTTTGTCCTAAACTCATAAGCTGTTCTTCTGGAAATTTATCTATGATATCTTGTTTAGCAAGTTTTTCCTTCGCTGGGTTCTCCAAACGACTAAGATGGTCTGCTGCGATGTTCTCTGCTCCTTTCTTATCTTTAATCTCAATATCGAATTCCTGAAGGAGTAAGATCCATCATACGAGTCTTGGTTTCGCGTCTTGCTTAGTAAATAGATATTTGAGGGATAAATGATCTGTATAGACCGTAGTTTTGGACAGGATGAGATAGGAACGGAATTTGTCAAAGGTGAATACTACAGCTAGCAGCTCCTTTTCTGTGGTAATGTAATTCTCTTGAGCTTCGGTTAAGGTTTTACTTGCTTAATAGATTGGATGAAAGTGTTTATCTGTCTGTTGTCCAAGCACGGATCCAACTGCGAAGTCACTCGCATCACACATGATTTCAAACGGTAGACTCCAGTCAGGAGCTATCATGATGGGTGCATGTGTTAGCTGTTCCTTCAGATAGTTGAACGCTTTTTGACATTCTTCATCGAAGACAAACGAGACTTCCTTTCTTAGGAGATGAGTGAGAGGTCGTGTGACCTTTGAAAAATCCTTAATGAAGCGTCAGTAATAAACGGCGTATCCTAGGAAACTTCTTACCGCTCTTACTGTGGTAGGTTCTGGAAGTTTAGTAATGGTCTCAATCTTAGCCTTATCAACTTCTATCCCTGCTTTTGAAATCTTATGTCCTAAAACTATCCCTTCTTTAACCATGAAGTGACATTTTTCCCAATTCAGAACAAAATTTGACTCTTCACACAGGGTGAGCATCTTGTCAAGGTTTTGATAATGCTAAAAACGAACATATATTTCATAGCATTATTCCTCAAGAAAGACAAGCTTTTAGTTGCAATTGTTCTATTTACAAGTGATATTCGTTTAAATAATAAAAGGTGAAGACAAAAGACAGATTCGACGAATTGAAGACGCAAACAACCAAAAAGCTCAAAAGTACAAAAGACAATCAAAAAGGTTCCAATTATTGATAAGAAACGTCTCGAAATCACAAGAGTACAAGATTCAAAACGCAAAGTACAAGATATTAAATTGTACGCAAGGACGTTCGAAAATCCGGAACCGGGACCAGAGTCAACTCTTAACGCTCGACGCAACGGACTAAAAATTACAAGTTAACTATGTATATAAATATAATATAATATATAATTAATTATATTAATTATATATATATTATATATATATAATAAAAACCGTCGGCAGCAGGAAACTCCAAGGGTGTGAGCTGTAAATACCTCTCCGCGACTCGCGGAGTTTTAAGGCCATTTTGCCGCGAGTCGCGGAGCCCCAAATTTCAAGTCTGGCTATAAAGCCAACCGAATTCTGATCAAATTTAATCCATCTTATTTCTCAATCTCTCTCTCAATATATACGTAATATATTTATATTTATAATTTATATTTTAATTTTAATTATAATTCTAATAATAAGGGTATGTTAGCGAATGTTGTAAGGGTGTAAGTCGAAATTCTGTCCGTGTAACGCTACGCTATTTTTAATCATTGTAAGTTATGTTCAACCTTTTTATATTAATGTCTCGTAGCTAAGTTATTATTATGCTTGTTTAAAACGAAGTAATCATGATGTTGGGCTAATTACTAAAATTGGGTAATTGGGCTTTGTACCATAATTGGGGTTTGGACAAAAGAACGACACTTGTGGAAACTAGGCTATGGGCTATTAATGGGCTTTATATTTGTTTAACTAAATGAAAGTTTGTTAATGTTAATATAAAGATTTACAATTGGGCGTCCCTATAAATTACCATATACACTCGATCGGACACGATGGGCGGGGTATTTATATGTACGAATAATCGTTCATTTAACCGGACACGGGAATGGATTAATAGCCACTAGAATAATTAAAACAGGGGTGAAATTACATTCAAGGGTAATTGGTGTAATTGTTAACAAAGTAGTAAAACCTTGGTTTACACGCAGTCGATAACCTGGTGTATTCATTAAACAAAGTATTAAAACCTTGTTACAATTCGAATCCCCAATTAGTTGGAATATTTATCTTCGGGTATAATAATAATTTGACAAGGACACTTGCAATTTATATTTATGACTGATGGACTGTTATGGACAAAAACCAGACGGACATATTGAATAATCCAGGACAAAGGACAATTAACCCATGGGCATAAAACTAAAATCAAAACGTCAAACATCATGATTACGGAAGTTTAAATAAGCATAATTCTTTTATTTCATATTTAATTTCCTTTATTTTATATTTAATTGCACTTCTAATTATCGCACTTTTAATTATTGTTATTTTATTTAATCGCACTTTTAATTATCGTACTTTTAATTATCGCAATTTAATTTTATCGCATTTTTATTATTCGCAATTTCATTATCGTTATTTACTTTACGCTTTAATTTAAAGTCTTGTATTTATTTTATATTTTACATTAGGTTTTAACTGCGACTAAAGTTTTAAAATCGACAAACCGGTCATTAAACGGTAAAAACCCCCCTTATAATAATAATATTACTTATATATATATTTGTATTTTTATAAAAGTAAATTAATATAGCGTTGAGCTTTGTTTAAAGATTTCCCTGTGGAACGAACCGGACTTACTAAAAACTACACTACTGTACGATTAGGTACACTGCCTATAAGTGTTGTAGCAAGGTTTAAGTATATCCATTCTATAAATAAATAAATATCTTGTGTAAAATTGTATCGTATTTAATAGTATTTTCTGCTAAAAATTAATAGTATTTTATACCCCTCTGCTTTGACA